>NC_081412.1:193857691-194598316 GCF_030272615.1 Cryptomeria japonica | reverse complement strand
TCCGTGAAACGAAGGGGGATCTGTTCATCTCTGCACAAGGATTCCAGATCTTCAATTTCAGCCGCGTACCTACAACCTACACACAGAAAAGAAAAGATGATTGGGGGGTTAGGGATTAGGGGTTTGCCTTTAGGTCAAACCCCGGTTTTGGAATTAACCAAGAAATGAGAAATGCTGTAAATGTAAATGTCTGTAATGTAAAACAAGTACTAATACCTTGTTCTAAGGATGTTTGTATCCTTATGTACGAAGGTATAGATGTTGTTGTTTGTTGTATGTAGTATGTTGTATGTAGCATGTAGTAAGTGATCTCCTCTTCAATGGTTGAATCCTTGTCTTGAATGCAACACTTAGCCTTGAATGGAGACTTAGAAGGAATGCTTGAATGCTTGAATGCTTGAATGCTTGAATGCTTGAATGTTTGAATGTTTGAATCTTGATTTCGCCTTTTTTCCATCTATATCCAAATGAGAGAGGAAAATGTAGTTTATATACTTGTCAATTAGGGTTAAAAGACTGATTTTCCCGACCTTAGGCCGACCAGGAAAGTTTATTTTCCAATTTGCAAACAAAAAGACCCGAAGTCTCATAGGAGACCGAGCCCAAAATAGGCCCAGGGACGAGGGCGCTGGGCGCCATGGTCTTGGGGGACCAGGGCACTGGGCACCCTGGTCCTAAAGGACCAAGGCGCTGGGCACTCTGGTCCTACCTCCCGGGACAGCAGGGTGCAAGGAGGTTCAGGCCAGGGTGCTTGAAAAATGCAGTTTTTAGTGTCGTGAGCAGGTTTTGGGGTCTCCATTTAGGTTGCGTGTTGCGTTGCCATCGTGAAGACCAAAATGCAGTCGAAATTGCAAGTGTCACAATTTTAGGACGCTATAGTGTGTACAAGTGATATTTGGTTTCAAGTGTATAGCATTACATGTAAGAGTTTTTTCTCTATTTTTGAGTGTGCTTCAACCTATTTAAGACATGTAATATAAATGCAAATGCCAATGGGTAATTGTGTGTATGTGAATGTGTAAATTCCAAGTGGCAAATATAGCCCTAGTTTCAAGGCCATCCCATTTAAGAATTTGTTGTTTTGGGGGAAATGCATAACCCAGTCTAAGACATATATCAAATATTTCATCTAGTTTTGAGTGTGAAGCATCTCACTCTAAGAGTTATAGTATAATATAGTACAAAGGGAGAAATTTGGGTGCCCCCCCTTAAGATGTCAACATAGTTTTATGTTAATGTCTTAAGGAAGCTAAAGACAAGGATACCTTACCTTGAAAACCAAGGAGATATCCTTTAGGCAGCAATGTCATAAATCCAAGCTAGAGAGGGAACACTCTTAAAGCAAGGATAAGATAGTTGAAAAAGAGATATCTTGCAACAAGTGTAAAGGGGATCCTTGGAGGAGAAGAAATATTTTCTCAAAAGACGTCTACTTCTAAGAGGAGCTATCTTGCACAAGCATAACATCTTCTACCAAAAGAGAGGAAGAAGAACAAGAATTCCTACCTTCCTCCTATTGCTAGGTAAAAGGGATTCTTGATGAAGGATGACACACTTTTGACCCAATGTAAGGGGTAAGTTAATGATAGATATACATAGCCAAGTGAAGAAGAGGTTGTAGCCAAGGACTTACACCTTTTGTATAAGAGAGAATCCTTGAGAAAACAATAACTTCACACAAGGAATGACACCAAATCATGAACAAACACCACTCCATAAAATAAAAGTAGATCCTTAGAGAGGAGAGCGAGAGGAGGAGAAATCAATCATTGCCCCCCAAGTGTAAGGACAATGACAAGAATTACACAATCTTCTAAGGAGAGATTAAGCGCAAGGAAATGCACAATGTACTCACATGAATAAATATTCAATTCATAAAAGACATCAGTTTATGTAAAATGCATCTCAAAAGAAGTGGTAATCTTCAAAGAGAAAGAGAGAGAAAGAAAGAAATATCACATATTACCCTAAGGAGGGATTATTTAGAAGAGATATACCATTACAAGAAAGGATATCAACACATCAAAAATGCAACCCCTAATGGGAATAGTGATATATTAGATAGAAAAATAGAGGTAGAAAAAGCCATCCTTGCCCCCCAAGCAAGAGGACAAAGAGGAAAATTACACATCTTATAAAGAGATGTTATTGATAAGAGAAAAATAATTTCAAACAAAGAATAGGTCCTAGCCAAGGAACAAACATGTGCTCACATGAAGGATAAGGGTAAGTGCAAGAAGTTCTATCCACTTAATGTGGAAATTTTACACTTAGAAAAAAAGTGAAAATTGGGCGGATTACACAAGAGATGAAACAGGACCTCATCTAGGCATAGGGTCCCGAGCCAAAAATAATTAACGAGATCTTATGGGCCCTAGGATCCCGAGCCTAAAGCTCGAAATGAGATCCCGTTCTGAAATAAAACGGGATCACATTTCGAAAAATATAATTATTTTTAAAAATAAGTCCCTATTCATTTTTTCCAAATGGGATCCCGATTAGAGTTGTCTAGCAAGCCGCCAACAAGGCTTCCAGGTATGCCCTCTGCTATTTCTTTTAATAATTTTTACTGTTTTAGTATTTTTTTCAATTTTTCATATTGAAATTAGTTTTTTGGTTTGAAAATTAGTTTTTTAGTTTAAAATTTGTTTTTTTAATTGATTATGAGAATATTTTTTTTTGAATTGATTAGATTAGTTTTTTTTAAAATGTTAATCTAGGTTGAAATGGAAATTAATTTTTTTATTAAATTATTTTTTCATGGTTGATGAATGAAAATGAAAATGTTGAAAACCTTGAAACGAAAACAAAAAATGAAACCAAAATAAAAATAAAAATCAAAACCAAAAACAAAATCCAAAATCAAAACAAAAAACAAAATGAAAACCAAAACCAAAAGTACAACAAAAATGAAATTGAAACATTGTTAAAAAACCAAAGCCAAAACCAAAATGTAGATAAACCAAAACCAAAACCTTTCAAAATAAAAATGAAAATGTTGAAAAACCAAAGTATAGGATCACATATGACTATATGACCCATATGACCCGATATGACCATATAGGATCACATAGTGTCCTAAGGGGTCATATGTGGTCCTAAGGGGTCATTCTTGTGTTCTAACACATGCACGACCCCTTTGGACCACATATGACCCCATAGGATCACATAGTGTCCAAAGGGGTCATATGTGGTCTTGAGGGGTCACGCATGCGTTCTAACACATGCTTGACCCTGTTGGGACTCACAAAAATTTGATTATTTTGAGAGGCCCATTTCAAATTTTTGCATCTACACTTTCAGAATGGTACTTGACTTATCAACCAAGGTGGCCTAGTTTGAAGAAGAGTAAAATGAAGCTAGTTGATTATCAAAGGGTAAGGCTTGGGAAATGTGTCCTAAACCTTTCATTTGGCCTATGTAGTGCTCAACAAATTTTAGAATTCAGTTTGGATCAGTTTATCAAATACCCATTTCAAGGGGTGGACTGAAAGTTGTTCTATGCACAAATTCAGATTTTATTAAGAGGCCTACTTTGAGGCCTTGCATTTCATGACCAATTGATTGTTGTGTTAAAAGGAGTATACCTCTGAATTTTATGCATATAGTTGATTCCACATGCCAAATTTCAAGTTCCTATGAATCCACTTGCTCAGTTTGATAAGCTCAATCTGTTTGCAGTTTGTATTGTTTGCATGTCCATGTTTCAATAGCTAGTCAAAGCACCACTTTGCACATGTGTAAATTTTTCCTCGGTGAATGTCATGTCAGAATATTTCTTCCAGACTACTGCTAGTATAAAAGACAAGATATGTTTCCATTTTGAAACTTCTACCAATCCGTTTGATCAGTTTTCCAAGATGGTTTCTTGAACCATTTTGTTCAATTTTCTGCACTTTCGTTGTTGCATCTATTAAAGTTGTCATTTTCATGAGCTCACCATTTGTACCTTGTTAGCTTCCTGGTTAAACTGAGCATTTCATGGTCTTCTTTGTACTTCAAAGTATCTATGCCAAATATTTGGGGATCAACGAAGACAATTTGATTTTTTTAATGTGTGCACTTTGTGGTCCCTGCACATTGATTTTATCAGGTTCAAATGCTAACAGAGCCATTTAATCAACTTCAACTATTAATATTTCTTCACCTGAGATTCGTCATGAGGAATGGTTTTGCATGATGAAAGTTAGCATATCAAAGTACACACCTATCAGTTTGTGAAGTCTAGGAAGTTGTTCTGACCAGTTTTTAAAATGCCTCTTTGGGTTTAAATGTAAAAATGTGACACATTTGTCTAACAATCGTAGGTTGAGTTTTAATGATAAAAAAACTATGTCGATCAATTCTAGAGGTATGTTCAAGGTGCTTGAGGCATTTCAAGGGTCAGTGGAATGAAAATGAAAAAAAAATTAGCCGAACCCACTTTGGGGTCCAACCTGACTTGTAGCTTCATGTATCTTCTGAGGCAAAGTTTAAATTGTTATTTTAAATCATGTGTTATATGATTTAAGAGATATAGAAGAAGCTAGAGAATATTATAAGAGCACTATGGACATTAATGGTACATTGAAGCAGATGCCTCGCTATTTGGTAGCTAAAAGGGCATAAAACTAAAGTATTCAAAATTTGGTAGAATTCTCCCTGTTGTGCATGGTGTTTGGAGCAGCCCATTAAATTTTGACAAATGTAGTTGACATGTGTAAACTGATTTCCTCTTGGGAACCAATTGGGGTTTTAAAGGGATATGAAGCTTTCACCAAATGCAATGGCAGGCATTGAACCAAATTCAATGTGACAGCTGAACAAGCAATAAATGAAAGTTTTAAAACAAATTAAATTGGCATGTGTTAAGCCATCCATCCCCTGCGTGAGGTGGATGTGAGCAGGGCCAAAGAAAATTTCAAATAAATTCTAGTTGCTAGGCGTAAAACCAAATTCCATAAATTTTATCAGCTCCTCCGTGTCATGGGCCTATGGCGTTCAAAAGGCTGAGGAAATTTTCAAGAAAATATGTTGGCAGGTATAAAGCTTAATTGGCAGGTGAATAGCTTGCGTAGTGTTGAATAGGTTTTAGAAACTTTCAACAAATGCAATTTGGCATGTGAGATGCTTTCCTTTGTCAGTTCCTCCCTGTGTGGTTACCAAAGATTAGATTTTCAAGTAAACGCATATTGGTAGGTGTAATGCAAAGTTCCTAACCTTCTTTAGCTCCTCTAGGGGTCACATGGCCAATAAAAACATTTCAGGCAAATGCAAATGACACGAATATGCATAAACATTTATCCCACATTGGTGGTGAGTGGGAAAGTTTATATATTTAAAAGCAATGTTACACACTATCATACTGTCAAAGATTAAAGGCTTTTGACAAGGAGCTAGCTCAGTGACCCGGTGGACCCCACGCGCATGCACGCATCTCAAGGTGTCTGAAATTTTGGGACAGGCTGACAACTAGAGACCTCATGAGTGAGAAGATCTACAGATGATCCAACGGTGGTCGCTAGGTCACGATGAGAAACCTCTAGTTGGCATATCCCTCATGACCCTGTGACAAAGATGAGGTGGCACCCAGTTGGATCCAAAGGTGAACCAAAGGCTGACACGTGGTGGGCCTGATAGAGTGGGTGAGTGGCAAAGACCAATTCGAGACCTCGTGACTTAAACCTAGTCTCTAGCTCACTAGCATAAAATGCCAACACTAAAAAGACTATAGACCTCGCAAGCAAGAAGATCTGCAGATGATCCAATGGTGGTCGCTAGGTCGTGATGAGAAACTGCTAGTTGGCATATCTCTCGCAACCCCATGACAAAGATGAGGTGGCACCCAGTTGGATCCAAAGGTGAACCAGAGGCTGACATGTGGTGGGCCCGGCAGAGGGGGTGAGCGGCAAAGACCAATTCGAGACCTCACGACTTAAACCCTGTCTCTAGCTCACTAGCATAAAATGCTAACACTAAAAAGACTAGAGACCTCATGAGCGAGCAGATCTATAGATGATCCAACAGTGGTCACTTGGTCACGATGAGAAATTGCTAGTTGGCATATCCCTCGCGACCCTGCGACAAAGAAGAGCTCCATTCCAGTAGTGAGTCTAGGTCATGCTGAGGTGGCAGGACAGGGACCCCGGAGCCAATCACAAGGTGCCACATGGTAGAACGTTGATGGAAAATGGAGTAAAAAATCAAAGTTAATTAATATAGTTCAGACTATAGTGGAAATTCAAAAAATTTAAATGATGGATCTGCATGAGTGATTAATTCGCCTGAGGGTTAATTTTTGCCCAAATATAGACATATTATATATCATTGGAAAGCTCTCGAGCCAAGGAATTGATTCCTATAGCCAAGTGTAGCCCATAATGAATATGTTTGGGTCAGCTACCTTGGGACCTTAGGATTTATTTCTTAGTCAAGAAGATTAGATTTTCTGAAGGTCAAGTTGTGCGAAATAGTTAATCCTGAAAGATAGGGTAGTTGCCATTGTCAGAGAATGCAATCTGATTTTTTCCTCCCTTCCTTCTTATTCAAGATTCTTCTCATTTTGTAGAGGTTCCATATTTTTGTGAGAAAGGCTCCTGAATCCTGGTTTCCAATTTTGAGTTTTTTCCAAGTTTGTACAGTGTAATTTCCCTTTTCAAGTAATAGAGTATCTTCTTGTTGTAGATGTTTTCTATAGCAGGTCACATATATATAGTTTATTGGATTATCTCTAGGCCTATTCTTATTTTCAATGAATCTAGTCTTCAAGGGAGTTTGGGTTTGTCCTCTCAAAGTGAGAGTGTAATGGTTGTTCTTAGGTACTCTTCAAGGAAGAGTTTAAATTCTATGAATAATCATTTTGGATTCAGGATAATGTTTAGATATGTATGATCCTTTGTTTAAGTTTAAGAATGTATTAATGTCAGGCATTAATACAAGAATATCTTTATTTCTATAAATTAGATTTGCAATAGAGGTTTCCATTTATAGTTTGATGTATGACTCCATGCCCTTGGATAAGGCACTGGTCTTGCAGATTATGGGGATTCTTAGAGATTTTAAAATCAAATATCCATATACTTTTATGTTTGTATGTTTAGTTTGTCCCACCTATCTCATGATCCAATCTAGTTGAGATGTTAATGTAGATCTAGCCCATCTACAGTAACCTCCTTGTTGTTGAGCTTTTGAGATTCATTTGCTTTTGTTGATGCCATATGTTTGTAACTAGTTGTATTTTATGCATCAAAGGGTGTCCCCCTACGTCTTGCAGAACCTAAAGTGTAGGAGGATCATTAGGATCCTATGTTATGTTATCCAAGCCCTGGAGCTTTTCATTGATTGAGATTGGCTATTTCATAGATAAATTGTAGGTGAACTTGGGTTTCTCATTTTTGAGACCAATAGACCCCTTAGGAGAACATATGACCCCTTTTAACATCCTATTGTGTACAACATACCCCTTAGGACCCAATATGACCATATAGGATCATATTTTGTCCTTAGGGGCCATATATGGTCCTAAGGGGTCATGCATGTGTTCTAACACATGCGTGACCCCTTAGGACCATATATGACCTATTATAACATCCTAGAGTACCCCTTAGGACCAAATATAACCAAATAGGATCACATAGTGTCCTAAGTGGTCATACGTTGTCCTAAGGGGTCACGTATGTGTTTTAAACTCATGCTTGACCCCTTAGGACCCCATATGACACCTTTTAACATCCTAGTATCCTAAGGGGTCATATGTTGTCCTAAAGGATCACACATGTTTTTGAACACGTGCATAAAGCCTTAGGACCACATATGACCCCATAAGATCACATAGTGTCCTACAAGGTCATATTTGGTCCTAAGGGGTTATACATCTATTCTAACACATGTCTGACCCCTTAAGATCACATATAACTCCTTTTAACATCCTAGTGTGTACAAAATACCCCAAGTAGAACCAAATATGACCATATAAGACCACATTGTGTCCTAAGGGGTCATATGTGGTCCGAAGGGGTCACACATGTGTTCTAAAACATGTGTCTCCACTTAAAAGCATATATGACCCCTTTTAACATCCTATTGTGTATAACATACCACAAGTAGGACCCAATATGACCATATAGGATCACATTGTGTCTTAAGGAGTCATATGTGGTCCTAAGGGATCACACATGTGTTATAACACATACGTGACCCCTTAAGAGGACATATGACCCCTTTTAACATCCCAATATGACCAAATAGGATCACATTGTGTACTTAGCGGTCATATGTGGTCTTGAGGGGTCACACATGTGTGATAGTTCTGATACTTAATATAATTACAAATCCAATAGCTAACAAGATGAGAGGGGGGGGTGAATAATACAAACTTAATCATCCATAAAAACATTAGATTTAACCTCGGTAACATATATATCAGTCATATATCCAAAACTGTCAAACATGCAAACTTAAAAGCATATGAACAATATAAACCTCATAACACCAGATTTAACGTGGAAACCCAAATAGGGAAAAACCACTGTGGGATTTTAGACCCACTAAGAAATATACTCTTCTAGAGTATGCTTGGTTAAAAGCAAATCATGTTAAAGATTACAAACACATTGCTAGATGTGACCCAGTTAAGGGATTTCCCTCAGATTTGTTAGGATCTTCACTTTGTTAGAAGTGACCTTGTCAAAGGATTTCAAACACTCAATTAGAATGTCACCTTGCTAGAGGATTTACATATAAGACTGTTAAGTCCACTTGGTTAAGATATTTTTTGTCACTTTCACAAAATAATAGTAATAAAAATTTATCTGCAACTTCACATCTAAAATGTTAAAGTAGATTCTTATTTGTTCAATACAATCTAGACATAGAACTAATCTTGTCTATCTACTAGGCTTCTATACTCTATTATTCTAATAGGTTTTCAAGCTTTTGTGCTCAGTAATCACTATGTAGAATCATTGTGCATACACTTGCCCGCATACATTGTTTATCAATAGTTTCCTATTTATAAACAATTAGGTAACCGCTTAATCTCCTTGATCACATTTCTCATGATCAATCATAGCCATCAAATCTTCAATCTTGTCCAAGTTCAATGCATCTTTCAATCTAAAATTTTTTTACCCTACCTTGGAACTTACATAATAGTCTTGGAACTTGTGCCAGGGTATTGTGGTTCAATCTGAGTTGTAGATCTTCATGCCGACTCTCCATTGCCTTAGATTTGTTAACAAACTTCTTCCACGGCTTACCAATCATTGATCCACTCCAGCTCATTAGCTTCTTTCATTAAATACCACATGTAAACATTTAATGCTTTCTATTATAGCTCGGTTACAACTTGGTAACAACTCGGTGAATACTAAACTTCACTCGATAGACATTCCGCCTTCATTATCCAATAGCGATAACCTTAGGGTTTACCGACTAGGTTCTTTGTTTGATAACATAGTATAGTATTAACCTTTACATTTTACAGCATATGTATGATGTTAAAACAATCTAAAACATCATGATCTCATTATTGTCTGACTTGGTAGTAGTTGCCCATTGAATACCTTATTCATCCCTTTATTCATCATATTCTTTCCTGTGTCTTTTACCGACTTCTTCATAATCTTCATATCATACTTCTCAAGATATGGAAACATCATACTGAATTATAAAATCAATTTATTGACATCAATGACAAAATAATAATATCAAGATATTAAAACATCTTTAATCAGTTATATCCATAATCATCAACAACCTTCTCAATATCCTTATTGAAATGCCAACAATCTTTCATTGTCTGTTATAATGCAATATTGCCAACAATGTGTTCTAACACTTGTGTAGCCCCTTAAGAGCACATGTATGAACCCTTTTAACATCCTAACTTGTGAGTAACATACCCCTTACCTGACCCAATATGACCATATAGGAGATCACATTGTGTCCTAAGGGGTCCTATGTGGTGCTAAGGGGTCACTCATGTGTTCTAACACATGTGTGACCCCTTAAGAGCACATATGACCCCTTTTAACATCCTACTATGTACAACATACCCCTTGGGACCAAATATGACTATATACGATCATATTTTGTTTCATAGGGGCTATCTGTGGTCCTAAGGGGTCACACATGTGTTAGAACATATTCATGATCCCTTAGGACCACATATGACCTATTATAACATCCTAGTGTACCCGTTATGACCGAATATGACCAAATAGGATGACATGGTGTCCTAAGTGGTCATATATGGTCCTAAGGGGTCACACATACATTTAAACACATGTATGACCCCTTAGGACCCCATATGACCCCTTTTAACATCTTAGTATCCTAAGGGGTCATATGTGGTTCTAAGGGGTCACGCATCTATTTTAACACATGTGTAACCCCTTAGGACCATCTATGACCCCATAGGATCACATAGTGTCCTAAGGAGTCACACATGTGTGACCCCTTAAGTGCTCATATGACCCCTTTTAACATCCTACAATATACAACATATCGCATGTAGGACCCAATATGACCATATAGGATCACAATGTGTCCTAAGGGGTCATATGTGGTCCTAAGGGGTCACGAGTGTGTTCTTTTTGGATTTGGTTGTTCATTGATGCTAACATGATATGTTGTTTTCATTGATGTCAACATATTCTTGTGATTTATTCCGATGAGTTTGGGAAGAGTTTTTGGTCTAGTTTTGTAGTTTGGTTGTGTTGATCACTGTTTTGCAGATTTTGGTATTTCCTCCGATATATGTTGGTATGATCAGATCTTGTGCTGAGACTTTTGATTATTGTTTAGGGTTATCTTGTGTATATTCATTTCATATGGTTCATGATTTGGTGCTCCACAAATTATCTTTCCTCATGATAGTTGCTGATTGGTTGTATTCTTAAGCTTTGAGACATTGATTGATGAAGATTTGAAAAGAGGTATTGGTGCAACTATTCCAGATGATTTTAACATGCTTGTTAGTGTTTCCTAGTCATGTTCTATTTTTTTTGGTGATCCGCATTGATCATTGTGCTATTTTTTGGTACTTTCTATGAATTGGTATTGATTTGTGTGTTATGCAGTATTTCTGGTGGGATTTTCGGTGGCTATAATTGTTTGGAAATTTGAATTAGGTCCATTCTATGTAATGTAAATCATAATATTGGTCCCGTGGTTGATCTTTTTATCATGCAATGTGATTTTTGTAATTACGAGTTGAGGGTTGAGGGTTTAGCCAACCTTGTTATCAAGGTTGATGATTTGTATATATAAGTGATATTGGTGTAGGAGCACCTAGGCTACAGGAGGTAAAAGGTTCTATTAAGAACAATGTCATGGATATTTGAGATTTAAAGGTCATTTGAATTTATTTCAATGTATTTTGAATCAATATGTAAGGCTACATGAGCCACTTGTATCAGGTTGAAGGTGACAGTCATGGTGTTTGGTACCAATTTGAATGTAATTTCTCAAGGATGGATGAAATAATGTGCAAGGGAGGAAGTATACACCATGAAGATCAAATATTTGTAATGGTTTTGGAAGAAGTAATGAATATGTATTATGTTTTGTGTAACCCTCTATCTGTTGTTATGTTGACAATCACATTACATTACTGCTTTATGCATATTTTACTTGGGAAATGGATTGGATATTCCCTCTAATAGATTGGAGTGTGTAGAGTAGTGAGTTAGAAAACCTCCAGAACAAATTTGAACATCATCCATTGAGTATGGTAAGTGATCCACTTGGTTTTATAAAATTTGTTTTAAAACCCTCATTAATGGAGTCTTTGGTAAAGTTTTAATGATATCTTACATTTCAACCAATGGAAATTTATGTTTCTTGGCTAATTATAAAGTATATTGAGAGAAATTTAACATTAATTTTGTTTGGGATTGAATGGTTTGGTATTCTATGATAAATTTGATGCCCTAGCAAGCTAATCAATGAAATTTTTTGAGTTATTTATGACAGTAAAAATGGGTCTCAGTAGAGGGGGAATAACTCCAAAATTAATTGCTTGATCTAGCTAGATTTTGTATATTTGTTTGTAAACCTAGTTATCTGCATTCTCACTGGAGCGATTAGCCATGTAATGTTGTTTCGGAAAGTTATGAGCAACAGAGTTCTGTACTATCAAAGTTGCAAAATGATGGTCTAATGAAAGTTGCATGTCAAGTTCTTGTTTATGATCAAATTTAGGTGTCGTGGATTGAATGTGATTGGGATATGGAGTTGGTATTTTAAATAGTGCTTGGATATGGATTAAGTAATCTGATTTATCTTTTTGTGATCAGGATACATGTGGTTTAAGGGTATGAAGGTAAGAACTTGTTGAATAGTTTATGATTCTTGAAATCAGAAATGAGTTATGAATGTGATCTTGAAACATATGGATGGAATGATATTGCAATGATTGGTTGAGTGTTTAAGATGCCTTAAGGAAGTGAGGGTTTGGTTAAATTTCTGATTGGATTTTTATGTGACTATTGGAAGATTGGATCCTAATGATGGATTGGGATAGTTATGTTGTTTGGTATGGTTGATTGGCTATTGATTATGCCTCTATTATAAAGAAATTGTTGATAAATAAATTGGAATGTTGATTGGATTATTAAGATCCTTGGTTGTGAGCTAGTTTTCCATGATGCTCTACATCAAATTGGTATCAGAGCTAAGCAAAAGATTTGGGTTGAGCAAGATGTTGTTTTGTGTTATAGATGAGTTTTGGTTGTAGGTTCTTGTCCATCTAGCTACAAGAGGAAGTTGGTGTTGTGTATGGGTAGACAAGGAAGGTTTGTCAAGGTCCAAAGGGATGGTCCAGGGCCATGGGATGGTGCATTGGTTGCCAAAAGACTAGGGAGAGAGGCAAAGAGGAGAACTCCTAGGTGAGGCATAGCGGTTGTTGGTGAGGTGATGCAGCATGGAGAGGTGGACTTATGGTTGGTAAAAGAACTTAGATGGCAGCCACTATGAACTCCATTAATAGGAGTAAAAGAGAGATTGTTTTAGGATGAAGATAGCAGAGGCAAAGGTGAAATGAATACAAAGATGAAGGTTTCAGTCTAATTTTTTTCTGGCAAGTTATTATCCCTATGTTTCCAAGGGACTTGGAAAGCTTTCAAGATCAATAGTATGGTGCAGGAGAACCTAGGCTACAGGAGGTAAGAGGTTCTATTATGAACAATGTCATTGAAATTTGAGCTTTAAAGGTCATTTGAATTTATTTCAATGTATTTTGAACCAATATGTAAGGCTACATGAGCCACTTGTATCAGGTTGAAGGTGACAATCATGGTGTTAGGCACCAGTTTGAATGTAATTTCTCAGGGAATGATGAAATGATGTGCAAGGGAGGAAGTATACACCATGAAGATTAAATATTTGTAATGGTTTTGGAAGAAGTAATGAAGATGTATTATGTTTTGTGTAACACTCTATCTATTGTTATGTTGACAGTCACATTACATTACTGCTTTATGCATATTTTACTTGGAAAATGGATTGGATATTCCCTCTAATAGATTGGAGTGTGTAGAGTAGTGAGTTAGAAAAACTTTGGAACAAATTTGAACATCATCCATTGAGTATGGTAAGAGATCCACTCGGTTTTACTAAATCTATTTTAAAACCCTCATTAATGGAGTCTCTGGTAAAGTTTTAATGATATCTTACATTTCAACCAATGGAAATTTATGTTTCTTAGCTAATTATAAAGTATATTGAGAGAAATTTAACATTAATTTTGTTTGGGATTGAATGGTTTGGTATTCTATGAGAAATTTGATGCCCTAGCAGGCTAATCAATGAAATTTTCTAAGTTATTTATGCCAATAAAAATGGGTCTCAGTATGGGGGGAATAACTCCAAAATTAACTATTGGATCTGGCTAGATTTTGTATATGTTTTTGTAAACCTGGGTATCTGCACTCTCACCAGAGTGATTGGCTACGTGATTTTCTTTCAGAAAGTTATGAGCAATAGAGTTTTGTACTATCAAAGTTACAGAATGATGGTCTAATGAAAGTTGCATGTTAAGTTCTTGTTTGTGATCAAATTTAGGTGTTGTGGCTTGGATGTGATTCAGATATGGAGTTGGCATTTTAAATGGTACTTGGATGTGAATTAATTAATCTGATTTATCTTTTTGTGATTAGGATACATGTGGTTTAAGGGTATGAAGGTAAGAAATTGCTAAATAGTTTATGATTCTTGAAATCAGAAATAAGTTATGAATGTGATGTTGAAACATATGGATGGAATGATATTGAAATGATTGGTGGAATGTTTATTATGCCTTATGGAAGTAAGGGTTTGGTTAAATTGCTGATTGGATTTTTATGTGACTATTGGAAGATTGGATCCTAATGATGGATTGGGATAGTTATGTTGTTTGATATGGTTGATTGGCTATTGATTATGCCTCTATTATAAAGAAATTGTTGATAAACAAATTGGAATGCTAATTGGATTAGTAAGATCCTTGGTTGTGAGCTGGTTTTCCATGATGCTCTACATTAGATATACTTATGTATTTTAGGCGTCAATATTGTGTCTGCATTATTAGAGAGAGGTAAATGTGTGAACAAGGATATATCATTCAGCGAAGTGTTGAGGTGTGTTTGGTGTTGCGGAGTAGACAACTATGCTTAACTAGAATTGTCATCAGGAATTTGTAGACGCTATCATTGCAGTTCATTCCTTTTGGATCATAGGCTAAGTCATATTGTAAATCAATGAGACTTCCCTAAGGGTTGTTACCTTCTAGGCATATATCTTTTGAGTAGTGAGCTCTAGGTAGTGTGCTTGAATGCATTTGCATTCCCCATTGTAATATTTTCACATACTACTACAAAGTATCCTGTTACTGTGGGTAGGTTCCCATCGTGGTTTTTTCCTTTTTTTCACGTCAAAATCTTGGTGTTATGTGTTGTGTTGTTAATTTTCTAATCTATCTGTTACTGTAGTTTATCAGTTTGTTTTGGAATTTAATTTTCTATGATCCGATGAATACTAATTCATCACCCCCCCTCCCCCTCTCTGTCTTCCTTCTTGATTGCTACTAACAATTGGTATCAGATCTAGATCCTCTAGTATAAACTTAATGGATTGAGGAGATCCCAAATGGAAGCTCAAGGTATTCTTTTCAAGAAGGACAAAACCAAGGTTTGATGGAATCAATTATACTATATGGAAGAGACGAATGGAGGTGCATTTGAAATGTCTTGGAGAAGATTATTGGAAGATTACTAAGAATTCCTATGTTGTTCCTCATAATGGGCCGTCCACTCTTGATGAGGTTAAGGAAGCTGGGTATAACATCAGAGAGAAGGAAGAATTACTTAGTGCCATGACTTATTCTAAAATGACAAATGTTATGGAACTTCAGACCACACATGAGATCTGGGAGAAGCTTGAGATCCTGTATGAAGGTAATAGTCAAGAGAAAGTCGCTAAGTTGCAAAGTTTAAAAGGAAAGTATGAGACATTGAAGATGGGAGATGATGATAACATACATTCATACATGGCTAAGGTGAATGAGGTTGTCCTTGGTATTAGATCTATTGGTGGAAAGATTGAAGAAGATGAGATTGCTGCTAAGGTGTTGAGATCTTTGCCTCCTACTTATAAATATAAGGTTGCCACCATTGATGAAATTTAGAGTGTAACTACAGTGACAAGAGATATATTGGTTGGAAAAATTGTTGCTTTTGAGCTGAGTGAATTTGGAGAATCACATGGAAAGTCAGAGACAACATTCAAGGAATCATCATCTATGTTTGGTAAGCAGAAATATGATCCTGATGAGTACAGGATATCCAGATATGAAAGAGAAAGGAGAGAGTTAGTTGAGCAAGAAAGAGACCTAGATGAGCTTGAAGCATTGATTGTCTGAAGATTGCCTAAAGGTGTTGATAAGTATGATGGAAAGTTTCCCTTGAAATGTTTTTCTTGTAATAAGATAGGATATTTTGCTTCTAGATGTCTGAAGAGAATGACTAAGTATGACATACATGATAAGTTTGATAGGAATGATAGATATGAGAAGCATGAGAAGTATGATAAGCCTTATAATTCTAACCGGAAGTTTAGGAACTAGAAGAACTGCTATTATGCTACAGATGAGGGTGTTATAGATGAAGAATCAGAATGAGATGAAGTTGTGTTTATTTCCATTAAAGAAGATAGGCCTATGCCTATTGATTCCACTTGCTATTTTATTGAGGAGAAAGCTTTGGCTGCAAAGGTAGAAGAAAAAAAGTGAATGGGTGACTGACAGTGATTGTTCACATCATATGACCAGTGATAAAAGAAAATTTGTGAGCATGGAAAGGTATGATGGTGGAATAGTTAGATTTGGTGATGACAAAGCCTGTTTAATTTGTGGAAGAGGATCAATTTATTTTGATGGTAAGCATAACACTAATGATATTTTGTATGTTGAAGGATTGAAGCATAATCTTTTGACTATTTGACAGATGGTTGATAAGGGTTATGATCTATATTTCAAAGATGGTAAATGCAAGATCTTGAATGCCTCCAGTATAAAGATTGTATCTGGGACTAAGACTGAAGGTAACATTTTTTATTTGAATGCTAGTGAGAAAAGTTGTTTGATCCTAAGATAGATGAGAGTTGGTTGTGGCATAGAAGGATGTGTCATGTAAACATTGATTCATTGATCAAGATCAGTTCTATACAAGTTGTTAGAGATCTACCTAAGATTGTTAAACCCGTTAACCTGGTATGTAAGGAATGTCAGGTGGGTAAGAAAACAAGAATTTCTTTCAAGAGTAAATGATTACATCAAATGGAATATTAGATCTTGTGCATACTGATCTATGTGGACCTAAAAAAGTCAAAAGTGTGTGGGGTGATAGATAATTTATGCTGCTAATTGATGATTATTCCAAAATGATGTGGGTTGTCTTTTTTAAGGAAAATTAAAAAGCATTTGAGAAGTTCAAGATATTCAAAGCTAAACTTGAAATTAAGTCTGGATTGAAGTTGAAGTGTTTGAGATATGATAGAGGTGGATAATTATGTTCTCATGAGTTCAACTCTTTTTGTGAGATGCATGGAATCAGAAGACAACTATCTACTCCTAGGACCCCACAACGGAATAAGATTGTTGAAAGGAAGAGCCATACTATTTTAGATATCGCAAGAACTATTTTGATTGAAGGAAATGTTTTGAATGTCTACTAGAGAGAAGCTATTAGCACTGTAGTCTATACATTAATTAGAGTTCATATCAAGCATGATATAGGTAAGAATCCTTATGAAATTTGGTTTGGTCATTTTCCTACTGTGAAATATTTCAAAGTTTTTGGTAGCAAATGCTATATCAAGAGAGATGAGGATATTGGAAAGTTCTATGCTAGAAGTCATGAAGGTATCTTTTTGGGATATTCTATAAATAACAAAGTCTGCCAGTGCTATAACAAGAGACTACGAAATATAGTTCAAAGTGCGAGTGTGAAGGTGGATGAAAACCTTGGGAAGGAGATCAGAGCTTATGATGAAGGTCAACATGTTGTTTTAGCTCCTATTTAGCCTGAAGAACCTAAGAAAAATGATCTGGTAGAGACTTTGAATCTGGATGTTGCTAATGCTAGTGATGATGTGTAGGAACCTGAAGATCAGAACAATCAGAAAACTCTGAGGTATATAAGATTGAATCATTCTGAGAATCAGATTATTAGTGATAAGAATAAAGGTATGATGACTAGAAGAAGGTTAGTTGTAGAAGAAATATGTTTGATTTCTAAAGTTGAGCCTAAAGATGTTGTTGAAGCATGTAAAGATGATAACTGGATTAGATCCATGGTGTTGGCATTTTTGATGATGTTGTTGTGATTGTCATTAATGGACACACATTTGCTTTGAGATCACTATTTGAATGTATGAGTTATGCTCAACTGGTATTTGTTCCAAACTGGTATTTTGTATTATAGCCTTTAGGCTATCAGTTTTTGCAGAAAGTGTGTACCGATCCCAAGCAGTATGAAGACCTCAAGCGGTTTGAGGATCTCAAGCAGTACAAAGGAGTTGAAGCGGTAGTTATCATTTTTCCCAGTCTTCATTTTGGCAAACCAGTAATCGGTAAAATATGTGAACCGGTATTACTCTGTGATGAGTTACCAACCAATATTATTCCTATGATGAGTTATCATCCACCAACACTTTGGCAATGATTCTGTGTCGTGTTACCAAATGTGTCCAGATGTACTCAACCTAGGAACTTGCAATGTAATCCTATTGGACTGACATGAAATCAGACTCCTTTATAAGGACATCATGTCTAGGGTTTTAGAGGGTTATAGGGTTTTGTGTGGTGATGAAGTTTTTGCATGTGCGATCATAGAAGAAGATTAGAGCTGTATGAAGAAATAGAGTGTGAAGATATTGAAGACTGAAGTAATGCTGAAATGTATTAACAATAAGCTATCAAGGATCTAACCAAGCATAATGTGCTAGTATTTAGATCACTCACTTGTTGATTACTCACATCTTTGACAAGTCTATAACCCTTAACTGAGTAGGCCTGACAAAGCCTTTGTAAATCCTCTAACAAGGTGGTTCACAACTGTGGATCTGAAATCCTCTCACAAGGTAGTCTTTAATCAGACTTATCTCCTAACAGAGCTTGAGATTCCTAACAGGATCTATTCTGGTAAAGAATATTGTATGACCTTAATCAGTCTAACCTTAACCAATCTAGTTACTATTCTATAGATAGTTACTTGTGAGTTTCATCTCACCGTGGTTTTTCCCATTTGGGTTTCCACGTCAAAATCTCTTGCATTATGGTGATTGTGCTTTTGTGGGTGATTGACTTTATTGCTGTTTGGTTTGCATTTGTGTTAACTAGTTTGTTAGTAAAACTATTATATCGGTTTACTGCTAAACTATTTAAGTGTTTAAGTTCAGTATTTTTTGGTATACTAATTCACCCCCCCTCTTAGTATTCATCAATTGGTATTAGAGCCAACCTTTCTATAAGTTTAACCACTTGGAAAGAGATATGGGGGAATACACTATTAGAGAACTTACTCATCGGCTCACTCAGATTGAGAAAGCCTATGATGAACTTAAAGTCAAATATAAGGCCTCTTTGGCAAAAAGAAGAGAGCATGCTAAAAAAATGATGGAACTAACTGAAAATGGTTCCTCTGATGAAGCAGACATGGAAGCCCTAGTTGAAGAAGTTGAAAAACTAAATGAGTCTAATGCCAACCTAAGAAGGGAACATGAAGGTCTGACTATCAGGATGTGTCAAGAGCTTGAGAACTGGAGAAAAGCTAAAGATCTGGTAAAAGACAAAGATCATGAGATCTCCAAGTTGAAGCAAGAAATCAATGCACTTACTGCTCATCTCCAAGAGAGTAAAGTGGAAAAAGAAGAAATGCAAGGTGAACTAAACTTGGCTATTTCTAAGAATACAACCTTGAAGGAGTCCAATGCTGCTATTTCCAAAGAACTCACTAAGTCAAAGGAAATACTTGCCAAATTCAATAAGAGCACTATTAAGCTAGAACAAAAGCTTGAATCAGCAAAACCGGTGAAGAATACCAGTGGACTTGGTTTTTTTGGTTATGATGAAGGTGAGACCTCTGGAACAAAAGATGTGGCATCAAAGATGCAACCGACATCAAAGGATAGGTTTAAGAAAAAGTTCAAACCTGTTTGCTTTAATTGTCTCAAGGAAGGACATACTGCTAATGTATGTAGAAATAATGCTTACAATAACTTTCCTTACTTTCTAAACAATAAGCCTAGATCCAATAGATTCAATGAAAATTGTTATGCATGCAACAAGTTTGGGCATAGATCATTTGAATGCAGGTCTATCATGCACAACACCTGAAGGTATCCTCAAAGGATTCAAGGAGTTTTTCCTAAACCCTCTGGGAACCGGAATCCAAACTGGTATAATACCTATAATCATCAGTCAGGTAGTGGTGGCTATCAAGAAGCAACCGGATGGAGAGCAACTTGTTTGATCTATCATGGAAATGGTCACACTGCTGCAACATGCAGGAGGAATAATGGAAACATGAATAATGGACCTTGGAGATCACCTAGAATGGTTTGCTATCATTGCAACAAACCAAGACACCCTACTAGAACCTACAAAATGAGAAAGAACATATCAGATGATATACTAGTCACTTCAGAAGGAAAGATTTATGTTGAAAGTGTTAAAATAGATATGAAGACAACGTGGAAGAAGAAACCTAAAGAAGTGTTACAAGAAGAACTAGTTTTTGCACCTAGTGTGGAAGTTGTTGAACCAACAAACTAAGCTATAGAAAAGCTTAGGGGGAAACAAATCAGTGAAATGTTTCCAACCACCAGTTTACACTGGTATGTGATACCTATCAAATGGCAGAAGATCGGAAATAGTAAAAGGCAAATTAGGGTTTATGCCCTAATTGTGGAGCATTTATTATGGTAGGTGAAGAATTCATTTAAAAGGGATTTTCAAGTCATTTTCACTTATCAATTTGCGAGCGAGGAAGTTTTCAAGTGCAGAGCGACAAAAGGCAATTTGTCTTGTGATTCAGAGAGATTTCAAAACTTTGAAGAAGAATCAGAAGATAATATCAATCAGTCAAGTGTAGAACTCAAAGTGGTAATCCAGCAACCGAAGTAGTGTATAGCAAAGAAGAATTTACAAGCCCTAAATCTCGACGTGCAAAGGTTTTTTTGAGTTTCTATGTTTATCATGGCTTCTACATCACACTCTAGTTCTAGTGCACCCGTTGATTCAGTTGATTTCATCCAATGGAAGGCAAAATATAATGCCCTATCCCAAATACCTATTGGGGTTATAGTTGAGGAAGATATTTCAGATTATAATGACTATAAAATTGAAGACCTAGGATCTCTAGTTATCCATTCTCAGTTAAGCCTATTCTGCGGGAAGGACAAGAAGATCAAACTGGAATACACCATCTTGGAAAAGAAGAAGCTTCACAATATAGTCTATTTCCTTAAAGAATTTACATATGATCACATCCGCATCATTCTAAGAAGAGTGCATAGTGAAAAAATGTATTTAGAGTGGACACATGACATCACACCAGAAGCGATTCATGTCGTCACCAGTTTCTATAATGTTGGAGATGTGCCTACCCTAAGGAAAGCCATTAAGATGGAAATGACAAAGCTCACCGGTTCTGTGAGCGACCAACATGGAATGATCGTCAATACCATCAAGGATGATCTGGTCGAATATGCCTGCATGATGATAGGTTACTGGACATCCCATGCTAGCAGAATTAACTCTATCTCTACTACAGCGATAAATGCCACCTATAAGATGATCATGGAAGATGCCTCATTTGATTTATGCACCTGCATGCAAAGACAACTTTTGGTGAATCTGAAGTCAATTAAACAAGACAATACCTTGAAATTTAAATTTGGATAACTATTAGTTGGATTGTTCTTCTACTTCCAAGGATACTTCCCAGGAGTCGATGATATTCAGTGGTCTGCTGACCAACCAGTTACCAAGCAACTCAAAGAAAGTCTTTAAGCAGTTGGAACCAGTTATCCTGAAGTTGTGAACAAATACTTTGATGAGTTCAGACACAAGATGATCCAAACGGTGAGAATATTTGGTGATATTGTCATGAAGTATGAAGAGGACATCTGCTTCACCATCAGAGTAGATGAGTGTATAATGGAGGCAGTTGAGCCTAGAAAAGAAAATGTGGAACCTATTGGATATGAGGTAATGTATGATATGCTAGACGGGTATGCTTCTACCCTACTTGCCTCACCGCTTGATTCTAAGAAGAAGAGAATTGGCACCTATCTGGAAAGGGTTACACTAGCTAAAGAGCCTTTAGTAAAGAAGGTAAAGGTAGTGCCATCTGTATCAGCATTGGTTACTTTAGCAAGTCCTAAAGTGACCAAGCGATCACCGACAAAGAAGAAACCAAAAGTTGCACTTGCTAAGGTATTTGAGAGGAAGCGAAAGACAAAAGGCAACACACTGGACTTAGAGGACACAAAATCTGAAGAACAGCCTAAGAAGACTAGGCAAACAAGGAAGAAGACAAAGACAACCAGCAATGAATCATCATCATTAGCACCAATAAATATTGATATTTCCTCTTACAAACCTTTGACACATTGTCAAAGAACTATCAAGAATATTAGGAGAAAAGTACTGAGTGATTTAGTAGATTGTTTTGATGATTTCAATGACAATGAGAAAGAGGAAGTAGAATAGGAAGTCATTTAATATTTATGTATTAATGACCAGTTGCCATCAGAAATTAAATCTGTGACACTAGATTCTTTATACAATTCTTTAGATAACAAATGGCGCATTGCCATAGAAAAGGAACAAGAAATAAGAGAGGAAATGTTTTCTCAATATTTTCTTGACGTGTCTAATTTAGAACTTTATGAAGTTATGGAAAAATATAAAGGCCTCTTCTTCATGAGAAGAAGGAGACTCTTGTTGCTAGAAGGGAAAGCCCCTAAAGTGGTAAAAGATACCCACTCTCATGCTAAAGCCGCTCTGAGGTTGCACCAAGTGTCCGAAGCCAACAAGAAAGCTGAACAAGAATCGAAAATTGAAAAACCTAATGAGGTGTATGATAGTGCAGGAGAACCGGTCACTGAACAAATGGACCCTATTGATGTTGATGCTTTGGATGGTGAAAATGTCACCCTAGATATAGCAAAGGACAAAGATAACAAAGAGAAAGTGGACAAGGATAAATAGGACAAAGAAAAGGTTGACAGAGAGCAAGCAGAGAATGAGAACAAGAAACAAGAGGAGGAAAAGAGAAAATAGGAAGAGAATATGAAACAAATGGAAGAGGAGAAAAAGAGAAAAGAGGAAGAGGAGAAGAGAGAAGAAGAGGAGAAGAGGAAGTAGGAAGAGGAGAAGAAGAAACAGGAAGAGGAGAAGAAGAAGGAAGAAGAAAAGAAATAGGAAGAGGAGAAGAGGAATAAGGAAGAGGAGAAGAAGAAACAGGAAGAGGAGAAGAAAAAATAGGAAGAGGAGAAGAAGAAGAAGGAACAAGAAAAGAAATAGGAAGAGCAGAAGAGAAAAGAAGAGGAGAAGAAGAAGAAGGAAGAAGAGAAGAAGAAAGAAAGAAGCAGAGGAGCAAAAGAAGGCAGAAGAAGAAAAGCAAAAATCCAAGGACAAGGAGGAAGTGGCAAAGATCGTACAAGTAGAGACCCCAAAGGCAACTGGTAGTCAAGACAAACCAGTTGATATTACTAGTCCCATTGACCTCCAATCTGCAAATGAAATGGAGTTGTTGCAAAGCATTAAGCTTGCCCAAGAGTGACAGGAAGCACTAAGGAGGAAGAAGGAGCAAGATGTTATTCAAACTGCTATGGAAACTCTTACCAGTTTGATTCCCAATACCAACCCCCCAAGTACCGATTCCTCTCTAGCTCAACTGAAAATCTTATGCACAGTTGTAGAGGACCAGTTGCAATGCCTAGAAGATGTTGTTGAAGCCAATGCTCAAAAGAAGCATCAAAAGGAACCGAACACTGCCTTAGTGAAGAAGTTAAATGAGCTCTGATCTGAACTTCAAAAGGCATAGAAGGACATAAGAGATGCTATGGATGAGGGTAAATTACTACTCAATAAGATAGGCCAACCCCATCTATTCTATGATGATGTGCTTGCTTAGAAAGATAAACTTAAATCTGATTTACAAGCATATATAAGCACCTTCAAGATGCCCTATGATTCCTTCACCACATTTGGGCAAACTGTTCACCAGTTTCAACTCCAAACTACAAGAATAGAGTTAGAGATCAACAAATGGACACGAGATCTGCAGGAACTTCAACTAGTTCTACTACCACGATTGCAAATACTTCAACAGTGCTATCTCAATCTGGATGCCTTAATGGTAACTCAAGAAATGAGTACCTTGGATGCCATGGAGGAACAGGTTTTCCAGATGCAAATGGAAAGTGAGGTTGCCACCTCATTACTTGAGTCATGGTCTTTATCCATGAAGACATTTATGCAGGACTTTAAATCAGTTTTTTGACAAGTTTCATTCTTTATTGTCATAAACACTTATTATTTTAATGATAATGGAAATAGAGGTTATTCAGCTGTACTTTGTCATTGTTTGCAAAGGGCGAGTAGTATTCTGTATTTAAAATTTTTACGCATGTTATGTATACTTTCATGTTTATCTTTGTAAGAGACTAGTATACATTGTATTTTCTGCAAAAGGGGTAGTGTATATGCTTAGGGGGAGTAATTTTGATTATGGCATATTTTTTGTTGTAAAACACTTAGATGTCAAAAATTTTCCTAAGTGTTGCCATCAATGCCAAAGGGGGAGATTGTTGGCATTTTTGATGATGTTGTTGTGATTGTCATTGATGGACACACACTTGCTTTGAGATCACTTTTTGAATGTATGAGTTATGCTCAACCGGTATTTGTTCCAAACTAGTATTCTGTATTATAGCCTTTAGGCTATCAGTTTTTGCAGAAAGTGTCTATTGATCCAAAGTGGTATGAAGACCTCAAGAAGTTTGAGGTTCTCAAGTGGTATGAAGGAACTAAAGTGGCAATTATCATTTTTCCAAGTCTTCATTTTGACAAACTGGTAATCGGTAAAAATATGTAAACCAGTAATAGGTAAATGTATGAACTAGTATTTCTCTATGATGAGTTACCAATCGGTATTATTCCTGTGATGAGTTATCATCCACTGACACTTTGGTAGTGATTCTGTGTCATGTTACCAAATGTGTCCAGATGCATTGAACCTAGGAACTTGTAATGTAATCCTATTGGACCAACATGAAATCAGACTCCTTTATAAGGACATCATGTCTAGGGTTTTAGAGGGTGTTAGGGTTTTGTGTGATGATGAAGTTTTTGCATGTGCGATCATAGAAGAAGATTAGGTCTATGTGAATAAATAGAGTGTGAAGATATTGAAGAATGAAGTAATGCTGAAATGCATTAACAATGAGATATCAAGGATCTAACCAAGCCTAATGTGCTAGTATTTAGATCACTCACTTGTTGATTACTCACATCTTCCACAAGTCTGTAACCCTTAACTGGGTAGGCTTGGCAAAGCCTTTGTAAATCCTCTAACAAGGTGGTTCACAATTGTGGATCTGTAATCCTCTCACAAGGGAGTCTTTAATCGGACTTATCTCCTAATAGAGATTGAGATTCCTAACAAGATCTATTCTGGTAAAGAACATAGTATGACCTTAACTAGCTTGACCTTAACCGGTCTAGTTACTATTTTGCAAATAGTTACTTGTGAGTTTCATCTCACTGTAGTTTTTTCCATTTGGGTTTTCATGTCAAAATCTCTTGTGTTATGGTGATTGTGCTTCTGTGGGTGAATGTCTCATTTGTTGTTTGGTTTGCATTTGTGTTAACTGGTTTGTTAGTAAAACTATTATATTGATTTACTGCTAAACTGTTTAAGTGTTTAAGTTCAGTATTTTTTGGTATACTAATTCAACCCCCCATCTTAGTATTCATCACATGGAAGAAGAGTTAGATCAGATTAAAAATATCAACACTTGGGAACTTCTGCCTAGACCTAAGGATAAAAATGTTATTGGTACTAAATAGGTTTTTAGGAACAAATTGAATGAAGTCGATGAAGTAGTCAAAAATAAAGCCAGTGTAGTCTACAATGGATATTCACAACAAGAAGGGATTGATTATGAAGAAAAATTTTCTCCGATTGCCAGAATTGAAGTTTTTAGATTGTTGCTTGCTTATGCTGCTTATAAAGATTACAAGGTATATCAGATGGATGTGAAATCTACATTTTTGAATGGTGATCTAGAAGAAGATGTTTACATTGAACAACCAAATATATTTTCATTATCAGATGATGGAGACATGGTATGTAAGTTGAAGAAAGCATTTTATGGATTGAAACAAGCAACTAGAGCCTGGTATGATAGATTAGACAAATACTTGCTAAAATTGGGATTTATCAAAGATGTTGCTAATAGTAATCTATACTTTAAGATTGAAAATGATAACATTTTGATTGTTGGTCTTTATTGATGAAATTACGTTTGGTGGTGAAGATGGTATGGGTATAAAGTTTGTCGATGATATGCAAAAAGAATTTGAGATGTCTATGATTGGTGAGATGAAATTTTTCTTAGGTTTGTAGATTGCATAGACATGAAAATGTACCTTTATATCTCAAACAAAGTATGTGAAGGAATTGTTGAAGAAGTTTGGACTAGATGATTCCAAACCAGTTGGAACTCCTATGGTGACTGGTTGTAAATTGTCTAAAAATAATGAATCTCCTAAAGCTAATTAGAGTTTCTACAGATCTATGGTTGGTGGACTCCTATAGCTTACTCAGACTAGGCCTGATATTATGCATGTTGTGTGTATGGCTGCTAGATATCAAGTTGATCTAAAGGAGAGTCATGTCACTATTGTCAAAAGAATATTCAGATATCTAAAGGGATTTGAATATTATGGTTTATGGTATCTAAAGAATGATGATTTCATGTTGTGTGCATACACTGATGCAAATTGGGTAGGTGATGTTGATGACAGGAAGAGTACTACTAATGGAGCATTCTTTTTAGGTAAGAAGTTGGTTTCATGGACTAGAAAGAAACAAGTTTCGGTATCTTTATCTACTATTGAAGTTGAGTACATTGTTGTTGCTAGTAATTGCACTCAAATAGTTTGGATGAAGAAAATGTTGAAAGATATCTGAGTTATTTATGATGAGCCTACTGTTATATATTGTGATAATTCCAATGCTATAAACATGTCTAAGAATCTGATGTAACATTAAAAAACTAAGCATATATGAATCAAATATAATTACTTGAGAGATCAAGTCAGTGAACAGATGGTGAAGCTGGAATATGTATCTATAAAGGAACAAATTGCTGATATTTTTATTAAGACGTTGCCTACAAATACATTTGTCTATTTGAGAGACAATTTAGGGGTATCCACCCCTCCTTATGAGAACTAGATGCATTGAGTTGCATCAATCTGGTGGAATTCAGAGCCTTATTCTTTTATCCAGATTGATGAGTTGGTGTTGATCCTCTGCTAGAGTAGTCTATTGATTTGGTTGTATATCCTAGGGGGGGAAAGATCCATATCTCTATTTGGTTTTCTATTTTGGTGAGCTTTGGCATTTCTATCAAATGGGGAGAGAGATCATGTAGAAAACTGCTTTATCTATCTTGATCTTAGGGGGAATTTCTTGGTGATATCTTCTTTCTTTGCATTGACTATTTTTCACATTCATATGTTGCCATCAATGCTGAAGGGGGAGATTGTTAGATTTGGTTGTTCATTGTTGCTGCTAGGATATTTCATTGTCATTGATGTCAACATATTCCTGTGAGTTATTCCAGTGAGTTTGGGAAGAAATTTGGTTCAGTTTTGTAGTTTATCTGTGCTGATCATTGTTTTGGTATTTCCTTTGACCTATATTCTGGTATTATCAGATCTTGTGCTAAGACTTTGGATTATTGTTTGGGATGATCTTGTGTATCTTCATTTCATATGGTTCATGATTTGGTAATCCACAACTTATCTATCCTCATGATAGTTGCTGAATGGTTGTGTTCTTGTGCCTTGAGATGTTGACCGATGAAGATTTAAAAATAGGTATTGGTGCAACTATTCTAGGTGATTCTAATGTTCTTGTTGTTGTTTCCTAGTCGTTTCCTATTTGTTTTGGCAATCCGCATTTATTTTTGTGCAAGTTTTTGGTGATTTATATGAATCGGCGATGATTTTCATGTTATGCAGTATTTTTGGTGGTGTAGCATATTGCAGTTGATCTTGGTGGGATTTCTGATGGATGTAATAATTTGGCAATTTGAATTAGGTCCATGCTATGTAATTTAAATCATAATATTGGTCCAGTGGTCGATCTTTGTATCATGTAATGTAATTTTTATAATTATGAGTTGAGGGTTGAGGGTTTAGTCAACCTTGTTATCAAGGTTGATGATATGTATATATAAGTGATATATTTATGTATTTTAGGTGTTGGTATTGTGTCTACATTATCAGAGAGAGGTAAATATGTGAAGAATGATATATCATTCAGTGAAATGTTGAGGTGTGTTTGGTGTTGCAGAGAAGACAAATATGCTTAACCAAAACTATCATCAGATGTTTGTAGATGTTATCATTGCAGTTCACTCCTTCCGAATCGTAATTTGAATCATATTGTAAGTTAGCGAGACTTCCCTAAGGTTTGTAGCCTTCAAGGCATAAATCTTTTGAGCAGTGAGATCTATGAAGTGTGCCTAAATGCATGTGCATTCCCCATTGTAATATTTTCACATACTACTACAGAGTATCATCTTACTATGGGTAGGTTCCCACCATGCTTTTTTCCTTAACCGATTTTTCCACATCAAAACCTTGGTGTTATGTGTTGTGCTATTAATTTGCTTATCTATTTGTAACTGCAGTTTATTAGTTTATGGTTTGAAATTTAATTTGTTGTGATCTGGTGAACACTGATTCACCCCCCACCACCCTCTTAGTATTCCTTCTTGATTGTTGCTAAGAGTTCTAACATGTTTGTGATCCCTTAAGAGCACAAACAACCCCTTTTAACATCCTAGTGTGTACAACATACCCCTTAGGACCTACTATGACCATATAGGATTACATTGTGTTCTAAGGGGTCATACGTGGTCCTAAGGCATCATGCATGTGTTCTAACATGTGTGTGACCCATTCAGAACACATATGACCCCTTTTAACATCCTAGTGTGCACAACATGCCCCTAAGGACCCAATATGACCATATAGGATAACATTATGTCCTAAGCGGTCACCCATATGTTCTAAAACATACATGACCACTTAAGAGTGCATGTATGACCACTTTAACATCCTAACTTGTGCATAACATACCCCTTAGGACCCGATATGACCATTTAGGATCACATTGTGTCTAAAGGGATCATATGTGGTCCTAAGGGCTCACACATATGTTCTAACACATGCACAACCCCTTAAGAGCACATATGACCCCTTTTAACATCCTAGTGTGCACAACATACCCCTCAGGACCCGTTATATGACAATATAGGATCACATTCTTTCCTTGGGGGCCATATGTAGTCCTAAAGGCTCATGCATGTGTTCTAACACATCCATGACCCCTTAGGACCACATATGACCTATTATAACATCCTAGTAGTGTACCCCCTATGACCCAGTATGACCAATAGGATCACATAGTGTCCTAAGTGGTGATACATAGTCCTAAGAAGTCACACGTGTGTTTTAAACACATGTGTGACCCCTTAGGACACCATATGACCCCTTTTAACATCCTAGTATCCTAAGGGGTCATATGTGGTCCTAAGGGGTCACACATGTGTTAAAGGGTCACACGTGTTTTAACACATGCATGACCCCTTAGGACCACATATGACCCCATAGGATCACATAGTTTCCTAAGGGGTCATATGTGGTCCTAAGGGGTCACACATGTGTTCTAACACATGTCTGACCCCTTAAGAGAACATATGACAACTTTTAACATCTTTGTGTGTACAACATATACCCCAAGTAGGATCCAATATGACCATATAGGATCACATTGTGTCCTAAGGGATCATATGTGATCCTAAGGGGTCACACATGTGTTATAACACATGTGTGACCCCTTAATAGCACATAGGAGTCCTCCTTTTAGCATCCTAGTATGTACAACATACCCCTTAGGATCCAATGTGACCATATAGGATCAAATTGTGTCTTAAGGGGTTATATGTGGTCCTAAGGGTTTTCACATGTATTATAACACATGCATGACCCCTTAAGAGCACATATGACCCCTTTTAACATCCTAGTGTGTACAACATACCCCTTAGGGGCTAAAAGGACCATATAGGATCACATTGTTTCCTAAGGGGTGATATGTGTTCGTAAGGGGTCACACATGTGATCTAACACATGCGTGACCTCTTAAGAGCACATATGACCCCTTTTAACATCCTAGTGTGTACAACATACCCCTTAGGACCCAATGTGATCATATAGGATCACATTGTGTCCTAAGGGGTCATGCATCCCCTTAAGCCACATGTCCTAATTACGACCATCCCCTTAAAAGCCACATGTCCTAATTATGACCATCCCCTTAAGCCATGTGACCTATTAATTTTGATCCTAATTAGTTAATTTCCCCTTAAGCCATGTCCTAATTATTTCAAATGATCCCCTTTTAATCCATATGTCCTAAATAGACCCATGATACCCGAAAGCCACATGTGTGGACTATTTAATATTTCTTCCCCTTAAGCCACTTTTCTTAATTAGGCCTATCCCCTTAAGCCACTTGTCCTATTTAGTTTGATCCCCTTAAGCCACATGTCCTAGTTAGGCCAATCCCCTTAAGCCATGTACATCCCAGTATTAATTTCAAAATTCCTAGATATTAAAAATTAGTGATCGAATTTAGTACATGTATATATACACACGCTTGAAAGTTTCAAAAAAAAATCTATACATGTGATCAAATGTTTCAAATATATATGTTATTGGATTCTTATGTGATCATTTACATGTTCTTGATTTCAGATATGTATTTTATTGATCTTGAAATTTGTCTCTAGCTTGTATGTATATGTATCCATGTTTTTATTATTTATTCTCGATTTCAAAAGTTAATTTTTTAGAATAATTTTTTTATTCATGTTTGTATATAAATGTATATATATGTAGAGCTTAGATTGTACACATGGATGCATTTAATATACATGAATTGCTAATCCACTAGAGGATCCCACACACCCCCCCCACCCACATGACCTTGCTCATGGTGCACCACCTCCACCTCCACCTCCACCCCCACCTCCACCGACTCCATCTCCATACCCACATTAGCCTCCACCTCCTAGTTCTGATGAGGCTCGATATTGAGCCATAATTGATGAGAATGTTGGATCTTTACAAGAAAGAGTCAATGAGATCCTTAGAGAACTCCTCATGTCACGAAACATGCTGCATTTTTCATCGAAGATGCAAAATGTTCTCGATGTAGTTAGATCCATTGATGAGGAGCTCTATTCACAATGCACATGGAGAGAGGCAAGATGCCTCTTCTATTATGATGGCCTCTTATATAGGGAGATTTTAGACTTGAGAATAACCAAAGAACACTTAGTTCCTTATTTTTTAGATCCTATCATAGGTGAACCCATTCTTGCAAACAAATCTCATATATAAATGAGGTGTTGTACACATCAAGGAATGGCTAATAATTTTTAGGAATGGTGGAAAATGGTATTTGATGAGCCACCACATGAAAACTTAGAGTGCCCCCTATACTTTTTGAGGAAATTATATGCAGAGTTTATTTTGCGTTTAAAGCCCAATTATTTTGATTTTAGATCATTCTAGGGTGTTTGTGGTGGCATGCAACAACATAGTTTGGGGGCACGTACTGACCCCAACTAACCTACCCCTCTCTAGCCCCTTGTTTCTTACATGGCTCTGATTATACCTATGGCTATTTACCAACATTATGTTATCTCCACATTGAGCGCATTGACTACACCAACTAGTAGCCTTAGTCATTAGACATTTGATTTCGTAGGTGGACATGATGCTGGTGGAGATTTAGGAGGTGAGGATGATGTTGACATTACAACCATTCCCCTACATCAACACCCCATTTTTGTACTAGTTGTTATCGACTATGCTATGGGCCCCACATTGCTCTAAGTGCTTCCAATTCACATCATGATCGACCATCCTCTTTAGCTGCATGACCTAGAGCATCCCTTGATCATGATGATGGTATGATGAAAGAATAAGTATCCGGTGGAATACTGAGAGGAAGGGGGGATGAATCAATATACTTAAAAACTGATACAAACACCCAAACTCAAATTCAAACTCACAAAGTAAACTTTCACTTATCAAGATCAATACTCAACTTCAACCAACATCAACCAGTTTGACTATTATGACAACTTAACAGTAAACAACTTCAATCTTGTAAACATAAAAGATTCTTAATCGTATGTCAACACATTCATCTCCCAATGCTTCCAAATATCATGCCTTATCAGAATAGATAAGTAGTTAATCAAATCAACAAAAAAGATCATAACCACAAAAGCATTCACCACTTGACACAAATATTTATATGTGGAAAACCCAAATAGTTAAAATCCATGGTGAGATGAGACTCACAAGTATATCTATTTGAACTCTTCTGAAGTTCACCCTATTAGGAGCCAAGCCTATTAAAGCTTTTATAATAAGTCTTGCTAAGAACTAATTCTGGTTAGGAATCACCTGGTTAAGGGATTTACAAATATGCTTTGATGAAAAGTACAATACCTTGATAGGAGTAACCTCATTGGAGGATTTGAGAATCCAAACTAATGGACCACCTTGTTAGAGGATTTAGAAAGTAACCAAGCTTGTTAGAGCTTACCTGGTTAGGGGAGTTCAATTTTTGCTGTAATTGTTAGAAAACAATAGGTTTTCTTGATCTGTCAGAATAGCACTACATCTGCTTGATCAGATCCTTCTTAAGCTTCAATTGGCCTTTACTCAAACTATAGATGCATCCACCAATTAGGCAACCACACAGTCAACTGGTTTCTACAAATCTTGTCAACTTTGCCAACAACTTTACAAAACAATATCATCGACCTTAAATATAAATCAACTAGGTTGGTAACACAACAAAAACCTAACTCTCATCATCGAGATTAGAAACAAGCTAGTACAATCTTGACTGTTAGAAATCATAACAATCTCTTCACATTCTTCAAGAAAATTCCAACTGCTCCATGATCACCACTTCATCAGACTTTTTAACTCATCACGTGCTATGCATTAATGCAATCCACTTTGCTCTGTTCCAAGATAAAAAATGCACCAAATCAATCTGAACTAATCCTTATTCAATGATCACATGTGTCTCCATTATTATTGCTCAACATTAGATCTTAAACCAACAAACTTGATTGGTTAGGGTGATAGTTCTGATACTTAATGTTAAGTACAGATGCTAAGCTAATAAGATGAGAGGGGGGGGTGAATCATACAAACTTAATCTTCCATAAAAACAACAGATTCAATCTTGGTAACATATACTTCAGTAATATAACCAAAACTGCTAAAATGCAAACTCAAAAGCATATAAACATCATAACACTCATAACACCAGATTTAACGTGGACACCCAAATAGGGAAAAACCACTGTGGGATTTCAGACACACTAAGAAATATACTCTTCTAGAGTATGCTCAGTTAAAAGCAAATCTTGTTAAAGATTACAAACACATTGCTAGATGTGACCCGGTTAAGGATTTCCCTCAGATCTGTTAGGATCTTCACCTTGTTAGAAGTGACCTTGTTAAAGGATTCAAACACTCAATCAGAATGTCACCTTGCTAGAGGGTTTTACAAATAAGACTGTTAAGTCCACTCGATTAAGAGATTTTCTGTCACTTCACAAAATAATAGTAATACAAATCTATCTATAGCTTCACATCCAAAATGCTAAAGTAGATTCTTATTTTCTCAATACAATAGGATGAATCTTGTCCATCTGCTAGGCTCTATACTCTCTTATTCAAACAAGTCTTCAAGCTTCTGTGCTCAGTAATCACTATGTAGCATCCCTATTTATACACTTCTTCGCATACATTGTTTATCAATAGTTCCTTATTTATAAACAATTCGCCAACTGCTTAATCTCCTTGATCACATTTCCCATGATCAATCATAGCCATCAGATCTTCAAACTTTAACCAGGTTCAATGTATCCTTCGATCTGAAAATGTTTTACCCTACCTTGGAACTTGCATACATTTCTTAGAACTTGTGCTAGGGTATTGCGGTTCAATCTGAGCTGTAGATCTTCCTACCGATTTTCCTTTACCATAGATTCTTTAACAAACTTCATGCATGGCATACCAATCATTTAATCAATTCCAACTCATCAGCTTCCTTCATTAAATAATGCATTTATTCATTCAATGCATTATGTTATTACTTGGTTGCAACTTGGTAAATACTAAACTTCACTCAGTAGACATTTTGCCTTCATTAACCGATAGCAATAACCTTAGGGTTTACCGACTAGGTTCCTTAGGGTTTACCAACTAGGTTCTTTGCTCGGTAACATAGTATAGTATTAAACTTACAATCAACAACATATGTAGGATATCAAAACAATCTAAACATCATGATCTCATCATTGTCTAACTCGGTAATAGTTGTGCATTGAATAACTTATTCCTCCCCTTATTCATCACATTCTTTCTATGTCTTTTACTGACATCTTTATACTCATCAAATCATACTTCTTAAGATATGGCAACATCATACTGAATTAGAAAATCAATTTCTTGACATTAATGACAAAATAATGATATTAAGATAGTAAACATCCTTAATTAGTTATATCCATATTCATCAACAACCTTCTCAACATCCTTATAGAAATGCCAACAATCTCCCTTTGTCTGTTATAATGCCAACAATCTCGCCCTTTGGCATTGATGGCAAAACCAATTGATTTGACTTATTCGACTCAGATTGTTGTGAGATTATGAAATGCTCTTCCTCTATCATTAGTCTTCTCCTCTTTTCTTAAGTCTTCTCCCCCTTTGACAGCAATGCCAAAAAAAGTAAAGAACTAAAACATAATTTCTTCCTGTATGAAGTGATTTTGTGCTATTGTGTGTCAACTTAGTCTTAGTCAGAGAATTTTGTCTTCAATTCCTGTTCCCTATATTTGTTTCCTGCACACCTTTAGAAAACATCCTAAAGTGTGTAAATCAGCATCAATCCACACATAATATTCTATAGATTCATCGAATTGATGCTTTCACCAAACTCAGTCAGTGAGTAGAAGATAGGGGTAGGACCCCTAGCTTACTTCTGAGATACTCAAAAGTGTCCCTTGGTAGTGGCTTGGTAAAGATATTTTCTATTTGTTCCTTTGTGCTAACATACTTTAACACCACTTTCTCCTCTTGAGCTTCTTCTCTAAGATAATGATATTTGATAGAGATGTGCTTTGTCTTAGAGTGCATAACAACATTCTTTGAAATGTTAATGGCACTAGTATTGTCATAGAATATAGTTATTCGCTTGATAAATTTCTCATTTATACCTTCCAATAGTTGTTTGATTCATGCTATGTTGGTACAATTCAATGCTGCAGCAACATATTCAGCTTTTGCTGTTGACTATGAAACACATCCTTGTTTCTTGCTAAGCCAACTCACTAGTCTTTCTCCTAAAAAGAAAGATCCTCCACTTGTGTTTTTTCTATCATCAATGTTGCCTTCCCAATCAGCATCAGTATAAACTTTTAAATCAAAGTCATTTCCTTTCCAATATACTAAGCCATAATCTTCAGTGCCTTTCAAGTATCTAAAAATTCTCTTGATTACTATCATGTGTGTTTCCTTGGGATCTGCAGAGAATCTTGCAACTATACCTACTGCATGTGCTATATCTGGCCTACTGTGAACAACATATTGTAGCTTTCCAATCATGGATCGGTAAAGTGTCTCATCAACAGATGCAGATTCATCATTCTTTGATATTTTACAGTTGGTAGTCATAGGAGTACTTACTAGTTTTGAATCCTCCATTCCAAATTTCTTCAAGATTTCCTTTATGTACTTGGATTGAGTAATGAAAATCTCAATTTCATTTGTAGTATCTGTAAACCTATAAAATACTTTATCTTACTGATCAATGACATCTCAAATTCTTTGCTCATTTCATTTCCAAAGTTCTTGCATAGAGAGTCATTTCCACAAAAGATAATATCATCAACAAATATGGCTAAGATTAGTATTCCATTTTCATCATTCTTCATGTACATGTTACTATTTTTACTTGTCCTTATAAAACCAATCTTGATTAAATAAGAGTGAAATATTTCATACCATGCTCTAGGTGCTTGTTTTAGACCATATAAAGCTTTGTTCAATTTACATACCTAATCTTTATTCTTGTCTTTAACAAATCCTTCAGGTTGTTCAATACAAACTTCTTCTTCTAATATACCATTTAGAAATGTAGATTTGACATCCATTTGATATGCCTTGAAATTATTGTAAGCAGCATATGCCAACAATGTTCTTACTCCTTCAAGTCTTGCCACAGGTGCAAAAGTCTCACCATAATCAATTCTTTCTTCTTGGGCATAACCTTTGCAAACTAGTCTTGCTTTATTTCAAATGACCTCACCTTTTTCATTCAGCTTGTTTGTGAAAATCCACTTTGTACCAATTACATTTTTGTCCTTCGGTCTTGGGACTAGTGTCCATGTGTCATTCTTCTTGATTTGATCAATTTCTTCTATCATAGCATTTATCCGATCTTCACTATTAAATGCCTCTTTCACTATTCTCGGTTCAAATTCAGATAGCAAACATGTGTTCTATCTCAGTTTGTTCCTTGTCATCACTGGATCATCCTTATCTCCTATAATCTGACTTGATGCATGATGTCTTCTAACATACTTGGCTAATACAAGCTCGATAGGCTTTGTATGATCTTCTTCCTCACTCGGTAACTAGATATTCTCTTCATTTTCTTCTGCAATTTTCTCGTTAGGACTTGTCGGTTGAACATAGACAAATTCATCATAATCTTTTAGTTCTTTGGAGTTTCCTTCATCATTTCTTTTTGCAAATTCATCAATTTTCACATTTGCACTTTCTACTATTTTGTTAGATGATTTGATTAGATATTTAAATGCTTTACTTCTAGAAGAATAACCAAGAAATGTTCCTTATTCACTTTTCTAATCAAACTTGCCATTTCTATCATCTTTGTGTACATAGCATCTACTTACAAAGATTTTGAAATAACTTACATTAGGTTTCTTGTCATACCAGATCTCATATGGTGTCTTCAAATTTCCTTTCTTCAGTTGTACTCGATTCAAGGTGTAAACTGCTGTGCTTATTGCTTCTCTCCAAAATGTTTGTGGCACTTTCTTTTCAATCATCAGGGTTCTGGCACAATCCACAATAGATCTATTTCTTCTCTCAGCTATTCCATTTTTTTGTGGAGTTCTTGGTGCAGAGACTTGTCTTTTTATACCATGATCATTGTAGAATAAGTTGAACTCATTAGATGTAAACTCTCCTCTATCTGATCTAAGACATTTCAGTTGTCTTCTTGTTTCATTTTCAACTCTTGCCTTGTACCATTTAAACATTTGAAAAGCTTCTGATTTTTCTTTTAAAAAAATAACTGACATCATCCTTGAGTAATTATCCATAAATAATATGAAATATTTATCACCATAGTAACTTTGAACTTTCATAGGACCACAAAGATCAGTGTGCACAAGATCTAAAATTCCCTTAGAAGTGTAGGACTTACTTGTAAAGCTTCATCTTTTCATTTTACCCATCTAGCATCCTTGGCACATAGCATTTTCCAAACTCGATAGATCTCTTACTCAGTGCTTCTTGCTTATTTTTATCAGATTATCAAAATTTACATGATAAAACCTTTTATGCCATAACCAGGTATCATCTATCTTTCCATACATACACTTATTCTGAGTTGAGTCAAGGTGAAATGTGTTTTTTTTTGTTTGTGTCACGATAGTAGCTAACTTTCCATGCTTGTCATGAACTTTGACAATTCCTTTCTGAAATTCTATTCGGTATCCTGTATTGTTTAGCTGTGCTACACTCAACAAATTGTATTTCAAACCTTCAACCCAATAAACCTCATTGCATCTTACATTGTCAACAAGTGTTATAGATCCTTTACCTTTCATCAGACATGGTGCATCATTACCAAATCTTACATAGCCTCCATCATAATCTTCTAACATAACAAACTTGTGTTTATCACCTATCATGTGAAGTGAGCATCCACTATCTATGATCCAAGAATCATTAGTATTTATGTGAGATATTAGGGCTTTTTCTTCATACCTTTATTAATCTGATCCATCTTTGATAGCCACATAAACTACTTCCTTTGTGTCAGTTTCATCTGATTTATCATCATTGGATTCCTCATTGGCTATTAAGCATGACTTTCTATCTCTTCTTCTGAAGTCTCGGTGTCCTCTGTAATGATTATCTTTCTGTTTGTCATCTCGGTAATCTCTCTTTTTAGTAGATTCTTTGTCAAGACAGTTAGAAGCCATATGTCCTATCTTATCACAATTGAAACATTTCAAAGGTAGTTTTCCTTTATACTTACCTTTGCCTCTTAGTAACCTTCTAGCTAATAGTGCTTCAAACTCTTCTTACTTTCTGATTTCCCCATACAGTTTGTGTACTTCCTCCATATTCTTGTGAAATCTTTCACTTGCTCCACTGTGATCCCCTTTAGTGTACTTACTCATTCTATCATTGTAATCATCAGATTCACCAATATGAAAAGAACTAAATGCAGATTCAACTTTATTTACCGATGACCCACTGTTATCAAAGTTACTTAACTCAAATGCATGTAGATTACCAATAGTAGCATCTAAAGAAACTGGCATATTGGGTATAGACCTCAATTCATTGATTGCAGAGACTCAGATTGCATAAGCTGGTAGAAGGGTTCTTAACAACTTACTTGTTATATCCTTTTCTTCAATAGTTCCACCTGCTCCTTTGATTTGATTGACAATCTCTTTTAGTCTTGTACTATACTGGGTTATGTTCTCACCTTCATTCATCCTCATAGATTCAAGTTGTCCTCTTAGATTGTCCACTTTTGGTCTTTAAACATGTTCAACACCACCATACACAGATATGAGCTTGTCCCACATTGCCTTTGCATCATTGCAGCCTTCTAGGTCATTAAACTCTGAGTCGGTCGATGCAGATGTTATTTTAATCATTGCTTGGATATGTTCTTGCTTTTCTTTTATCTCTTCCATTGTCAATGTATAGGTGCTCGGTGTAATGAAATCATTCTCCAGATAATATACAACATATTCTCCAACTCTTGATAGGTGTAGCTTCATCCTTTTCTGCCATGTAGAGAAACTTGACTTGTTCAACTTCGGTGCATCCCTCTTATACATCTTTGGATCTTTTCCTCAAGTACCTTTAAACTTTTTCTTCCAGAGTCCAAAACTCTGATACCAATTGATAGTTCTGATACTTAATGTTAAGTATAGATGCCAAGATAATAAGATGAGAGGGGGGGAGTGAATCATACAAACTTAATCTTCCATAAAAAACAATAGATTCAACCTCGGTAACATATACTTCAGTAATAAAACCAAAACTGCTAAACATGCAAACTCAAAAGCATATAAACATCATAACACTCATAACACTAGATTTAATGTGGAAACCCAAATAGGGAAAAACCACTATGGGATTTCGGACCCACTAAGAAATATACTCTTCTAGAGTATGCTCAGTTAAAAGAAAATCCTATTAAAGATTACAAACACATTGCTAGATGTGACCCAGTTAAGGGATTTCCCTCAAATCTGTTAGGATCTTCACCTTGTTAGAAGTGACCTTGTTAAAGGATTTCAAACACTCAATCAGAATGTCACCTTGCTAGAGGGTTTTACAAATAAGACTGTTAAGTCCACTTAGTTAAGAGATTTTTTGTCACTTCAGAAAATAATTGTAATACAAATCTATCTGCAACTTCACATCCAAAATGCTAAAGTAGATTCTTATTTGCTCAATACAATAGGACTTATCTTGTCCATCTATTGGGCTCTATACTCTATTATTCAAATAGGTCTTCAAGCTTCTGTGCTCGGTAATCACTATGTAGCATCCTTGTGCATACACTTGCCTGCATACATTGTTTATCAATAGTTCCTTATTTATAAACAATTCACCAACCGCTTAATCTCCTTGATCACATTTCCCATGATCAATCATAGCCATCAGATCTTCAAACTTTAACCAGGTTCAATGTATCCTTCGATCTGAAAATGTTTTACCCCACCTTGGAACTTGCATACATTTCTTAGAACTTGTGCTAGGGTATTGCGGTTCAATCTGAGCTGTAGATCTTCCTACCAATTTTCCTTTACCATAGATTCTTTAACAAACTTCATGCACGACATACCAATCATTTAATCAATTCCAACTCATCAGCTTCCTTCATTAAATAATGCTTTTATTCATTCAATGCATTCTATTATTACTGGGTTTCAACTTAGTAAATACTAAACTTCACTCGGTAGACATTCTGCCTTCATTAACCGATAGCGATAACCTTAGGGTTTACCGACTAGGTTCTTTGCTCAGTAACATAGTATAGTATTAACCTTACAATCAACAACATATGTAGGATATCAAAATAATCTAAACATCATGATCTCATCATTGTCTAACTTGGTAACAATTGCCCATTGAATAACTTATTCCTCCCCTTATTCATCACATTCTTTCTGTGTCTTTTACCGACATCTTTATACTCATCAAATCATACTTCTTAAGATATGGCAACATCATACTAAATTAGAAAATCAATTTCTTGACATCAATGATAAAATAATAATATTCAGATAGTAAACATCCTTAATCAGTTATATCCATATTCATCAACAACCTTCTCAATATCATTATAGAAATGCCAACAATCTCCCTTTGTCTGTTATAATCCCAACAAAAAATGTAGACACCTAAAATTGTCCAGTCTAATTAAATAAATATTTTTATTTATTTAATTATTTTAGCTTAATTCTTCTATTAATTAAATAAATCTTTATTTATTTAATTAATTCATTTATGCTCTTCTAGCCTTATTTCTAATTTAAATAAATTCATTTATTTATTTAAATTATCCTTTTCTTAAATTAAATAAATATCTTATTTATTTAATTGATCCCACTTCTTCTTTTAATTAAATAAATCTTTATTTATTTAATTAATTCATTAACCTTTTCTACCTATGACACATGTCATTCATCTCTTAATTCATACAATTCCTGCCCTCTAATCATAGCTGACCATTTATCTTTTACACCTCTCAATCTTATCCCTCCATTTCATATAGTTATTATCGCTCAACATTAGATCTTAAACCAACAAACTTGATCGGTTAGGGTTGAATAGAAAACAAATGGTAGGGTTTACCAGTTACAAAACATAGAAAGGTTTAACCCTTTACACCAGTTCAAATTACAAACTACCATATACCGGGTTTACACCATATTCCTCAAAGTTTATCACACTAGTTATAAGACAATAGCAATAACAACAATATCATGAATATTATTCACTAGTTCAATTGACATCAATGACAACATATCATTAATGCAATCTATATGCAAAATGCCAACAATCTCCCCCTTTGGCATTGATGGCAATACAAATATCAACACCTCTGATTGCTGCTGTGATTAGTGAATAGGAATCCTTGTTTACATTACCAAGTATTCACCATGATTTATCTGTCTTCAGTCTATCACTAGTTCACCTAATCAGACACATAATTCTTCTCCTCAATCACATAATTCTTCTCCCCCTTTGACAACAATGCCAAATTGAAATTAAAACATGTATTCCAAATTCTCACTATGTATCAACATACTGCAACTTGATGCTCCACCTGTGGAATACATCCACTTCCTCATCAATCCATGTAAGATTCTGCAAGTAATTCAGGGACTGATGCAATTAGCATCATGGTCAACTAACTTCTAAGATGCTCAAAAGTGGTCTTAGGCAGAGGTTTGGTAAAGATATCTGCAAGCTGCTCCTGGGTAGAAACATTCTCTAAGATAACATCTCTACTTTGAACTTTTTCCCTCAAAAAGTGATACTTCAATGCAATGTGCTTAGTCCTTGTGTGCAAAACATGATTCTTAGAAATATTTATTGCACTTGTGTTATCACACAAAATCTTTATAGGTTCTGATATATTCATCTTAAAACCTTCCAAAATGTGCCTCATCCAAATAGATTATGTCCAATTCATGTAAGCTACTACATACTCAGCTTCAGTAGTAGATTGTGAAGTACAACTCTACTTTTTACTACTCCATGAAACTAGCTTTCCTCCTAGAGAGAATGCTCCATTGATAGTACTCTTCCAGTCATCAATATTTCCTCCCTAATCCACATCTATGTATGCCTTCAAATTGCCTCCATATGGATACCATAACCCATAGTCAACTATACCTTTCAAATATCTAAAAGTTCTCTTGGTTGCTATTAGATGTTCTTCCTTTGGATTTTTCTAAAATCTAGCAACTATACCAACTGCATGGGCAATATAAGGCCAATTGTGAACAACATCATGTAATTTACCAATAATTGACCTGTATTCCTTTGCATCTATAGACTTAGATGCATCTTCCTTGGACAATTTACAAACTGTAATCATTAGAGTTCCGACCGGTTTACAGTCACTCATGCCAAATGTCTTCAACACCTCTTTCACATACTTAGATTGAGTAATGAAAATACCATTCTTCATCTATTGTATCTGTAAGCCTATGAAATTTTTTATTTCCCCTACTAATGACATCTCTAACTCATTCTTCATTTCATTTTCAAAATTGTTGCTTATGACATCATTACCTCCAAATATAATGTCATCAACAAATACTTCATTGACCAGTATTTCATCTCCTTCAGACTTGAGATAAATGTTGCTATCATCACTGGTTCTTGCAAAGCCTATCTTCATCAAATGTGTATGAAGTCATTCATACCATGCTTTGGGTGCCTTCTTTAATCCATACAAAGCTTTATGCAATCTGCACACCATGTCTTCCTTATTTGTCAATGCATAACCATCAGGTCGCTCTATATAAACCTCTTCTTCCAATATCCCATTAAAAAATGCAAACTTAACATCCATTTGATAGACTTTGAACTTCTTATGAGCTGCAAATGCAAGTAATGTTCTAACTCCTTCAAGTCTTGCTACTGGTGCAAAAGTCTCACCATAGTCTTCTCCTTCTTCTTGCACATAACCTTTGCAAACTAATCTTTCCTTATTGCAAACTACAACACCATCTTCATTTAACTTGTTTCTTAATACCCATTTGGTACCTATAACATTCTTGTTTACCGGTCAGGGTACTGGGGTCCAAGTATTGTTCTTCTTAATCTGATCCAATTCCTCCTCAATTGCTTTCACCCAATGATCATCACCAAATGCCTCCTTAGCACTTCTAGGTTCAATGGTGGAGATCATATAAGAGTTCTCTCTAATTTTCCTTCTAGTTAATACTCTGGCATCCTTGTCCCCAATAATCCGCTAAGGACTATGATTGAGTCTCACATACCTAGGAATAACATGATCATTCTCATCGGGTTCAATTTCTTCATTGTCTTCTTCCTCTGAATTTATTTGTTCCGGTTGAACAAGTACATCAAGATTTGCTTTACCGGTTTCTGATTTAACAGTTTTAGATTCCAAAAGAAAAATGCAAGGATCTTCATCTTTTCTCTTTGAACTAGTTCCTTCTGAAATTTTAGGACATTCATCTATAGGAACATCAACACTCTCAACAATTCTCTATGTCTAGTTGTTGAAGCATTTATAGGCCTTACTCTTGGTGGAATAGCCAAGAAATATGCCTTCATCACTCTTAGCTTCCAACTTGCTTATGTAATCACCTCTTTTAATAAAACATTTGCTACCAAAGATCTTAAAATAGCTAACATGAGGTGATATTCCATACCAATACTCATAAGGTGACTTGTCCTTACCTCTTTTCACTAGAACTTGGTTCATTGTGTAGACCACTATACTTACAACTTCTCTCCAAAATGTTTTTGCTACATTTCCTTGTATCAACATAGTTCTAGCTACTTCAACTACTGATCAGTTATTCCTTTCTGCTATACCATTTTGTTGTGGTGTCCTTGGTGCAGAAAGTTGCCACTTGATACCATTCTCATCACAATACTTAGTGAATTCCTCAGAAATAAATTCACCGCCTTGATCTATTCTCAGACATTTTATCTTTTTGCCACTCTCTTTCTCAGCTAAGGCTCTGAATGCCTTGAATTTACCAGAAGCTTCATTCTTATCCTTCAAGAATGTGACCCACATCATCCTTGAACAATCGTTAGTGAAGATCATGAAATATCTATCACCTGAAATGCTTCTAGTTCTTATTGGTCCACATAGATATGTATAAAACAAATCTAAAAAATGCTCTGCTAAGAAGGACTTGCTCTTCTGAGAAGGACTTGCTCTTGAAAGTTGAAGAAGTCATTTTTCCTAACTGACATTCTTTACAAAGAGCATTAACCGATTTGTGTAGTTGAGGTAGACCTCTTAGAGTCTTAGACTTGCTCACTTTAACAATGTTATCAAAGTTTATATGCCAAAATCTCCTATGCCAAAGCCATCTATCATATATTTTTGCAATCAAACAATTGCTAACTTTAGGATTAAGATGAAATAGATTACCTCTAGTCTATTTCCTAGTTGCAATTAATTCACCTTTGTTGTCAAATATTTTGAACATACCATTTCTAAAATCCAGTGGGTATCCTTTGTCGTTAAGTTGTGCCACACTTAGAAGATAGTTTTGTATGCCTTCAACCCAATAGACATCGTCAACACTGCTCTTCCCATTAAGAGAAATAACTCCCTTACCTTTAACCATACAGGTTGAGTCATTTCCAAATCTGACAACACCACCATCAAATTCCTTCAAGGAAATAAATTTTCTTCGATCACTGGTCATGTGATGTGAACAACCACTATCAATGATCCAATCATCAAAGTTATCCATCCTAGAAACTAGTGCTTTCTGATCAGATATCTCTTCCTTAATAGCTACAAACACAATATCTTCACTAGCATTATCATTAGATTCTTCATCAGTAATACCACTGTCAATAGCTACAAGACAATCTCTCTTGCCTTTACCCTTATATTTCTTAAATTTTCCTCTCTTGTATTCATTTTCACCATTAGGGCAATTAGCTTCTATATGACCAATCTTATTGCAAGCAAAACATTTCAACGCTAGCTTACCTCTGTATTTCCCAATGCCTCTAGGAAGTCATTTTGCCAATAATGCTTCAGTCTCCACTAAATTGTCTTCATCATCAATATCTCTGTTGGATCTAGATTCATAGCTATGATCGGTATCTCTACTTCTCATGAATGAGTTAGAAATAGAACCTCTAAATGTAGATTCTAATTTTTGTACACTACCATCATAGCCATATAGTTCAAAAGTAGTAAGTTTTCCAATGATAGAGTCAAGAATTACCTTTGTTTTTTCAATGGACTTCAGCTCTTGAATAGATGTAACTCGGATAACATAGACTGGTAGCAGGGTTCTCAGTACCTTATTGATCACTGTGGAATCTTCCACTTTCCCTCCTGCACTCTTTATTTCACCAACTATCTCTTTTATCCTTTGACCATAATGCTGGATATTCTCACCTTCAAACATTCTCATGTCATCAAATTTTCCTCTTAAACTCTCCTCTTTGGCAATCTTAACATGTTCATCACCGCTATAAATCTCTTTAAGTTTCTTCCATAATTCATATGCAGTTTCAAGACCATGAACATCTACATATTTAGCATAGATATGGAACTGATAATAGCCTCTAATGCTTGATTATTCTCTTGTTGTTCTTTCTTTTGATCATCAGTCAGAGTTCCAGTAGGTGCAATATACTTAGTTTCTATATGATCCCAATACTGACTTACTCTTAATGTAAATCTTCATTCTACCACTCCATATCCTATAGTTATCTTTGTTGAACTTCGGACCTTCTTTCTTCATCATGATCTACAAGATATTGTCCTCAAGTTGTTAGGCTTTAGGTTAAAGAGGACCTGAGAGGATCTGATACCAATTGATGGTATGATGAAAGAATAAATATCTGGTAGAATAATGAGAGGGGGGGGGGTGAATCAGTATACTTAAAACTGATATAAACTCCCAAAATCAAATTCAAACTCACAAAGTAAACTTTCACTTATCAAGATCAATACTCAACATCAACCAACATCAACTGGTTTGACTGTTATGACAACTTAACAGTAAACGACTTCAATCTTGTAAACATAAAAAATGCTTAATCATATGTCAACACATTCTTCTCTCAATGCTTCCAAATATCATGCCTTATCAAAATAGTTAAGTAGTTAATCAAATCAACAAATAAGATCATAACCACAAAAGCATTCACCACTTGACACAAATATTTATACGTGGACAAACCAAATAGGTAAAAACCATGGTGAGATGAGACTCAAAAAGATAGCTATCTAAACTCTTATGAAGTTCACCCTGTTAGGATCCAAGCCTGTTAAAGCTTTTACAATAAGTCCTATTAAGAACTAATTCCAGTTAGGAATCACCCAGTTAAGGCATTTACAAATATGCCTTGATGAAAAGCACAATACCATGTTAGGAGTAACCTTGCTGGAGGATTTGAGAATCCAAACTAATGGACCACCTTGTTAGAGGATTTAGAAAGTAACCAAGCTTGTTAGAGCTTACCTGGTTAAAGGATTTCAATTTCTGCTGTAATTGTTAGAAAACAACAAGTTTTCTTGATCTGTCTAAATAGCACTACATCTACTTGATCAAATCCTTCTTAAGCTTCAATCTACCTTTTACTCAAACTGTAGATCCATCCACCAGTTAGGCAACCACACACTCAACTAGTTTTTGCCAATCTTGTCAACTTTACCAACAACTTTACAAAACAATATCATCAACCTTAAATAAAAATCAACTAGGTCGGTAACACAACAAAAACCTAATTCTCATCATCGAGATTACAAACAAGTCGGTATAATATTGACCATTAGAAATCATAACATTCTCTTCACATTCTTCAAGAAAATTCCAACCGCTCCATGATCACCGCTTCATCGAAATGTGTAACTCATCATGCGCTATGCATTAGATGGAATCCACTTTGCTCCTTTCTAGGATAACAAACACACGAAATCAATTTGAACTAATCCTCATTCAATGATCACACATGTCTCTATCATTATCGCTCAACATTAGATCTTAACCCAACAAACTTGATCGATTAGGTTTTAATAGAAAACAAATGGTAGGGTTTACCAGTTACAAAACGTAGAAAGGTTTAACCCTTTACACTAGTTCAACTTACAAACTACCATATACTGGTTTACACTATCTTCCTCAAAGTTTATCACACCAGTTACAAGACAATAGCAATAACAACAATAACATCAACAATATCATAAATATCATTCTCCGGTTCAATTGACATCAATGACAACATATCATTAATACAATCTATATGCAAAATGGGAACAATCTGAAAAATGCCAACACACGATAATATTGGTTCATATGTTGATTTCCTATGTGTCGATGATCATCTGATAGATCATGATTGACGTGGTAAATAGATATGTATGTACAAATGTTAAGTTAAATATAGATCATCTATACTATTTTTTAAAATGAAAAATTAATATTATATTTGAAATTGAACATATATATATATATATATAATGCATGTATATGTCTTTAGTAAACATGCATGTCTATAGGCCATGGTTGGGGCAAACACATTGACAATTAGATCTTTTGATCATTTTAGTGCACTGTCGACACCTCTTGATCTCGACATGGCTATTGGGGTAATTTAAATTTTTATTTCAAAATTGATTAATCTAGACATGTTACAATTTGTGTACACTTGTGTATATACATACATATATATTATTTGTTTGTTGACATATAATTTAAATTTATTTAAATGAACTTTTTAAAAGTTGACTATGACATTGACTTCCATGTTGGATTATCTACCTATGACCGATGAGTGATCCTCCAACATCAGTTGTTGTGGATGAGCCTCCAGCATCGACTGTACGTGTTGACACTAGTAGAATTCATTTTTAATTATGTACATATCAATATATTAAATAAATTACTTGTATTCAATCAAGATCTTAAGTAAATTAAATGTAAAAGTTGAATTTTGTAACAGGTGGACATGACCATTAGGATGGATTTTTTAGACCCACATGATCATGGTGACGCTCTTGTTAGTTTTATGTAGACATCGACTACATTTTAGGTGAACAATTTGATTTAAATTTAAATACAAGTTGAGTTTTTATTTAATAATTTAATAATTAAATAAATATAAATCATACACATGTGTAATGTATGTACATTGACATGTTAAATATATGTACTCTTCTTTTACCTTTTAGGATCTTGTTAATTATAGTATTTTTTCTTTTGATATTACAACCACCCAATCCACAACACTTGGACATGCTAATGTATGGCACGTGGATGTGCATTACTTTAAACGCACTAAATTTAGGATATACATGCAAAATTTCTAGGACCTTTAAATTTTTTATTTATATATTTGATTGAACATTAAATATAAATTTACTAAATTTCTTTTTTTTCATTGATCTATGTGTACTATAGCATGAGATAGTAGAGACATTGACAACCCCTATAACACCTAGAGATGCAGAGCACTCAATGGAGAGAGGAGATGATCCTACTCATATATGTATACAAAATTTTTTTTAGTTGTACAACTACTTAAATAATGTGTAAAATATTTTAAAACAATTTAGAAATCGTTCAGTAAAAATTTATAATTGCATGAACTGTAGTTCTCACAAACTTTCATTTTGTCTTGCAGCTCTGCAATTCTCCTCATTCTTGATCGTGTGGCTTGAAGAGGAGTCTAGAATTTAGGGAGTCCTCTTGAGGGGCTTGATATATATAGATTTATTTATGTCTTTCATGCAGTTTATTGAACATTCCATCACATGGACTTATTTTGAAAAACATTTTAGGACCTATATATATAGTACATCATGCTTGTTTATTTTATGTGTAGTTTGTTTATTTCATGTGTCATGGACTTGTTTCATCATGGACAATGCATATATCTATCTATCTATCTATTTATCTATCTATATATTATGAGCTAGTACATGTGTTTCATGGACATTAAATATATATAATATATCACCTAGCTTAGTACATTTTAGGACATATGTGCATGAATGCATTACATTTATTTTGACATGGACATTTAAAATTTTTGTACATGCTAAATAGATAGATCATGTACATAAATTAGTCACATAGTTCTCAAATAACTTAATCACATAGCTCAAGTAAATAATTAAGATACACATTTAAATTAAATATGTACAAGGACGCATTTAATTAAAACATGAATCAATTAAGCAATATACATATAAGAAATCAATACATATTTAATTAAAATATACACATAAGCAATAAATATATATTTAATTAAAACAAGGTCAATTAAAAATATACATATAATCAATAAATACATGAATCACTTGATCAATTTAATAATTTATGTATCTACATTTAGGATGTATGTCTTAAGGGGATGGATCTAGATTTAGGATGTATGGATTAAGGGGACATGGACCTGATTAGGACATGGATTAAGGGGATTCAAGCCTAATTAGGAACTGGTTTAAGGGGACATGGAGCTAATTAGGGCATGGCTTAAGGGGATGTTAAAAATAAAGTTTATAGGACTTGGCTTAAGGGGATGGACCTAATTAGGACCTTAAGGGGATTCAAGCCTAGAAGGGGAATAAAGTTCACATGCATTAAACACATACATACATACATACATACATACATACATACATACATACATACATACATACATACATACATACTTATATATATATATATATATATATATATATATATATATGTATATATATATATATATATATGTATATATATATATATATGTATATATATATATATGTATATATATATATATGAAGCAATATTAAATAACATGTACATGTCTATATTAAAAATAAATGAAGCAATTTTATTTAACTAGAACATAAACATACTAAAAGCTTATATAAAAGTTTAATCTATGCATCTCAAATATAAAAGTTTGATCCACATCAAAAATTTAAAAGTTCTCAAGGTCTAGATATTAAAGTTCAAGATTCAATCTAAAACATTAAAAGTTTGATCCAATCTAAGACATTAAAAGTTCAATTTAAATCTCTAGAGAAAATAACATTTTAAAATCATCCCTACACGAAGACAATTAGGTTGTTGAAAGATCTATAAATTGGATCCTTGTTAGAGAGACACATTTTGTTTTGTACATGAGACCTACATGCAATTTTTTTTTTTAATGAGAACTTAATTAGAATTAAGTTACTAAATGTATACATTAAAAATACAAATTAACCAAACATTTAACAGAAAAAATGATTCTTACCAATTCATTGGAAATATTAATATAATTAGATTCATGAACAGGTTTCGCATGCCACCAACAACAAAAACTAAGATGAACCTACAACAACAAAATATATATATATATTGGAGGGTAAAAAGTTAACTAGGACATGGCTTAAGGGGAAATTAACTAAATAGGACATGAGGCTTAAAGGGGTGGATGTAATTGGGACATGTGGATTAAGGGGATCAAACTAAATATGACATGTGGCTTAAAATGGGATCATTTGAACTAATAAGGCAAGTAAGAGGATCCGTCAACCTAATTGGGACATGTGGCAAGAAAGGGGATCGAACTAAGTAGGACATGGCTTAAGGGGATATAAAATTAGAATCTACATGGAAATACACAATGGTTAAAATTTATTAAAATCAATTTAACAATTTATCATTGAAAAACATCAAAAAGAGAAATTAAAACTAAACATTTAACAAAAAAATGATGCTTACCAATTCATTGGAAATCTAGATTTAATTAGATTTATGAACAGGTTTCACATGCCACCAAAAACAAAAACTAAGATAAACCTACAACAACAAAAAAAAGTTAGATATATATTATAAATAGGAAATAGGGGGGTGAAAAGTTAACTAGGACATGACTTGAGGGGAAATTAACTAATTAGGACATGATGCTTAAGGGTGTTAGGATTCCCACAGATACTGAGAGAGGGGGGTGAATCAGTATCTGTAGTGTCGTAAATTGTATGCACTTGCTAAGGTAGTACAATTTCACACCTAGTTTAGCACCCGCCTTGGCGCATTTTGCATTTTGCATTGCATTTCCCCTTCAGCACTTAATTAATTAAATTAATTAGGTCTAAGGTTCTATTTCATCATCTTCCACATCATAAAGTTGGGCCCTTTCATTAAAGTGTGCCCTTTTCATTTTATTCCTCCAACACATCATTTAATCAAAAACCCTAATTAGGTCCTATTTTGAACTTGGGGGCTTGATTTCGGGGGTCAAAACATCTTGAAATCACCTGTAACTTCGGGATTCTCTCTAAAATCATCATATCCGACGGCCCTAAAAATTTGGTGAAAAGTTGTTGTGACCATGGCGCCCGAAGTGCACATGGTCCTGGACATTTTTCCCAAAATTTTAGAAGCACAATCCAATCATAAAATAAAGCTTAACCCCAAGAAATTGGTGGGAGATTCAATCTCTAGGTTGGCCAAAAGTTGAAATTACGACCTTGGGTTTCATATATAAGAGCTCTCTTTCTTCATTTGAAAGGATGGAACTTTTTTGGTTTCAAGGGCCTTCTATGTAGTGAAAGAGCAGATCTTTGAAGACTTCAACAACATTCAACACCTGTACATCAAGCATTAATCAATTTCATTCATCCATTTAGGGCTTTGAAGGCATTGAAGAGCAATAAGGGATCACCGACTGAAGATTGGCTTGTATCCCTCCCTTAGGGTTGGGTATGATTTCATGTTGTTTTCATGTCTTTGCATAAGCCTCAATATATCATTTGTATTCATGCTTTAGATCACTTTGCATCTTGATTTGGAGAATTTACATTATCATTTATAAGCAATTATGGTTTACTTTCTAGGTTGCTCTAGTTTGCTTACTTGCATTTTAGGATCTTGCACACACACAAGGTCTGCACACACATTACTTTTACAATACAACTTGGTTATTCGTGGAGGTGGAAATCACCAAAGTGGGGTTTGACTAAGGCAAAACCCTATATAGCCGCCCACCATACCTTTTCAGATATAAGTGTAGATTTCAGGATTCCGACGATGCCGCAAGTTGCAGATTCAACGGAAGCAGACCAAGACAGAACTTCACACCAAGTTTCAGAGCAAAAGACCAGGATAGGGGCATGGGGCACCCTGGTCCTGCTAGGATAGGGGCATTGGGTGCCCTGGTCCCTGGGATAGAGGCACTGGGTGCCCTGGTCCTTCTATCAGAAAGCAACTTTCAGCATTTCTGACAGCTTTTCAGGTTGCAAAACAACAGTTTCAGGAGTAGTTTCCGGGGTGGTATCAGGACAGTGGCGCCTGCGCCCCCATCCCAAACATTTTCACTCAAATTTTAACTTTGGGTACTCTTCTGCATTCTTTTCTTGTCCTTGTGTTTACAACTTTTCATTGTTTAAACTCAATTCTGCAATCTTGCTATTAGTGCATACTTGCACTTTGGGGTTAGGAATTGAACTTGCATCATTTTATCTTTCAATTACAACAAAGGAATAGAAATCCTAATAGGTAGCCCATGGCTCTCTCTTCCACAAAAAGAAGTAGCCAATTGTGTGATACCTCTAGGCTCTTTCGTATTCCATAATGTGTGTCAAAAGGTAGGATTAGGGCATATTAGCCTAGTCTCGCTTTTTCCCCTACACATTTTGGTGAACCCGACGTAAAATTATCATTACTTCCTCTTGCATTGCATTTGTTAGATCTAGATCTAGATTTAGTGTGTTTCATTTAAGTTTCATTTTTCATTAAAATAAAAAAAGAGAAAAAAGAGAAAAAGAAAAAAAAAATAGGGAAAAGAAAGAGTGTTTTTCTTTGCATTGTGTGTTTAAGTTTAATGCAAAATGTCAAATTTTTATTTGCAAGATGTTCATGTTTATGATGATGTATGGAATTATGTTGATTATGAGTATAGCCAAGATGAATTAGATGAAGCTTTGGATGAGTTTTTGAACCCTAAAGATACCAAACCTTCATTTTACCAAAAACTCATAAACATTGTTACTATGCCATTTCGGTGTGATGAGAAAGATAAGTCGAATGATTCCTCTCAAGGGTACATTCCTATCAACTCTTCCACTAAATTTGGTAACATGGTTGTTTTCAATAATCCCCTCTATGAAGAGATGTCTCCTTTTGAATCAAAAGATAAACCTTTTAATAGCTATGATCGTGCTTTGTTGGATGATGCTCTTGATGACTTTGTGGCTTTATCGAAATATTTAAACAAGAACAAGAATTCTAAATTAGTTAACATGATAAACCTGAATGAGCATAATAAGCCTCTCTTTGAAGTCCAAGGTGCTTATCCTTCTCCCACCTTTCAAGTTCCTAAATCAGCTCTCCTTACTATCCAAGGAGGGTATGGTCATGATTCCTTTCTTACTCCGAATAAACCTATCATCACTGTGCAAGGAAGAAAACCTATAAGTCCTTATAGTTATGCCAAGCAATTAACTAGAGAGAGTTATCATGTGGTTGCCCATACTTATCATACTAGAAATAATAGGCAGCCCAATCCTCCTCTTGTTATTCCAGTTTCTCTTCCTAATCCTCAACCAATTCTTCCACAAGCTCCATGTATTTCACAAGTTATGGGTAAGGAATATGATCTCATAGAACAACTTAAAATTACCCTTGCTAAGATATCCCTTTGGGATTTGATCCAAACTTCTTCCGCTCATCATGGAATGTTACAAGATGCCTTGAAAGATTTGAATGTTCCTCCACCTAATACATCTAGTAATATAGTGTCTTTGGTTAACTCTATGATGAATCCTAAAGCTCAAATTGTGTTTACTCAAGACGAATTGCCTACTAGTGAAATTCAACATCAATATGATCCCTTGATGATTGTGGTTATCATAAATGACACTGCTATAAGATGAACACTGGTAGATAATGGCTCTGGCCTTAAAATGTGTAGCATTAATCTATTGCATAAGATGAATGTGGATACATCCCTTATTGAGCCTGACTCTCATCCCATTCGAGGCTTTGATAATGTGGCTAAGTCTTCATTAGGTATTATCACCTTACCCATCACAGTGGGACCTGTTACTTTGCCTACTGCATTCCATGTTATTTCAGGAAATTTAACATACAACTTGTTATTAGGGAGACCTTGGATTCACAGTATGCAAGCTGTCCCCTCTACATTGCATAGACAAGTTAAATTTATTTATAACAATAAGACATATACCTTGATAGGTGATACTAATTTTCAAGCTTGTTTGCAAACATCTACTTCCAAAGGGAGTTCTTCTGAACCTTCCTCTTCTAGTGATGACTCTTTACCTATGGATGAGTCATCACCCTCTGATGATCAAAATTCTTTGGATGAGTCTGAAGTTCTTGAAGAAGATTCTTCTCAACTTGAATCTACACATGAAAAGGCTTTTGATCCTAAGAAGGTTCTCGCTGAAGACGATTGGGGATCTCTTGACTTTAATCCACCTTTGTAGGTGAGTATAGGGTTCCTCCTAGAGAGTTTAAAGTTAAAAAGAAGGAAGAAATTAAAGATCAATCAACCTTGCCTGAACCTATGAACAACAATTTTGTGGCCGCTTCTCAAACTTCTTCTCCTCACACATCTAATTCTGAAGAATTTGATTCTTTGTCTTATGAAAAAGCACCTCCTCTTTCTAAAATGGTTGATCATTATGGTCGTGGTTTTCATATTTTAGCTAAGTATGGGTATAATGGAAATGGTTGTGGTGCTCATGAACAAGGGATAAAGGTTCCTCTAGGGAATAATCTTTGTGATGAGACCTTTGGACCTAGTTATAATCCCTACAAGTGCACTAAAGCTTCTAAGAGGCCCTGTATTAGTGTAAATGTTATTTCTACATCTCTACCAATGAGACACCCTAAGTATATTGATGGGGATCCTTCATGTGCCTATGCTTTGGATGTCTTCCCTACCGATGATGCTTTAGCTAAGTTCTTGGGAGCATATGACACTCTTCCTCGTTATCATCACAATAGGGGATTTCCTTATTGTTTGAACACTGAAGCTTATTTTGGAAAAGAGATTGATAATGATGAGATTGTGGAAGAATTCCCTCAGTTAAAGGATATTCCTCAACAAAGTAATCTTCTCATAAGTGACACCACTGATGTTAAGATGGATCCTTGCAAGGAAGAAAAAGTTATTAAAATTGGAAAGTGTTTGGATGAAGAGGAACAAAAACAATATGCAGATTTATTGCATGAATTCCCTGAGATCTTTGCTTGGACATACTCTAACATGCCTGGTATAGATCCTAATATTGTTACTCATAATATTGTCTTAGTTCCCGATGCTAAGCCCGTGAAACAAAAGATTCAAAAAATGAATCCTAAGGTAGCTCTCCTTGTTAAGGTTGAGATTGAAAAATTATTGGAGGCTGGATTTATCCGCCCTATTGATTATTCCCTGTGGATTTCAAATATTGTCGCTATGGCTAAACTAGATAATAAAATAAGAATGTGTATCGACTTTTGAGATTTAAATAAGGCTTCTTTAAAAGATGATTTCCCTCTCCCAAACATTGACATGATAGTTGATTCTACAGCAGGACATGCTTTGTTATCCTTCATGGATGGTTTTTCAGGATATAATCAAATTTTCATTAATCCTCAAGATCAATTCAAAACCGCTTTCACCACTCCTTGGGGTACGTTTTGTTGGGTGATGATGCCTTTTGGACTTAAAAACATCCATGCAACTTATCAACGAGCAATGACCCTTATCTTTCATGATTATATGCATAAGATTTTAGAAGATTATGTTGATGATATTTTAGCCAAATCCACTCTTCGTATAGATCATATTAAGATCCTTCGTCAAATCTTTGAAAGAATTTGTAAATGTCACATGCGCTTGAATCCCTGAAAATGTGTTTTTGGTGTGGATAGTGGAAAATTATTAGGATTCATAGTTTCGCATCATGGGATTGAGGTGGACACTAAGAAAATAGATGCTATTGTCAACATGCCACCTCCTAGAAATGTGTCTCAACTCAAAAGCTTACAAGGAAAGATTCAAGCTATTCGTAGGTTCGTATCTCAACTTGCGGATCGTACTTTTCCTTTTACTCAACTTCTCAGAAAGAATATCACTTTTCAATGGAACAAAGATTGTCAGCAAGCATTTGAAGATTTAAAAGTATATTTGGCTAATCCTCCTATTCTTCAACCTGCCGAACCTTCTAAACCCTTTCTTCTTTATATAGCTGCTTCCTCTCATGCTCTCGCAGCATTATTAGCACAACATGATAGAGATGATCAGGAATGTCCGGTTTATTATATAAGTCATACCTTGCTCGATTATGAGACTTGATATTCTGCGATAGAAAGACAATGCTTGGCCTTGGTGTTTGCGACTCAGAAATTGAGACATTATCTTTTAAATTCAGAAGTCCACGTCATGGTAAAGTTTGATCCTTTGAAGCATCTTTTCTCTAAAACTGATTTATCAGGACGCCTAGCTAAGTGGGTTATGATGTTAACTGAATTTGACCTTAAATTTGTTTCACAAAGAGCAATTAAAGGGCAAGCATTGACCGATCACTTAGTTGAGGCCCCTTCACCTTTCTCCTTCCCTAACCCTAAGTCTTTTCCCGATGACTTCATTCTTTCTATAGAGAAAGATGAAACTTGGGAGTTATACTTTGATGGCTCTAAGTGTCGTACAGGATCAGGGGCAGGTGTTGTTCTAATTTCTCCTACAAAGAAATCCATTCCTTTATCTTATCGTCTCAATTTCCTATGTACCAATAACATTGCTGAGTATGAGGCTCTTATAGCCAGAATAAAAGTAGCCTTGGCTTTGAATATAAAGCACATACATATTTATGGAGATTCGCAATTGATTATAAGATAAGTAACCGGACTGTATAAAGAAAAACAAGACAAATTATCACAATATAAAGACCTTGCTATCTCTTTGTTACAAAAATTCGATTCTTATACCATGGAACCTGTTCCTCGAAAAGATAATCGACATGCAGATGCAATGGCATGTGTGGCTTCTCTTGTATCTCTAGAGGACCCTGTGGTTGATCTTAAATTTGTTATTCACAACCTTATTTCTCCAGCTATTATAGATGATTCTAACTTGGTGACATGTTGTGACTTTATAGACTCAGATGAAGGGTATTCACATATCGTAAGATACTTGACCGATGGTACCTTTCTTGATTCCACCAATAGGAACACTAGGGCTAGAATCTGTAAGCTGTCTGTTAGATATATCATTCTTTCCAATTTTCTTTACCAAAGGGGTTATAACGGTCTTCTCCTTTGCTATCTTAACAAATCAGAAATCCCTATTGCTCTTGAAGAGGCACATTCAGGTGCCTGTGGGGGGCATTTTGGGGGCAAATCCTTGGTTCAAAGATTGCTTCGTATGGGATACTATTGGCAAACTATGCAAAAGGATTCTTTTTCATTTTGTTAAGAAATGTCATCAATGTCAACAACACAATAATCTGATTCATGCTCCTGCCCAAGAACTTCATTCTCATGTAGCTTCTTGGCCTTTCTCTACATGGGGGTTGGATCTCATCAGTAAAATCTCTCCTCCTTCATCCCAAGGACACACTTTCATTATAACTGCAACAGATTACTTTACAAAGTGGGTAGAAGCTGTTCCCCTTCACTCTACTACTGCTGAAGTGATTTGTCAATTTCTTCTAGAAAACATTATTTCTTGATTCGGGATACCTTCCACTATAATCTCAGATAATGGGACATCATTTAAGAACAAGGACGTGAAGAAATTCCTCGAGAAATATCATATCAAACATCATTTTTCTACACCATACTATCCTCAATCAAATGGTCAAGCCGAATCATCCAATAAGATAATTGAACAAATTCTTCGCAAAACCGTGAATAAGCATGGTAAGGATTGGAGTACTCAGCTAATCTATGCTCTTTGGGCCTACCGAATGAGTGTACGAATTGCTACAGAAACTACCCCTTATAATCTTGTTTATGGTGTTGATGCTATTATGCCTTTAGAGTTAGAGATTCCATCACTTAGAGTTTCTCTCAAAGGTATAGTAGATGATGACTCTTATAGAGAACAAAGACTTGAACAACTTGAGATGCTTGATGAACAGTGTATAAATGCTCTTGAGCATATTCAAGCATATCACAAAACTCTACAACAAAGCTATAATGATAAGGTTATTCAATGTTCCTTCTCAGTAGGTGACTTAGTTCTCTATGAGAATCAGTGCAATGTGAATACCTTACCTGAAGAAAAGGGAAAATTTAGTCCTAATTGGCTTGGACCGTATATTGTTATTGAAGATTACGGATTAGGTGCTTACAAAATAGCAGATGTAGACGGTATGCCTCTTAAAGAACCTATAAATGCTATGCACTTGTGTAGATACTATGCTTAATTCATCATTCCTTATCTTTCATTTCATCTATCTTCTTTTCAGTTCTTCAAAATTGGGTAATATGTTACAATATCTTGGTTAGAGAAAATAGAATTAAATGATATTGTGTTTAATCTATATTGCTTTGTTCTTGGCAAGCATGTTTCTTCACTTTATAGTTTGTCTTGAATTCATTTATGTAAATTGCAAAAGATTTACATTTCCATTATGCTAGCATATTATACAATTTCTTTATGTGTTAAGGAGAATCGTATCATGTTGTGTTTAAGTTTAAAATTAAATCAAATTAGTTATATGATTCTTAGGCTTAACACATATTTCTTCTTTATCATCAATGTAGTACTTGATTAAATATTTTATTTTAATTAAGTCACACATGTATCAATTTAATCATGGAGCATTGAGAAATCAATCACATGGAAATTAAATTTAGAACATACATGTACATCTACCAAATGTATTAACTTTAATCAAAATATACATTGTTTTAGGAATTAAAGATAACATGTTTGAGACAAAGAGAAGCATGTATATATATATATATATATATGTGTGTGTGTGTGTGTGTGTGTGTGTGTGTGTGTGTGTGTGTGGATCATGTTTTCATATACAAAAGTAGGTCACTATACATCCAAAATGTGACCTATCCTACATCATGAGATCATCTCCTATCCCTAGGGCTAGTGGCTGGAGAGTGACGACTAGACGCTCCCTCCTGATCTGGCCGTGAAGGTGGACCCATAGGTGTATAGCATGATATAGACCATGAATGACTCTGAGAGGAACTCCTACGATCCCTATCCATAAGGATCACGCAATACAAGGTAGCCTCGGCCTGAGCTACTGCTAGGTCACGCTGTGCTCGCTGAAGGTTCTCTGATAGAACTCTCTCTCTCCATATGTCCACCTGTACTTGAAATGGGGAAAACAAGTCCTCATGCCGACCCACGTTCCCTTGAGGCCTATAAGCAACCTGTGAGGAACTAGGGATCTGTGCCATCATGGAAATATCTATCACTGCTTGCTAAATCAAGGAATGCCACTCCTACACATTAGCTGTAGTAGTAGAATAGATTTTTGTATTAGTACGATTCTATATCATCAAAACATTAATCAATCAATATAAACCTACTATACCTGGATCTCCCTCCCACCAGTAGGGATAGTGATATGGTAGCATCTGTGACTAGGAACTACTAGGCTCCCCACGCTCAAACTATCTGTGCACGAGGGGTATAGGTCTTCGTATCGCCTCGGGTTCCCCCTTTTGGGGAATAGGAGGAGGATCCAAGGCTATGGTATCATCTCCTGAATGGTGGGGAGTTGCATCTGACTCCTCCTCATCATCTCTATCCTCCTCCTCCTCATCATCCTCATCCTCATCTGCATCCTCACTTGCATCCTCATTCTCCTCATCATCATCTCTATCGGTGTCATCCTCCTCTTCTTCCTCCTCCTCCTCGGCACTAGGTTGATCTCCTATGGGTGGATCAGGATCTCCTGCCTCCTCCGATCTGGATCCTTGATCCTCATCTCAGTCTCCATGTCTCCATGGACCTGGATGACCTGTCGGGTAATCTGGTGGAAAGATAGGCCTTGGGTATGTCCTCATAAACCATGAGAGATACCTGCGCTGTGCTCCGAGATCTGTGGAGTAATCAGTGACCACATCTTGATCGGATCCCTCTATATCTGTAATCTCGATATCATCTATTGTAGGTCTCGCTACTGCTCTGGGTCTGGGAAGGACTCGCGAGTGTCAAGTATAGATAGGTACATCAGCTGGAACACACTACTCTAGCCCAAATTGCCTCCATACTCAGTCAAAGTAGAATGGGACTATGATATGTGAGTATCATCCTCTCAGTAGGCCGTTCCTCTGTAAGCATGCTAGCTACCTCTCCATTTCATCCCATTTGTGCATCCGCAGATATGGTCTCCACACTATCACCTTAGCTATCAATCTATCGAATGTCACTCTCCAATATAATAGATCCCCAAATCTCCACTCGCTGGTAAGTGGATAGGCAAACACCCTAGGTCAGTCGCTAGCCGCACTCATCGGATAGCTGACAGGCCTGGTGCATGTGAAGTGCTCAAATATCCACACCTGCAGAAGTGTGCATGTCATCAAGCTACAACACTATCCAAACACATACTCCTCAAGGTCGTGATAGAGATGTGCAAGCATACTCCGACCCCAAGCATATACTCTCCTATGTCTCTCCATAGCCCTGATGCACCATGTGAGACCACCATGCATGTGTGTACCTCGCCCATTAGGGCAGACGGCTAGTGCAATGATGGCAATCATAAGACGTCTCACAAGGGGCACCTCTCTTTTAGGATGTAAGAGCCAATGGATCATGATGCGACCTCTAGTCTCACTTGGCATGACTCTCCCTATGCAGTATACTTGCTCCCTCTGATAGTCCTCTGTTGACCGATTGGTCGCATATGTCACGGTGGCTCCTCTGATAGGTAGGCGAAGTATGCGGTACACATCCTCAAGTGTAACCGTCATCTGTCCTACTGGGAGATGGAATGTATATGTGTCAAGATCCCATCACTCCATAAGTGCCATTAGCATCACAGGATGGAATCGAATGGCCGGCATGAGGATCGCATACCATAAACCCACGATCGATAATGTATCCCTCTCTGCTTGAGTCAGCCAGGGAATCTGATCTCCTAGACTATGAAGAATCTGCCCTACAGTGTGCTCTCTCATGTATGGGAGACCCTACAATGCAAAAACATAAGTGAAATTAGTACTCAATCATCAACTCAAAAAAAATGAAGACTGTTGAACATCAAAAGCTAACCCTATTGACCCTTGCCAAGTCCTGATGGGGACCATGGCACCCTTCAGGGACCATGGTGCCCTGAGAGGACCATGGCACCCTAAAAGGACCATGGCGCCCCACAGGGACCGTGGCGCCCTGAAAGGACCATGGCGCCCCATAGGGACCATGGCACCCTGAAAGGACCATGGCGCCCCACAGGGACCATGGTGCCCTGATAGGACCATGGTGCCCTGGGTGGGACCCAAGGTTAGATTCTAGGGCCTGCATTCGATCACAGAAACTCAAAGTCAACAAAAATGTAGAAAGTCAAAGTCAAAGTTCAGTCAACTCACCTCGTCCAGTGGCTCATCATCGATCACGGCCTGTCGCATGATCTCCATCCTCGTGGGATGCTCTGGTCGTTGTGAAGGCATGATGATGGCTATGTGGGCTCCACTGGAATGAACAATACTCAGAAATCAACAAAGTGACAAATGCAATTGTCACTTTCAAGGTATATATTTTCATTCCTTTATTTTCAAAACCCTAATTTTCCTCTATTACTCATTTCATCATAACTCGAGTTTGGGAGATGCAATTTTCAAACCGTTTGTTGCATAGGAATTGTATTTTCATTCCCTTACTCTCGGGATGTTCCAAAACATGCTCTGATGAAGCCTCTTCAGTAAACATCTCTCATCAATAATCTCTCACACAATTTGTCGTAAGTAAACATGCTATCTTGTTTCACCTCCCTAATAAGCAAGCCAAAATAGGGGGGGCATATAGCTACTCGCAAATTTCATCACTTTCCTTAGTAAGCATTAGGTGATTTTGTGATCTAATGTGTGTTTTGTAGGGTGTGGTTCATAACTATGTACTGCAGATACCGCTGGGGGCTTCGTTCGACAGACTTATGGATATATCCTTTTTCAAAATAATGTTTACTTTTATGTACTTTAGCTTGCATATGCACATAGTACTCATATAACCGCTAAAGTGGGGGCTAAATGTAGTGTTGTAAATTGTACGCACTTGCTAAGGTGGTACAATTTCACACCTAGTTTAGCACCCGCCTTGGCACATTTTGCATTTTGCATTGCATTTCCCCTTTAGCACTTAATTAATTAAATTAATTAGGTCTAAGGTTCTATTTCATCATCTTTTACATCATAAAGTTGGGCCCTTTCATTAAAGCGTGCCCTTTTCATTTTATTCCTCCAACACATCATTTAATCAAAAACCTTAATTAGGTCCTCTTTTGAACTTGGGGGCTTGATTTCGGGGGTCAAAACATCTTGAAGTCACCTGTAACTTCGGGATTCTCTCTAAAATCATCATATCCGATGGCTCTAAAAATTTGGTGAAAAGTTGTCCGGACCATGGCGCCCGGAGTGCACATGGTCTTGGACATTTTTCTCAAAATTTTAGGAGCACAATCCAATCATAAAATAAAGCTTAACCCCAAGAAATTGGCGGGAGATTCAATCTCTAGGTCGGCGAAAAGTTGAAATTATGACCTAGGGTTTCATATATAAGAGCTCTCTTTCTTCATTTGAAAGGATGGAATTTTTTTGGTTTCAAGGGCCTTCTATGCAGCGAAAGAGAAGATCTTTGAAGACTTCAACAACATTCAACACCCGTACATCAAGCATTCATCCATTTAGGGCTTTGAAGGCATTGAAGAGCAATAAGGGATCACCGACTGAAGATTGGCTTGTATCCCTCCCTTAGGGTTGGGTATGATTTCATGTTGTTTTCATGTCTTTGCATAAGCCTCAATATATCATTTATATTCATGCTTTAGATCACTTTGCATCTTGATTTGGAGCATTTATATTATCATTTATAAGCAATTAGGGTTTACTTTCTAGGTTGCTCTAGTTTGCTTACTTGCATTTTAGGATCTTGCACACACACAAGGTCTGCACACACATTACTTTTACTATACAACTTGGCTATTCGTGGAGGTGGAAATCACCAAAGCGGGGGTTTGACTAAGGTAAAACCCTATATAGCCGCCCACCATACCTTTTTAGATATGTGCAGATTTCAGGATTCGGATGACGACGCAAGTTGCAGATTCGACAGAAGCAGACCAAGACAGAACTTCACACCAAGTTTTAGAGAAAAAGACCAGGATAGGGGCATGGGGCACCCTAGTCCTACTAGGAAAGGGGCGTTGGGTACCCTGGTCCCTTGGACAGAGGTGCTGGGCGCCCTGGTCCTTCTGTCAAATAGCAACTTTCAACATTTTCGATATCTTTTCAGGTTGCAAAACAGTAGTTTCAGGAGCAGTTTCTGGGGCAGTATCAGGACAGTGGCGCCCACGCCCCCATCCCGAACATTTTCACTCAAATTTTAACTCTGGGTACTCTTCTGCATTCTTGTCTTGTCCTTGTGTTTACAGCTTTTCATTGTTTAAACTCAATTCTGCAATCTTGCTATTAGTTCGTACTTGCACTTTGGGGTTAGGAATTGAACTTGCATCATTTTATCTTTCAATTACAACAAAGGAATAGAAATCCTAATAGGTAGCCTGTGGCTCTCTCTTCCACAAAAAGAAGTAGCCAATTGTGTGATACCTCTAGGCTCTTTCGTATTCCATAATGTGTGTCAAAAGGTAGGATTAGGGCATATTAGCCTAGTCTTGCTTTTTCCCCTACACAGTATCTAACTGGTTGTAGAATTTTCTTAACTTAAAACATGTAGAGCATATTAATACTATGTGTTGTTAAACAAAAATTAATGCAATAAACAAAGACAAAAGCTACCACATTAAAAACACACCATAACACAATATTTTAACGAGGAAACCCGATGTAGGAAAAACCTTGGTGGGATTTGTGATCCACAATATTTGCTTACTGGCCAATAAGGGAATATTACTACTACAAGAGGGGCCTGCACATGCAGGAAGGCCAAGTGCCTAGAGCTCATTGCTCAAATACAAAATAGGAAGTCTCATTGAATTACAAAATGGATTATATAAATCCAGTGTTTTGTACTGCTTGAAAATAGCATCTATAATGCCAGATCCAGTACCGGTTTCTACTCTACTTCTTACATAAACCCTTAACCTATAATTTGCATAATAGGTCCACCTTATTTCACCTAATTATATTCCTCTATCCTTCATAAAATGTTCTACAATGATCTCTCTTATATAAGAGTCATTTTACAACTTGCCAAGTCGGCTTACAATGATTTTACAATAATAAACAAAATATATTAACAACAAAATTCCTGTTGGCTTTTGTGTCGATATGCTTCCTTTCACTGCCGGTGGCAGTGGTCAGAGTGCTGGTGTAGAGTCTAATCTTGCTAGTGCTAGTGGAATGCCTTGTCAGTGTCATAGGATTGTAAGGTTGCCATCAATGACAAAACCTTCAATCACCTATAATGTCTCATTGGAGTGTGCATATGCCAACAAAGGGGATGGGCATAATTGGGACATGTGGCTTAAGGGGATCAAACTAAATAGGACATGTGGCTTAAAAGGGGATTATTTGAACTAATTAGGACAAGGCAAGTAAGGGGATCTATCTACCTAATTGGGACATGTGGCAAAAAAGGAGATCGAACTAAATAGGACATGGCTTAAGGGGATGTAAAATTAGAATCTAGATGGAAGTAAAAAATGGTTAAAATTTATTAAAAGCATTTAACAAAAAAATGATGGTGACCAATTCATTGGAAATCTTGATTTAATTAGATTCATGAACTCATTTCACATGCCACCAACAACAAAAAACTAAGATAAAACTACAAAAAAAAAATAGTTAGATATATATAAATAGGAACTAGGGGGGTGAAAAGTTAACTAGGACATGGCTTAAGGGGAAATTAACTAATTAGGACATGAGGCTTAAGAGGATGGGCACAATTGGGACATGTGGCTAAAGAGGATCAAACTATAAATATGACATGTGGCTTAAAAGAGGATCATTTTAATTAATTAGAACAGGGCTTAAGGGGAAATTAACTGATTAGGACATGAGGCTTAAGGAGATGGGTGTACAATTGGGATATGTGGATTAAGGGGATCAAACTGATATGGAAATGGCTTAAGGGGACATATAAAATTAGATTCTAAATGGAAGTACAAAATGGTTGAACATTTTAAATTAATTATGAAAATGTGTAAATTAAAAGCAACTTATCAATTTAGCATTGAAAGACATGTAATTTATAAAAAAAGTATGTAAATACCTCTAGATATTAAATACATATTCCATTACATGTACCACAATTGTGTAAGATCAATAAGGGGATGGACCTATATATCAAACAATAATATATTTAAACCATAGATCAAATGTTATAATAAAAATAAATTATATATAATATACATTTACATACATACATACCTCTTAAAATACTTATTCCATTGTATCATATGCATGCTCTCTTTTTTCCAAAGCATCTATAATTGTCTCTTGATCTTCCATAGAAATTGTCGACAACTTTTTTATTACTAGGTTTCCCGCGATATCTCACTAGTTGTATATTTGTTGCAAAAATAAAATGTGAGTAGTGTATTGCCTTCTTATGTGTTTTATAATCTTCAAAAGAAATCAAATCATTCTTCCTTGTCAAATATTTCCTTAGCTAAGTTCCAACAACTACCACTGAACCAGTCAGATAATGAAAACCATCATTATCTTCTCAAAGATTAACTAATTTGTGTTTAGTCTCAACACATCGAGCCAACCCATATTATGTTTCCTCATCATTGTCCTTGAGTGTAACAACATCGTACACATGTCCTACAAACAAAATTAATTTAAATATCAAAATTTCTAATTAAATTTCACCATTTAATTTACATTATATAAAAAAAAATTGAAATGAAAAACATATTAATCATGAATTAGAAACATATATTTATTTAAATAAAACAAAATAATTAATTAAATTTTACCTTTTTGTACAAGGTCTGAAACACAATCATAATCATCTGATGCAAATAGTTGATCATTAGCTTCAATTATGTCAATCCGATCTTGTGCTTGAGTAGGAGTCAACGATCTTTGATTCCAATTTTCAACCCATTTAGTATTCTCACATACATCATAATCACCTAAAATATAAAACTAACAAAAACATGCAACTTCCTTTGTCCATATAGTCCATGTGCTTGCAATTGAACTCTCAAATGAATGCCATTTTGTCGATCTGCTAATTGTCTCACAATCAAGTCTAGGAACAATGTTCTCTTCTTCAACTAACCAAAAGAATCACTGAATTATATAATTCACGCCCGATTTAGTAGATAATGTTCTATTGCACCAATCTACAATTGCACGTTCATCTTTAAATTTTACATTATCTTGAAATTTTAATTGATCTCTAGCAAAAATTATTTTAACAAATTCACCAACTCCATCATGTTTTCCTTTGCCATGTCCACCTTAAAAGAAACTCCATATATGTTGGATATTTTATTCCTTGTGAGCCCTTCTTAACCAATAAAACATTCGAGCATTCTTGATTTATCATGTACAATTATCTAGCCATATAATATGTTCTATCATCCAAATTCCTCTTTCTCCTAGATTTTTGTAAAATTTGTTGGAACAATATTGAACAAACTCTGATGATTGCATCTGATTATCACTAACATAGAAATGGTACTCCCTTAAGATTTTTTTATCATCCTCTGTGCTATCATATGTATGTCAATAAACAATATGAACAAAAATAGAAACTTGAGTGGAATTGTAATACAGAGATTCAATTTCCTCTTGTGGCTTAAGAGTATAGTTGTTTGCAAATTCCACCACTAATAATATACTTCCAACTGGAAATGAATTTCTACATGTGCAAAATTGAGCATCAAGCCATCTGGCATGTTGAGAGTGTGTCACATATTCTGGTGCAATCTTACTTTTAAATTCTGACATGAATGCATGTACACTAACCTTTTTTTTTATTAAATTGACACGCTTTCCTATTTTACCATCCTTTAAGGGATACTCAACACTCTTTAAACTTCTAACATCCACTAGTTATTTTCCAAAATCAATTTCACTACTCTCATGCATATAGTCTACTAGTGATGAAAAATTGCCATAACTAGAACATTGTCCAGAGATAGATGAACATAAATAAAATAATTGCCCATCAATTCTTTCACAAAATAAACTTGTTACAAATTCCTTGATTGATTCAGGTGGCATATCAATACCACATTCCTGGACAAGCATGTTACTATGCAAAACACAATGTATGTATCGAAAAAAATCACAATAGTAACAAAACAACATGTGCATTTTACAACAAGAAGAGATTCTTTTCTTATTAATTTTCACATACTAGAGCATGCATTTGTAAAATGATCCTTGACTTATGGTAATATTTTTAGGTAATACAACTTCATCCAAAAAATTTCTATAAAATTCAATTTGAGTTGTGTCTAATAAGTGTTTTGGATGAGGGTCATGAAGTTTTTACCCCACTCTCAATTTTAGAACATCTCTAGCATTAGATGATACCCTTGTATTTCCATGCCAAAACTTTTCAACCAAATATTTTACTTCAATATTCAATTTCATATCTGACCTTCAAAGTCTACCACTAAAACTCAAACTTTGATCGATTGGATCATTTTCAATACTTTCTCTTCTTTTAGCTTCTCTAACCAATGTTTTAGGATGCATCTTTAAAATTCCATTAATTTTGCTTACCATCCTTTTATTCAAGGTTGATTTATTCACTATAGAATTTGTTATATATCATCATTCGACATTCTTATCTTTAGATCGACTCGTTGTTCCAATAGATTCAATGGCACTTGCAATAGTAGACATAACATGCTTATCTGATTCATCTTTTTTTGTAGGTTTCACAAAGATGCCTATTTTTTTCATCACTTTCCTCATTTTCCACATTCTCATCAATTGCATCATTGGTTGACATTGAATTGCAAGTTTTTTTCGAAAAAAGAAATATTTGTATATTCTATTGGCATAAGTTCTTATCTGTCTCCATGAAATCTTACCAAGAAGATTATCCAAAACATTTTTTTTAATTTTTATAAAAAAAAATTTCCTAATCTTCAACAATAGGAGGATTTTCATTTTCACCATGTTCATAAAGATTTTCATTTTCAACATTCAAAGGAATTTCATCTTTACCAACATGAGGGTTTTCATTTTCAATATCTCTAATTTGCTTCATTTTAGAGTTGTGGACAATTGTATCAATCTCAACATTGGTATATCCATCTTCTGCTAAATCATCAACGTGAATATCATCTATAATCACATTATCCATGTCTTTCTGAGAAGGATTTGAAGATGTACCTAGATTTGAGGATGTAGTACTTGGAATATTCTCCATAATTGGGTCATCTACGCCCATCTTATCCCCCAAGGCATCATCTTGAATGTTTGTCTCTTCCATTGTTGTGGATCTAGAAGGATCGGGATTATTCATTTGTCAAATCCTCATTCTTCTATCTCTTTTACATTTGGACTCCTTCTCTCTTTCTACTTGAATTTCCTCGGAAGTCATTTCCCTCCTCTATTTCTTCTTCTGACGTTGTTTAGACCCCATGACTAAAAAATTATGCAATGATTTCCAACTTCAAAAAATGGATCTAAAATTGCAACAAAGAGCATCCAAAGGACAACTAGATCTTAAAATATTGTATCAAAAGTCACAAATAAAAAGGCATATTTATCATCGCGAATAATTCCTTTTTATACATTTTTTTTAAAAATAATATTGAAAAATCATATGGGATTCCATTTCATTTTGCTATTTTTAATTAATTAAAAAATGAAATTGGATCTTGTTTTTGATACAGGATCCTGCTTCTAAAAAAATTGACTGTGGGCCTGGATCTAGCTTCAGAATTCGGCTTGGAAAATGGTTTGGAAAGTTGAACCTAAGGCTTGGACCTGGTTTCACCTGCAACTTGAAGGCCAAATCAATCTACATACTAAAAAATGACTTCAAAAATATATCTGAACACCTAATTTTCAGAATTTTGTTAAACAATTGAAACCCATTACAGTACAGACTATCTAGATTCCAAATATGTAATTTTTTTAAAGAATGGATCAATATTTTTATTTTTAAAATAATTTCAAATGAAAGAGATCCATAAACTTGAAATAACAGGGTTTTTTAGTTTTTTAATAACTTTTTTGTCTTTAAGTTTTTCGGATTTTTTTTTATGTGGAATCAAACTAGAGACAATTGTATACAATTTAAAAATAAAAATAAAAAAATATTTAGTTTAGGTCAAATTATGCTTGTCGTAAACTGGGATTTTTCAAAACAGTGATTATGCCCAAAAAAGATTAACAAAAAAAAATATATACATAAAAAAATTACAAAAAAATATCCTCATCAAAGGTGAGCGAGTTACAGATCTTTTCCCAAAAGGATTAATAAAAAAAATACTTTCATTTAGGTCAAATTATGGTTGTCGTACATGGGCATCGTATGGTCTTGAAAAGTGACTTTTAAACTATAGGTTTTAGTAATGCCTGTTCAAACTTAATTTTTAAGATTTGGATATTAAAATAAATTACATATTTGGAAAGTAGACTTTGAACACTAGATTTTCTATTACTGACCTTTTCCAAGATTCATTCTTTAAGTGCTTCAAATTTTTAGGTCAAACAAGGCAAAATCTAAACAATAGGGAAAACACTTCCACTTTTTGGCCAAAAAGTGGACACAACTTCTTGCAGGCACCCATAACTCTATGCAAGAAAGGACATCATTTAATGAATAACACAACACAAAAGAAGAGGTAATTTTCAAAATGAGGAAGAATAAGGTTTACAAAAGTTCTCTAAGGAGAGATTATTCATAGTACATGTACCACTTCAAGCAAGGAATAGGTTTCATCCAAGGAACAAGTATGTGCTCACATGAAGCATAATTCCATGCAAGGTACATCAAGTTATAAATAATGAAATCACAAAGAAAATAGTGAAGCCCTAGAAATAGGATTGAAAAAGGGGAAATCATGTTGCTACCTCAAGATAACTAAAATTGAAAATAAAATCACCACCTCTAATGACAAAGAGCCCTTTGATTAATTTTACTACTTGTGTCATAGGGTGAGGAGAAACATGAGGGGAGAGAAGTGCTAAGGCGCTACCTTTTTCACCTAGAAAGAGAGAAAGATCTATTGAAATACATATACGAGCACAATTGTATAGTTCTTGAACAAATTCCTTAAATGCTTTACACTTTCCAACAATTATGAAAAAGACAATTTGAATCATATTTCTTATGCTTATAATTGTAATTAGGTATAATAAAAGGAAAAACAATATTCTTATCATACTTTAATCTCCAAAAGATTCTAGTTGCTAATCTTTCTTGATCATAAATAGATGTAGGCTTATTCTTTTGAGATTAAGGAAAAGAGTTATTATTAGAAGAGGAAGGATTGCCATCTATGATTTTAACTTTTCCACTATCGATAAGTTCTTTTATTGAATTTTGAGAATTGGGACAATCATCAGTATGGTGATCATGGGTTTGATGAAATGGACAAAAAGGAGTTTTTGAAGTAGAAGCTCTTTTGCAAGAACTAATGGCTTGTTGTTTTGCAACATGATTTTTGAAGTCTCGAATCCCAAGGAGTTCATCCATAGGAGATTTATTATCATTTCCTAGGCCTTCTGTGGTTATTTGTGTGAGAGGGTTTATAGGGACTCAAATTCTTTGTTCAAAATTTGCAAGTCCTTGTCCTCTAAAACCTTGTTTTTATATTATGTTGAAGCCACTCTTATAAGAATCCTCTAATTCAGAAGGTGAGGGAACATTATAATGAATTTATTTGAAGTTTGTAGTGTAAGGATGTTTAGAAGGAATGAAAGGATTAGTAGATGAAGAAGGAATATCTTGTGGAGAAGGACTTTCCTTTCTTTCATCATGCATATCCTCTTTGGTAGATTGGGAAGGAAGATCCTTATTATCTAAGGCATCTTCTTTTCTTAATGTTATATGGGGAGAGAGATCATGAATGAGATGCATGACATCATCTTCTCTACAAAGGTTTTGATGTTTAAGATAGGCTCTAGGAGAATAAGGAGGACATAGAGAGATGTTAACACTAATATTCTGACCTTGGCCCCCTTGCACAAGGGTATGTGTATGAGTAGAAGATGGGGCCATGTTGCTCTTCAATGCTTTCTCTCCATTTGAGAGATTATTGATAAGAGTATTATCTCTTTCCTCATTCACATCAGATACCCTAGGGGAGGTACAAGTATTAGGTTTCTCATTGTCATCTCCATGATTAGCATCTACAAAATATTTTAGGTGATCTACGTATGAAATGCATTTACCCAAAACTATCACCATAATACAACATATATGAAAAATGAAAGCTTTGAGATCTAACTTATGAAAAGAAGTGACATGAAGTGAAAGAATCCATTATCCAACACATGATTATAATAAATGTATGTAAAAAGTAATGTAATCCTATGTGAAATAGAAAATAGATCAAGTCCATTAATTTCCATGATTAATATTGAAATTTAAGTTCAAGCAAATTATTTTAAAATAAATTATGATTTTATAAACAAAAGCACTTAATTTATTTAAATTGATGATTTCTTTTTCGAATGTGAAATGAAATTTTGGAAATGAGAATTTAAAAATTGGAATTTGAATAATTCAAAATTTTTAGAAAAATGATTATTCAATTTTTAAAAATTTATGCAACGTCCTAGAAAATTTAAATTTATAATTAGGGCCTTGAAAATAACCTCTTAATCTAGATTTCAAAATTACCCACTAGAAGATTTGAATTTATCCAATAAAAAAATAATTTTAAAATTAAAGCTTAAATAACCTATTAATTTTTAAAATTTAAATTTGAAATTGTCCACAAGAGAATTAAATTTCCAATTAGGGTCTTGTAGAAAGAACTACTTAATTGAAAATTTAAATTTGAAACTAGATATAAGATTGGAATTTGGAATTTCAAAAATTGGAAAATGCACAAAATTAATTTAAATATAAAAATCAGGGTTTGTTTAATTAACCTTCTTAATTTTAAAATTTTAATTTTATCCAAGTTTGCAATTTTGAATTTGAATTTTAAATTAGCAATTAAATTTGAAGAGAGAAATTGAAAATTTAAACAACCCACAAGCTCAATTTTAAAAATCTTAAAATTAAAGTTTTTGAAAGTAACCACTTAATTAAAAATAATAATTGTGAAATTTGACTTGTGTATTGAAATTTGAATTTGAAAATTGAAAATTGAATGAATGCTCGAATCTCAAATAATTAATCCAAATTATACAAATCACAAGTTCAATTTCGAATTAAAAAATTAGGGTTTTAGCTAAATTAACCTCTAAATTTTTGAAAATTTGCAAGGAAATCAAACTTGTAAATGAAAACTTCAATTTTAAATTGCATACACTTATATCTAAAAACAAAAATTATAATTAAGGGTGTAAGGAGTCGGTTTCACTAAAATGTAAAGTGGAAAATTGGAGGCTTAGCAAACTCGCCACTTGAAAAGGAGAATATACTAAGTCAATTCTCACTTGGAGGACTTTACATTCAAAAGCGGGGATAAATCTACTAGATCTAGTCCTAAATGATAAAAGGATTGAATACAAAGTATATTGATTATGTTTGGAATTAGTTTGACCATCTTTTGTAAGTAGAATAAGTAAAGTGCTGAAATTGAAGACAAAGTAAGCAGAAACAGTGAGCTACAGATTTAGAATTTCATTGTGCACCTAGATCTAAGAAGTTTGAGATGATTCAGAGATGATTTGCAAAATCTATCAAAAGATGCAGGGACTATGTGTCTGGACTAGGTCACCCTCCTATCGGCCATTCAAACTTTTTGAGCATCGAAAAGGGTTTTTTGTCTTTGCAAATGAAGCTTAATTCTAGAAGTACAGTTGTGCACCCACTTCTTGCACATAGAAAGAAGAAGAAAAGGGTTGGGAATAGGGGTTTGCCTAAGTCAAACCCCGTTTTGGAATCAACCTTGAATGAAATACTGCAAATGATTGAAATAAATGTGGAAAGGTATACCTTCAGATCTACAATAGATGATGATGATGCTTTGATTATTAGATGTAATCACATATGTTGTATGAAATGCCATGAACATGACAAAACCCTAAAAAAACACATGCTTCTTGTATATGGTGAAAATGGATAACAATAATAACAATATTGAAAGGCTAAATGAATTCAACCACAAAACCTTAGCCTAACAACAACAAAGAGCCACCATAACACTTGAAGATTACCTAAGACAATGCAAATCAAAAGAAATCGCAAAGATTATACCATCACATGTCCAATAGGGTGTTGATCTCCATTCTTCCTATCTCCATTGATCTTGCTTGATATATTTTCTCTTAGATTTTATGTGCACAAGAGCTCAACAAAGAACGGAATGTGGTTGCAAGTAGGATTGCCTATGTTCAAAAGCGTAGTGTAGTCAAGTGCATAAATTGATTAGCCAAGGTTTGATAATGAAGGAAGCATCTCCTTATATAGAAGACACAATATGAAATGGAGGGATAAGATTGAGAGGTGTAAAAGGAGCTCGACTATGATTAGAGGGTAGGTAAAAGAAATAATAAAATAATGTAAGGGGTAGGTAGTGTATGAATTAAGAGATGAATGACATGTGTCATGGGTAGAAAAGGCTAATGAATTAATTAAATAAATAAAGATTTATTTAATTAATATAAGAAGTGGGATAATTAAATAAATAAGATATTTATTTAATTTAGGAAAAGGATAATTTAAATAAATAAATGTATTTATTTAAATGAGAAATAAGGCTAGAAGAGGATAAATGAATTAATTAAATAAATAAGGATTTATTTAATTAATAGATGAATTAGGCTAAAGTAATTAAATAAATAAAGATATTTATTTAATTAGATTGGACAATTTTGGGTGTCTGCACTTCCAAATGAATGATGTAATTATGCTCCAATGGATAGATGAAGAATATGCAGCCTTGAAGAATGCTTGATGATGAATGCTTGAACGCTTGAATGCATAAATGGTTGAGATCCAATTCCACCTTCATGAATGTATATATCCAAATGAGAGGGTAAGACCTCCTTATATACTTGCTTGTTGTCAAACATATAATTTTCCAACATAGGTCGACATGAGGAATCAATTCCCACTCAAATTTGAGATAGGGCCTCGGGGCCAGAATAGGTCCCAATTAGGGAGGACCAGGGCATGGCGCACTAGTCCTATCCCAAATTGGGATAGGGACAAGGGGTTATGCAAGTTGTAAGATGCAATTATGAAATTTGGTTGCATAGTAGAGGCATAAATAGGTCCCAATCAAGCATGGGAATGAGATCGGTAAGGTAAGGGCCCAAAATGTGATCAAAGTTGCAAGGGGTGCAATTTTAGGATGCTACAACCACTTAATTTTTAAATTTATTATGAAATTTGACTTGTATATGAAATTTTGAATTTTGATGAAAATGTGCCTAGAATTGAAATAAGTAACCCAAATTAAGCAATTCACAAGCTCAATTTTGAAATTTAAAAATTAGGGTTATAGTGAAACTAACTTCTAAATTTTCAAAATTTGCAAGAAAAAAAAATTGTAAATGAAAAATTGAATTTTATATTGCATACACTCAGATCTGAAAACAAAAATCAGAATTAATGGTGTAAGGTGTCAGGTTCACCAAAATGTAAAGGGGAAAATTTGATTTGGCAATTTGCAACATAGAAGGAGAAATCACCAAATAAATTTTCTCTTGGTGGGGGGTGGGATTCCTTTACATTCAAAAGAGGGGAGGAATTCAATAGATTTAGTTAAAAATTAGATAAGGATTGACTACTAAGCGGATTGATTGATTATGATGTGTTTTTCTCTCTTTTGTAAGTTGAAATGTTGATTTAGGGTTAACTGCTGGAATTGAAGACAACTAAGAAAATAATGAGCTACAGGTTCAAGATTTTGTTGTGCACCTAGATCTGAGTAATATGAGCTGATTCGTATTTGCCCTACAAAAATGCCATGAAAAAGTAGGGACCATGGCGCTGCCTCTTGGTCCTCCAAATTTTCTACGTGTCGAAAAGGGTTTTTCCATAGATCTACAAATAAAGCTTCATTCCAAAAGAATAGTTATGCACCTATATCCTGCACACAGAAAGAAGGGGGAAAAGTTTGGGAATAGGGTCTTGCCTTTGGTCAAACCCCAATTGAGGTATCAACCTTGAATAAAATATTATAAATTCTTGAAGTAAATAATGGAAAGGTATAGTTCAGATCTGCAATGAATGATGATGATTCTTGGCTTTTTGAATGTAATCACATATGTTGTATGAAATGGTATGAACATGTAAAAACCTTAACACACACACATTCTTGCAAATGAATGATGTAATGTTGCTCTGCAATGGATGGATGAAGAATATGTAACTTTGAAGGCCTCTAGAGATGCTTGATGATGAATGCTTCAATGTTTGAATGTTTGATTACTTGAATGTAGTTTCCTTGCCTTCTTGTGTTTCATCACCTTATGATTGTATATCCAAATAAGAGGGGAATACCTCCTTATATACTTTCCTATCATCAAACATATTAATTTTCTGACATAGGCCAACATGAAGCAATTCCCACTCAAATTTGAGATAGGTACTAGGGTTTGAATTGGGCCCCCAATTAGGGAGGACTAGGGTGTAGTGCCCTGGTCCCAATGAGGACCAAGGCTCGACACCCTAGTACTACCCCAAATTGGATCAGGCTAAGGGGTCGCAACAAAGCACAAAGTGAAAATATGAAGTTTTTTGCATGGCAAAGGCATAAACAAGTCTTGATCAAGCATGAGAATGAGAACACTAAGGTGAGGCCCCCAAACGTGGTCAAAATTGCACAAAGTGTGCAATTTTAGGATGTTATAGCTTGATGTATCCCAGAAGATGAAAGAGTTGTAAGAGAAAATAGAATCGAAAGAAGCATAAATCAATCTTCTTTTGCAGTTAGCCCTTAAATTCTTTGTAGATGCCAAGTCCCTATACAGAAAACAAAGCAACACTATTTATTAGGTCTTGCAATCCATCACACTCAAAGTTGTTGGTTCTCAAAAGATAATTAATTTGTTATATGATTTCCAATCAATAAATGGCTATAGTAGGGATGGGAGATCACAAATAAATATCTAGAAAAGAAAATGGGTTCTTAAATTGCACTAAAGCAGTGATGCATGTTGTGTCTAGTTTGATAGTGCTAAAATATTTAGCCTTGCACATAAGGGAATGTTTTGAACATTTCATAAGTTTTGGCCTACCCTCACCTTTTCTTCTTAACAATTCAGTCATGATGGCTAAGCAAGTTATGGACCTCATAGAACAGTGACAACTGGATCATCCATATCTCCAGGCTATGAGCAACCCTCTTGTTTCATGTGAAGGTGAGGAATTGATCCACTCTTGACTTCATGCCCTATTTGAGCTAATCCATAATGAACTAAGTGATATGTCTTTCAGTGAGATCATTAATCTGGATAAGAATCATCAAATTCTTAAATCCCAAGTTCTTCCCTAAGAAGATGATTAGTTTCCATTGCAACAGGCCCTCGACTGACTATTTGGAGTAGATGCATAAACCTGGTCCGCAAAACTATAAATTTTGGGTATCGACATCCCATAGGCAGGATTACCCCAGAAGTCACCAAGAACTGTAGATTTGTAATTCACATTACTTCTTTAAAGGTTTCCTCTTTTTCATTTTTGTTTAAGTTTGTAGTTCTCCTTTCAGAAGGAGATGTTTTTGGTTGTAGATTTGCCCACACCCGCCACGTGTCAGCATATAGCACATTTTCGATGGCCTCTTTTTCTCTAAGTGGTGGAGCCCTATTCAAGTACCATGCGTCGTTGTCTTTTCTTTTCCTCAAAGCCTTGCCTACAATTTGATGAGACAAATATTTTATGATGCATGGCAACTTCGCGGGATGTTTTTGGGTTGCAATTTTTCCACAAAGTGAGACTCCCCATCCTGCTGCCACATGTTATTCCAAAGCAATTGTCGGAAGCTCAACACACCCATTTAGTAGAAAGTGGGGCATTTCTTGTGAAGTACAAGCAATGTAATGAGTGGTCACAAATCGTTTTTGGGGCACTGTTCTAGACATTGCAAGGAGTTTGTTGCAGGGGAATAGTTAAGATACCCTTTTTTATTTGATTAACAAAAGGGTGGGCTTGTTTGAGCTAGAGTTGGAAGAAGTCATCACCTTTGTGGTTTTTTATAACCTCATAGAATGATGACTTAGTGCTAGCTGGTGTTTTTTATTATGCTTTCTTGTTTCTCCTTGTAGCAGGCAGTTAGGCTTTTATTTTTTCAAGGGGAGAATGTTTTGTAAGAGAGTGGGTTCTAAACTTTACATTCTTCAGGAATACAGATAGGATTTCTAGACAAAAAATTTAGCCTCAAGGCTATTGTGGTTTTTTGAATTAAGTAATCAAACTATGCCTCAAGCATTTTTAAAACTATTTTGTTTGGTACACATTAATGATTTTCTAAGCAATTACATATCTAGTCTCGACTCTAGTAACGTATGCACAAACTCTGCTAATTGAATTATGTTGTGTACTCCTTCATTTTGGTATATGTTCATGCATGTTTTGCTTCATGTTTCAAGAGATCTTTGAATGTATCCTAAAGAATTATTTGCTAATGCATGTAGATTGTTGAATGGGCCTTAGAATTGCATGTATATGAAGTTTTATGTGCTGATTGTTCAATAAAAAATTCAAGTCAGGCACATCACCCTAGATTAGATTTATTTTATGTTCTTTCTTTCTCTTTTCCCTCTTAATGAATGAAGAGCCGACTCCTAAAATTCCAAAGGTTACTCAGTGAAAAGACACAAGTTCCCTAACATTGAGTTTCCCATAAGACTATGGCTCTAGGAGGAATTTTAGAGATCAACATGCACCAGTGGATGGAGACATTCTTGGATAGGGAGAAAATATGATTAGAGTGCCACCCATAGACAATGGCCATGCCTTTGGCCTTGAGGCTATGTTTGGTGTAGATTTGGAGGAAGAAGCATAGGGCTCCAACACTGTAGTGGATATAGACATGGTGGATTAAACCTCCCAATGCATGGGAAGTGCTCCTCTAGTTTTGGTTTTACTTATGTTCAAACAAATGCAAACTCAGTTTTTAAAAAGATTTTGTTTTCTTCTAGGTTTGCTTGTCATTATCTAGATACTATTTGCCCAAAAGTTTTCATCATTCTCCCTCTTTTCTATAAGCAGAGACTTGTTATTATATTCATATGTAATGAGAGATAAACCCTATTTTCAAGTTTTGTAAATTGTGTAAATCTGTAAAGAGTATCTAAGTAGTCATAGTAAGCATCCATCGATGATTACAAACAAAAATGTAGTCATACAACATAGACCAACTACTTATCATTTCTAAGTTATAACTGAGAGTCATTTTCTTGCAAACTTTTACTATGATTTCATTTTTTTTATATTTTAATATTAATACTAGTATAGAGCTCTGACCTTTTGCCATTAAAATTTATAGATATCAAATCCCAAAAAAATTACAGTCATAAGTCGAAACATGAGTAATCAAAACAAATTACATTTATTCTGAGATTCTGTCCTAAACCTAAAATGTATAAGTGAAAGTATATGGTGAAAATGTAGGAGCTCGCAAACCATGCCATGAAGGAATTGGGTTCTTTATCCCTGCCATGACCGATTGCTCTTGACTAAAATACTCAAGGAAATGATTATAATTCCTTGGTATTTCTAATTGGGAACCATCTGTTGGAAGTGGAAAACACTCTGAGAGGGGGGGGTGAATCAGAGTGTGACAAATTTTAATGAGTTATACTTTTATGGACCTTGATAATTTTAATTCACTGTGTGCACAGATGGCTGAGACTTAACACATTGTTGAAACACATTAATGCAGTATGAAATATACCATTGAACCAACTAAAACATTTGATTCAGACCTTGTTTTAAAACAATGGTATTAAAATATTACACAAACTTGAAACATTAAAACAGTACTTTCAATATTGCATTACATAAATCCAACTAAACAGAGTATGAGATAAAGAGGACTAAAAATATGATGTATCAGAGCATACACTAGTAAAACAGAATGAAACACGACAATGCACATAACACAATATTTTTCATGAGTGGAAAACCCTCTTGGGGTAGAAAAACCACTCGGAAGATCCCTTATATTGATTCAAAAAGAGCACCAACTCAGTTCACATGTTTTAGAAACCACAAGGCCTCAAGGAGCACCAACCCCTCTTCTTATCAATGAATATTTCAACTCGAGCTTACAACCACTGGTGATTTTATGCATGCATTTTATTCTTGCAGTCACAAAACCATCAGGGATTGAAGCGAGAATATTTTACCAGTCTGTACATATGAATAATTTTGCAACAATATTCTTCAAGGATAAAATTAACACTATCCAATCACTGACAAAAATCTAGTTTCAAATCATTAAAGCCTCATATGCTCTGAACAATATGGTTTCGAAAAACCCTGAACAATATGGTTTCACATCAACAAAGTTTCATATACTCTGTAACAAAAACAGAGTATTGATTCTTAAGAAACCCCTTGGCTGTGACTGGTAATCTACTGCACTGTTTAAAAAATGTTATCACTTTCTTCACACTTGTCTCACTGTATCTCACTATTTTTCACACCTCATCTGTTCAAAGAATCAAACGTTTTATATATGCCAAAAACAACAGACAAGTCTTCATAAGAAACTCACGAAGTAGTTTGCAAAACCCATGTTAGGGTTGAGAGAAAGAAACCGTTTTACGGTACACAGTTACAGCAACTGTTTTCCTTTCATTTTAAATAAACAACTCTTCTTCGACTAATAGAAGATAAACAACAATAACTCTTTCATTCTTTTTCATTTCCAAAATAAAACCGGAATGAACAAAACATTTACCATAACTGATTCGAAAAATCACCAGAGAGTAAAAGTTTTCTCCATTTCGTCCATTAATTTGCTCTTGTACAAAATAAAGTTATAGAGAATACCTGTCATTGAAGACCATAAAAAAACTGTAGAAAAGTGATGGCCGAATCCACATAATCTTCATTTTATGCCAACGAACAGAGTCAAAAATACTATCAATCGAAAGCTTGCACTGGACTGGTAAACATATCAAAAACCCATATGCAGATTTCAAGGAAACGTTCCACATTTTCCGCATAATATACAGTGATAGCTAGGGTTTGAAAAATGTAGAGATGAAATGCGAACAATCAAACTTCTTTTCCAAGCTTAACCAAGACTGAGCATCCGTAACAAATGAAAAAGAAACTTATTTGAAGTCCACATTACGTTGCCCACCACGTGGATCATTATTTCCAAGACATAAGTGCTTAGTCAAATAACATGTGCATTTATCCTTTACTGCCACGCAACCATCCATATTGCCCGATGGGAGTCAAAAACTTAACCATGATTAGGAATTAGCCACTACGTATACTTTTTGGCATCAAGGTCAAATCAGGGTCAACAAACTCCCCCTTTGTCCTTGATGACAAAAACCATACCAACAATGATTTAAACAGAATAGGCAATCTGGAAAACTGTAATCATTAAAAAGATCAAGTGTCAAAGAAAAAAATGACACAATATACTGCCCATAAGACCTGTTAGATATCAAAATCTGTGATGCAATGATAACCTGTATAGCACCAAGCCCAAAAACTGTGCTGAGCAAACAATTGTCCAAAATCTGAGCTGAATACAAAAACTGTAACATGATCAAAACCTATATAGCCTTTAATCCCAAAACTGTAACATGAATACAAAACTGTAACATCAAAACCTGTGTAGCCTGAATCCCAAATGATCAAAAATCTGATCAAAATCTGAGAAAATCTGAGTTGTCCAAACACTGAGAAAACAAGATATAGACCACTGAGCAAATCTGAGCTGAGCAAACACTGAGCAAACAAGATATAGACCACTGAGCAAACAAGATATAAAGTACCAGATGACAATTTTCTCCCCCTTTTTGTCTCAAGGACAAAGAATATAGAGTACCAGATGACAACATATTGTTGCGCAGAAGAGAGCTATGCTCCCCCTTAATATGTGCAGGGACTAAGAATGGAAGACTGAGAGAAGACTCCCAACCGATCGCGAAGCCTCTCAAATGTGTCTTTAGATAAAGCTTTTGTAAATATATCAGCAACTTGAGCTTGTGAAGGAACAAACACTAATTGAAACTCATTAGCCAACACCTGATCTCGTAAAAAATGGAGTTTAATGGCAACATGTTTAGTACGAGAGTGCATAATAGGATTTTTTGAAAGATCAATTGCACTAGTATTGTCACAATAGATTGAAATGGGCTTAATAGTAGAAATGCCCATATCAGTAATTTGATGAGACATCCATATCAGTTGCGTGCAACATGCAGTGGCTGCTATATATTCTGACTCTGCGGTGGACAGAGTGACACAATCTTGCTTTTTACTGTGCCAAGCAACAAGACAATCACCAAGAAAGAAGGCAGCTCCACTGGTGCTTTTACGATCATCTAGACAACCGGCCCAATCAGAATCAGTGAAGCCAACAAGAGTAAAGTCATTATTACGGGGATACCAAAGACCATAATCTAGTGTGCCTTGAACATATCTAAAGATCCGTTTTACAGCATTCAAATGAGATTGTTTAGGTGCAGATTGAAAGCGAGAGACTAGACATACTGCAAACATTAAATCTGGTCGAGATGCAGTTAAATATAATAGACTTCCTATCATTGACCTATACTCAGATAGATTTACTGCAGGTGAATCATCAGATTTGGTCAATTTACAGCCTGTTTCCATTGGAGTGCTGACTGGTTTACAATCTGCCATATTAAATTTTCTAATCATCTCTTTGGCATATTTAGTTTGTGACAAGAAGATACCTTGCTGAAGTTGTAACACTTGAAGACCAAGAAAGAAATTCAGTTCCCCAAACATAGACATTTCAAACTCAGATTCCATGATTTTAGAGAACTTTTTGGATAAAGAGTCATTATTACAGCCAAAAATGATATCATCTACATATATCACAACCACTAGGACATCATTACCTTCGAGTTTAACATATAAGTTGCTATCTACAGCACCTCTAGTGAATCCATTTGCTTTAAGATGATTATCCAGTCTAGAATACCAAGCTCTTGGAGCCTGTTTAAGGCCATAGAGTGCTTTCTTTAATCTGTATACACAATCAGATTTGTCTGCAACTTCAAAACCTTCCGGCTGTTCCATATAAACTTCTTCATCAAGATAACCATTCAGAAAAGCAGTTTTGACATCCATCTGATAAACTTTAAATTTTTTATAGCAAGAGTATGCAAGAAAAATTCTGATTGATTCTAATCTAGCTACTGGTGCAAATGTTTCTCCAAAATCTATTCCTTCCTGCTGAGCATAACCTTTACACACAAAACGAGCTTTATTTCTAACAACCTTCCCAGATTCATCAAGCTTATTTCTAAATATCCATTTGCCTCCTATCACATTCTTATCATCTGGCCTAGGTACTAATTCCCAAGTTTGGTTTTTCTCTATTTGACTGATTTCATCTTTCATTGCATTTAACCAACATTCATCAGATAAAGCATCAGAAACATTTTTGGGTTCAAAATCAGTTACCAAACAAAAATGTTCAGCCAGTTGAGCTTGTTCAGTTGTTTTTGCCCTTCTCCTAGTCAAAATACCTGCATCTATATTGCCAATAACTTGACTTTGAGGATGTCTCTTTGTTATAATTTTTGAGGGTGTATAATGAAGAGTACCTGTCTCTGCATTTGAATTCTCTGTATTTTCTTCATCAGAACTTGATGAATCATTTTTCTTTTCTGTTTCTGCAGGTTTAGGAACTTGATCAACCTTTGTTAAAGTAATTTCCTCTTCCTCAATATCCTGCAAATCATTACTTAACAAAAATTGTTCATCAAATCTTACATTTATTGTTTCAACAATTTTATTCAGTCTAATATTGAAACATCTATAGGCTTTGCTATGAGTAGAGTATCCAAGAAAGATACCCTCATCAGTTTTAGCCTCAAAATTTCCTAGATTTTCTTCATCTCTTTTTAGATAACATTTGGCACCAAAAATCTTGAAATATTTGATAGAAGCAGCTTTTCCATACCAAAGTTCATAAGGAGTAAAGGTAGATTTTACCCTAATTTGTACACGATTCAAAATGTAAATAGCTGTGTGTACAACTTCTTTCCAATACCTATCTGGTAGATTTGCTTCATTAAGCATTGTGCGAGCCATTTCTTTGACTGTTCTATTTTTTCTCTCAACTACTCCATTCTGTTGAGGTGTACGAGTAGCAGCATATTGTCTCTTAATACCATGTCTTTCACAGTAATCAATGAATTCTTGTGAAGTGAATTCACCACCCTTGTCTGATCTCAAGCATTTCAATTTTAGATCAGATTCTCGTTCAACCATTTTTCTGAAAATCTTAAACCTATCAAATGCTTCGGATTTGTGTTTAAGGAAAGTGACCCATACCATTCTGGTATAGTCATCAACAAAAAGTATAAAATATTTTTCACCATTTATAGACTGTGTCCTTGTAAGACCACATAAGTCTGTGTGAACAAGCTGTAATGGTCTAGTAGAAGAATGTTCTTTAGGTTTTAAAGACACTTTTGTTTGCTTTCCTTTCAAACATGCTTTACAAACTGAATTGAATGGTTTATTCAAAATAGGCAAACCTCTAACATTCTGATTTTTACTGATTCTAACCAGATTGTCAAAATTTATATGTCCTAGGCGTTTATGCCATAACCAATTTTCTTCTATTTGACCCATAAGACAAATGCCTTCATTATTCTCATAGTCAGTGGAATCAAGCAGACTATAGACATTGCCAATTGTTCTCAAACCAGCAGCAACAGTTTTACCAGATTTATTTTTGATAGTACAGTCTTGAGAACTAAAAGATACACTGTAACCACTATCACAAATTTGACTGACACTCAATAAATTGTGCTTTAACCCTTCAACAAAGTACACATCATGAATAGGAGTATCATCATTTAGCAATAATGTACCTTTACCTCGTACATAAGCTCCTGAATTATCCCCAAAGCGTACAAAGCCACCATTAAAGTCTTCAAGATGCAGAAATTTATTTCTATCTCCTGTCATATGGTGTGAACAGCCACTGTCCAACACCCATAAAGATTTCTTATTTGAGATAAGTGCAGTTTGCACTATCATTGATTGCTCAATACCAGGTACAAACTTAGGTTTCCATATTTTATTAGGACTTGCCTTTGTTTTGCACTGTATAGTAGTATGCCCAAAAGTATTACACTTATTACACTTTAACGTGTTTGGAAAGTCATACCCTTGATTATAACCAAACATAGGAGATCTTTGTTGCAGAAATCTGCAAGTATTAACCTTATGACCAAACCTATTGCAATAAAAACAGTATCCATGAAAGAAGCCAAACCTAAAAGGTTTTGTTCTGTTATAAGTCTGAAATGTTTTTCTAGTTGCTGACTTAGTGTTCTGTCTTGATGATTCAGCTTTATCAAACCCCAAACCAGCCAAATCTTTATGCAACTTTTGCTTGCTCAAGATATCATTTAGATGTATTGTACTTTCATACTGTTCAATTTGTTTTTGAAATTTTGTGGACTGTTGTTCTAATGTTTCAATTTTCTTTTCTCTTTCTTCAAGAAGGGACTTCAAGTTTGAAGTCACTAAATTTGCATCATTTAACTCAACTTGTAAAATCTGATTTGAATTTTCATATGAGGCTACAAGTTTTTTTAACCTCTTTATTTCTTTTAAGGCACACAACAATTCTCCTTCAAGATCTATTTCTCCTTGATCTAGATCTTCAAATTCATTTTTTGTTTTGCTAGTTACATCTTCTAATTCTGCCATAAATAGAGTTTCATCACCTTCACAAGGTGAATCATCTGATTCATTTCCAGAGTCTTCTTTAGTAAAAAAACTCTTCTTTTTCTTGAAGGTATTAAATCTCCTTTTAGAATTCCACATTTTCTTTTTGTAGAATTTTTCTGGTTTTTCCTCTTCACTGTTTTGATCACTTAGAGGACATTGAGCAGAAAAGTGTCCAGCTTTGCCACAATTAAAGAACTTAAAAGGTAATTTACCCTTATATTTCTTTTTTAGTTTTCTAACAAGAAGGGCTTCTATAGCATCTGAAAGTTCAGATTCACTATCAAGTTCTTCTTTCTTTTCAACTTTAAAAGCTGTTTCTTTTGAAGAAGAAGGATTATTACCTATCCTCATCTCATAGGCAGTAAGAATGCTTTGAAGGTTATCAAGTGTCATGGTAGAAAAACTTTTCTTTTCTTCTAAGGTTGAAACCTTAGTTTCAAACTTGGGTAACAAGGTTCTAATCACTTTATTGACAACTTCCTTTTCTTCAACCTCTTCACCAAGACCCTTTCTCGAATTTACAATTTCATCAACTCTAAGAAAATAGCTTGCTACTGTTTCATCTTCTTTCATTCTTAAAGATTCAAACTGATTTTTGAGTGTAAGGATTTTAGACTCCTTAACCTTAGCATCCCCTTGATAAATGGTTTCAAGTTTTTTCCAAATATCATAAGCAGAAGAACAATGCATGACTTTAACAAAAACATCTTTAGTGAGACCACATAAGAGAGCATGCTTAGCTCTGGCATTTAACTCATACTTGGTTTTATCATCAGGATCAGTAGGAATAATGGAAGGAACTGTGTATTTTGTAATCACAATATTCCACACATTAAGATCAACTGAAATGAGATAAGTTTCCATTCTAATCTTCCAGAACACATAATCAGTTCCATCAAAAAGAGGAGCTCTTGAAAGTGAAGCACCTTCCTGAGTTTGAGCCATAAAAAAAACTTCCAAATGACCAGGAACAATCCCTAGGACAGACCTATATGAGGGACCCTAGGCTCTGATACCACTTGTTGGAAGTGGAAAACACTCTGAGAGGGGGGGCTGAATCAGAGTGTGACAAATTTTAATGAGTTATACTTTTATGGACCTTGATAATTTTAATTCACTGTGTGCACAGATGGCTGAGACTTAACACATTGTTGAAACACATTAATTCAGTATGAAATATACCATTGAACCAACTAAAACATTTGATTCAGACCTTGTTTTAAAACAATGGTATTAAAATATTACACAAACTTGAAACATTAAAACAGTTCTTTCAATATTGCATTACATAAATCCAACTAAACAGAGTATGAGATAAAGAGGACTAAAAATATGATGTATCAGAGCATACACTAGTAAAACAGAATGAAACACGACAATGCACATAACACAATATTTTTCATGAGTGGAAAACCCTCTTGGGGTAGAAAAACCACTCGGAAGATCCCTTATATTGATTCAAAAAGAGCACCAACTCAGTTCACATGTTTTAGAAACCACAAGGCCTCAAGGAGCACCAACCCCTCTTCTTATCAATGAATATTTCAACTCGAGCTTACAACCACTGGTGATTTTATGCATGCATTTTATTCTTGCAGTCACAAAACCATCAGGGATTGAAGCGAGAATATTTTACTAGTCTGTACATATGAATAATTTTGCAACAATATTCTTCAAGGATAAAATTAACACTATCCAATCACTGACAAAAATCTAGTTTCAAATCATTAAAGCCTCATATGCTCTGAACAATATGGTTTCGAAAAACCCTGAACAATATGGTTTCACATCAACAAAGTTTCATATACTCTGTAACAAAAACAGAGTATTGATTCTTAAGAAACCCCTTGGCTGTGACTGGTAATCTACTGCACTGTTTAAAAAATGTTATCACTTTCTTCACACTTGTCTCACTGTATCTCACTGTTTTTCACACCTCATCTGTTCAAAGAATCAAACGTTTTATATATGCCAGAAACAACAGACAATTCTTCATAAGAAACTCACGAAGTAGTTTGCAAAACCCATGTTAGGGTTGAGAGAAAGAAACTGTTTTACGGTACACAGTTACAGCAACTGTTTTCCTTTCATTTTAAATAAACAACTCTTCTTCAACTAACAGAAGATAAACAACAATAACTCTTTCATTCTTTTTCATTTCCAAAATAAAACCGGAATGAACAAAACATTTACCATAACTGATTCGAAAAATCACCAGAGAGTAACAAGTTTTCTCCATTTCGTCCATTAATTTGCTCTTGTACAAAATAAAGTTATAGAGAATACCTGTCATTGAAGACCATAAAAAAACTGTAGAAAAGCGATGGCCGAATCCACATAATCTTCATTTTATGCCAACGAACAGAGTCAAAAATACTATCAATCGAAAGCTTGCACTGGACTGGTAAACATATCAAAAACCCATATGCAGATTTCAAGGAAACGTTCCACATTTTCCGCATAATATACAGTGATAGCTAGGGTTTGAAAAATGTAGAGATGAAATGCGAACAATCAAACTTCTTTTCCAAGCTTAACCAAGACTGAGCATCCGTAACAAATGAAAAAGAAACTTATTTGAAGTCCACATTACGTTGCCCACCACGTGGATCATTATTTCCAAGACATAAGTGCTTAGTCAAATAACATGTGCATTTATCCTTTACTGCCATGCAACCATCCATATTGCCCGATGGGAGTCAAAAACTTAACCATGATTAGGAATTAGCCACTACGTATACTTTTTGGCATCAAGGTCAAATCAGGGTCAACACCATCATGACTTAGACTTTGACAAAAACCAAGAACTGGAGGTAAAGGAGAGGAACGTAGACAAGCAAGAGTAGGTATGACTTGCTCATGGCCAAATACTTGTCGTGGAAGGAGAGTAATGGGTAATCCGGTAAACTGCTGCACCATAGTCCTATAATTAGGGACATCTGTCCTTACAACAGTTGTATGGATTGGCTTTGATGCTCTTTACCTTCTCTTTGATATTGCTTTTGTACTTCTTCCGTCCAATTACAAACGCCCATTGTTCAAACCACCTAATGTTGTAGTCACTAGACTGGTTTCCTCATTCAATGTACCCGACAAGGAGGTGGAGAAATCAAATGGTTTGAATTGATTAGAGCCAATTATTGGGGTATCCACAATAGTGTTGATGTTGGTTTCTTCAGCTGTAGAGTATGTTGACTTTCGCTTGTAGGATTGGAACCCTTGATTTTCTATTGAGTTGTCAGGATTCCTGATTTTATGTAAAATATGCTACCAACTACATAGTTTGATATAGAGCTTGAAGTTACATGATGGGAACGGAAGTGGTTTATATGTATGCATTTGTGAGTGCAAGGTCGCATCTCGTAGTAATGGGTGTCTTTTTCATTGAGCGTGTGGTGAAAATATGTGTAGATGGCGTGAAGACTAAGCCCAGGATTGACTTGACCTCTCACAAGTCTGTAATGGAAGTAGTTCGAAATGTTGATTTTCGGGTTTCTTTGCATATTTTAAAGATATCGAGGCCACTGTAACACAGTTTTTTTCAATGTACAAATCCGAAGCAGTTGGACACAATGGGCCATCATTGTGTCGGCCTGTTCGTAATCAAATCTTGATTAAGAAACACAGTGGGAAACGGAAATTTGATTTCTAATATTATCGTCTTCTCCAAACCTGAAACCTGCAATCTGATTTACATTAAGTCCAAGTTGGCGTATATCTCAGATCCGTTACAAATAATGGAAAAATATATTCAATATCAGAAATGTATGTCGTCAATTTCACTGAGTAGATGGCTACCTTTCACCAAATAATTATTTGTGGTTTAAGGATTAAATTAACTGAAAAGGAAATGTTTGCCAATGCCACTTTTGTAAGCGTCGTGTAATCCACCAGAGATTTGCGCGTGATATAGTAGTCAATGCTCGTTGATAAAATTTGTGATTTTAATATTATAAAATCATTCTTATACATCGATTATTGTAAGATATATAAATGTAGATTTTTTTTTATATGATATAAACTACAAATGAAAGTATCTAGAAAACTTAAAGCATTCAAGCCTGGAAAGAAATTCAGTTGAGAAAAGATTTTTCTTTTAAGAAGATTGAAATCTTTTATTAATGGTTCAAATTAGTTATATCAATATGATTTCTTTCTTTTGAATTTCTATAGCATTTTACTATTTATACCATCTAAGTGACAATTTGTTTTGTCGTACTACTCTGAACTCAAATTTATATGCACAAGCAATATAATAAAACATAAATTGTTTCAATTTAATAGATTCAAACTATGAACTAATTACTCTACATGCAAAAAATACCTCAGGCCATGTGTATAGGAGTCACAAGCATCTTTCTAAACACATCAAGAATTTTCTCATAAACTTACACCTCCAACTTTACTAGATGACAAAGACAACCCACTAGAAAACAAAATAACAACTTTAATAGGAAAGGAAATGCCTCACACATCCTCTTTTATAAATGTTGTGCAATCCACTATAGTTATGAGCATGATATAGAAGTCAATCCTTGATAAAAAAAAAATTATTTTTAAAATTTAAAATTAATTCTTATATGTGGACTATTGCATGGCATACAATTTTTTATTTGTTGAAATATGAAATATTCTACAAATGAAAATATGTTGCAAATTCAAAGAAGCCAAGTATATAAATGATGAAAAAACATAGATGAAAATAAAATAAACATAAAATAAATGCAAACTACAACACAATATATACATAGAAGAAATCTATGCAAGAAAAAAATCCACACTCAAAGATATCTTAATATTGTATTAATCCTTCAAAAGAGTTGCACCAATCGAACTTCTCCTTTTCAATTTCTATAGCACTTCATTCTTTTAAAACCTACTAAACAAAGTAATACCTCCAAACTTCAATTTACACCCAAAAGTAATACAAATAAAACATAAATGATTTTCAATATAAAAGAACAAAAACATGAATTAAGTATTCTACATGCAAAATATATTTCCAGAAATTCATCTAGGAGTCACAAGCATTTTGCTACAAGATTCAAGAATTTTCTCATTAAATTGGGCACCCAACTTCATTAGAGGAAAAAATTAATTCACTAGAAATAAATTAACAACTCCTTATATCTAAAAATGTCTACCTACCTCTTGGCACATAGTCAAAGATGTTTTCTTAAAATTATTAACGTAATATAGATGTCTTTTACACCACTATATATAGTGAGATTCTCCTTCACTTCATGCCAAGTGTCCAAAGGTGTTATCTTTATCCCAATTAAGCTTTCCCATTCAATATATCTTCCAAAGAATATTCCATGTCCTTAGATAGATAATATTAAACTATTAAGAAACTTATCCAAATGCGAGACATTCACGTTCCCTTTCCATGACTCTTGGAATCACATGAAACAATATCTGACTATTAAAAAATTAAGCTAAGATACAAAAATAAAATTTCAATGCTAATATCATTATGCTAATGATTTTACACTCAAATGGTTTATGTTTTTTTCTTGATCATCCAAGGGCCAAAGTTGATTATATTAATAATTGTAGTAAATACATAATAAATAGATTTATCCAGCCTAAAAATTTACCCTAGGTTCTATCATATTCGATTATGCCAAAATCCCTCTACGACATAAACATAAAATTATCAAAAATTTACAAAGTATTTCTCATAATCATGTCATTAAAAAAGTGATTGTAAAACTAATCTATCGAAACTAATAATCTAAAAAAAAAACATTATCCAAACCCGACCATGAAGAATGCATTTTGAAGAAGATCATTGAGCAGGTGAAGAAGAACTAGAAGAAGTCGAGATATCCACCAGGTGAATGATCACTGGAATCCTTTTCCCAATCCAAACTAGTTGTGGAGATGGGAAGCATTCAATCACTTTTGGTTTATGTTGCTTTATATAAATAATATAAATATTGAGTTACACTCTTTCATTTAACTTCATTGGCATTCTAATCATAATTATTTTTTAAAAAATCCTTAATTTTTGTATGTAATAATTTTCTATGGTTTTTAAACTTGAGATTGTGTTGTGTGGCATAATCCAATATCTAAACAAGTCTAAACAATATGACCAAGTTCATCTATTTCAAATTATAAATTATTTGCTCCTAAAATAACATTTCAATAATGTGATTCTTATCCCATGAATCCACACACCAAATATGATAAGTTGAGAAACCTATTGATGCCTAAAATTTCTTTCAAGGCAACAACCTTATGGGAAGTTCATTGAGCAGGTAACCTATTGCACCTTAATTAATAACCTCTAGAATTTGGGAAGCCGACTCTTCATATAAAAAGGGAAAAGGGAGAGAAAGAGAACCGAAAGTATATAAGCTAACTAAGGTGATATACCATAACTTTGAAACCCTATATGGATAGTAAATGATATATAAAATGCACAATTTTAAGGCTAAAACACCATAATCATTGTTCAAAAAAAGAATCCACAAGTAGCATAATGTAATTCAAACATAGCTAACACTGAATTGAAAGAGTTTGAAACATGATTCAACTAGCAGAAGTTATGCTTAAATAAAGAAGCTCAAAATAGATCTAGAAACTTTAAATGTCTCTTAAAATGATGTAGACTATTATCTCATAAAACACAAACAAACATATGAAGAGGCCAAAAGTTGGCATAGTCCAATTTTTAGATTTCTATGAAAAACAAAGAAAATGTTAAATTTTGAGTTACAGAGTTCCCATTTTTGTTGTAAAATGTGAATCCTCGAAAATATATTTTTGCCCATTTTAAAGGCTTGGACATAGGCATGGATATCAAGGAAATAACCAAGACTTCACCTTCCTTGTGTGATTGCTTATCACATCTTTTAGCCCTCCATCTCCACTCCTCTTCTGTCGTCATTACTAGTGTAACTAGCCTTGATAAAACAGTTGAATAGATCAATTTGTGTGGTCTAAGAATGAACGACCACCATTGGATTGCAACCTTGTATCTCACAAGCTCTGGTGGTCTTCAAAAATCCCTATCTCAAGTCATTAGGTGTCATAAGAGGTCTCAAGCAGTCATTAAAGGTCATAAGGGGTTGTTACAAGCATACGGGGTCTTAAGGGGTCTTACGGTGTCGTATGGAGTCTTATGTTATGCATGCTAGGATATTGAAAGGGGTTAAGAGATGCTTTAGGATCTATTAAAGGGTCGTACGTGTCTTAATAGCTCCTCGGATGTACAAAGGGGTTGTATGATGTCTTAATAGGTCCTAGTATGTGCTAAGGGGTCATAGGATAACATTTTAACATCTAATTGTATGTGTACAACATTTATAAATAATTAAGCATTAAAAGATTTTAACCATTAAATAATTTTAAAACTAGTATATTATTAAGCATTTAAATTTTTAAAAATTAATATATTATTAAGTATTAAAAAACTAAAAAACTAATAAACTATACAAAATTATGAAAAAAAACTAAAACATTAATATATTAACACTAAATTTTTTTGCCCCCTTTTTCTCCTCGGCCGCTAAACTCTAAGCCGGAACCCTTCCAACCAGATCACACGAATTATCTCTAGGTACGACACAAGTCTGTACTATTACCCTATATTGAAATTTTTTCTAAGAGACACACAAAATTTTAAAATTAATGCATCTTTTAAAATTATTCACGCTACTAACATTGTTTTCTTTTTCATTAAACACTTCCATTAACTCTCAAATGTAATTCCATTCTAAACTCCTTAATATAAACTAATTTATTATATATTAATATCTTAATCTATAAAATATTCATACCAATCTTGTCCCATTAGAACATCTGTATGAACATACCAAAGGTCTGCAAACATCTTATCAAACGCAAACGTATAGATGAGATCAAGCACGACCAAAATTTTGGCATGACATACTTCCCCGAAATATAAAAGTTAGGTGGCCGTGCATGATTAAGGATGAGGAATTAAACGTACAAATGACAGCCACAAGTCACCCTCCTCTGGCAGGACATGGATTTTTTATTTTTTATTTTTTCCCTAAATATATATATATAGTATGAAACAAACAAACATAACCACCATTAAGATATCCATAAATAAGAATTTCTTTGAGACAGGAAATAAAAGATGATTAGGCCAAGTTTTTGTCTACATGACATTGGTTACTTTTTAGTGTCTGGATAATTTTTAGGGTTAACAGTTTGAGTAGGTGTAGAATGAAAGAAATAACCGTAATACTGGTTCTCTAAACTGGGTATCCTCACCTAAATAGGAGTTGTTCTCTAAAGTGTAACAACAACATTACTTATTCTTATTCAATAGTATTATAACGTACGAAATTTCTAGTTCTGATTAACATCAACTATTAATCAGCCTCTTCTCGAAACTAACAATCTCCATAATAAGTAGCACTATAAGTAGAATTGAATAGGTGTCGCAAATGAACTATGTTATCACTTCACTTAATTCTAAGAACTTCACTTAATTTTAAAAATAAATTCAAGTTATGTTAAGATATACTGCTCCTAAAAAAGGAGTGTCTTTTCTGATCAGAGAATAATAGCAGTCCTGTAAATGAAATACAAATTTTCTTTTTTTGTTGTATAAGAAAATCTGTTAAATCTTTCATTATCTTCAGTTAACTGCAGAGTTCAAAATCACTACTTCATCCAACAGTATCACAGTCTAATAAAGAGCCACTAATAACATCCCTTTTCTCTAAAATAACAATCTACACAATAATAAGTAGCACTGTAATTAGAAATTGAATAGATGTCATAAATGAATTATGTTCTGATCAGATAAAATGAGATAACTCCAAACCTTTACATAAAAGCCATTAAGCTAACACTAGGGGTATCAGGAGGAGTGAAAGCACCCAACAATCAGACCTGCGGACAAAAAAGGAACTAGAATCAATTGAAAACCAAAAACAACAAAAAAAAATAGAGGCTAAATCATAAACTAAACTAAAACCGAAGGACACCAAAAAAAAAAAAAAAAAAACCAGCACCCCCCATACGAATAGATGGTCTACTTCGTGGGTGTTTTTTTCAACTTGTCAATCCTCGCAAAGCACTTTCACTTTCTTAGAAAAAGACAATCTTTTGTTTGATCCTTTACCTGAAGAGACCGGCATAGGCTTGATAATGGAAGCAATAGGTTATGAAGCATTATCAGAGGTCATATCCAGGTAGCGCTTCCTCTTTTTATATCTTTTTTCAATGTCTTCTTAGATAGCTTTAAAAGAAGGCCAAATTTTTTCTCACCATTTCGTTGTTGAGAGCCACCATTTTGTCCAATTTCCTCTTCAAGGTCTCCTAGTTCCCCTGAATCCCCACTATAACCTTAGCTGTCTCCTACCTGTCCTCCCTTTAGTCCACTTTGTAACTAAGAACCTTAATTTACTCCTCCAAATCATTTCATTTCTCAAGCCTCTCCGCAAGATCATTAGCCCCCAACCATACCCTTTCATCTTTATCTTCCATTTCCCAATTGAAAGTTCTAGCATTAACCTCTTCCAGCACCTCCAACTTGTTGATTTTCTTCTTAGCAACAAATGAGCTAGGTTATTACATCACTTAATTATAAAAATAAATACAAATACAAGTTAGGTCCAGATGTAAAGCTCCTAAAAAGGAGTGTCTTTTCTGATCAAAGAGTAATTCCAGTCCTCTGAATGAGATACAAATTTGCTTTTTTTGGGTAAAGGAATTTTTTTTTACAATCTTTCATTATCTTTTCTTAATCAAAAGTTCGAGTTCTAACATCATTAATTCATCCAACAGTATCACCGCCTACCAAAATACCAAAATTTCTAATTTTGATTAGCAGTCACTGCTAGCCTACCTTGTCTTTATAAATGGAAACCTTTCTTTTATCTGTAATCAGCATCACAGCCTGCTAACTTTCTGATTCTGATTAATAGCCACTATAGTATTACAGCCTACTAAATTTCTGATTCTGATTAACAGCCCCTATTTAACCAACCTGGAAATAGCAAGCTTACTTTTCACTGTAATAAACAGCACTATAACTATAAATTGAGTAGACTTCACAGATGAACTATGTATTATTTCATTTAAATTTAGAAATAAATACAAGTTACATTCTGATGTATAGCTCCTAAAAACAAGTGTCTTTTCTGATCAAAGCGCAATGAAGTCCTATGAAAGAGATTTACATACTAAGAGTAAATCTTATTTACACTTGTCTGGACAAAGACCACTTTAAAAGAGCTTCCAATCCAAAACATATTACTGAATGAATACATAGAAGAAAACAAAGACATACTTTTAGCTTCTGTAGAGTGGTAGCCCTTGTACAATTTATATATACCCTAAGAAGCATTCCATTTCTTTCTCGAGTTCACCAGAATCAAAACTAACAACTATATCATTATGAAGATCCAGAAAATCTGTGGCTATTAAAGAGTTACTAACAGACAGCTCTTCATCCTCTACACGATCCTTCAATGTCGACTCCAAAGGCAAAGATGATTTCAGTTGTGGAGAAAAAGACTCGGAGGTAGAAGAAGTAGCGGAGAGTGATGAAAACCATTGGCAGGTACTAGCAGATAATTGTTTAGCCTCTGGTCTTTTGGGCACAGGCTTCAACAGAAGAGACCTCTCAATGGAATTTTCCTTTGGCCTCCCTGTAAATTGTTGTACAACATCACGGAAGTTGGATGGTTCTGCAGTGAGAAGAATTGTGGGTGTGTTCCCACCTTTCTTCACCTTCTGTGATCCCCCCATTTTAGCGAGAGCTCAAGTGTGTACTGGTCGATAGCACATTATAGTACATTATAATATTTTATGATGAATGATCTTGAGGAGATCTCCTAAATGTTGACTCAATTAAATCATTTAAGCATTATCCCAAATGATTTTGGTGGAAAGCATATAAACAAGAGGGCTTTAAGTAAAGGGGATTAAAGGATCCCCTTGCATCATCAAATTTGGAAATCAATAGTTAGCAAAAAGGACTCTCTATTTAGTCATAGAGATCCACTAAGGAAATGAAGCCAAATGGTGTCAAAAAGGATAAACATAAAGGTATATAAGTCTAAGGGCAAATGAATTTGTCGGAATATTACTTCTCAAGGTGGGAACGAAGAGCCCAACATCTAGAGAATAGAATTGTTGGGGCTTAGAGATATGAACATCTAGTAGGGAGTAATTAGGGACACACATTTAAGGAGTATATGGAGATAATCAAAATAGAAATAAGGGTTCATTATTGGGAAGGATATCATGTAATGGATTCATAATGTACTACAATTTTATAATTGTATACATATTATATTATAATTTTTAAGAATGATATATATAACACATCAATAATTTAGCCATAATTACATATTCTAATTGTCTCTCTATCATATCAAGAAATAATTATTTTCAAAATTTTGATTCCTAAAAGTGAACACGACATTTTTTTACATATTATTAAATATAATTTAAAATACTAAAATAAACTAACCAAAGGCAATCACATGAACTCTATTAGAGATGTCAAAAACTCTAGCTTCCCCCTAGTAATTATAATAATAAATTTTGGTACTAAGACAAAGAAATAATTTATATAAAAAGAAAGGAAAAGGAGTATAAAAATATATATGAGCAATCAATATGACATTCTAAACACTCTCTTATGAAAAAATAATAGCCTAATGATAATTAAAGGAGTTCAAATCCCATGCTATCCCTAAACAAGCAATAGTTAAAGAATAAACCATTTAAAATCAAACCCTTTTTCTATTAATTTATCAAGATAAATCACTATAAAACTTGAAATAATAAACGTATAGCTTAAGTAAACTAGATTAATCCAAAAGGACTCAGAATATTTTTACTCCCTTCCATACTCTATTGAACTAAAATTTGACACAAAAGATAGTAAACGGTGTGGTGTCCTTGCAGGCATATTCTTTGTTCTTGAATAATTTAGTATATTACATGGTTGTCACTACTATTATACCATTCTTTTAATATAAATTTGGCCACTATTATGACCCTTAGCTTCAATTAAAACTCTTAAATTTTGCATAGCTTTAGGGTTTCATCCTAATAAAATTGGTACTATGAACAATGTTATTAATATTGGATCACTATCAAAACCTTATCTAATAAGTATAATCTATATAGATATAATAATTTATGTATTATATAAGGTGGAATTAAGAAAACATTCATAATATTACTATTAATGAAAAATCCTTTAAAGGAGTCCACACCCCCTTTCTAATAGATTTAACTCCCTTCAATCCTTACAATCATAGCTTAGAAATATTTGGAGCTAATATTTAAAACTGTTATACTTTCCAAATGTATGATTCATAATATGAAATATGTTTTTCAAACTTGTAAACCTCTTCCTTGAAATTCAATAAGATAGAATAGTTCACTACTTATGACCTTGAAGAGTAGTGAAGGCAATACAATTTTTTTATTAAAGAAAATGAAAATTCATCTTAGGTTGATTATTATCTATCCTAATATTTTTATTAAACTTGATATTAAATATATGCAAAAATTATAATCATACTAATTACTTTAATCTAAAATAAATTCAAAAATTATCATTAATTAATCTAATTATTCTCAGCTAAATAGTAATAAATATAGAATAGCTTTAACATTTTTACACACACATATGTTAATGTGCGTACACACAAAGAAAAAGAGGATCACACAAGGAAAAAGAGGATCACACGTAAACCATTGTTGTATTTCAACAAAAAAATATGAATACTTGAAAAAATAATAATTTATTTGATTCATGTTTGAAATAATCTTTAAATTTTGAGTATAGTAATGTCAAATCATTTGTCAAAGCAAGTTTTGCTGTTTTCAGGAAAAAAAAAAAAAGGGACCACTCAAGTCCACCTTTTAACACCTTATTTCTATGAAATTATTTAGAATGTAAACTCATATGTTTTTCTTCTAGTTCAACACATAATTTTAGTCCTTGTTATACTAAATCAATCTACTAAATTCATTGGTTCATGTTTGAAATCAACTTTGAATTTTGAGTATAGCTATGTCAAATAATTTATCAAAGCAAGTTTTGTTCTTTCGGAGAAAAAAAGTGACCATTTAAGTCGTCCTTTTCACACCTTATTTCCATGAAATTATTTAGAATGTGACCTCATAAACTTTTCTTCCATTTCAACAGATAATTTTAGTCTCTATAATACTAAATCAATCTACTTACTAAATTCAACTCATATTCCTAATCTATCGCTATCAAAATTGAATTTTTGTTAGTTCAAAGAAAAATTGTGATCATTTAAATCTCCCTTTTAACTCTATATTTCTATGAACCTACTTGAAATAAAATCTCAATTTAGGATATTTCCATTTCAACAAATATTTAACTTTAAATTTATAATATTAATTCGATCTATCTAAAAAAATTAACTCATATACCTAATATATCACTTCCTTTTTAATTAATTTTATTATTTAACACATTATAAATATTTACCAACTTATCTTATTCCCATTTAAATATATCTTCCTCAAAAAGCTACTATAAAGCAATTAAAGTCAAAAGTTAAATGCATTAAATTCAATAAAATTGCCAACAACCTAAAAATTATCGTTTCATATTCAAACAGGTGATAAATATTTCATGTTGGAAAATGTGAAAAATATTTCTCAAGAACCAACTTAATGTTTTAAGATGAATTGATCTTACGAAATTATTTATACTAATAATATGTAATTATGTCATCCATGCCATTAACGACAACCTTTGCAACTATGATGTATTTGACTATAAATTAACTGACTAATCCTATATATTTCAAAGCTCTCGTCCAATCCATATTTTAACACGATTAAATCTCAAAATGTAATTCCATACTATACTCCTTTATATAAACTAATATATTATATATTAATATCTTAATCCAAAAATATTCAAACTAATAGGATGTCCCATGAGAATATCTGTATGAACATGACAAAAGTTTACAAACGTCTTATATTTGAACACCGGGTTGAAATTAAAACGCAAACGTAATGATGAGATCAAGCACGACAAAAAATTTGACAGCACATACTTCCCCGAATTATAAAATTTTGGAGGTACAGCATCAGTAATGGTGGCATTGGTGTGAAGAATTAAACTTACAGATGACGGCCATAAGTCACCCTCCTCCGTCTCAATCTGTTAGTCACCATTCAAAAATAATAATATTAATAATCTTTGAGTCAATCTGTAAATCACCACCATTAGGATTTCCATAAATAGAAATTTCTTTGAGACAGGAAGTAAAAGATGATTAGGGCAAGTTTTTCGCTGGATATTTTTTAGGTTACACAAGAAAATCAGTAACAATCTTCAATCTTTACGTAATCTAGGAGTTCAACTCTGAGAGGTAACACCATCATTACTTCATTCAACAGTATTCTAAAATAACAATCTCCATAGTAATAACTAGAAATTGAATAGATGTCACAAATGAGCTATGTTTTTACTTCATTTAATCATAAAATTAAATTCAAGTTACGTTAAGCTGTATGGCTCCTAAAAATGGAGTGTCTTTTCTGATCAAAGAGTGATAACAGTCCTATGAATTAGATACAAAATTGTTTGTGTGTTGCATAACAAAATTTGTTATAATCTTTCATTATCTTCAGAAAATTCAATAATTCAAGTTCCAGCATCATTACTCCATCCCACAGCATCACTGCCTATTAAATTTTTTATTCTGATTAGCAGCCATTGTTAACCTACCTCGTCTCTACAAATAGCAAGCTTACTTTTCTCTGTGATCAGCATCAAGTCTATTAAATTTCCAATTCTGATTAATATCCACTATTTGTCTACCTCATTTCTACAAATAGCAACGTTACTTTTCTATGTAATAACATCATTTCTTTGTTCAGCATTATTATAACCTACAAAATTTCAGGTTCTGATTAAGAGCCATTATTAACCTACCTCTTCTGTAAAATAACAATCTCTATAATAAATTAGAAATTGAATAGGTGTCACAAATGAACCATGTTATTACTTCATTTAATTATAGAAATAAATATATGTTAGGTTCAGGTGTAGCTTCTAAAAATGGAGTGCCTTTTCTGATAAAAAAAGTAATAGCAGTCCTCTGAATGAGATAAAAATTTGTGTCTTTGGGTTGTATAAAAAAGTTTGTGACAATCTTTCATCATCTTCAGAGTTCGACTTCCACCATCATTACTTCATCCAACAATATCACAATCTACTAATTTTTTTTATATTGATTAATAGCCATCGTTAAGATACCTTATCTTTACAAATATCAACCTTACTTTTCTCTGTAATCAACACCAAAGCCTACAAAATTTCTTACTATATTAAGAGCCACTCTTTACATACCCAGTCTCTAAAAATAGCAACCTTACTTTTCTCCAACATCACAACCTACTGAATTTACTGAATTTCTGAATACTGATTTTGATTCTGATTAACAGCCACTATTAATCTATCCCATTTCTACAAATAGAAAGCTTACTTTTGTCCAAGATCACAACCTACTAAATTTCGGATTACTGATTCTGATTAACTACCACTATTAATCTACCCCATTTTTACAAATAGCAAGCTTACTTTTCTCTAACATCACACTGATTACTGATTGTGATTCTGATTAACAGGCTCCACTATTAATCTATCCCATTTCTACAAATAGCAAGCTTATTCTGATTAATAGCCACGATTAATCTAACCCATTTCTACAAATAGCAAGCTTACCGTTCTCCAACATCACAACCTAATAAATTTCTGATTACTGATTCTGATTAACAACCACTATTAATCTACCCGATTTCTACAAATATCAAGCTTACTTTTCTCCAACATCACAACCTACTAAATTTCTGGTTCTAACAGAATTTCTGATTCTGACCAACAGCCACTATTAATCTACCTCATTTCTACAAATAGCAACCTTACTTTTCACTGTAATAAACAACACTATAACTAAAACTTGACCAGATTTGAAAGATGAACTATGTATTAATTCATTTAAAATTAAGGAATAAATACAAGTTACATTCAGATGTATAGCTCCTAAAAATGAAGCGTCTTTTCTGATGAAAGACTAATAGAGTCCTCCTAATGAGATTTACATACTAGACTAAATCCTATCGACACGTCTCTGCACTTAGACCACTGTAAAAGAGTGCCCAATCTGAAACATATTACTAAATAAATGCATACAAAAAAGAGACATGGTTTTAGATTCCGTAGATGGGTAGCCCTTTGTATAGTCTATATTCACCCCAACAAGTTTTCCATTTCTTTCTCTATCTCACCCGAATCAAAACTAACAACTATATCCTCATGGAGATCCATAAAATCTCTGATTATTGAAGAATTACTAACAGACCGCTCTTCATCTTCCAGAAGATCTTTCAATGAAGACTCCATAGGCAAAGATGATCTTACTTGTGGAGAAAAACTCTGAGACTCAGAAGAAGTTGAAGAGAGCGAGGAAAACCATTGACAGGTACTAGCAGATAATTGCTTTACCTCTGGTCGTTTGGGCACAGGCTTCAATAGCAAAGACCTTTCAATGGAACTTGCCTTTGGCTTTCCTGTAAATTGTTGTACAATATAACGGAAGTTGGATGGTTCTGCAGTGAGAAGAATTGTGGGTGTGTTCCCACCTTTCTTCACCTTCTTCGATCTCCCCATTTCAGCGAGACCTCAAGTGTGTATTGATTGATAGCAAAGTAGCTTTTGTTGCTTTATCTATGTTGGCCGCTGTTGAAAAAAATCCCCCATCTCTATCATTTATGTTGAAAAAAATCCCCCATCTCTATCATTTATATAGTACATTATAATATTTCTAGTCTCATTTTCTTCGCAGTGACGTCTATTCTTACCCCACCTAGATGGAAAATTTCAGCAATTACTGCATATTTGTTTAAAAGAGATTTGTATAGATGGGACTTGTGTCACGCCATAGTTGAATGAAGAGACGTAATAATGCATATTGGACTTTCAAAGAGCTTCTCCTATAAACTATCGTCTTCTGGTTAAAATTTAGGTCAAGTCGCTGCTTAGATCATATTTATTTCTAGCATTTAGGCTCTATCTTTGTCATGTAATGATAAAGACCGTAGGGTTACCCTTGAGTATAAGGAATGGAATCTATTAACGATATTTGTTTGTCTTCATTAAAATCTTAATGATATTTTATTTTATGTTTTTCAACATTGTAGTGTTATTTATGTTTACAAAAGAATGATGGGTGGGAATAGTCATATTTGTAAAGTCTAAATGACACAGTCTAAAATCTAAAAATATAAAACAAATTTAATATTTTTAAATTTCTAATTTGTAAAAAGAAAATATAATATTTATTCAATTATAAATTATGTGAGGTAAAATTCAAGTAACTGTTTAAATATGTTTATTCCCAGTCTTAGGCTCTATCTTTGTTGAGTTTTGATGTAATGATAATGACTCAACGGATTGTATTGACAATTGTTGTCTTGTCTTGTCAATAAAGTCCTTATGATATTTTATTTTTTCACCTTTTCATGGTGTTACACATATTCACAAAAAGGGGTTGGTGGAAAGAGTCATTCATTAAAGTCTAAATGACACACTAGCCTAAAACATAAAAAAAAAAAAAAAACATTAACATTTATAGTTTTTTAATTTGTAAGAATAAAAAAAAATATTTGTTCAATTATAAATTATGTGAGGTAGAATTAAAGTAGTTTATAAAGTTCTCTTTCTTTTTAAGACATGATAATTTATCATTTCTATGCCTTGTCAATTCTTAACATTGAAAAAAAAATTACAAGAATTTATATATATATTTAGGTGGTAGATTATTTTGCATATGTTATCAAATTATAAGGAGGACATGTCTAAATAGAACTAGTAGTTGGCTACTTTGATGTGTCAAATCTAGGCAATTTACATAAGTCAACAAGAATTTTTCTTAGGACAAATCACCATTTGATTTATGATTTTGATATCTATAGATTAAAAATTGGGTTGTTTGTGTTGAAGTTTGAAGAACTTAGACAAGAAAAGGTACTGTTATCACAATTTAAAGCTATAAAGTTATTCTTTCAAATTCATACTCATGTTTATGTAGTTGGGTCTTATTCTTCTTTATCAAAGTACATAGGCATATTTATGTGTCATGTTCATATTAGCTCATAAAATTAAATTGGACAAATTTATGCTAATAATGAAAATGATCTATAGTTGGATCATTTATGTTGCAAAATTAAAGGATGTCAAAATTGAGTTTAAAAGAAATGAGCACAAAACAACCCATTTTTAAGTTGTATATTTGAAGTATCAAAAAGTGTGATTTATTTTTTCCATACTTTATAAATATTTATATTCACAAAATTTATCTCTTAAATTATACAAATTGTGTTTTTTTTCTTAAATCTATCATGAAAATCTATACTATCATGAAAAATTATAAAATATATTGAAAGAATTGAATATTTTGAGATATTATCTATATCAACAAACTAATTTTCATTATAACAAATATTGTCATCTTCTCTTTTAAATACTTGATAGCCATCCTATTAAGGGTTACTTAGTAGTCTCCTTATTTTACCACTATTTTTGAATACCAATGGTTGAACTATTTTTATATCCATTCAATCTTGTTATATAATATCATTGCATACCATTGACATACTCTACATTGGAGGCTCCAATCATTGATCCCTTGCACACCTTTAAATACTTAATGGTTGCACAAATTTATGAGGAATATTATTAGAAATCGTCAACTAGGGAAGAAAAAGTGTATTGTTTTTTAGTGTAGATTTTAGGATCTTTCTAGACTCTAAATATTTATTTGTAGGTTTATAGTATATTTTCTTTTTTTAATTAATAATAAACATTCTTATGTTATGCCTAATTTCTGAAATTTCTCCTATTTCTCTTATATTTATTTACATATGCTTTATTATGTATGTAACCTTACTTTTTTCATAGAGACTTTGAACCATTCATTTCCATCGACCTAAAAATGATTTACCAAAAAAAATAAAAATGTTACACTACAAGTTTAGCTTTAAGATGTAGTAAAAATAAGAGATAAACCTCATTATCAAAGACAACATGATTGAATATGTTAATTACAAAATATCAATTTGGTTGTCATAATTAATGCCACTACTTTGAAGTGTTGATTGGCGATTATTTTATTTGAAATAATTGACATACTATTTGTTGTTTGTATTGATATTAGCATTTTATTTGTTACGCTATAAAGTTTTGTAAGAAGTGATTACTTTTTCATCTTTACATTAAAAAAATTTCTTTAGAATTTTTTGTTTATTTGTAGGACTTTCCATCACTAACTTTGGATTGGAACTAATGTACAATGTATAGGTTTTTTAGGTGAAGTGGATAATTAGAGAAATGAAGCTTAAAGATATGCCATTGTTTATCTTTTAGAGTTGAAATTAAATTATTTTCTAGAACTTTATTTTAATGTGTTTTCATCTTATCAAAGTATTTCATATTTGTCATTTTAAATACATAAACACAAATACCTAATCATCAATTTGGATCAAAACCTTCTTTGAAGATGTTATTATGTAATAAAGCAATCAAAATTTGTAGAAAAGATAATATTTTTGTTATTCATCTATTTTAGGTGTAAAGGTTTGATGTAATGACTATAAAATTATTTATATTCGATATTCTTTTGTATCAATTTTTTAATATATTTCATGGAACCATTGTGTTGATGTAAAATATTGATTTGTAATCATTTGCACCATATATTTTAATACAAATAAATGAAATGTTAGTTGGAGAGTTATTTATCTCTGAGTATTCATGGATTTGAATGAATAATTTTCCATCTATTTTATGTAATTTAGTTCACTCAAATTTCTATATATATACCTTACTTTGATCAATCAATCAATCATATTATATTTTCATACAATTTCCTTTCATTGGATGTTTCAATTTTGGTAAAAAAAATTGGCTTATATTCACATGGTGTCGTAGACAAATATGTTGTGAATGAAATGCATTCGAGTTGGTTATGAGTTGCAAGAAAATTCAACATGAAGACTATAGCATAGTATTTTTGATTAAGGATAAACAGGTTTTGAAGGGACCTGAAACCCTTTACAAAGAAATTTTTCTGGGATTTGGAACCCACAAAGACAAGCTATCAAAGAATAACCAACAATGAATAGCAACCAAAAAATAGTAGACCAAAAAGATTAAAACATAAAGAAACTTTCTACAGCACAACCTTGGCCAAAGACAAATAATCATATTGGGTTTTGAGCAAGCTCCCATAACCTGATATAAAGAGACACCCTTTTGAGCTCAAGAAAAACTAGGAAAAGTAGATAACTGAATATCTCCTTTAGCTCCCACAAAGCACCTTCCAAGATCTTCACCAACAACAATCTCCAACTCAATAGGAGAATGATCCACCTCAATGTGAAACATAAGAGAAAAATGAAGATACAAATAGTGAAACCCATTCTAGCACACCTACACATTCTCCACCTCAATAGGAGACCACGAGGTAGAAAGAATAGGAATGGAGGAAAAAATATCTCAGATAGTATCTTCTCATAAGAAAAGAAATAGCAAAAGAACATGCTACCCAACTAAAGACTTGGGTTTCATAGGAAAAATCACTCATGCACAACTCAATCTCTATAAGAAAGGCATGAATAATAGGCAAAACTAAAACTCTTGACAAAAAACTATCAGTACTAAAGGGCGAAAAAAAAACATATAGGCCAACATTATAGACATGGATGAAGAGGGATCCACAAAATCCCTTTTGAAAGAACAATCACAACTCCACAACAAATAAACCCATATGGGTATAAATAAAAAAGCTACCAGTAGTTGCCATACCTATTGAACACATACTGGATGCCGAGAAGGGGGGTAAATCATCATAAAATAAATTTTGTACCTCAATCTAACAATTAACAACTTTATTTCACACATACACATTATGAAGTATTAAGCATAGCCATCATAAATACTCACACAAGAACACCAATATTTTATACATGGAAAACCCAAACTGGGGAAAACCGTAGTGAGAATTTGCTCATAGAAAATGATCCACTTTATAAAATGATTTATAGAAAAGTGAGCTCACTACTTTAGATTTGTAGACTAGGGCTAACTGCTCTTGGGGAAAGATACAAAATAGAACTTGCAAAACTAAAGCTAACTACAAGGTAAGATATAGATTAACAATTTTCAAGAAAATAACTATATATGAAAAAGAGCATCTAAGTATGTCGATTACAATTATTGTTATTGTTAGAATAACCGGTGGATAACTGAGAGGGGGGAGTGAATTACTTTTCAACAAATTATATTAATCAAACCACCTTATAATGTTTAACCAGAGCACATAAACATTGAATACCGGAATAGTAGAAATAGATACCAGTAAGCAATAAAACTTAAGAATGAAATAGAGAATTAACACAATGCAACCATACCACATAACACTATGATTTGAACGTGGAAACCCCAGTAAAGGGAAAAACCATGGTGGGAAGCCTACCCATAGTTAGATAATACTTTTGCAGAAAGTATGTGATACAATAAGGGGCCTACACATGCAAGAAGGCACACTGCCTAGAGCATATTGCTCATTACAAAGGAGTCTCATTGACTACAGAGAGGTTATAACCACCTCAATATAATTGGACAACAATACAAAAGAATGAACTACTAGTGATAGTATCTACCATGCCTCATTATAGTCCTGATTAAGCTCAATATCAGAGGCCTTTGACCTCTTACATAAGCCCAATTCGATCATCGATGATCGACTAAATCTCCTTCGGATATGATTTTTCATTCCATGACCACGACCATGAACTATAATGAGATCTTACATCAATTTATACAAACCCTAAGGCCTAAACCAATTAGGTCGGCCACCTAAAAGATATTACAATAAGATCATTACATACATCCATATTACAATTATATGCCATGATGGCTTTAGACCAAAAAAACATTAACCAATCCATAAATCATCCCGGTAACATGTAGAGAGAATGTAACATGATACTGGTCCATAACCTAGATAGGTACCCAACCTAATTTGGGTCCACCACGCTAAAGCGATGTCTCCAATCAGTCGAGGCATGATCAAGGATCACCTTCTGCATCCTGAATTCCATCTAATGGCCACACCAACACCACTTATGTATCCTGTCAAAGATTTTCAGTAAAAGCGCTGCCGGTAAAACCTTAAACCCTTACCGATATAGGCTTACTAGAGTGTATGATAGCATCTAATCATCAAGTCAATACCAATTGACCAAAACATACTCTAGAAACATCAAACCAAACATATTCCATTGATCCAAACATGTTGATAGTATCCAACTGACAGTCCCTTTTGCCGGTAACACTAGTTCATCTACAGATAACCAAAATCTATTTGTCGGTAACCAATAATAATAGCTAGTGTTGACATCAATGACAAAACATCAACGCAACACATAATCAATTCCTTCATATTTCCAACAGTCTCCCCCTTTTTCATTGATGGCAACACTAGATGTGAAAAAGATAACATCTAAGTGCCAAGAAATGCCAAATATTTCTCATAGAAGATATAACAATGAAAAAATGAAAAAACCAGCAACTCCCCTTGAGGAGTGCAGTCCAATCTGAAACTGATCTAAATCTCTCTCCCATATGACATATTATGACATTATTTTTCACATAGAACTCTCCCCCTTTGACATTAATTCCAAAGATATGACATAGATATCAAAATCCTGTGAATCTCAAAGCTGACTACTCCCCCTGAGTAGTAGCACCACTACACCAATCTAGAACAAAGGATAAAGGTGATGATGCATTCTGGACTGATGCTCTACTCCATCAGTTAAGTTTCTGCTAGAGGGGTAGATACCCCTAACCCGTCTCTCAAATATTAAAATGACTTCTTAGACAACGGTTTAGTGAACATATCTGCAATCTTCTCTTTAGTGTTCACATAAACCAATTTGACTTCCTTTTCTTCCACCTTTTCCTTCAGAAAGTTATATTTTATTGAAATGTGCTAAGTCTTAGAGTGAAATATTGGATTTTTAAATATGTCAATAGTTGCAGAGTTATCACAATAGATAACTATCGGTTCACTGCAATTTACCTTGATATCCTTCAACATTTGCTTCATCCACAAGACTTGAGTGCAATAAGTTGTTGTTGCAACATATTCAGTTTCTAAAGTAGATAAATAAATGCATGACTGTTATTTGCTGATCCATGAAACCAATTTCTTTCCAAGAAAGAAAGCTCCACCAGAAGTGCTCTTCCTATCATCAGTATCTCCTGCCCAATCTGAATCTATATATGCACATAAAGTAAATTTATCATCTCTAGAATACCATAAGCCCTATTATGTTGTTCCTTACAAATACCAAAATATCCTCTTCACTGCACATTCATGATTTTCTTTAGGATTTCTTTGATATCTTGAAACGATACTTACTGCATTCATAATATCTGGTCTAGTCTGAGTTAGATATAACAAGCCACCAATCATAGACTTATACCTTGTCAAATTTACCAGTGCAGATGTGTCTTTGATAGATAATTTCACACTTGTCACCATAGGAGTACTTACTGGTTTGGAATTATCCATACCAAAATTCTTCAATAATTCCCTTAGATACTTAGTTTGATAGTTAAAAATTCCTTTGTTAGTTTGATTAATCTGCAAACCTAAAAAAAATCTCATCTCACCAATCATAGACATTTCAAATTCATTCTTCATACTGTTAGAGAATTCCATGCATAATTTATCTTCACCTCCAAAAATGATAGCATCAACAAATATACTTCAATTACCAAAATATCATCATTAGTGATCTTGTAATATAAATTACTGTCAGCACTGCCTTTAGTAAAACCAAGCTTCAAAAGATATTTATCCAACCTTGCATACCAAGCTCCAGGAGTTTGTTTCAATCCATCTAATGCTTTCCTTAACCTACAAACCATATCTTTGTCATCTATAAATGAAAATCCATCAGGTTTATCAATGTATATTTCTTCCTCAAGTTCACCATTCAAAAATGCACATTTAACATCCATTTGATAGACCTTATAATTCTTGTATGCTGCATAGGCAAGAAATAGTCTAACAACTTCAATTCTAGCTACAGGTGCAAATGTCTCACCATAATCAATTCCTTCCATTTGAGAATATCCTTTACAAACTAGTCTAGCCTTCTTTCTTACAACTTGACCATCCTCATTTAGTTTATTTCTAAAAACCCATTTAGTTCCAATAACATTCTTATTTTTAGGTCAGGGAACTAAAGTCCAAGTCTTATTCTTCTCTATCTGATCTAATTCATCTTCCATAGCCTTTAACAAATGTTTATCTTTACAAGCTTCAATAATAGATATCAGTTCAATTTGAGAAATAAGACATACCTCTTCATTTGCTAGTCTTCTTCTTGTCATAACTCCCTTGTTCCTATCTCCAATGATTTGATCTTCAGAATGATTTAACCTTACATACCTTGGCATCTTTTGAACTTTAGGTTCACTCATCTGATTGTCAGTCACAATTAAATTTTCTTATTGTACCGGTGTAACTGTCTCAGTGTCTTGTACCGGTTGTGGCATTGTCGGTTTAGTTATGATGATTTCCATTTCCGGTTCTCTATCATATGATATAGATTGATCTCTGTATTGCTCATCTACTTTCATATTTGCACTCTCTAAAAAATTTTGCAACATTTTTTTATAACATCTATATGCTTTTCTCTAAATTGAATATCCAAGAAATATCCCTTCATCACATCTAGGATCAAATTTCTCAATTGAATCATCCCTTTTGACATAACATTCACTTCCAACTTTTTTGAAATATTTAACAGCAGGTGTATGTCCAAACCATAATTCGTAAGGAGTCTTGTCGGTTTCACCTTTGATATGAACTCTATTGAATGTGTAGACTGTTGTACTCACTGCTTCTCTCCAGTAGATGTGAGGCAATTTGGCTTCCATTATCATGGTTCTTGCTACATCCAAAATGGTTCTATTCTTCCTTTCCACTACTCCATTCTGTTGAGGAGTCCGGGGTGTAGATAATTGTCTCCTAATTCCATTTATCTCACAAAAACTGTTAAATTCATGAGAAGTGAACTCATTGCCTTGATCTGATCTCAGACATTTGATTTTCTATCCAATTTCTATTTCCACCTTTGCTTTGACAATCTTGAATTTCTCAAAAGCTTCAGACTTCTCCCTTAGAAAAGTCACCCACATCATTCTAGAATAATCATCAGTTATTAGTATGAAGTACATAGATCACCTTGAAAGATTCTCGTCATTGTTGGACCACATAAGTTAGTATGAATCAAATCAAGCACATCATAAAATCTATCATGTATGCTCTTAAAAGAAGTTCTAACTTGCTTTCCCAATTGACATTCCTCACATACCAGATTATGAGGCTTTATAATCTTAGGTATATCTCTAACTGCCTTTGTTGAACTAATCTTAACAATACAATCAAAATTAACATGACACAACCTCTTATGCCATAACCAACTCTCATCAATATGAGCAATCAAACATGTCTTATTACCAGTATTCAAGTGAAAGATATTACCTCCAGTCCGAGTACCAGTTGCAATCTCCAAACTAGTTTTGTTAATAATTTTGCATTTTCTATCTTTGAATTGAAGTTGGAATCCCTTATCCACCAATTGACCAGCACTTAAAAGATTATGCTTTAAACCTTCTACATAATAGACATTATCAACATTATGCTTGCCATCCAGAGAAACAATACCTCTACCTTTTATCATACATGCTTTGTCATCCCCAAATCTGACTTGAGCGCCATTGTATTCTTGTGGGAATAAGAATTTCCTTTTATCTCCAGTCATATGATGTGAGCATCGACTATCAATTACCCATTCATCCTTGTCTTCAACTTTTGCTGCTAGGGCCTTTTCTTCATTCTTGATAGCTAGTTCTGGTTCATCTTCCTTTAAAGCATAGAAAACCCATTCCTTTCCATTGCCGAATCCACTAGCAGAGTCTCCAGCCGGTTCATCCTTTGAGTCATCACTTACTCCTTCCTCATCCGCTATGTAGCATAGTTTTTTTTTCTTGAATCTATATTTGTTTTGATTAGGCTTAAATGATTTCTTAACTCTTTCTTCAAATCTTGCATTCCTTTTAGGACATCTAGATGCAAAGTGACCAATATTATTATATGCAAAATATTTAAAAGGTGATTTTCCTTCATACTTACTTCCTAGCGGTCCTTTAGGTACTCTTCTAGCAAATAAGGCTTCAAGTTGCTCAAATTATTCATCCTCTTTCATCATATATGTTAATTCTTTTGCATATAGTGCTTTCCAATCACTTTTGCCGGTAGATGATGATGCATGAAAAGAAGGTTCAGACTTTGCAACTCCAGAGGGTCCAAATTCTTCAAGTTCAAAAGCAGATAATTTCCCAATTAGAATGTCTCTGTTAACTAAAATGTTTGCCGTTGTTCTCAATTCATTAATTGTAGTAGCCTTCATCTTGTAAGCCAGTGGTAGGGCTCTCAAAAATTTAGAAACTATTTCATCTTCACTCAGAGATCCTCGACAACATTGAATTCTTATGACAATCTTATTTACTCTTTTCATAAATGTAGCAATTCTTTCATTATCTTCCATCTTCAAGTTCTCATATCTTACATGGTAACCATCAAGTTTAGTAATTTTGACAGTAGGGTCACCTTCATTCAGAGTTTGCAATTTATCCCACAAAACCTTTGTAGATGATTTATCAGTCAATCCCATGATTTGTTGATCAGTGATTGCACACAGGAGGACTTCTCTGGCTCTACAATCATTTTTAATATTTTTGTCCAAGTCCGCAGGAGCAGGATTGCCAAATGCTGGATCATAAGGTGTATATCCTTTCTCATTGATCTCCCAAATATCCTTGCCAAGACATCTAAGACGAGTCTCCATTTGGATTTTCCATATCCCATAGTTTGTTCCATCAAGATTAGGGATTTCTCTTCTTAAAATAGTTGTTGGTGGATTTGAAATATTAGTTTCCATAGGATCCGCCTTAAGCGATTAAGCTTTTGCAAAAGAGAAGCAAATCTTTCATACCAATTGGTAGAATAACCGATGGACAACTGAGAGGGGGGTGGGGTGAATCAGTTGTCAACAGATTATATTAATCAAACCACTTTATAACCTTTAATCGGAGCACATAAACATTGAATACTTGAATAGCAAAAATAGATACTGGTAAGCAATAAAACTTAAGAATAAAATAGAGAATTAACACAATGAAACCATACCACATAACACGATGATTTGTACGTGGAAAACCTAGTAAAGGGAAAAAACACAGTGGAAGGCCTACCCATAGTCAGATGATACTTCTGCAAAAAGTATGTGATACAATAAGGGGCCTGCACATGCAGGAAGGCAAACTGCCTAGAGCGTAGTGCTCATTACAGAGGAGTGTCACTGGATACAGAGATGTTATAACTACCTCAATATAATTGGACAACAATCCAAAAGAATGAACAACCAGTGATAGCATATACCATGCCTGATTACAGTCCCGATTAAAGGGCAAGTGCAAGGTAATGAGTCACAAATTCGCGGAAGTCCGCGCATTGGAAAATGCGCTCTTATAAACGGGGGCCCGTTTGTGCTTTGGGCTCCCGAGCCGAAAGGTAACGGGGGCCTGTTTTGTTTAAAAACGGGCCCCCATTTTGCTATAAAACGGGGGCCCGCTTTTAAACAAAACGGGGGCCCATTTTTTAGAAACGGGGGCCTGTTTTAAAAAACGGGGGCCCGTTTCTAAAAACGGGCCCCCATGTTGTTTAAAAGCGGGCCCCCGTTTCTAAATGGCATTTTTCCTTTTTTTCCACAATCCACCCTTGTTTGAAAACGGGGGCCCGTTTTGTGGAAGTTGATTCCACAACCCACCACTTGGCTCGGGATTAGGCCCGGGATAGGCCTGGGATGGCCACACCTGAGACATGGACCTGCAAATTCAAATCTCCATGAATGAAAGCACAAATATGAACTTCAGAAATAGTTTACACGCCTCTAATTAGAGAATTTTTATACGAAATTAAAACCCATTTCAGATTATACTGTCTAGATTCTAAATATGTAAATTTATTTAAAAATTGATTATTTTAACTATTTTTCATTTAATTTATACTAAATCAGGTCCATAAATTTGAAATATTAACTAATTTTGTTAATTTAATAACTTTTTTATTTTAAAGAATTTTGGAAAAAAAATTATATGTCATCAATCTACACAAAATTCTTTTGTATTTAAAAAAATAAAAATAAAAAAATGTTAAGTTTACATCAAATTATGTGGGTTGTACACGTCAAATTTTTAAAAAGATAATTACGGCAATTAAAAAATTAATTAAAAAAAAAATATTAGAAAAAAAAATACAAAAAAATATGCTCATCAATCTTCAGTGTGTTACAAACCATTTCCCAAAACGGTTTGAGAAAATAATTTTAATTGTGTAAAAAAGTGTGGGTCGTACACATGCATGGTATGGTTCTGAAACAGGCATTTTTAAAACATAGTTTTCAGAACTCCATTTAAAAAGTTATTTTTTATTATGTGGGTATTAAAATAAATTATATATTTGGAAACTACACTCAGAGGGCTATCTTTTATATTACTGACTTTTTCCAAGATTCAATCTCTAAGTGTTTCAAAATTTAAGCTCAAATGAGACAAAATCTGAAAATCAGGGAAAACACTTCCACTTTTTGGCCAAAAAGTGGACTCATCTTCTTGCACTGACCCAAAACTCAATACCGGAGGCCTTTAACCTCTTACATAAACCCAATTTGACCAACTATGATCGACCAAATCTCCTTTGCGTATGATTTTTCATTCCATGACCATGACCATGATCTACAATGAGATCTTGCCTCAATTTATACAAACCCTAAGGCCTAAACCAATTAGGTCAGCCACCTAAAAGATATTACAATAAGATCATTACATACATCCATATTACAATGATATGCCATGTCAGCTTTAGACCAAAACAACATTAACCAATCCATAAATCATCCTGGTAACGTGTAGAGAGCACGTAACATGATACCGACCCATAACCTAGATAGGTACCAGACCTAATTTGGGTCCACCAAGCCAAAGCAATGTCTCCAATCAGTCGAGGCATGATCAAGGATCACCTTCTGCATCCTAAATTCCATCTAGAAGTCGCACCAACACCACTTATGCATCTTGTCAAAGATTCTTAGTAAAAGCTCTATCGGTAAAACCTTAAACCCTTACCGGTATAGGCTTACTAGAGTGTATGATAGCATCCGATCATCAAGTCAATACCAACTGACCAAAACATACTTCGGAAACATCAAACCAAACATATTCCATTGGTCCAAACATGTCGATAGTATCCAACTAATAGTCCCTTCTGTCGATAACACTAGTTCTTCTACCAATAACCAAAATTTGTCTATCGGTAACCAGTCAAAACATCTAGTGTTGACATCAATGACAAAACACCAATGCAACACATAATCAATTCCTTCATATTGCCAATAGTAATAGCACAATCTCTAACCTTATTGAAATATGTGGACCACAAGATCTCTTAATCACTGCATCTACATCCATTGTTACTTCTACACTGCAATACCATCTAACTCTACCACTCAAATCACTTTGTCATCCTTACATCAAGTTGTACATACTCATTGCCAAATTCCACACACATATCTCACATATTCATTAAAACTTACTCGCATCTATCTCATCTATTATTTTTAACAAATCATCACATATATATACCAACCCAAAACAAAAACATCCTCAACAAGACAACCAAAAGGAAGATTGTAATTTGTATTCACATTTCTGACCCAATATATAGCACCAGACCAAATTATAAAATATGGAACATAAACTAGACCTAAACCAACATCCAACATGCAACACTGGACCAAAATAATACTTCACACGTTATCACCAAACCAAAAAGAATATGTGACATATAACTCTGAACACATGTACCAATCATTTTGTTACACAAATGAAAGAGTTCAGACTAAAATAGGCGACACCTAGACCACACGGATAAAGCTTCCAACTTTCCTTACCATAAAAAATAAGATGATATCAATTAGATTAGCCAACACAACCTATTTACATCCAAACCATAGAGCCATTCAAAGCAACCTCAGGTCCAAAATCATAATTACAAATACATCAACATTGTATCCAACTCAAATAATGTCAAGACCAGTTTATATCTGAACCACATTGTTTGACATCAATGACAACAAAGAACACATCTGTAATAATACCCATCATAATCAATCTCCCAAGCTAGGGACCATAGTAATAAAAACCAAAAAGTCTAGCATCACTAGAGAAGAACTCGTCTAGCTTGAAGTTCACAATAATATTTGCCCACAATACAATGCCTCCAACAGTGCCAACATCCAAACCTTCCTCTATAGGATTAGAAGCAAAACTAATATCAACATCAAGAACAAGGACAAGACAAAGAAACCACAAAGAAAAAAATCAAAGAAAGATATTTATAACCAAATACCTCCCCACCAACCACAATCCCACTGAGGAATGCACCAAGACTAATAGGGAAAGCAAAAAAGCCAACAAAACATTGAGGGAACCAAGCCCCAAACGATAGAGAGAGCTCCAAGAAAATACCCACAAAAGAAGGCATAAACCCAAATTACTATCATAAAAGATCCCCCTTAACACAACCAAAAGAAGAAATAGGGTTTTCCTTGAAACCCCTGCCATACACCTTCAAAGATAAAGCATGCAAAATAGACTAGGCAAAAATAGAGACAGGGGAGAAAGGACCAAAACAACATGGAACCAAAATGACAAAAGGAGAAAACACCTCCTCATCATCTGGGTCAAAGTAATCTTCATCCTTAGATGATTTCTCTACACCCTCACTCCCACCTAAAACCCTACTCCCTTGCACTATGCTTCTCTCGCTCCTCATTACTCTTCTAAAATGTTAGTTTATGGTAAAGATGAAGAATATAATTTTATGATGAATTTGAAGAAGACTACAACATAATGTTGGGAACTATTATATTATGGTTGATTTGAAGAATATTTGGAAAGTTCATTTGTTCCAAACATTTATTTTGTAGATTTATGATTCATTTATTCAAATAAATATATGATTTGTCAGTTTTTGTAAATAGTTATTGTCTCTGCTTAAACTCACTGCTTGATCAAAGGTGAAAATTTTGAAATATCTTTGCAAATCTAATTCAATTGTTTCTATGTCAATTTTTCGTCTTTGGTGTCATCATATGTAGGGTTTAAAATTGGATTCAATTGTACAAGTCAACTGTAAAGTTTTGTAGAAATACATATTGCAAGTCAAATTCAACATTTTATGAATAATTTTTGGTAACCTAAAAGTGTATTTAATCAATGAAGTTCATGACCTACAAGTAGTTTGTAGTTACCAATGAGTCATTTGTAGCTCAGCTAGTGACATCAACACTTCAATCGACAAGGTGGAAGTTTAATCAATGACATGAAATTTGGGTTTCTACTTTAGAACTTGTATCCTCGCATTTGGAAAAAAAATCAAATTTAAATTAAATTTAAATTTGAATTTTGAATTTATAAGGAAATCTATGAAAGTTGTTTGTTTTAATCACATTTGAAGCAACACTATTCAATCCAAAAGTTGTGAAATTGTTGAGGTAAAAAAAGCCAATAGGTGACATCACTTTTCGTCACTTAATCTCCTTGGCACATGGATATTTAGGCCTTGGTCACAATAAACCTTAGAGGTATTAGAATCCTTCTCATTATTTTTTACTTTAATAAGTGTCTGGTAAACTCTTAAACATGACCAGTGACATTAGCATGCACAATCTCTAGCTCCACATGAAACTCTTTTTGACTATGAAGCTATGAACCATTGATTGACCCAAAGTTATGAACTAGTGAGATCACAAACTACGATCTCATACCCATATAACAATTATAAGGCTCAAACCTAGGAGTATATTGGATTTGTGATGGCACAAGCCTTGATATCACAATGGACCATTAGGGGTTTTGTTATTTCATGCATACTAGTTCCTACATTTTGTTTGACAAAGTTTGGGTCTCGTCTATTTTCCTTGCTTTCTTATTCTATTTTCATTTTTCTTTCTATTTATTTTCATGTGTTTGGCTTTTCTTTTTGGTGTTCAAATTCCAAGGAACTTAAGGGTTTTACTTTAAAGTTCCTCGGATCCCTAGACCCTAGTCTCTTACCCATCTTGTGTGGTCTTTAGGATCTCAGACTTTAGGATTATGGGGTTCCAATAACTTAAATCTCAGAGTCCTCTAAACCTTGAATTCCCTTTCGTGGCTTTGTGTCTTTTGGGATTTTGGAGTTCAGTTCATCAAACCCTAGCTTCTGATCTTTTTTTTTCCTTTGTGTCTTTAGGATTTTGGACTTTAAGATCACAAGAATCCTAGGAACTTATTTCTTGGAGTTCTTGGAACCACTAACCCCAAAATCACATGTTTACTTTTTGACCTCCAATGCCTCACACCCCATGACCCCATGTTTCCTATATTTATTGCACTTAAAAGAAAAGTTTTTAAATCCCAACAAGGGCTAATTTCAACCAACATGCATTGGAAGATCCCACATAACCCCTCTTGTGACCTTGTGACCTTTCAATTCATAATTTTTGCCATGTTCAAACACTCATGCTTCCAGATTCCTTTCCTTGTTGTGTCCTTCATGTTGTTACTTTGTTTGAAGATTGGTTCCCTTCCCCTCCTCTCATGTTTTCTTGTTCTTTCATTTTTTTACTTGGTTTTTTATTTTGTTTCCTAGTTTATTCTTGTTTTTGTTATTAGGATTAGGTTTTCTAGATTTCCTAGATTAATAATAAAAAAAAATATTTTCAAGATTCAAATATTGGAGCATCAATTTACATTTGTTCCCTATTTTACCTTCCATGCACAACCTGCATGGATAAAAACCCCTTGATTGATGATTGCTGGATAAAATTTTATTTTTTGTCATCACCAAGTTCTGCCCTAGTTCATGTTGGGACTCATTAAATTTGAGTCAATTTGAGAGGCCCATTTCAAAATTTTGCTATTGCACTTTCAAATGACCACCTAATCTCTTTTAGATGGCCTAGTTTGAAGAAAGGTAAAATGGAGCCAGTTGATTATCAAAGGGTAAGGCTTGGGAAATGTGTCCTGTACCTTTCATTCAGACTATGAAGTATTTTGCAACTTTCAGATTTCAGTTTGGATCAGTTTATCAGGTACCCTTTTCAATTGGTGAGCTAAAAGTCCATCATAGGTACAAATGCAGATTTTATTAAGTATCCTACTTTGAGCGCCTATAACTTTTGACCAATATATTATCATATTGAAATTCAAAGTGCATTGAATTCTATGCTTATAAGTGTGCTTTCATGCCAAATTTCAAGTCCCTATGAATCTATTTGCTCAGTTTGGTAAGCGCAATCCGTTTGCAATTTGTGTTGTTTGTATAAGTCCCTATTTTAGCAGCTAGTCAGAGCCCCACTTCGCACATGTAAAAAGTGCCCAGTTTAGTGTTATATCATAATATTACTTTTAGGGTATTGCTTGTATGAAAGACAAGTTGTGTTTCCAGTTTGAAGTCATAGCCAATCCGTTTGATCAGTTTTCCATTATGATTTCTTGAGCCACTTCATTTAGTTTTCTGCATTTTCATTGTTACATCTTTTTAAGTGGCTATTTTCATGAGCTCACTATTTGCACCCTATCAGTTTCCTGGTCGAAATAAGCATTCTAAGGTCTTCTTTGTACTTCAAGGTACCTATGCCTTAGATTTGGGGGTCTACAGAGATCATTTGATATTTTTAAGAAAGGCATTTTGAGGTCCCTGTGCATTGGTTTTATCAGGTTCATAGTGCTGACAGAGCCATTTGGTCATCTTTGACCATTAATATTTCTTTACTCGGGATTCGTCTTGAGAAACGGTTTTGTAGAGTGAATGGTTATATATCAGACAGTACGCCTGTTAGTTTGCAAAGTCCAGAAAGGTGTTTTGACCAGTTTGAAAATCACATCTTTGGGATTAAATGCGAAAATGTGACGCAAGCACCTGAAAGTTGCAAAACTCAGTATAATGATCAGAAAAGGGTGTCGATCGATTCTAGAGGCATGTTAAAGGTTCCTGAGGTGTTTTAATTTTTTAGCCGGACCCATTTTCAGGAAAAGTTTAAATTGTTATTTTAAATCATGTGTCTTATGGTTTAAGAGATATAGAAGAAGCTAGAGAATATTATAAGAGCAATATGGACATTAATGGTATATTGAAGCAGATGCTTGGCTATTTGATAGCTGAAAGGGTGTAAGACCAAAGTTTTCGAATTTTGGTAGCATTCTCCTAGGCAAATGGTTGGAAAATGTTAAAAAGGCTCAAAACTTTAAAGTAAATGCACTGGCAAGTGTGAAGTCTTCCTCTGCAGTGAGCCATGGCAATGTTTTGAAAAGGTAAAAGAAACTTTCAACCAAATGCATGGTTTGGTTTGTGTAGTGCCTCCCTAATGGCGTGGTGGTTAGTAAAAGAACAGAAGCTTCCAAACAAATGTGATTGCCAGGCTTAAAACCAAATTCCATAACCTTTATTAACTTCTTAACTTCTCCTCGTGCAGCAATGGAAAAGGGCATCTAAAGTTCTAAACAAATGTATTTGGCAGGTATAAAGCCCAGCCAACATCTTCCTTCCTGCCACGTTTTGGTTGGAAAAGCCAGTAGAAACATTTATGCAGATGTAGGAGGCATTTAATTTTCTTTTTAGTGTTTCAAAAAATGAAAGTTATCAGTTTTCTCCTCCCTGCCGTGAGATAGAGTGGTGGGTGAGTTGGAGAAGGAGTTTGAAAAGGTAATTAAAATTTAGACAAACTGCAGTTGGTCGATGTATTGTCCACCTTCGAAAAACTTGCCAGCATCTTCCCTTGCTGTGGCAAACGTTGAAAAGGCTTTAGAAATTTTAAAGAAAATGCAATGTGCAGGTGTGAGCCAAAGTTCTCCCTCTACGCTGTGTGTTGAAAGGGCAATTTAAATTTTCAAGCAAATGAAAACTTCACAGCATCCTCCTTCTGTGTGGTGTTTGGGGGGCATAGAAAATTCCAACAAATTCATCCTGCATGGTATCGTGGAGTATGGGTAAGGGGTACCAAAGAAGCTTCAAGAAAACGAAAACTTGCTAGCATCCTCTCGCGTGAGTAAAGGCAAAAGAAAATTTCAAGCAAATGCAGTTGACAGGCATAAAGCCCAGATAGCTTACCTGCCCTGCATGGATCCTCTGTGAATGGCGTTGAAGAGCCATTAAAGTTTTCTACAAATGAAAATTGGTAGGTGTAATGCCCATCCCTCCACGTGTGGTGTTGAACAAGCAATTTTTAAAAAGAAAGCCTTTCAGCAAATGAAACTTCCAGTGAAAAGTCTCAGAAATTTTCAAAAAATGCACAATCCCAGGCATAACATATATCCCACATTCGCTGGGAAAAGGAATATTTTGATTTTTAAAACTAAGAACATACTCAACCATAATGTTAACGAGTTTGCAAGTTCATCATAGATCAATGGTGGTCCTTGTTTTGCAAGGAGAAGGTGCTCAAAAGTTACCCATCGTGAAACAACGAAAAAGAACGTGCAAAAAGGGCATGTTAAAGAGATTTGCTATTCGAAGGTGCACGAGGCAAGTGAGGTGGCGGCTGGCTGTGACGTCACAAGGCAGGTGAAGATAGGTGAGGTTTCGTCTAAGGTGGCAAGTTCATTGTAGATCAACGGTGGTCCTTGTTTTGCAAGGAGAAGGTGCTCAAAAGTTACCCATCATGAAATAGCGAAAAAGCACGAAGGTGCTCAAAAGTTACCCATCGTGAAACAATGAAAAAGCACGTGCAAAAAGGACATGTTAAAGAGATTCGCTATTTGAAGGTGCACGAGGCAAGTGAGGTGGCGGCTAGCTGCGACATTGCAAGGCAGGTGAAGATAGGTGAGGTGTCATCTAAGGTGGCAAATAGTGGACCCTACGAGCGAATAATAGATTGCCACGTGGCAGGGCGCAAGTCCAAAATTAGGCGAAAAATATAAATTAAATGCATAGTCAAAAATTTAAATGGTGGCTTGCATAAAAAGATTAATTCACCCAAGGGGTTATTTTTTGCCCAAATATAGAAGTATTATATATCATTGGAAAGCTCTCAGGATGAGGAATCCAGTCATGTAGTTTGTTTCAAAAAAAATTAGATATTTTGAGAGAAGTTTTCATGGGAAGAAAAAGAAATATTTTTCAGTTAGGGAAATAGGGACACTTGGCAATCTCTGATGCATTCTGGTTTTTTCCCCCTTCTTCATATTCTCATTTCTTCTAAATTGCAAGGTTCCAGAATTTTGAAGAATTGCTCCAGATTTCATGGTTTCCAGTTCTAAATTTTTTGACCCATGTTTGTAAAACTCTCTTTGATATTTTTTAGGGTATAGAGTTGCATTTCACTATTGCAAATTGTTTTCTAGTTGCAGGTTTTACTTATGTTAGGTATGAGTATATTTCACACAAGGTTGTCTCTAGGCATGTATTTCATTGTTACAAATTGAATCCTCTAGGAGATTGTTGTGATTGTTTGTAGGTATCCTTCAATGAAGGTTTTAGATTATGTAATTAGTCATAAATAATGGAATATGTTTTTAAGATCTAATAATTTTGCGAATAAATCAAGTAATGCATTGGTATAAGGTATTGATGCAGGAATATTCTATAAGGTAAACAAGTTTGTAGCTAAGATTTGCATTTGCAGTTCTATGTGTGACTCCATGCCCAATGAAAAAGGCACTAGTCTTTGAAGAATTTGGGGATATTTCCAGATTCATACAAATTTAAAGAAAATCTATTTCCCTTCATGTTTAGGGGTTGTGTTCTATTCATTCTAAGATCTTATTCATCTATTACTTATACAGATCCAGCCAATTTGTAGTGTTTTTCTAACCTATTGAGCTTGTGGAATGATCTATCTGCTTATTGTTTGATATTGTCATAAGTGTGTAATGGGTTTAATTCTATTCATGAAAAGGGTGTCCCCCCCTAGGTCTAGTAGAACCTAAAGTGTAGGAGGATCAATTAGGATCCTTGTTATATTGTCCAAGCCTTGAAAGATTTCATAGATTGAAATTGGCTATTTCATAGATCAATTGCAGGTGAATTTGGGTTAATCGGTTTTGGTGAACAATAGTACATCCTACCAAGAAAACTAAATTCCTAGGGCTCGCCTTTTGATCTTTGTACTCTATGGAAACCCTAACCAAGCTTAATAAATTGATAAGTGTTGGAGTCCCTTCCCTTCAAAATATTAGGTTTCTAGGATCTCCCTTGTCCCTCACCAAGCAAATCCACTAGTTCAGGTTCTTAGACCCCAAAGAACCCAATGAATAAAAGAAGTGTGTTTTCAAAAAACCGAATGTCTCAAATCCCTAGAGTCTCCAGTCAATTATGAATGAAGCAACAAATTTTAAGATTTTGGACTCTAAAATCTTTGCATAACTTATTCCTTGGTCATCTAGCTTTCCAAACCTTGAACTCTGAACACAGTTCAAAAAGAAAAAGTCTTTTGAGACCTTAGTCTTTGAGGAACTAGTCAAATTATTGAAAAAATGAACACTAGATTACCAACTCTCCGAAACTTGAAATCCAAAATCACTTTACAAAATGGAATTATTTTAAGATTCTAGAACCCGATACTATATATGAACTTTACCCTTTGAAACTATGGAAAACTAAACCCCGAAGTTTGAAATGTAATGCAAGAAGCTTTCATCTTGGGATCTTAGACTCTAAAGCTCCCCAAAAATTTAATTGTGTCTTGAGATCCTAGATGCCTAAAACACCACTTATTGAGGTATGTATGTGAACTTAAGGAGATCCTCTTTGGGATCTTGGACCCCCAATACTAGAAAGAACTAAGATTTCAAAACCTTATATCTTATAAAGACCTAACCTTGGGACCCTAAAAAATTGACTGATAGACTCATCAATTCAAGATTTGAGACCTTGGGTGATAAAATGAAATAAACCCTCTAGATAAGGGAATTCCTTGAACCCTAAACCCTGAACTCCAAACTTCCCAACAACCCGAAATCCCAAAATAAGTCAAAGTTGTAAGGAAGGTAAAATCTAAATGAATGCTATGTTTTTAAGGGACATTTTAATTATTTTAATTATGCTTCTTAACCTTGTAGGTATAATAGATTTCTTGGGAAGAAGTGGAGGTGGAATGCCCAAAAATTAATAGGAAGAAAAGAAAGGTCGAGGTTAGGATAGAGAAATATTCTTTCATTATGAAATACCTATATTAAGGACAAGGAACCCTATCAAAGTATGATAATGAAGTTGTTGGTAATATGTAGGAATTGATTATGTGTTATCCTTGATGTCAACACTGGTCCAGTTGGTTCTCAACACTGTCCTAGTTTGTTGCTAACCTATTTCGATTGGACTTGGTTTTAGCAGAGTTTATCAAAGATTTTAATCTGGTATGATCAGATTGTTGGATTCGCTTTTGGATGGTTATTCAAGATGTTTATATGTATGTCATATTTAGTTGGTTCACAATTTGGTGTTGCAGAAGCTATCATTTATGTTTTGGTTTTCCAGTTGATATTCTTGGTACCTGTTGGCGATACCGGTTGGTGATATTTCATGAAATGGTTAATTGGTTCTGGTCTGGCTTCTAGAAATGGTTCATAATGTGTTGAAGGTGTTCTTGATCATGTCCTAATTGTTTGGTGGTTTTGCATTGGCTGGCGTGTAGATTTGGTGATCCTTTTTGGGTCCAATTGGATATTATGTGTTATTAACATTAAGGGTTTCTACTGGTTGGTGAAACATGTTGCATTTGGTCTTGGCAGAATTTCAAGTGGTTATAATTGTTTGGGCATTTGAATTGGGTCCATTCTATGTAATTTAAATCATATTATTATTCCGGTGGTATCATGTGATATAATTTTTATAGTTATGGGTCATGGGTTTAGGGTTTAGCCGACCTAGCTTATCAAGGTTGATGATCTATATATATAGGTGATATATTCATGTAATTTGTATGGTATGGTTATGTATGCATTATTAGAGAGTGGTTTATGTGCAAACAAGTTTATATCATTCACCAAAGTTTTGAGGAGAGTTTGGTATTGTAGGATAGACATTTGTGCTTAATCAAAACTGTATCAAGCATTAGGAGATGCTATTTCCATAGTTCATTTCCTCTGGATTGTAGTCTGATGTTTATGTAAGTTAGTGAGACTTCTCTTTCATGTTGAGCAATGAGCTCTAGGTAGTTGGCCTGATTGCAACTGCAATCCCCATTGCAATGTTTTCACATATTGTTGTAGAAGTTATTTTTGACTGTGGGTAGGGTTTCCCACCATGGATGAACAGAAGAATACTGATAATGATGTCAGAGCAAAAGAAGCATTGTTAAGTTCCCTATCTGATGAAAATTGTTGAGTGTCATAGAGCTGGAAAATGCTAAGCAAATCTGGTTGAATCTTGAAACTCTATATGAAGGCGACCAAGAAGTAAAGATTGCAAAACATGAAGCTTAAAGAGTGAGATATGAAAATTTGAAGATGGAAGAAGATGAAAGGATAAGTTCTTTAATGGATAGAGTGAATGAGATTGTCATGGGAATCAAATGCTATGGTGCAACAGTAAATGAAGATGAGGTTGTTTCAAATTTTCTAAGAGTTTTACCTTCATCTTACAAAATGAAAGCTACTGCAATAACTGAACTTCGAACAATGTCCAATACCCTTGTTACCAAAGATACAGTACTTGGTAAATTGACTTCTTTTAAACTTGAAGAGCTTGGAGATCAGAATGCTACTAAAATAGAGACTACATTAAAAGCATTTTCCTCTAGTAAGTAGAAGATAGATTGGAAAGAGTTATATGCTAAACAGATGGAAGACATTGAAAGAGAAAACAAAGAACTTGAAGAATTGGATACCCTAACTACCAAAATAATCCCTAAAGGACCATTTGGAAATAAGTATGAAGGAAAAGTTTCATTTAAATGTTTTTCATGCATTAAGATTGGTCACTTTGCTTCTAGATGTCCTGAAAGAGTTGCAAGGAATGATGAAATATTTATGAGGAATTATAAACCTAATCCAGAATATCAGATCAAACCTAAATATAGAAGGAATAAGGAGAAATCATGTTTCTATGCTAGTGATGATGATTTTAGTATTACTGATGATTCTAATGATGATGAACCTATAAGTGCATCTAGTAATGGAAGCTCAAGTAAAGATTGGGTCTTTATTGCTATAAAGGATGAATCTTTAGAACGTGTCAATGATACAACTCATACTAAGGAGAAAGCTCTATCTACTAAAATTGAAGAGAAAGATGAATGGGTTATAGACAGTGGTTACTCACATCACATGACCGGTGATAAGAAGAAATTCCTAACTCTACAAGAATTTGATCATAGACTAGTCAGTTCTGGAGATAACAAGGCATGCAGAATCAAAGGCAAATGAACAATATCCCTCGATGGTAAGAACAATACTGACAATGTTTATTATGTTGAAGGTTTTAAGCATAATCTTTTGAGTGTAGGTCAGATGGTAGATAGAGGATTTTATTTGCAATTCAAAGATGGAAAATGAAATATTATAAATAGATCTAGATGGGAAATTGCATCAAAAACTCAAACCAAAGGGAATATCTTTAATTTGAACTCTGGTGAGAAAGCTTTCTTAATTGCTCAGATTGATGAAAGTTGGTTATGGCATAAAAGGATGTGTCACGTGAATTTTGATTGCATAGCAAAGATCATTTCAACCTAGGCTATCAGAGATTTTCCCAAGATCATCAAGCCTCATAAACCGGTATGTAAAGAATGTCAAATGGGTAAGAATATCAAAAATTCTTTCAAAAGAATACATTAATATCTAAAGAAATTATTGATCTTATTCATACTGATCTATGTGGTTCGGCAAGGACTAGAAGCTTCCAAGTAGATAGATAATTTATGTTTCTTATTGATGATGTTGGCATTATGAATGAATTGATTATGTGTTGCATTGATGTTTTGTCATTGATGTCAAGACTAGCTATTATGGTTGGTTACCGATAGATAGGTTTTAGTTACCAGTAGAAGATCTAGTGTTACCGACAGAAGAGACTATCTGTTGGAAAATTCTGATATGTTTGGATCAATGGAGTATGTTTGATTTTATGTGTTACATGTTCCTAGAGCATGTTTTCCTCAGTTGGTATTGAATTGGTAATCGGATACTATCATACACTCTTGTAAAGCCATATCGGCATTGGTTTAAGGTATAACCAGCAAAACTTTCACTAAGGAATATTTACAGGATGCATAAGTGGTGTTGGTGCAGCTTCTACATGGATTTCAAGATGATGAAGATATTCTTTGATCATGCTTCAACTTCTTGAAGACATTGCTTTGGCGTGGTGGACCCAGAATAGGTCTGGTACCTATCTAGGTTATAGACTGGTATCATGTTAACGTGTACTCTACATGTTACCGGGATGTTTCAGGATGTTCTATGGATTCGTTATTGTTGTTTTGGTCTTAATCCGACATGGCATATCATTGTAATATGGATCTATTTAATGATCGTATTGTAATATCTTTTAGGTGGCCGACCTAATTGGTTTAGGCCTTAGGGTTGGTATAAAATGACGTAAGATCTCATTGTAGATCTCATGGGGAATATGTGTCGTGGTCTTGAAATGCAATATCATATGTGAAGGAGATTTGGTTGATCATAGGTGATCGAATTCGGATTAAGGAAGAGGTTAAAGGCATCTGGTATTGAGCTTAAATGGGACTGTAATCAGGCATCATAGATGTTATCTCTGGCAGTTCATTATTTTGGATTGGTGTCCATTTATATTGAGGTGGTTATAACCTCTCTGTAGTCAGTGAGACTCTTTTGTAATAAGTAGTATGCTCTAGGCAATGTTCCTTCCTGCATGTGTAGGCCCCTCATTGTATCACATACTTTTTGCAAAAGTATCATCTGACTGTGGGTAGGCTTCCCCCCATGGTTTTTCCCTTTTTAGGTTTTCCATGTACAAATCATGGTGATATGTGGTATGGTTGCATTGTGTTGATTATCTTCTTTATTGTTAAGTTTCATTGCTTACCGGTATCTATTTTTGCTTAATGTTTATATGCTCCACTTTAAGGTTAATAAGTGGATTAGTTGATATAATTTGTTAACAAATGATTCACCCCCCCCCCTCTCAATTGTTCACCAATTATCCTAACAGTTGGTATTAGAGCTTCGGTCCTCTTTTGCAGAAGCTTAATTGCTTGAGGTAGATCCTATGGTAGCTAACACTTCAAATCCACCAGCAACTATATTCAAAACAAATTTCCCTAAGCTTGATGGAACAAATTATGGGAGATGGAAAATTTGAATGGAGACTCATTTTAGATGGCTTGGTAAAGATATTTGGGAGATCACTGAGAAATGATATATATCTTATGATCTGGTATCTAACAATCCTACTATTGCAGACCTAGACAAGAATATTGAAAATGATTGCAGAGCTAGAGAAGCCCTCTTGTGTGCACTTACTGATAAATCATCGGTAAAGCTTATGTGGGATAAATTTCAAACTCTAAATGAAGGTGATCCTATAGTCAAAATTGCTAAACTTGATGGTTACCAGGTAAAATATGAAAACTTGAATATGAAAGATAATGAAATAATTATTGTGTTTATGGAATAGTAAATGAGATTGTTATGGGAATTCAATGTTGTGGAGGATCTCTGAGTGAAGATGAAATAGTTTACAAAGCCTTGAGAGCCCTTCCACTGACTTACAAGATGAAGGCAACTGCAATTAATGAGTTGAGAACAATGGCAAACACTTCAGTTAATAGAGACGTTCTGATTGGGAAATTATCTTCTTTTGACCTTAAAGAATTTGGATCTTCTGAAGCTGTAAAGTTTGAGCCTGATTTTCATGGATCATCATCTACCGACAAAAGTGATTGGAAAGCCTTATATGCAAAATAATTGGAAGATATGAAGAGAGAAGATGAAGAATTTGAGAAACTTGAAGCCTTATTTGCTAGAAGAGTAGCTAAAGGACCGACAAGAAGTAAGTATGAAGGAAAAACACCTTTTAAATGTTTTGCATGTAATAAGATTGGTCATTTTGCATCTAGATGTCTTGAAAGGAATGAAAGATTTCAGTAAAGAGTTAAGAAATCATTTAAGCCTAACTAGAACAGATATAAATTCAAGAAAAGTAAACAATTCTACATAGCGGATGAGGAAGGAGTAAGTGATGACTCTGGGCATGAACTGACAGAAGAATCTACTAGTGGATCCGACAATGGAAAGGAATGGGTGTTCTATTATTTAAAGGAAGATGAACCGAAACCGGCTATCATGAATGAAGAAAAGGCCCTGGCAGCAAAATTTGAAGATAAGGATGAATGGATAATTGATAGTGGATGCTCACATCATATGACTAGAGATAAAAGAAGATTTTTGTCCCTGCAAGAATACAATGGTGGTCAAGTTAGATTTGGAGATGACAAAGCATGTATGATCAAAGGTAGAGGTATTATTTCTCTAGATGACAAGCATAATACTGATAATGTCTATTATGTAGAAGGTTTAAATAAAGATCTTTTGAGTGTTGGTCAATTGGTGGACAAGGGTTTCCATCTTTAGTTTAAAGATTGAAAATGCAAAATCATTAACAGGTCTAGTTTGGAGATTGCAACTGGTATTCAGACTAGAGGTAACATCTTTCACTTGAACACTAGTAATAAGACATGTTTGATTGCTCATATTGATGAAAGTTGGTTATGGCATAAGAGGTTGTGTCATGTTAATTTTGATTGTATTGTTAAGATCCATTTGACTAAGGCAGTTAGAGATATACCTAAGATTATGAAACCTCATATTCCAACATGTAGATAATTTCAATTGGGAAAGAAAGTTAGAACTTATTTTAAGGGCATACATGGTAAATCTAATGATGTGCTTGATTTGATTCACACTAACTTATGTGGTCCTGCAAGGACTAGAAGCTTTCAAGGTGATAGGTATTTCATGTTGATTATTGATGACTATTCTAGGATGATGATGTAAGTAGGCCAGGTAGCAAACAGAAAATTTGATCAGTCTTAGTAAACCTTTATAAAGTGCACTCAATCCCTGACCCACACATCTTTAATACGTTAAAAAATAAGTTTAAAAAAAACCTGGGTAAACACTTGAAATCGGAATAGGGGCTTAATCATTGTCTGAATACATTCGAAAATCCGAGCATATGAAATGGTTTTATTTGTGAGCATTCCCATTCAATTCCATCAATCCAGAACTTCAAATGACAATTTGGGTCATATTACAGAATGAGGAAAACTCGACACGACCGTTGACAAACACCCCAAACCTTTGGCTTGAATGTTAGAGGATTGTATAACAGGTTTCAAAATCTCTGATAAGATGAGCAATGCTCGATCCCTCGGCAATGTATATCATTTACTGGCTGTCATTGATGGGCTTCAACAAATAATGGCTCGTGCCCTGTTCTAGAAGTATTTAACGAAAATAGGTTGCAGAAAATACTCATGCATTGTTAACAATCGGATTCTGAGTCAGATGTATACCTACAGAATCCCCGTGTACTCGAAATGCATATGGTTGCGCACAATAGCAACGGATAGCCCGCAGTGTTGACTCAGGACTGTCGTCCAACGGGCGGATCTGGCGTCGTGGTATCTCCCATGGGCCGAGTAACCAATTTCTTGAGCCCTGGTTCGAGGGTGTTTAAAAGGCCGAATGCAGAAGCATTCATTTGCATAAAACCCAGGCACCGGGCCTGTTCATACATTCAATGCTCGACACATTTGAGGGCGCCCAAAACAATAACCCGAACCTTATGAAGTCGGCGGGGTGCACACAGCCGATTACGAGGTCCCACAAGAACACTAATTCGAGCGCAATATTTTCCTTGATTCAGTAACAGTACACAAACATCACACTTAGTGCTTGGGGCCGCTGTGATTTGTCTTGGGGCCCGATTACGATATTGGTGTATCTACATATACCTTCGAACTGGCGCAAACATAGAAGAATCCGCCTAGGGTACCATCACTTTACCATTTCCCTAGCCGAGCATAAGAACGGACTGTAGAACCATTGTAATCATAATGAAAATGAAACCTTCCACCCGAGATCAGTTTAATCTCATGGTGGAGGTGCCTTGATCTAACAGGATGAAGCGGGAGGAGTGTGTGGAGAACAAGGCGGATTCGGCAGATTCAGATCCAAAAAAAAACTGCAAACATCAACACAGTGTCGTCTCCCACTAGGGCCAGTATGCCAATCTAAGAATGGATGAACTCTCGAGACTGCAGGAAAATGGATAGATTTTATTGATTCAAAGAAAAGTATTACAAAAGCTGTCTGTGCCTTCCACCCGCCTGTAAGGGCTATGAAGGCCTCCATCTCTAAACGGCTTTACATTCGGTGTTGAAACCGCCCAGCCATTCAGAGGTATTAGTTAGATCATTTTTGTTATGCTGAAATAACTACTGAAAATCCAAGAGCAAATTTTGCTCAACAAACTTAAGAAACTTAAGTTTCCTTATTAAAGTAAACTTAAAACCTATGCTATCCTAAAAAGGTAATCACTCAGTGATCCTAATGACCACAGCGTAGCAAGTGACTTATAAATCGTCAAATCTTGCAGTTGGTCTTACAATGGATCTGAGATGATGTTCTACTCTCTAAACTGGCTATCTATCTGCAATCTCCAAAGAATTTTCATGTGTTGAGGAAAGGTGCTCCTGCACCAGATGATGTGGGTGACTTTTCTTAGGGAGAAGTCTGAAGCCTTTGAGAAATTCAAGATCTTTAAAGAAAAGGTTGAAATAGAAACTGGATTGCAAATCAAATGTCTAAGATTAGATCAAGGCTGTGAGTTCACTTCTCATAAATTTAACAGTTATTTTAAGACAAATAGAATTATGAGATAATTATCTGCACCTCGGACTCCTCAGCAGAATGGAGTAGTGGAAAGAAAGAACAAAACCATTTTGGATGCAGCAAGATCTATGATGATGGAAGCCAAATTGCCTCACATCTACTGGAGAGAAGCAGTGCATACATTAGTCTACACATTCAACAAAGTTCACATCAAAGGTGAAACCTGTAAGACCCCCTATGAATTATGGTTTGGATATATACCTACTATTAAATATTTCAAATTTTTTTGAAGTAAATGCTATATCAAAAGAGATGATTCAATTAGGAAGTTTGATCCTAGATGTGATGAAGGGATATTTTTTGGTTATTTAATTCAAAGCAAAGCATATAAATGTTATAACAAAAGATTGTAGAAAATTGTGGAGAGCGTTAATGTGAAAGTGGATGAGGAATACAAAAATCAATATATATCATATGTCAAGGAACCGACAGTGGAAATGATCATAACTGAACTGGCAATGCCTCAACCTATACAGGAAACTAAGACAGCTACACCAGTACAATAAAAAAATTGAACTCTAACTGATGATCAGAGCAATGAACCTGAAGTTCAGAAGACACCAAGGTATGTAAGATTAAATCATTCTGAAGATCAGATCATTGGAAATAGGAACACGGGAATTATGACAAGAAGAATAAGACTAGCAAATGAAGAGGTGTGTCTTATTTCTATAATTGAACCGACATCTGTTATTGAAGCTTGTAAAGGTGAACATTGGTTAAAGGCTATGGAAGATGAATTATATCAGATAGAGAAAAATGAAACTTGGAATTTAGTTCTCTGACCTAAAAATAAGAATGTTATTGGAACTAAATGGGTTTTTAGGAATAACTGAATGAGGATGGTCAAGTTATAAGAAACAAGGCTGGATTGGTTTGTAAAAGATACTCTCAAATGGAAGGAATTGATTATGATGAGACATTTGCACCTGTAGCTAGAATTGAAACTGTTAGACTATTTCTTGCCTATGCAGCTTATAAGAACTATAAGGTTTATCAAATGGATGTTAAATGTGCATTTTTGAATGGTGAACTTGAGGAAGAAGTATACATTGAGAAACCTGATGGATTTTCATTAACAGATGATAAAGATATGGTTTGCAGATTGAAGAAAGCTTTATATGGATTGAAACAAGCTCCTAGTGCTTGGTATGCAAGGTTGGATAAATATCTTTTGAAGCTTGGTTTTACTAAAGACAGTGCTAATAGTAATTTATTTTATAAGATCACTGATGATAATATTATGATTATTAAAGTATTTGTTGATGATATCATTTTTGAAGGAGAAGATAAATTGTGCATGGAATTTTCTAATTATATGAAAAATGAATTTGAAATGTCCATGATTGGTGAGATGATATTTTTCTTAGGTTTGCAGATTACTCAAACTAACAAAGGCATTTTTATCTGTCAAACTAAGTATCTAAGGGAATTATTGAAGAAGTTTGGTATGGATAATTCCAAACCGGTAAGTACTCCTATGGTGACTAGTGAGAAATTATCTATCAGAGATACATCTGCACCGGTAAATCTAACAAGGTATAAGTTTATGATTGGTGGCTTGTTATATCTAACTCAGACTAGACCAAATATTATGAATCAAGTAATTATTGTTTCAAGATATCAAAGTAATCCTAAATAAAATCATGAATGTGTAGTAAAGAGGATATTTTGATATTTGCAAGGAACAACAGAATATGGCTTATGGTATTCTAGAGATGACAATTTCACTTTATGTGCATATACTAACTCAGATTGGGTAGGAGATACTGATGATAGGAAGAGAACTTCTGGTGGAGCTTTCTTTCTTGGAAAGAAACTGGTTTCATGGATCAACAAAAATCAATCATGCATTTCTTTATCTATAGCAAATACCGGAATATCCTCTTCACTGCACATTCATGATTTTCTTTAGGATATTGAAACAATACTTACTACATTCATAATATCTAGTCTAGTTTGAGTTAGATATAACAAGCCACCAATCATAGACTTATACCTTGTCAAATTTACCGATGCAGATGTGTCTTTGATAGATAATTTCTCACTTGTCACCATAGGAGTACTTACTGGTTTGAAATTATCCATACCAAACTTTTTCAACAATTCTCTTAGATACTTCGTTTGATAGATAAAAATTCCTTTGATAGTTTGAGTAATTTGCAAACCTAAAAAATTCTCATCTCACCAATCATAGACATTTCAAATTAATTCTTCATATTGTTAGAGAATTCCATGCACAATTTATCTTCACCTCCAAAAATGATATCATCAACAAATACTTCAATAATCAGAATATCATCATCAGTGATCTTGTAATATAAATTACTGTCAGCGCTGCCTTTAGCAAAACCAAGCTTCAAAATATATTTATCCAATCTTGCATACCAAGCTCTAGGAGCTTGTTTCAATCCATATAATGATTTCCTTAACCCACAGACCATATCTTTGTCATATGTCAGTGAAAACCCATCAGGTTACTCAATGTATACTTCTTCCTCAATTTCACCATTCAAAAATGCACATTTAACATCCATTTGATAGACCTTATAGTTCTTGTATGCTGCATAGCCAAGAAATAGTCTAACAACTTCAATTCTAGCTACAAGAGCAAATGTCTCACCATTATCAATTCCTTACATTTGAGAATATCCTTTACAAACTAGTCTAGACTTGTTTCTTACAACTTGACCATGCTCATTTAGTTTATTTCTAAAAACCCATTTAGTTCCAATAACATTCTTATTTTTAGGCTAGGGAACAAGTCCAAGTTTTATTCTTCTCTATTTGATCTAATTCATCTTCCATAGCCTTTAACCAATGTTTATCTTTACAAGCTTCAATAACAGATACCGGTTCAATTTGAGAAATAAGACATACCTCTTCATTCACCAATCTTCTTCTTGTCATAACTCCTTGTTCCTATCTCCAATGATTTGATCTTCATAATGATTTAAACTTACATACCTTGGTGTCTTCTGAACTTCAGGTTCATTGTTCTGATCGTCAATCACAGTTGAATTTAATGATTGTACTAGTGTAACTGTCTTAGTGTCTTGTACTGGTTGAGGTATTGTTTGTTCAGTTATGATCATTTCCATTGTTGGTTCTCTATCATATGATATAGATTGATCTCTATATTGGTCCTCCACTTTCACATTTGTGCTCTCCATAATTTTCTACAGTCTTTTGTTATAGAATCTAATTGATTTGCTTTGAATTGAATATCTAAGAAATATCCCTTCATTACATCTAGGATCAAACTTCCCAATTAAATAATCCCTTTTGATATAACATTTACTTCCATTTTTTTTGAAATATTTAACAGTAGGTGTATGACCAAACAATAATTCATAAGGAGTCTTATTGGTTTCACCTTTGATATGAACTCTACTGAATGTGTAGACTATTGTATTCACTACTTCTCTCTAGTAGATGTGAATAAATTTGTCTTCCATTATCATGGTTCTCGCTGCATCCAAAATGGTTCTATTCTTCCTTTGCACTACTCCATTCTACTGAGGAGTCTGGGGTGTAGATAATTGTCTCCTAATTCTATTTAGCTCACAAAAAATGTTAAATTCATGAGAAGTGAACTCACCACCTTGCTCTAATCTCATACATTTGATTTTCAATCCTGTTTCTATTTCCACCTTTCCTTTGAAGATCTTGAATTTCTCAAAAGCTTCAGACTTCTCCCTTAGAAAAGTCGACCACATCATTCTACAATAATCATCAATTATTAGCATGAAGTACCTATCACCTTGAAAGCTTCTGGTCTTTGCTAGACCACATAAGTCAGTATGAATCAAATCAAGCACATCATTAGATTTATCATGTATGCTCTTAAAAGAAGTTCCAACTTTCTTTCCCAATTGAGATTCCTTACATACCGGATTATGAGGCTTTAAAATCTTAGGTATATCTCTAACTATCCTTGTTGAACTAATCTTAACAATATAATTAAAATGAACATGACACAACCTCTTATGCCATAACCAACTCTCATCAATATGTGCAATCAAACATGTCTTATTACTAGTGTTCAAGTGAAACATATTACCTCTAGTCTGAGTACCATTTGCAATCTCCAAACCAGTTCTATTAATGATTTTGCATTTTCTATCTTTGAACTCAAGTTGTAATCCCTTATCCACCAATTGAACAACACTTAAAATATTATGCTTTAAACTTTCTACATAATAGACATTATCAGTATGATGCTTTCCATCCATAGAAATAATACCTCTACCTTTGATCATACATGCTTTCTCATCTCCAAATCTGACTTGACGGCCATTGTATTCTTGCAGGAACAAAATTTTTCTTTTATCTCCAGTCATATGATGTGAGCATCCACTATCAATTACCCATTCATCCTTATTTTCAAATTTTTCTGCCAGGGCCTTTTCTTTAAAGAATAGAACACCCATTCCTTTCCATTGTCGGATCCACTAGTAGATTCTTTTGTCGGTTCATCCCCAGAGTCATCACTTACTCTTTCCTCATCCGCTATGTAGAATTGTTTACTTTTCTTGAATTTATATCTATTCTAGTTAGGCTTAAATGATTTCTTAACTCTTTACTCAAATCTTTCATTCCTTTCAAGACATCTAGATGCAAAATGACCAATCTTATTACATGCAAAACATTTAAAAGGTGTTTTTCCTTCATACTTACTTCCTGTTGGTCCTTTAGCTACTCTTCTAGCAAATAAGGCTTCAAGTTGCTCAAATTTTTCATCCTCTTTCATCATATCTTCCAATTCTTTTGCATATAGGTATTTCCAATCAGTTTTTCCATAGATGATGATGCATGAAAAGAATGTTCAGACTTTGCAGCTCTAGAGGGTCCAAATTCTTCAAGCTCAAAAGCAGATAATTTCCCAATCAAAATGTCTCTGTTAATTAAAATGTTTTCCATTGTTCTCAATTCATTAACTACAGTAGCCTTCATCTCGTAAGCTGGTGGTATAGCTCTCAAAAACTTAGAAACTATTTCATGTTCACTCAAAGATCCTCCACAACATTTAATTTCCATGAAAATCTCATTTACTCTTTCCATAAATGTAGCAATTCTTTCATTATCTTCCATCTTCAAGTTCTCATATCTTACCCAGTAACCATCAAGTTTAGCAATTTTGACAGTAGGGTCACCTTCATTTAGAGTTTGCAATTCATCCCACATAACCTTTGTAGATGATTTATCAGTCAATCCCATGATTTGTTGTTCAATGAGTGCACACAGGAGGGCTTTTGTAGCTCCGCTATCATTTTCAATATTTTTGTCCAAGTCTGCAAGAGCAGGATTGCTATATGTTGGATCATAAGGTGTATATCCTTTCTCAGTGATCTCCCAAATATCCTTTCCAAGACATCTAAGATGAGTGTCTATTCGTATTTTCCATATCCCATAGTTTGTTCTATCAATCTTAGGGATTTCTCTTCTGAAATTAGTTGCCAATGTATTTGAAGTATTAGTTGTAATAGGATCTACCTCAAGCAGTTAAGCTTCTGCAAAAGAGGACCAAAGATTTGATACCAAATGTTAGAATAACTGGTGTACAATTGAGAGGGCGGTGGGTGAATCAGTTGTCAAAAAATTATATTAATCAAACCCCTTTATAACCTTTAATCGGAGCACATAAACATTGAATACTGGAATAGGAGAAATAGATACCGGTAAGAAATAAAACTTAAGAATGAAAAAGAGAATTAGCACAATGCAACCATACCACATAACACCATTATTTGTGAAGCCTACCTAGAGTCAGATAATACTTCTGCAAAAAGTATGTGATACAATAAGGGGCCTGCACATGTAGGAAGACACACTACATAGAGCGTACTACTCATTACAGAGGAGTCTCATGGACTACAAAGAGGTTATAATTACCTGAATATAATTGGACAACAATCCAGAAGAATGAATTGCCAATGATAGCATCTACCATGCCTGATTATAGTCCCAATTAAGCTCAATACCGGAGGCCTTTGACCTCTTACATAAACCCAATTTGATCACCTATGATCGACCAGATATCCTTTGCATATGATTTTTCATTCCATGACCATGACCATGATCTACAATGACATCTTACATCAATTTATGCAAACCCTAAGGCCGAAACCAATTAGGTCAGCCACCTAAAATAGATTATAATAAGATCATTACATACATCCATATTACAATGATATGACATGTCGGCTTTAGACCAAAACAATATTAACCAATCCATAAATCATCCTAGTAACATGTAGAGAACACGTAACATGATACCGGTCCATAACCTAGATAGGTACCGGACCTAATTTGGGTCCACCACACCAAAGCAATGTCTCCAATCAGTTGAGGCATGATCAAGGATCACCTTCTACATCCTGAATTCCATCTAGAAGCCGCACCAACACCACTTATGCATCCTGTCAAAGATTCTTAGTAAAATCTTTGCCAGTGAAATGTTAAACCCTTATCACTATAGGCTTACTAGAGTGTATGATAGCATCTAATCATCAAGTCAATACCAACTGACCAAAACATACTCCAGAAACATAAAACCAAACATATTCCATTGATCCAAACATGTCGATAGTATCCAACTGATAGTCCCTTCTATCGGTAACACTAGTTCTTCTACCAGTAACCAAAGTTTGTCTGTCGGTAACCAATCATAACAACTAGTGTTGACATCAATGACAAAACATCAATGCAACACATAATCAATTCCTTCATATTGCCAATAGTTATAGCACAATCTCTAACCTTATTGAAATATATGGACCACAAGATCTCTTAGATCAGTACATCTACATCCATTGTTACTTCTACACTGCAATACGATCTGACTCTACAACTGAAATCACTTTGTCATCCTTACATCAAGTCGCACATACTCACTACCAAATTCCACACACATATCTCACATATTCATTAAAACTTACTCGCATCTATCTCATCATATATATATACCAACCTGAAACAAAAACATCCTCACCAAGATGACCAAAAGGAAGTTTGTAATGTGTATTCACATTTCTAACCCAAGATATAGCACCAGGCCAAAATATAAAACATGGAACATAAACTACACCTAAGCCAACATCCTACGTGCAACACCAGACCAAAAAAAAATGTTACATCTAACTCAGAACACATGTACCAATCATTTTGTTACTTAAATGAAAGAATTCAGACGAAAATAGGCAACACCTAGACCACACGAATAAAGCTTCCAACTGTCGTTACCATAAAAATCAAGTTGATATCAATTAGATTAGCCAACATAACCTATTTACATCCAAACCATAGAGCCAATCAAAGAAACCTTAGGTCCAAAATTATAACTACAAATACATCAACATTGTATCCAACTCAACTAATGACGAAACTAGTTTATATCTGAACCACATTGTTTGACATCAACGACAACAAAGAACACATATGTAACAATACCCATCATAATAAATCTCCCAAGCTAGGGACCATAGTAATAAAAACCAAAAAGCCTAGCATCACAAGAGAAGAACTCGTCTAGCTTGAAGTCCACAAAAAAAATTGCCCACAATGCAATGCGAACATCCAAACCTTCCTCTATACGATTAAAAGAAAAACTAATATCAACATCAAGAACAAGGAGAAGGCAAAGAAACCAAAAAGAAAAAAAACAAAGAAAGAGATGTATAACCAACAACCTCCCCACTAGCCACAATCCCATTGAGGAATGCACCAAGCCCAATAGGGAAAGAAAAAAAGCCAACAAAACATTGAGGGAACCAAGCCCCAAATGATAGCGAGAGCTCCAAGAAAATACCCACAAAAGAAGGCATAAAACCAGAATAATTTCATAAAAGATCTCCCTTAGCACAACCAAAATAAGAAATGGGGTTGTCCTTGAAACCCTTGCCATACACCTTCAAATATAAAGCATGCAAAATAGACCAGGCAAAAAACAGACACAGAGGAGAAAGGATCAAAAGCACATGGTACCCAAATGAAAAAAAGGAGAAAACACCTCCTCATCATCTAGGTCAAAGTAATCATCATCCTTGGATGATTTCTCTACTCCCTCACTCCCACCTGAAACCCTACCCCATTGCACTATGATTCTCTCACTCCTCATTACTCTTCTCAAGTGTTAGTTTATGGTAAGTATGAAGAATATAATTTTATGATAAAAAAGTTTTTATGAATAGGCCTTCTCTATTAATAAGAAATATTAAAGTACATATTCATAAAAAAAGGTAGGGGGATACAAGATCACTCTGCGAGAGTCACTCGGACAATGGCTGGATACAAAAAAATGACAACACGCTATTCAACAAAAACTTCCTTAGGCAGCCAAAGTAGTGGCAGTTGAGGGAGGAGGATCGGGGTCATCTTCTTTTCCCCATACATCAGCAGGGCCAGGGGTCGGGTCTGGCATAGACCACCCATCTTCAGGATCTCTTTCAATTTCTCCTTCCTCCTACCTTGGAGGCAGGATTGCTAAATCCAGACGAGGAAAATTGGAGGTGGTGGTAGAGGGCCACCTAGAATTAGCAGCAGGAGGATCAAAGGCCACAGGAGCATTAGAGGGCCACCTCGAGCTGGAGCCATGTCACGGTGGTGCCAAGGAACATCTCTCTCGCCCAAGGGGCAGCGAGGAGGCTGGGATCATGGGGTTCGATAGTGGTGGGGAGAGGAGTTGTGACCGCGCTGGCGCCCACGAGGCAGAGTGCGATCAACAGAGACAAAGTCTAACAGTACTTGGGCAATCGCACAAGGGGCATTACCCCACTGTTGAAGGAATTTCTAAAGTTGGGCCACCTCAAGGGCCACCTTGTCAGCTTGAACCTGAATCTACATTAATACATTGTTACAAAGGTAAGCTTTAGCATAAAGCAAAACATTAATATCCAAGTAGTTGTGAGAAAAAATAACAGTATTTCTATCCTTCCAAAGAGTGAAAAGGATCTCTAGTCTGAAAGAATGCCATATCTAGGAGAATTTATAGAGGATTCTAGGCGAATCACACAGAAGAGCCATGTGCCAAGAAAATGGCTCAGGCCAAAAAAGCCAAAAAAATTCGTGAATCCAACTCCAATACTGTTGAGCACTTCTATAGAACCAAAAGATGTGCATAAAAGTTTTTGGGTGACCACAAAAAGGGCATTGAGGGTCATGCACTCCCAAATGTTTGAGTCTAGAACCCAAAGTCAGACCTTGAAAGAGAACACACCAAGAAAAGTGAGTAATCTTAGGCTCGGTGATGGCAGACCAGACAGTCAAAAACCTGAATCTCCAGGCAGTCTTGGAAGACTGCAAGTGTCACCGCTGGTTGAGAGTATGAGCCATAGGAAAATGAGGAACCAACCAGAGATAACCCATTTTGGGTTTGTAGTTGGTAAAAGGAGTCCAAGGATACCACTTCTAGTCTTTCCACCAAGGTCTAACAGACCAAATACCAAGCTTATAAAGCAAATTTCAGGGAAGGGCCAAAACCAAAAGGTCATAAGTCTGTCGATCTGGCTGAGATAGGAAAAACTGGACCTGGAGGTCCTCCCAAGACTGAAGGCTCATAGTAGATCTAGAAAAATGTTCCTTAGGGGTACAAATGTTGCACTTGTGAAATCGCAAAGCACTGATACCTTGAATTTTGGCCAAAGGTAACCCTTGCACCTGAAAAAATAGGGGACCACCAGAGGTTGCGTTGATTCATGGACAATCTATCCTGAAAACCATCGTTAACCCATTGCAGCCAAGGCTTGATAGCTTCCCAATAATGCTAGATACTTTTGACCACAAAAGAACCTTGTATCTGAATAAGGTTTGTCATGGTGAGCAAGGTTTGCAAGCCTATCCCCTTCCAGGATGACCTTTTAGAAGGAAAGCCTGAAGAAATGCAATGTCGAAGAAGAAATTTCTAGGCTTTGTCTCTAGATAAGGCTCTGATAGCCCATTTAGCACATAAGGCCAACCCTTGGTTCTGGGTGGAAATAAGGCCGAGTCCTCCAGATTCCTTAGGGAGACAACATTACTCCCAAGAAACCCTGTGAAAACCATGATGGTTAGACTCTGGGGCCCAAAGAAAGGCCCGTAGAAGTCTTTCCAACTTCATGTAAAAGGACTTTGAAGGAGACCAACATGAAGAATAGTAAACATGGGTGGCAGCCAACACTTTGGAATAGACCTAGAATTTACCAGCTAAAGAGAGAGGCTTGGTGATCCAGTAGGCAAGTTTTTTCTCGATTCTATCTAAACCTGCTTGCTAGAGATCCAAAGGTGAAGCTTGGAAGGCGAAAGGAATTCCCAGAAAGAAAAATATTTCACCGTGCTAAAGCCATTTCTAGTCATACTAAAGGATCCAAGGCAGAGCAGGAAGAAAGGACTGTCTGTAACATTGCATCTTTTGCCACTGAATGGCCAAACTAGAAGCCAAGCAAAAAGTGTTAAGACATTGAAGAGTGAACTGCACATTATCTTCATCCTCAATGAGAGTGAGAAAGGAATCATCAGTAAAGTGACCATTGACAAGCTGGGAAGGTGACTCAGATAGGGAGATACCATGGACACACCCAACAACGATAGCATTAGCAAGTAAGTAACCAAACCCTTCTACTGGAAGAACATATAAGGCAAAGAGCTAGAGGGAACCCCTGGCAAATGGATTTGAAAAGGCCAATTGCCTTAGACTGCCAGCCATTAATGGTAATGCAAGCCAAGGCATCCCCGAATAGCATCTACATAGACTGGATAAACCAGGGACCAAAGCCTAGGGCTTTGAGCATAGCCAAGATAAAAGGCCATTCAAAGCGATCATACGCTTTAGAAAAGTTAATCTTAAGAAAGATTTCATGTTGTTGAGAACATATGGCCCAATCCATACCTTCCTAAACAACAATAATATTGTCTAGAATAAACCTGGATTTAATAAATCCAGTCTATTCTGGGTGGACAATAAGTGGAAGGAGATGCCAAATCTTAAGGGCCAAAGCTTTGGCAATGATCTTATAAGAGAGATTAAGAAAGGTGATAGGCCACCAATTGCAAATGTCCTCTAGGTCCCCATCCTTAAGGATAAACTTGTTGTTACCTTGATTAATCATTTTTCCCAAGGAATGGGAATGAAAAGCTTCTCAATAGACCTTATGAAGGTCAGGACCAACACAAGGCCAAAGAGCTTTTTAGAATTCATAGGGGAAGCCATCACATCCTGGGATTTTTAATCTGCCATAGAAAAAGCGACTTCTTTGAGATCATCAATGGTCAGTAAGAGATCACATAAGGCCTATTGTGAGTCAGAGAGTTGTTTGGGAACAACAACTAAGCAATCTTATAAGGCTTGGGTTTTGGCCAAAGAATCTCCCAGCGCTATGAACACCTTCTCATAATGACGAACAAAGGCTTGCAATATGTCAGGTAGCTCGGTGAGAAGAGCCTATCCCTCTTTTATTTTCTTAATCCCAATAGAGGTGTGACGAGCACGAAGATCCAAGAATTACTCCTTAGAAGCTTTATCTCCCACCTTAAGCCAGTGTAATCTGGCTTTGATTTGAGCTCCTCTGGCAGAGTGACTATCACCAACTTGCTTCTAATGTCAGAGCTTAGCTAAATAGAGTTGCAGGATAGAATCAAAGGGATTCAAAGCCAAAGCTTTTGTGGTGGCACATAGAGCTTTGGTGGTCACATCATACAACTACCTGTGGTAGATGGCAAGTTGCCTACCATAAATGCGCAAAAACCTCATAGAATCGGAAACTATATCATGCCACCACTCAATCCAACCAGTGTGATGACGGGGCCTTGGCCCAAGATTCCACACTCTTTGAATATGGGCCATCATGGACTGATGGTGCAAAAGAGACATGTTGAGGTAAAATTGCATTTTGGAAGGACATTGCCTAGCTGTTTGCCATTCAATGCTAAACTTTATGGGGAAGTGGTCTGACAATGTCACATCAACAAGAGGAGTGATGGAGAGATCAAGATCTTCAGAAAAAGAGAAAAAAGATTGTGCAGATATCATAGCATGATCAAGCCTTTTAAGAATTCTATCAGAGCCGGCTCTAAAATTAGATCAAGTGTGTCAGACCCCAACAGGACAGCGATAGTTGGTGTTGGGGTCGAAAAGACCCAATTTATTGCACATATAATACTAGGCTTCCCACACTCCATCTGTCTGGCGGAAAGGCAAAAAACCATCCTTATCAGAAGCTACCTCAACCATATTGAAGTCCCCACACATGAACCAAGTGGCAGGAGGAAGATTATCTGCAATCCATTTCTAGAGGTATGATCTTTCAACCGAATCATTGGGAGCATAAACATTAATGATCACAACGAAATGATTATCAATAGAAATCAAAACCCAGATGGTGCACTACATGTGATCAACCCCATGAGAAATAACTATAGAGAATCACCAAGGTGAAAGGAGAGTGACAACTCCCCCTCGACCAGCTTCATGCTAGGATGAAAAAACAAGGCTATCTGGCCAAATAACAAGACATGCAACATTAATCATGAAACGTGCAATTTTAACTTCCTGGAGGCAAAGAACATCTTGAACAGAATACTTTCTAGCAAGGTTTGTGAGACCTCAAACATTCCATGAGATTTAATTCATGACAAAACTAGCATATCATTTTCATTCCCAAGAGAGGAGAAACTATTGTGTAAAAAATCATGTTCACCATTGGAGATGACTCGCCATTTTTTGAACCACCATCTACAGTCTTCGCACACCCTAAGGGGCTACAAGAATGACATAGAGTATGGAGCAGAAATCATAGACACGGCCTGAGGAGTGTACACCTAAGAAGGGCAAGTAACACCCTCAGAAGAAGCATTCCCCTATTGAGCAGGGTTTGAAACCAGAGTGGGATCCACCTAGCAAGACAGAGACTGCATAGGAGGATCCATTATCAGTTGAGAACTAGAACCGATGAGAGTCTTTTGGGCTGAAAGCATAGGGGTTTTTCCTTTATGAACCACCATGGTCCATTCATCCTTCTGGCTCCCTCCATTGGTTGAGAGCCAAATTCCTTAACAAGGGGTTTTAATTTTGGAGTTGCCAAGGGACAATCCCTGTTGTTGTGATCCATCGATTGGCATCGATAATAAGTGTTGGGTAGGTTCAGATAAAGCACCTTCTCAGTGAAGGTGGTACCACCCACCTGAATTTCTTTTAGGTCGCGAGAAAGGTCAACCTCAACACATACCCTCAACACATAGCATTAAAAAACTAGTTTGGCTCGAGGTAAACAACTTTGCCAATAGACTGAGCAATGGTTTGCATGAAGGGCCAACAAGGCAAAGGAAGACCAGGGAACTCGACCCAGACTAGAACTCGCAATTTTTTGTCATCTAAAATAGAAAAATCATGAGACCAACACTGGAAGACCAGAAGGGATGACCTAACAGTCCATGGATCATGAGAGAGAATAGCCTTGACATGGGAAGGGTTTGAAAAGTGAAACAAAAAGAAACCTTTCATGAGACTTTGGACACCATCAAGCCTGACTCCATGAGGAGACTAGGCTTTGGCGGCCCATTCCCAAAGCATGCTTTCAGGAGGGATCCTACCCACAAAATATCCTATCAAAGTATATTTTTCAAGCCAGTCATAGGCATTGCCAAAGTGTTGAACAGGAAGTACAACATCAGGCAAGGACATACCTCGTGAAACACTTTCGGGATAAACTTGTGAGGGTGTTTGCTCGGAGGCACCATGAGGTTCCCTTGCAGCAACTCTAGCACCAGCATCAACTGTTGGGCTAAAGTTAGCTAGAGCCATAATAAACATGGAACACACAACCTCAAACCCTAGCAGAGCCAAAAATTACATTGACAAATTATTGAAGTCTCATTTTATGATAAATTTGAAGAAGACTACAACATCATGTTGGGAACTATTATATTATGATTTATTTGAAGAATTTGGAAAGTTCATTTGTTCCAAACATTTATTTTGTAGATTTATGATTCATTTCTTCAAATAAATAAATTATTTGCCAGTTTTGGTGAATAGTTATTGTCTCTACTTCAACTCACAGCTTGATCAAAGGTGAAAATTCTAAAATATCTTTGCAAATCCAATTCAATTGTTTCTATGTCATTTTTTTGTCTTTGGTGTCATCATATGTAGGGTTTAAAATTGGATTCAATTGTACAAGTCAACTATAAAGTTTTGTAGAAATACATGTTGTAAGTTAGATTCAACATTTTATGAATAAATTTTGGTAACCTAAAAGTCAATTGAATCAATGAAGTTCATGACCTACAAGTAGTTTGTAATTACCAATGAGTCATTTGTAGCTCAGCTAGTGACATCAACACTTCAATCGACAAGGTGGAAGTTTAATCAATGACATGAAATTCGGGTTTCTACTTTGGAACTTGTATCCTCACATTTGGAAAGAAATTCAAATTTAAATTAAATTTAAATTTGAATTTTTGCATTTGTAAGGAAATCTATGAAAGTTGTTAGTTTTAATCACATATGAAAGAACACTATTCAATCCAAAAGTTGTGAAATTGTTGAGGTAAAAAAAAGCCAATAGGTGACATCACTTTTGGTCACTTAATCTCCTTGTCACATTGATATTTAGGCCTTGGTCACAATCAACCTTAGAGGGATTCTAATCATTCTCTTTATTTTTTATTTTAATAAGTGTCTAGTAAACTCTTTAACATGACCAATGACATTGACATGCACAATGTCTAGCTCCACATGAAACTCTTTTTGACCTGAAGCTATGAACCATTGATTGACCCAAAGCTATGAACTAGTGAGATCACAAACAATGATCTCATCCCCATATAACAATTCTAAGGCTCAAACCTAGGAGCACATTGGATTAGTGATGGTACAAGCCATGCAATCACAATGGATCATTAGGGGTTTTGTTATTTCATGCATACTAGTTCCTACATTTTATTTGACAAAGTTAGGGTCTCGTCTATTTTCCTTTCTTTCTTGTTCTATTTTCATTTTTCTTTCTATTTATTTTCATTTTTTTGGCTTTTCTTTTTGGTGTTTGAATTCCAAGGAACTGAAGGGTTTTACTCTAAAGTTCCTCGGGTCCCTAGACCTTAGTCTCTTACCCATCTTCTGTGGTCTTTAGGATCTCAGACTTTAGGATTGTGGGGTTCCAATAACTTAAATCTTGGAGTCCTCTAAACCTTGAATTCCCTTTTGTGGCTTTGTGTCTTTTGGGATTTTGTTGTTCAGCTCATCAAACCCTAGCTTCTCTGTTTTTTTTTTCCTTTGTGTCTTTAAGATTTTGGACTTTAAGATCACAAGAATCCTAGGAACTTATTTCTTGGAGTTCTTGGAGCCCCTAACCCCAAACTCACATGTTTAATTTTTGACCTCCAATGCCTCACACCCCATGACCCCATGTTTCCTATATTTATTGCACTTAAAAGGCAAGTTTATAAAGCCTAACAAGGGCTAATTTAAACCAACATGAATTGGAAGATCCCACATAACCTCTCTTGTGACCTTGTGACCTTTCAATTCATAATTTTTGCCTAGTTCAAACACTCATGCTTGCAAATTCCTTACCTTGTTCTATCCTTCATTTGAAGCTAGAAAATGCAAAGTAGATCTAGTTGAAGCTTGAAACTCTATATGAAGGTGACTGAGAAGTAAAGATTGCAAAAATTGAAGCTTAACTGGTGAGATATGAAAATTTGAAGATGGAAGAAGATGAAAGGATAACTTATTTTATGGATAGAGTGAATGAGATTGTCATGGGAATCAAATGCTATGGTGGAACACTAAATGAAGATGAGGTTGTTTCAAAAACTCTAAGAGTTTTACCTTCGTCTTACAAAATGAAAGCTACTATAATAAATAAACTTAGAACAATGTCAAATACCCCTGTTACCAAAGATACACTATTTGGCAAATTGACTTCTTTTGAACTTGAAGAGATTGGAGATCAAAAAGCTACTAAAATAGAGACTGCATTTAAAGCATTTTCCTCTAGTAAGTAGAAGATAGATTGGAAAGAGTTATCTGCTAAAGAGATTGAAGACATTGAAAGATAAAATACAGAACTTGAAGAATTGGAAGCCCTAATTCCCAGAAGAATCCCTAAAGGACCATTTGGAAATAAGTATGAAGGAAAAGTTCCATTTAAATATTTTGCATGCAATAAGATTGGTCACTTTGCTTCTAGACATCCTAAAAGAGCTGCAAAGAATCATGAAATAATTATGAGGAATTATAAACCTAATCTAGAATATCAGATCAAACCTAGATATACAAGGAATAAGGAGAAATTATGTTACTATGCTAGTGATGATCATTTTAGTATTACTGATTGTAGACACCCAAAATTGTCATGTTTAAATTAAATAAATATTTTGTTTATTTAATTATCTAAGCCTAATTCTTCTATTAATTAAATAAATCTTTATTTATTTAATTAATTCATTTATCTTCTTCTAGCCTTATTTCTCATTTAAATAAATACATTTATTTATTTAAATTATCATTTTCCTAAATTAAATAAATATCTTATTTATTTAATTGATCCCACTTCTTCTATTAATTAAATAAATCTTTATTTATTTAATTAATTCATTAACCTTTTCCACCTATGACACATGTCATTCATCTCTTAATTCATACACTACCTACCCCTTTCATTATTTTATTATTTCCTTTACCTACCCTCTAATCCTAGCCGACCTCCTTTTTACACCTCTCAATCTTATCCCTCCATTTCATATTGTGTCTTCTATTTAAGGAGATGCCTTCTTCATTATCAAACCCTAATCACTCAGCCTAATCGACAATTTGGAGGACTCGACTACACTACGATCCTACTTGCAACCACATTCCGTTCTTTGTTGAGCTCTTGTGCATATTAAAATCTGAGAGCAAATATATCAAGCAAGATCAATGGAGATAGGAAGAATGGAGATCAAAAACCTATTGGACATGTGATGGTATAATCTTTGTGATTTCATTTGATTTGCATTGTCTTAGGTAATCTTCATATGTTATGGTGGATCTTTGTTGATTGTTAGGCTAGGGTTTTGTGGTTGAATTCATTTAGCCTTTCAATATTGTTATTATTGTTATCCATTTTCACCATATACATTTTGGCACACCCCGTGGGACATGGATTTTTCTTAGATCTATGTTTTTTGCAGATTTTTCTAACCCTATATTGCTATTTTGTAAAACAATTTGGAGAATAACCTTGTGCAGCTAGGGTTTTGGACAAAAAATCAAGATCTTGGAGAGATTCGATCATATCTCACAAACGGCTAGGAAATTTTGCACCAAATTTTTTTTGCAGGTTGAAGAACGTATCAGGAGCTCTCAAGCCAAAATTCAGATTTTTTGGAGGACATTTTCATTTTCTATGAATTTTTTATGATTTTTCATAAAAAATTAATTTTGAGAGCAAATGAGAGAATTTTTTGGATTTTCTTATATTTTTGGAAATCTCTCATAATTATACATAGGATCTGTTCTTTGTGATTTTAATTTTGATGCAAAATATTTCCCTAAAAATTGGATCTTTAAAAATTAGAGTTTTTCCTTATTTTGATCAGATCTCACAAACCGTTTTGAATTTTGACATAAAATTTTTTGTGCAAGTCAAGATACGTATCAAAAAGATTCACTAAAAATTGCAAATTTTTTTGATCTATTTTACAGTTTTTATGAAGTTTTTATGATTTTTCATAAAAAATTAATTTTGAGAGAAAATTAGCGAATTTTTCAGATTTTCTTACATTTTTGGAAATCTCTCAGAATTATACACAAGATATGTTCTTTGTTATTTTAAATTTGATGCAAAATCATTCCTCAAAAATCAGATCTTTGAAAATTAGGGTTTTGCATTATTTTACTCATATCTCACAAACTGCTTGGATTTGTTGCAGAAATGTTTTTTTGCAAGTTTGGAAGACCATCAAGACTCTTCAGTAAAAATTTCAGATTTTTTGGATCGATTTTGCATTTTATATGAATTTTTTATGATTTTTCATAAAAAATTAATTTTTGGAGCAAATTAGCAAATTTTTTGGATTTTCTTACATTTCTGGAAATCTCTTGAAATTTTACAGGTGGTCTTTTTTTATGATGAATCAAATCTTTGAATTGGTCAACAAAATACATTGTTGAAGGCCCCTATTTCACAAAGTCTTTTGGATCTAAAATTTACCTAACTTGTGTGCTTGCAGGAAGGGGTGATTATTTCAAACAATCCAAACTACTAATAAATCTTTGTTGCAGATCCTTGGCAAGGGTTTTTGGATTTTTATTGTGTGCCTTGTTTTCATAGACTAGCAAACACTTCAATTGGTGCACTAAAATTGAATCATTGTCTTTTGTGTCTTGAGCAATAGGCTCTTTTTGTTCAATCTTTAGAGGGCCTGTCTTCCCGTGTGGTCATTAGGACTACTAGTGAAAAGAGAACGACCCAAGTGGTAGCGAGGAAAACCCACCTCTTCCGAACCACTATAATCAAATGTATTCATGTTGAAAACTATGGATAACGTGTGCTGATTAGTTCATACCGACACTATGTCTCCCCATAAACCCGTTTGATCAAATTTATTTGATCATTTGTAGGGCGTAACCCCTACCGACTGGGATCCTTCTGTGTTTACAGAGCTGAAAGTGTCGCATGTATGGCCACACGAGTGGATGCCCTTACTAGAACCTTTTTGTTTTAGAAGCCCAAATCCTTCTAGTTGTTGGGGCAGGAGGTCGGACCTCTGGTAGCGGCCCACACACATACGGTTCTTAGTAGAGATACAAAGTTCACCATGGGGAGTTTTCATGGGGACTGATGCTTGGCTGACCCGAGAAGTGAGTGTCGAGGGTGGAGCCAGTGAGGTCAAGCATCTAAGTATCTGCTCTGAATAGCATAGCCTCGGGGGTAAAACCCATGTGGGATCAACAACTATTGTCTTGGCCGGCCATAAGAATTGTGCTTGACTTATTTTAAACATTCAAAACATTCAAGACCAAACAACAAAACATTGTGTCTTTTGTGTTTTCAAGTGTATGCAAAACAATTTTACATCAAACAACACACTTTCTTGGAGTCATTTTGAAGTCTAAACACTTGCAAACATTGAGTCCTCAACAACATTGTGTCCTCTTGTCACGAAAAACAGTCAAACATTCAGATTTGGTCACAACCAACAACTTCACAAATTGGAAAAATTTTACAGTCCAGCAAACAAAAGAAATCAGTTTTGGAATACTTGAGCTTCCTAGGTTGTTTCTTCAGGTTTCATCTAGCATTCAACCTGTCTTTGGGTCTCACACAGCCCATCATTGCTTTACATCTCTCATTACATTCACAATTGTCTAAACTTGAGTCAAAAGGTCACTTGCTTGTCCTCATCATACTTTGTCAACACACTACATACAACAACACTTTGCTAAGTGGTCCCTCATCAAGGTTTCTTACCTTTGGGTCTCATTTTGTTTTACTTAGAGTCAAGGTCAACTTACCTCATCAAGAGAAACTATCCTCTCTTTGGAAGCCACACCTACTCTACTACATACATACTTGGTCTTACACTTTGGACATTGCAAGTACACCTCAAGATTCATTTACACTCCATACAACTCTTGGTCTTCCATACTCTTTCCATTTTTCATCTAGTCTCTCACATCTTGGTCAAACACCTAGTTCATGGTTGAAACCCGTCTTCAAAAATCTAGGAGAAAAGATAAAGAAGCTCAAGAGTCCGCAAACATGAGTTCTTATGAGTATGACAATGATTTATTTTTCAATCCTGAGCACACTACACTGCCTGACATGGATGTTTATAGACACATTCCAAATGTGGAAAACGCAGACACTACAAACAACAAGGCTACACACAATGACAATGTGGACAACTTTTCAATACAATCAGCAGATATAGAAGAATCCATAATGAATCCTCATTTCAATAGATTGGTTGAAGAGATAATGAAGAGGGATAGACAATACTTCTTACACATGATGGCACAAAGTGGAGCTAAAATACCTCATGACTTTGACATGTCTCAACTTATGGAAAACTGACCCTCGCAACAAACTCACTCCAACATGGATCAAAGGAGACCCAATAGTGGAGGAAATAGAGGACCGCATATGGTACCTGAATCACCATCAGCTTTGCTTCAAAAACCAGAAATCCCACATACACACGGTCAAACATATGATACTTACCTTCGAAGACCATTATGGAAGTCTTATGCAGATAGATATGCTCAATCACATGCTCAAGCTATGGATCAATCAAAGCAATGGGATATTCCAAGGCATGCTCAAAATTTGGACACAAGGAAACCTCATGTCAAATTTGGGGGCAACACAATAGAACCCGACGTGCCTATAGAATATGGTATATATGCACAAAATAGATATGGGGTTCCTCAACATGAAGCTATACCAAGTGCTCCCTATATGCCGCATCAATATAAACCTCCTCCATATGAACATGTGTATGATCAATATCATCCATACATGCAACAAGCTCCTCCTCAAATTGGTGTCTCAAACATGGGGTATGCTTCAAGAAGTCGATCTCCACCTAAGAGCAATTTGGAGCAACAAATTAGAGATTTACAAAAGAAAATGGAGGACATAAATACACCGAAGCCAACATACACAATGAGAGACATATGTCCTTATCCATTTGACAAGAGCATTCCAATGCCTCCTTTTCCTACACACTTTGTGACGCCTAAATTTGATAAGTATAGAGGAAAAGGGGATCCTAAGGCACACATAAGACAATTTTTCATAGCTTGCATTGAGGTAGCAGTAGAAGAGACATATTTGATGAGATTATTCCCACAAAGCTTAGGTGATCAAGCTATGGAATGGTTCTCCCAACTTCCACCTGGTATTAAGTTATGGGGTGACCTAGTAGAAGCATTTCTTCAACATTTCTCCTACAATATAGAGACAGACATATCAGTCACTACTTTGTGCAACACCAAGCAAAAAGAGGGAGAATCTTTTGCATCATTTTTACAAAGATGGAGAAATCTAGCCAGCAGATGCTCTTGTGAGATTCCACAAAAACAAATGGTAGAGATGTTCACCCAAAATGTTAACAAAGAGATTGGTTATGACTTAAGGAAAGCTTGTTTGTCTACCTTCAAGGACGTTATCGAAAAAGGCTTAGCAACAGAAAAGGTCCTAATTGAACAAGGAGTCATTAAGATATTTAAGGAAAACAAAGATGACTTTAAAGGAAAAGACAAGCCAAGATTTTGGAATAAAAACAAGAACACAGTCAATGATGGTGTTGTTGATGCCAACATGGTGCGACCCAAATTCATCTTTTCAGGATCAAGTTCTACAAACAATCAAGTGAATACTCAAACAACTTCTAGATCACGAAGGAAGTACACTCCATTGGGAGAACCACTTGAGTCAGTTTTCAAGAAGCTTGTGGCAAACAAGGTAATCACAGTTCCAGATTTTCCTCCATATGAACCAAAGGTTAAGCCGAATTGGTGGAATGATGATTAGTATTGTGAATTTCATAAGAGCAAGGGTCATAAGATAGGAAATTGTCATCGACTGAAGAACATCATACAGGATCTCATTGATAGAGGTGACATTGAGATTGAGGGACATTCATCTAATCAAGAATATGAGATATTTAAGGAACCATTCCCAAAACATGACAAGGGAAAAGCTAAAGCCACAGATGACCAAGCCAACTATACTAGAGCACCTTACAACTATGATTCAACTATCAATAATATCTCAATGGACAATTACATCTCTACTATTATCATCAAGGACAAAGCATCTGAGAATTCTACTCAGAGACCCAAGATTGTCCTAAAAGGTGTTGGATCTTCTTCCGAACCTACCTCTGAATGTCACATTACAACCCATCGAGGTAAAATTACTTTGCAAGGTGCTCCAGCTAAAAACACCGCCTCTTCATCAACCAAACCTGAGTATGACCTTGTAGAACAGTTAGGGAAGACACCCGCGTGCATCTCCATACTTGAACTCTTACGTATATCCCCCGCTCATAAAGCTATTCTTGACAAAATCTTGAGAGATACTGCTGTTCCCACTGATCTGAATGTGGACCAGTTTCAAGCCATGGTGGGATACCTTTCCATTCCACACTCCCTTACATTCACAGAAGCCGATGATGCCTCCGTAAGTCAGCCACATAATGCACCATTACACATTGAAGCCTTCATACACAAACATCAAATAAAACGAGTCCTGATAGATGGAGGAGCAGGTCTAAACATTTGTATATTGAACACTATTAAACAATTGGGATATTCTGATAAAGCTGTGAATTCTACAAACAAAATCACCATCAAGGCATATGATGATGAAGAGCGTTTATCCAAGGGCACAGTCACCTTACCTCTCAGAGTTGGGCCAGTTACAAAGGATGTGGTTTGTCAAGTCCTAGATCTAGATCTCAGATACAACATACTCTTGGGACGTCCATGGATTCATGAGATGAGCACAGTCCCATCTACATATCATCGATGTATCAAGTTTCCACACAATGGAGTTGAAGTGACCATCAAAGCGGATCCAAATCCATTCATATATTGCAACAATCTGCAACCTCGGTCAGAAATAACAATCCTAGCCAATCGCGAAGCTATTCCTTCATCAGCATATGTGGATCCTGAATCCTTAAAAACTTCTACATCCAAACAAGCAGAGCTAAAAGAAAAGTTCAAGATTAAAGACCTAGGATGTGGTGAGTATATATTTCATGTTGACCAGCTCCCATTATCTCCTAAGGTATTCTGTCAACAAGAACAACCTACAAACAATTTTCAATGCCAAGGAATTGGGTGTGAACCACCTAGTGTTGTGGCTACTAAGTCCGAATGCAAATCTCCTCTAGTGGTGCAAGCATCTCTTAATATCAATAATCCTAAGAGTGGTTCCTGTGAAGAATCTATTGAGCATATCGCCAGCCCTCTTGATAACTCACATAGCTTTACCATATCATCCACTCATTCCATTTCCACTCCACTTCCAGACTTGGATCAACAAGAATTACAAAAGCCCTTACTCATTGGGGATAAAAAATTGAGCGTTGAAAAGAAAAATCTAAAAGTCAATAATAAAGAAACATCCTTTAGTCCAGATCAAAATCAAAAGCTATTGGACTCTGCAAAAATCAGAGTCAAGGATAAAAATCCTATGAAGAAAAAAGAGCAAGAGATGATCTCCCCTAATATCAAAATAACTGGGGGCAAAAGTTCTACAATTTCAAGTCAAAAAGCATACTTGTTGATCCTAAGTCTCCATCATGCTATCCTACTTTCACTTCTTTTCACAGTCATAAGCCTTCATAACTCTTCCACTTGTTCCACACATCCATCCCCTTCTAGTGATACATCATGGACCTTTAATGGAGCTTCCTCGAGGGACTTTGTTATCAGGGATGCCCAAACTTCTTCAGGTGACATGCATACGAGCCTGTGTAGTCCACACACTAGTAATTCTATCTCAATTCCTTTATCAAGGAAGACAGACACTCAAGCTACACATCATTCAGTCAAGAAACAATGCAACTACAATCACAAAGTCAAGCCTCGCACATTTGAGGTAGGTGACTTAGTTCTCAGAGAAAATCCCAAAAATCAGCAAGACAGAGAGAAGAGGGGCAAGTTCGAACCAAATTGGCTTGGTCCTTACATCATTATAGCAGCATATGGATCTAGGGCATATTAGCTCTCAACTATAGAAGGTGAACCTTTGGAGGATCCTATCAATAGCATGCACCTTCGCAGGTTCTACACATAGCTCTTTAGAGTATCCTAATTCAAAAAATACAAAAAAATAAAAAATTTCAAAAATACAAAAAAATCAAAATTTATATACAAAAAAATTATTATAAAACAAAAAAATCGTTACTTGGTGAAAACCTGGCAAACAGGCGCCTTGTGACACAAAAAACATTGAAAAATCAAAAAGTAAAGAGAAATAATTTCGTCCAACGGTGAAAACCACTTCGGTGGCGCCCTGGGCAAGTACCATGGTGAAAACTGGGTCACCAGCGCCATGCGTAGAGACATTGCTCCTCCCTCCTTCAGGATTCACTTTCATCCTTTCACTTTGCACACACTCACATCCTATTCATTCATAATAAACTTACCCAGTCCCATCATGGCTTGTTATTGATCTACCCAAGATTGGTTAGCCATTCATAATAAACCTCCCTTTTCACATCCCTTTCCATCCATAATAAATCAGATCCTATCTGTGGCTAAGGCAAATCCTACGTCTAGTGATGGGTGTGGAAATGAGAACATCACATGTTTCAAGGAGTACAGTTTCTTCCAGCTTCCTTCAGTCTGTCCGCACACAATCCACAATAAAGCAATATTTGCATCACAGATCCGCAATAAAGTTTCATCTTCTCCACAATAAAGTATTAGTTTCATGGATTCAGTCAGTTTCAGATGAGACACAGCAGCAACAATGGGCTTCAACAAAATCAAATCTTTCAACAGACTCAGACAACATATGGTTCAGTGCTATCTATCCTTTCTGTGAAAGTGAACATTGTGACCACATCAAATAAGACTTATACAAGTGACAAGAGACACTAAACTTGAGGACTATAGTGGATGTTGGTGTTGAGTCTTGGTTTTCTTTTGATTTTATCTTTTGGTGACATGTCTTTTAGCTTTTCCAGGATGTCTTTGACTAGAGATTCTATCTCCAGGATGTCTTTGACTAGAAAGGCGAGGATGGGGTATCGTCACCTATTTGCATTTGCTGTCTGTGGATTGTCTCTTAGTAATGCTATGACTTGTCCAAGGATATGAGGACACTGTGAGTCTAGTATGAACTGGGGCATTCCTTGTTTGTGACTGTCTTATCTCCATGCAAACGGGTACAATGACTTTCTGGGTCAAACATATGCCTCGATTGTCATAACCTACTTGCCATAATAAAGCTCAATGATGATAACGCACAAGAAGCTCTTTCACTTTCATATCTTCTGTCTTTCATCCCCCTTTCTTGATTGACTTCCATCGTCCTTCTCGAGTCCGTGTAGCCTACTATCACATGACTGAGTATAATGACACACCAAAAACATTTGCATTTCATGTAGTTGCACCTACATTACCACATATAAGCATTTCATACATACATATAGATATCACAACTGCATCACATCCTGCACACAACACCTGTTAGCACAATTTACATCTGCATTATCATATTCATCTGCATTACATACATTCACATTTGCATCATGCATACACATATAAAACATAAAAGAACAAAAAAAAATATTGCATTACATCATATACATATTTGCATCCATATCATAAGCATCACATAAGAACATCTCATCACATAGGTACACATGCATATAGCTACCGCAAAGATGCATCATCTCATATATATATAAAGTGTCATGATACAATGATGTCAAAATCATATGGCTACAATCACCCGTAGGTGTCTACATCATTATACAAAATGGTACAAAACTGATACAGAGGAACTCACTAATCACTCCTGCCAACACTATTGGTAGTGCTAATCCTATCCATGTCATGGTACCCCATGCCACGTGTCCCACCCTCATCTCCAGTCCCGGATCCTAGAACACTCGTCTAAGGGCATCCCTATCTTCGTCTCGATCGTACAAAATCAGCTCCCCATCAATTGGTATCCACATAATCCTGTATACATCCTCCAGGGTAACTGTCATCTCACCCATCGGCAAATGGAATGTGCAAGTCTCTGAATGCCATCTCTCGGCCAGCGCAGTCAGCAAACCCATGTTTTCCCGAAACTCAGGCACATATAGCACGTGTCTCAAACCCATCTCCTCGATGGCAGCTCTATCCTGAAACGACAACTCTGGTCGCAACCTCTGTGTCGATGGGAATCTCTCCCGTGACTCTAACATAGGCAAATACTCCTGCAGTCAAACAAATCAATCATGTCAGTCATTGTGGCATTCACTGTTTATCACAAAATGCTACCTTTTATCTAAATGTATATGGTTATCTATCTTACTGACACTCACTGTTCATCACAAAGTGTTGCTTCTATCCTAGTAGTACTCACTGTTCATCACAAAGTACTACGTGTGTGACACTCCCTGTTCATCACAAAGTGTTACTCACATTTTGCACTCCCTATTCATCACAAAGTGCTGCTCATACTTTGGGTACTCCCTGTTCATCACAAAGTACTCTATCTTGGTGCTCCCTGTTCATCACAAAGTGCCTTGATCTATCCTAGTCTTCCTAGAGGACCTTCTTGAGTGTATCCTCTCAGCAGCTTATCCAATCGACAACGTATGTTCATCACAGAACTGCCCATTTGACCTAGAAGAGAAAACCTTGCATTTTTCAAACATAAACGCGTTTCTAACTCACAAACGCGCCTATAGACTGCACAAGCACGCCTAAACAACACAGACGCGCCTGTTTTACATAAACGTGCCTACATTGTTCACAAATGCGACTTTGCAACATAAACGCCCCTGAAGGACGTAGACGTGCCCGTCTTTGACACAAACGCGGTTCCAGACACAGACGTGCCTGGCACCGACACAGACGCGCCTGTCGAACATAGACGCGCCTGACACCGACGCAGACGCGGTTTCCCGGTTTTTGCATTTTTTGTACCCTACTTCTAAGCGCATTTATTGCCCTATCTACCATGCATTAATGACAAACTTAAATGCGTCAAAGTACGAGGAGGTTTGGTGGTACTTACCGGCTCTCTTGCCTCTGCTGGCCTCTGAAATCAGCGAACATGGTCGAATCTGTGCACGAAAGCCATCGCTGCTTACTGCTGCTGCTCTTTTCTCGCTCTGCACTATGATCTCGTGGAGGTGTAGATGACAATGAGGATTTCTTTTGCCCGTGGTCTATCTTATAGCCTACCCTAGCCCTCGCCTTCATTTCCCGAGTCAGTCTTCTTCATCCCGTGACTCTGTCACTTTATCCGGTCTGTCCATTCTAGCCTTTCTTTCTTATCGAGAGATTGTCTGCAATCTTTTCAGACATTTTCATCCAATCTCTCGAGGGGGTATATCATTCCCATTTTGGGGCAACTCTGTATCAGTTCATCTTATCTTCTTTGAAACAACGCGACAAGCCGCATTGTCTCAAAGAGGGGCAAAATGTAGACACCCAAAATTGTCATGTTTAAATTAAATAAATATTTTGTTTATTTAATTATCTAAGCCTAATTCTTCTATTAATTAAATAAATCTTTATTTATTTAATTAATTCATTTATCTTCTTCTAGCCTTATTTCTCATTTAAATAAATACATTTATTTATTTAAATTATCATTTTCCTAAATTAAATAAATATCTTATTTATTTAATTGATCCCACTTCTTCTATTAATTAAATAAATCTTTATTTATTTAATTAATTCATTAACCTTTTCCACCTATGACACATGTCATTCATCTCTTAATTCATACACTACCTACCCCTTTCATTATTTTATTATTTCCTTTACCTACCCTCTAATCCTAGCCGACCTCCTTTTTACACCTCTCAATCTTATCCCTCCATTTCATATTGTGTCTTCTATTTAAGGAGATGCCTTCTTCATTATCAAACCCTAATCACTCAGCCTAATCGACAATTTGGAGGACTCGACTACACTACGATCCTACTTGCAACCACATTTCGTTCTTTGTTGAGCTCTTGTGCATATTAAAATCTGAGAGCAAATATATCAAGCAAGATCAATGGAGATAGGAAGAATGGAGATCAAAAACCTATTGGACATGTGATGGTATAATCTTTGTGATTTCATTTGATTTGCATTGTCTTAGGTAATCTTCATATGTTATGGTGGATCTTTGTTGATTGTTAGGCTAGGGTTTTGTGGTTGAATTCATTTAGCCTTTCAATATTGTTATTATTGTTATCCATTTTCACCATATACACTGATGATTCTGATGATGATGAACTTGTAAGTGGATCTGGTAATGGAAGCTCAAGTAAAGATTGGGTCTTTATTGTTATCAAGGATGAGTCTTCAGAACCTGTCAATGATACAACTCATACTGAGGAGAAAGCTCTAGCTGCTAAAATTGAAGAGAAAGATGAATGGGTTATAGATAGTGGTTGCTCACATCACATGATCGGTGATAAGAGGAAATTCCTAACTTTGCAAGAATTTGATCATGGACTAGTCATATTTGGAGATAACAAGGCATGTAGAATCAAAGGCAAATGAACAATATCCCTCAATGGTAAGAACAATATGGACAATGTTTATTATTTTTAAGGTTTGAAGCATAATCTTTTGAGTGTAGGTCAGATGGTGGATAGAGGATTTTATTTGCAATTCAATGATGGAAAATGAAATATTATAAATAGATCAGGATTGGAAATTGCATCCGAAACTCAGACCAAAGGGAATATCTTTCATTTGAACTCCGGTGAGAAGGCTTGCTTGATTGCTTAGATTGATGAAAGTTGGTTATGACATAAAAGGATGTGTCACGTGAATTTTAATTGCATAGTAAAGGTCATTTCAGCCCAGGCTATCAATGATTTTCCCAAGATCATCAAGCCTCATAATCCAATATGTAAAGAATGTCAAATTGGTAAGAAAATCATAACTTCTTTCAAAAGAATACATGAATATCTAATGAAATTCTTGATCTTATTCATACTAATCTATGTGGTTCGGCAAGGACTAGAAGCTTCCAAGTAGATAGATACTTTATGTTGCTTATTGATGATGTTGGAATTATGGATGAATTGATTATGTGTTGCACTGATGTTTTGTCATTGATATCAACACTAGTTGTTATGGTTGGTTACCGACAAACAGGTTTTGGTTACCAATAGAAGATCTAGTGTTATCGATAGAAGAGATTATCTGTTGGTTACTTCCGGCATGTTTAGATCAATGGAGTATGTTAGATTTTATGTGTTACATGTTCCTGGAGCATTTTTTGGTTAGTTGGTATTGACTTGGTAATCAGATACTATCATACACTCTTGTAAAGCCATACCAGCATTGGTTTAAGGTTTAACCAACAGAGATTTCACTGAGGAATCTTGACAAGATGCATAAGTGGTCTTGGTGCAGCTTCTACATGGATTTCAAGATGCTAAAGATGTTCTTTGATTGTGCTTCAACTGCTTGAAGACATTGCTTTGGCGTGGTGGACCCAAAATAGGTCTGGTACCTATCTAGGTTATGGACCGGTATCATGTTAACGTGTACTCTACATGTTACCGAGATGTTTCAAGATGTTCTATGGGTTGGTTATTATTGTTTTGGTCTGATGCCGACATGACATATTCTTTGTAATATGGATTTATTTAATGATCTTATTGTAATATCTTTTAGGTGACCAACCTAATTGGTTTAGGCCTTAGGGTTGGTATAAAATGATGCAAGATCTCATTGTAGATCATGGAGAATATGTGTCATGGTCTTGAAATGAAATATCATATGCAAAGGAGATTTGGTTGATCATAGGTGATTGAATTGGGATTAAGGAAGAGGTTATAGGCTTCTGGTATTGAGCTTAACCGAGAATGTAATCAAGCATGGTAGATTCTATCTCTAGTAGTTCATTATTCTGGGTTGGTGTCCATTTATATTGAGGTGGTTATAACCTCTTTGTAGTCAGTGAGACTCTTTTGTAATGAGTAGTACGCTTTAGGGAGTGTGCCTTCCTGCATGTGTAGGCCCCTCATTGTATCACATACTTTCTACAAAAGTATTATCTGATTGTGGGTAGGATTCCCACCGTGGATTTTCCCTTTCCAGGTTTTCCATGTACAAATAATGGTGTTATGTGTTATGGTTGCATTGTGTTGATTATCCAATTTATTGTTACGTTTCATTGATTACCGGTATATATTTTTCCTTAATGTTTATATGCTCTGGTTTAAGGTTATTAAGTGGATTAAATGATATAATTTGTTAACAACTGATTCATCCCCCCTCTCAATTGTTCACTGGTTATCCTAAAAATTGGTATCATAGCTTTGGTCCTCTTTTGCAGAAGCTTAACCGCTTGAGATAGATCCTATGGCAGCTAACACTTCAAATCCACTAGCAACTATTTTCAGAAGAGAAATCCCTAAGCTTGATGGAACAAATTATGGGAAATGGAAAATTTGAATGGAGACCCATCTTAGATGTCTTGGAAAGGATATTTGGGTGATCACTAAGAAAGTATACACACCTTATGATATGGCATCTGACAATCCTGCTCCTACAGACCTGGAGAAGAATATTCAAAAAGATTGCAGAGCTAGAGAAGCCCTCTTGTGTACACTTATTGAACTGAAATTCATGGGATTGATTGATAAATGATCAACATAGGTTATGTGGGATAAATTACAAACTCTGAATGAAGGTGATCCTACTGTCAAAATTGCTAAACTTGATGGTTACCGGGTAAGATATGAAAACTTGAAGATGGAAGATAATGAAAGAATTGTTGTGTTTATGGAAAGAGTAAATGAGATTGTTATGGGAATTCAATATTGTGGAGGATCTCTAAGTGAAGAAGAAATAGTTTCCAAAGTCTTGAGAGCCCTTCCACCAACTTACAAGATGAAGGAAACTACAATTAATGAGTTGAGAATAATGGCAAACACTTTAGTTAATAGAGACATTCTGATTGGGAAATTATTTACTTTTGAGATTAAAGAATTTGGATATTCTAGAGCTATAAAGTCTGAACCTGTTTTTCATGCATCATCATCTACCGACAAAAGTGATTGGAAAGCCTTATATGCAGAAGAATTAGAAGATATGAGGAAAGAAGATGAAGAATTTGAGCAACTTGAAGCCTTATTTGCTAGAAGACTAGCTAAAGGACCGACAAGAAGTAAGTATGAAAGAAAAGCACCTTTTAAATGTTTTGCATGCAATAATATTGGTCATTTTGCATCTAGATGTCTTGAAAGGAATACAAGATTTGAGGAAAGAGTTAAGAAATCATTTAAGCCTAACCAAAACAGAGATAGATTCAAGAAATGTAAAAAATGCTACATAGCAGATGAGAAAGGACTAATTGATGACTCTGGGGATGAACCGACAGAAGACTTTGCTAGTGGATCCAACAATGGAAAGGAATGGGTGTTCTATGCTTTAAAACAAAATGAACCAGAACCGGTTATCATGAATGAAGAAAAGGCCTTGGCAGAAAAAATTGAAGATACGGATGAGTGCGTAATTGATAGTGGATGCTCACATCATATGACTAGAAATAAAAGAAATTTTTTGTCCCTCGAATAATACAGTGGCGGTCAAGTTAGATTTGGAGATGACAAAGCATGTATGATCAAAGGTAGAGGTATTATTTCTCTAGATGGCAAGCATAATACTGATAATGTCTATTATGTAGAAGGTTTAAATCATAATCTTTTGAGTGTTGGTCAATTGGTGGACAAGGGTTTGCAACTTTAGTTTAAAGATAGAAAATGCAAAATCATTAACAAGACTAGTTTGGAGATTGTAACTGGTATTCAAATTGGAGGTAGTATCTTTCACTTGAACACTAGTAATAAGACATGTTTGATTGCTCATATTGATGAGAGTTGGTTATGGTATAAGAGGTTGTGTCATGTTAATTTTTATTGTATTGTTAAGATCGGTTCAACTAAGGTAGTTAGAGATATACCTAAGATTATGAAACCTCTTAATCCGGTGTATACAGAATGTCAATTGTGAAAGAAAGTTAGAACTTGTTTTAAGAACATAAATATTAAATCTAATGTTGTACTTGATTTTATTTACATTGATTTATGTGGTCCTACAAGGACTAGAAGCTTTCAAGGTGATAGGTATTTTATGTTGATTGTTGATGACTATTCTAGGATGATGTGGGTGACTTTTCTTAGGGAGAAGTCTGAAGCCTTTGAGAAATTCAAGATCTTTAAAGAAAAGGTTGAAACAAAAATTGGATTGAAAATCAAATGTCTAAGATCAGATCAAGGTGGTGAGTTCACTTCTCATGAATTTAACAGTTATTGTGAGAGAAATGGAATTAGGAGACAATTATCTGCACCTCAGACTCCTCAGCAGAATAGAGTAGTGGAAAGAAAGAACAAAATTATTTTGGATGCAACAAGATATATGATGATGGAAACCAAATTTCCTCACATCTACTGGAGAGAAGCAGTGAGTACATCAGTCTACACATTCAACAAATTTCACATCAAAGGTGAAACCCGTAAGACCCCTTATGAATTATGGTTTGGACATACACCTACTATTAAATATTTTAGAATTTTTGGAAGTAAATGCTATATCAAAAGAGATGATTCAATTAGGAAGTTTGATCCTATATGTGATGAAGTGATATTTCTTGGTTATTCAATTTAAAGAAAAGCATATAGATGTTATATCAAAAGATTGCAGAAAATTGTGGAGAGTGCTAATGTGAAAGTGGATGAGCAATACAAAAATCAATCTATATAATATGACAAGGAACTGACAATGGAAATGATCATAACTGAACCAACAATGCCTCAACCGGTATAGGAAACTGAAATAGTTACACCAGTACAATTAGAAAATTCAACTGTGATTGATTATCAGAGTAGTAAACCTGAAGTTTAGAAGACACCAAGGATTGTAAGATTAAATTATTTTGAAGATCAAATCATTGGAGATAGGAACAAGGGAGTTATGACAAGAAGAAGACTAGCAAATCAAGAGGTATGTCTTATTTCTCTAATTGAAGTGGCATTTTTTATTGAAGCTTGTAAAGATGAACATTGGTTAAAGTCTATGGAAGATGATTTAGATCAGATAGAGAAAAATGAAACTTGGACTTTAGTTCCTTGGTCTAAAAATAAGAATGTTATTGGAACTAAATGGGGTTTTAGGAATAAACTGAATGAGGATGGTCAATTTGTAAGAAACTAGGCTAGATTGGTTTGTAAAGGATATTCTCAAATCAAAGGAATTGATTATCGTGAGACATTTGCACCTGTAGCTAGAATTGAAGCTGTTAGACTATTTCTTGCCTATGCAACTTATAAGAACTATGAGGTTTATCAAATGGATGTTAAATGTGCATTTTTAGATGGTGAACTTGAGGAAGAAGTATACATTGAGAAACCTGATGGATTTTCATTGACAGATGAAAAAGATATGGGTTGCAAATTGAAGAAAACTTTATATGGATTGAAACAAGCTCCTAGAGCTTGCTATGCAAGGTTGGATAAATATATTTTGAAGCTTGGTTTTACTAAAGGCAGTGTTGATAGTAATCTATATTATAAGATCACTGATCATATTATGATTATTTAAGTATTTGTTGATGATATCATTTTTGGAGGAGAACATAAATTGTGCATGGAATTTTCTAATAATATAAAAAATGAATTTGAAATGTCCATGATTGGTGAGATGAGATTTTTCTTAGGTTTACAGATTACTCAAACTGACAAAGGAATTTTTAATTGTCAAAATAAGTATCTAAGAGAATTGTTGAAGAAGTTTGGTATGGATAATTCCAAACTGGTAAGTACTCCTATGGTGACAAGTGAGAATTTTTCTATCAAGGATACTTCTACTCCGGTAAGTCCGACAAGGTATAAGTCTATGATTGGTGGTCTGCTATATTTAACTCAGACTAGACCGAATATTATGAATGCAGTAAGTATTATTTCAAGATATCAAAGTAATCATAAAGAAAATCATGAAAGAGGATATTCTGGTATTTGTAAGGAATAACAGAATATGGCTTATACTATTCTAAAGATGACGATTTCACTTTATGTGCATATACTGACTCAGATTTGGCAGGAGATACTAATGAGAGGAAGAGCACTTCTAGTGGAGCTTTCTTTCTTGGAAAGAAACTGGTTTCATGGATCAACAAAAAGTAGTCATGCATTTAATTATCTACTGCAGAAGCTGAGTATGTTGCAGCAGCAACTAATTGCACTCAAGTCTTGTGGATGAAGAAGATGTTGAAGGATATCAAGGTAAATTGTAGTGAACTAGTAGTTATCTACTATGATAACTCTACAACTATTGACATGTCTAAGAATCTGGTATTTCACTCTAAGACTAAGCATATATCAATAAAGTATAAATTTCTGAAGGACAAGATAGAAGGAAAGGAAGTCAAATTGGTTTATGTGAACACTAAAGAACAGATTGTAGATATATTCACTAAACCAATATCTAAGGAATCATTTGAGTATTTGAGAGTCAAGTTAGGGGTTTCTGCCCCTCCGACAGAGACTTGATTGATGTAGTTTGTCATTAGTCTGACATGCATTATCAGAAATACTATTCATTCTGGCACTGATGAGTGGTGCTACTACTCAGGGGGAGTAGTCAACTTTGAGATTTAGAGGTTTATATTCTTTCTTTCATATTTGTGTCAGATTTCTTGCATTGATGTCAAAGGGGGAGAGATAGTGATGTGAAAAATAAATTCAGAAATTTACAAAGATATTATTTACAGGGGGAGAGTTATTGATATTCAGGAGATTGTTGGTCATCTTCCATGGGGGCAGACTTGTTTGGCATTTTTTGGTACTTAGATTTTTTTCATATCTAGTGTTTCCATCAATGCCAAAGGGGGAGATTGCTATAATTATGAGTTAATTGATTATGTGTTGCATTGATTTTTTGTCATTGATGTCAACACTAGTTGTTATGGTTGGTTACCGGCAGACAGGTTTTGGTTACCGATAGAAGATCTAGTGTTACCGACAAAAGAGACTTTTTGTTGGACACTTCCAGCATGTTTGGATCAATGGAGTGTGTTTGATTTTATGTGTTACATGTTCCTGGAGCATGTCTTTGTTAGTTGGTATTGACTTGGTAATTAGATACTATCATAAACTCTTGTAAACCCATACCAACATTAGTTTAAGGTTTAACCGACAGAGCTTTCACTGAGGAATCTTGTCAGGATGCATAAGTGTTGTTGGTGCGGCTTCTACATGGATTTCAAGATGTTGAAGATGTTCTTTGATCATGCTTCAACTGCTTGAAGACATTTCTTTGGTGTGGTGGACCCAAAATAGATCTGGTACCTATCTAGGTTATGGATGGGTATCATGCTAACATGAACTTTACATGTTATTGGGATGTTTCAGGATGTTCTATGGATTGGTTATTGTTGTTTTGGTATTAAGCCGACATGGCATATCATTATAATATGGATTTATGTAATGATCTTATTGTAATATCATTTAGGTGGCCAACCTAATTGGTGTAGGCCTTAGGGTTGGTATAAAATGATTTAAGATCTCATTGTAGATCATGGGGAATGTGTGTCGTGGTCTTGAAATGCAATATCATATGCGAAGGAGACTCGGTCGATCATAGGTGATCGAATTGGGATTAAGGAATAGGTTAAAGGCCTCTGGTATTGAGCTTAACTAGGACTATAATCAGGCATGGTAGATGTTATCTCTGGCAGTTCATTATTCTAGATTGGTGTCCATTTATCTTGAGGTGGTTATAACCTCTCTGTAGTCAGTGAGACTATTTTTTAATGAGCAGTATGCTCTAGGCAGTGTGCATTCCTACATATGTAGGCCCCTCATTATATCACATACTTTCTATAGAAGTATTATCTAACTGTGGGTAGGCTTCCCACCATGGTTTTTCCCTTTCTGGGTTTTCCACGTACAAATCATGGTGTTATGTGATATGGTTGCATTGTGTTCATTATCTACTTTATTGTTAAGTTTCACTGCTTAATTTTTAAATGCTTCGGTTTAAGGTTATTAAGTGGACTAATTGATATAATATGTTAACAAATGATTCATCCCCCTCTTAGTTGTTCACCGATTATCCTAACAGATGATTACTCTAGAATGATGTGGGTTGCATTTTTGAAAGAAAAATCAGAAGGTCTTGAAAACTTCAAAATATTCAAAGCTATGATTGAGACAGAAACATGATTGAAGATAAAATGCTTAAGATCATATCAAGGTGGTTAATTTACATCCAGTGAATTCAACATTTTTTGTGAGAAATATGAAATCAGAAGACAATTATTTGCACCTAGAACTCCATAGTAGAATGGAGTAGTGGAAAGAAAGAACATAACTATCTTATATGTTGCAAGAACAATGATGATGGAAGCCAAACTTCTTGATATCTATTGGAGAGAAGTTGTCAATACTGCAGTCTACACTTTCAACATAATACACATAAAATATGATACTAGTAAGACTCCTTATGAAATATGGTTTGGTCATACTCCTACTATCAGGTATTTCAAAATATTTGGAAGTAAATGATATATTAGAAGAGATGATGCATTAGGGAATTTTGATCCTAGAAGTGATGAAGGAATATTTCTGGGTTATTCTACTAAGAGAAAGGCACATAGATGTCATAACAAAAGATTGCAAATGATAATGGAAAGCATAAATGTCAAAGTGGATGATAAATGCAACAATCAGAACATATCATATGATTATGGAGTGGAAGATGGAATTGTCAGATCAGAATTGGTAGTGCAAGAATCAGATCAGAGCATTGATCCAGTTGCTCCAATAACATCAAAAAATTCCATAGATACTGTTGAAGCACATAAAGAGTCAGAAAGTCAAGATAATCCAAAGACTCCTAGGTATATAAAGCTAAATAATTATGAAGATCAGATCATTGAAGATAAGAGGAAAGGTGTGATGACAAGAAGAAGATTAGTTGTTGAAGAGGAATGTTTAATTTCTCAAATTAATCTAGAATCAGTTATGGAAGCATGTAAAGATGAGAATTGGATGAAAGAAATGAAAGAAGAATTAAATCAGATAGAAAAGAATAACACATGGGAATTGGTTCCTAGGCCTAAAGATAAAAATGTTATTGGAACTAAATGGAATTTTAGGAAGAAACTAAATGAGGAAGGTCAGGTTGTAAGAAATAAAGCTAGATTAGTTTGCAAAGGATATTCACAGCAAGAAGGAATTGATTATGATGAAACTTATGCTCTGGTTGCAAGGATTGAAGCAGTAAGACAATTTATTGAATATATTGCACACAAGAACTACAAGGTATATCAAATGGATGTCAAATGTGCATTTCTAAATGGAGATCTTGAAGAACTTGAAACAAGCCCCTAGAGCCTGGTATGATAGATTGGATAAATATATTTCAAATCTTGGTTTTAGCAAAGCTAATGCTGATGGTAACTTATACTATAAGATTGAGCATGATGACATACTAATCATTGAAGTCTTTTTTGATGATATCATTTTTGGAGGAGAAGAAATCCTATGCATGAAATTTGCTAATAAAATGAAGAATAAATTTGAAATGTCTATGATTGGTGAGATGAAGTTTTTCCTAGGTTTACAAATTACTCAGACTAATAAAAGTATATTCATTTGTCAAACAAAATATGTGAAGGAATTGCTTAAGAAATTTGGACTTGAAAACTCAAAACTTGTTGGAACCTATATGATAACCGGTTGTAAATTGTCAAAGGAAAATGAATCTCATATAGTGAACTCATCTAGATTCAAATCAATGATTGGTGGATTACTATACTTAACTTAGACTAGAGTGGATATAATGAGTGATGTTTGCATTGCTTCTTGATTTCAGTCAGATCGAAGAGAAAGTCTGTTGGCAATATGAGGGAATTGATTATGTGTTGCATTGATGTTTTGTCATTGATGTCAACATTAGATGTCATGGTTTTTTATCATCTTCCAGTAGAAGGATTCGATTGGGAAGATTATCAGTTGATTGTCATCGCTATGATTTGGATGATGGAATAAGTTTGTATGGATGGTTCATATGCTTCTAAAGTATGTTTTAGTTAGTTGGTATTGACTTGATGATCAAATGATATCTTATGTTCTAGTAAACTTTCTTTATAGGTCTAGTAAGGGTTTCACCGATAGAGCTTTATTGAAGATTTCTAATGAATTGCATAAGTGGTGTTGGTGCAGCTTCTAGAAGGGATTCAAGATGTTGATGGTGATTGTGTTCATGCCTCGACTGATTGGTGTCATTTCTTTGGCATGTGTGGATCTAATTTAGGTCCTGTGCTATTAGGTTATGGACTAGTTTTCATGTAACATGTTGGTGGATCCTATGATGCGCTTCTAGGATATTCTATTGATTGGATGGTATTTGTTTGGCCTTAGGCTGACATGTTTTATGATTTTATTTTAAGATTATGTAATGGATCTATTGAATTATCATTTGGGTGGCCAACCTAATTGGTTAGGTCTCAGGTTGGTATAAATATATGAAAGATCTCATTGTAGATCATGTATGAATGGGCAAGGTGTGAATAATGTAATAATCCTTTGTGCAGAGGATTTGGTTGATCATAGGTGATTGAGTTGGGTTTATGTAAGATGTTTTATACCTTTGGTATTGAGCTTAACTAGAACTGTAATTTGGCATGTTTGATGCTATCATAGGTAGTTCTTCTTTCTAGATTGTTGTCCAAATATCTTGAGGTGGTTGGCCTCTTCTGTAGTCAGTGAGACTCCATTGTAATGAGCAGTGTGCTCTAGGCAGTGTGTCTTCTTGCATGTGCATGCCCCTTTTGTAATCATATAGTTTCTAGAGAAGTATCATCTGATTGTGGGTAGGGTTTCCCATCATGGTTTTTACCTTTACTCGATTTTCCACTTACAAATCATGGTGTTATGTGTTATGGTTGCATGGTATTGATTCTTTGGTTTTCAATTATGCTTTAATGCTTTATCAATTATTTCGATAAAAGGTTTTAAGTGCTTTAATTAACATAATTTGTTAATAATTGATTCACCCCCCTCTTAGTTGTTCACCGGTTATCCTAAAAATTTGTATCGGAGCCTGGTCATCTTTTTGTAGAAGCTTAACCACTTGAGGAAGATCGTATGGCAACTAATAGTTAAACTACTATTTTCTTGAAGGAGAGCCCTAGGCTTGATGGAACAAAATATGGAGTATGGAAGATTTGGATGGAGACTCATTTAAGATCAATTGGGAAGGAAATTTGGGAAATAACTTAGAAAGGTTACACTCCTCATAATCTGGCATCTGGCAATCCTGCATTGGCAGACTTGGAAAAGAACATTGAAAATGATTACAGAGCTAGAGAAGCTCTCTTAAGCGCCTTATCATATCAGAAAATCATGGGACTATTAGCAAAAGCTATATGGGACAAGTTAGAGACTCTGAATGAAGGTCATCCCACTATTAAAATTACAAAACTTGATTTTTACCGGGTAAGATATGAAAGCTTGAAGATGGAGGAGGATGAAAGAATTTATGGATTCATGGAAAGGGTAAATGAAATTGTATTAAGAATTCAGTGTTGTGGTGGTTCTCTGAGAGAGGAAGAGATTGTTTCAAAAGTGTTAAGGGTTGTGCCACCAACATATAAGATGAAGGTAACTGGAATTAATGAGCTAAGAGCCATACCTAATTCTTATGTCAATAGAGATACTCTTGTTGGGAAGATATCTATTTTTGAGCTTCAAGAATTTGGTCCTCCAAGAGCTACAAAGATTGATACTGCATATAAGGCATCTACATCATCAATCGGCAAGAAAGATAGGAAAGTTTTGTATCCAAAGGAATTAGAAGATATTAGGAAAGAATATGAAGAGATTGAGCATCTTGAAGCCCTATTTTCTAGAAGGATACCTAAAGGTCTGATAGGAAGTAAGTATGACGGAAAATCTCCTTTCAAATGTTTTGCATGTAATAAGGTAGGTCATTTTGTATCTAGATGTCTTGAAAGGAATTCAAAATTGGAAGAAAGAGAAATAAGATATTTTAAGCCTAACCCTCAATATCAAATCAAGCATAAGTACAAAAGAAACAAAAACAAATCATGCTACTATGTTGATGAGGAAGGAGTAATTGATGACTTAGAGGAAGAACTGGTAGGAAATTCAGCTAGTGGATCCGACAATGGAAAAGACTGGGTATTTTATGCTATGAAGGAAGATGATCCGGAACCAGTTATTAAAAATGAGGAAAAGGCCCTTGTAGAAAAAGCTAAAGACAAAGATGAATGGGTAATAGATAGTGGATGTTATCATCATATGATAGGAGACAAAAGAATTTTTTTAACCCAGCAAGAATTTGATGGTGGTCAAGTTAGATTTGGTAATAACAAAGCATGCATGATAAAAGGAAGAGGAACCCGTTAATTGGATGATAAGTATAACATTGATAATGTCTATTATATTGAAGTTCTAAAGCATAATCTTTTGAGTGTAGGAAAATTGGTAGGTAGAGGATTTCAATTACAATTCAAGAATGAAAAGTGAAAAATCATTAGCAAATCAGGACTGGAGATTGCAACCGGTACACAGACGAGAGGTAACATCTTTCATTTGAACTCCGATGAAAAGACATGTTTGATTGCACATATTGATGAAATTTGGCTATGGCATAAGAGATTGTGTCATGTAAATTTTGATTGCATTGTAAAGATCAGTTCAACTAAGCCAATTAGAGATTTACCTAAAATTGTGAAGCCTCATAATCCGGTATGTAAGGAATGTCAAATGGGTAGGCAAATAAAAACTTCTTTTAAGAGCATACCTGATAAATCTAATGATATTCTTGATTTGATTTATACTGACCTATGTGGTCCTTCTAATACAAGAAGCTTTTAAGGAGATAGATATTTCATGTTAATCATTGATGACTATTCTAGAATGATGTGGGTTGCTTTTCTAAGGGAGAAATTTGAAGGCTTTGAGAAATTCAAGATCTTTAAAGCTATGGTTGAGACAAAGACAGGAATAAAAATCAAGTGTCTAAGATCATATCAAGGTGGTGAATTCACATCTAGTGAATTCAATAGTTATTGTGAGAAAAATGGCATTAGGAGATAGTTATCTGCACTCCATACACTTCAGTAGAATGACATTGTGGAAAGAAATAATAGAACCATTTTGGATGCAGCTAGAACCATGATGATAGAAGATAAATTGCTTCATATCTACTGGAGAGAAGCAATAAGTACAATTATATATACATTCAACAGAGTTCACATTAAAGGAGATACTAGTAAGACACCTTATGAATTATGGTTTGGTCATTCTCCTACTCTTAAGTATTTCAGAATCTTTGGAAGTAAGTGTTACATCAAAAGAGATGATTCCATTGGAAAGTTTGGCCCTAGATGTGATGAAGGAATATTTCTTGGTTACTCAACTAAAAGAAAATCATATAGATGTTATAACAAAATATTATAGAGAATTGTGGAGAGTGCTAATGTGAAAGTGGATGAGTAGTACAAAGACCAAGCTAAATCTCATGACAGTGAACCGATAGTGGAAATGATCATAACCAATCTAGTAATGCCTATACTAGAATAAAATGTTGAATCAGTTACCTTGGCATCATCAAAAAACTCAACTGTAACTGAAGTGCAGCACAGAGAACCTAAAAAATCAGAAAACACCAAGGTATGTAAGGCTAAATCATTCTAAAAATCAGATCATTGGAGACAAAAGCAAGGGAGTTATGAGAAGGAGAAGGTTGGAAAATCAAGAGGTATGTTTCATTTCTCAAATTGAATGGGCATCATTAATTGAATCTTGTAAATATGAATATTGGATGAAAGCTATGGAAGATGAATTAGATCAGATAGAAAAGGACAATACGTGGACTTTGGTTCCCTAGCCTAAAAATAAGAATGTTATTGGAACTAAATGGGTTTTTAGAAACACACTGAATGAGGATGGACAAGTTGTAAGAAACAAGGCTAGATTGGTCTACATAAGATATTCTCAGAAGGAAGGAATTGATTATGGTGAAACTTTTGCACTTGTAGCTAGAATTGAAGTTGTTAGATTATTTCTTGCTTATACAGCCTATAAGAACTACAAGATCTATAAAATAGATGTTAAGTGTGCATTTTTTAATGGAGAACTTGAAGAGGAAGTCTTTATTGAGCAACCTGATGGATTTTTACTAACAGATGACAAAAATATGGTTTGTAGATTAAGGAAAGCCCTATATAGATTAAAATGGCCTCCTAGAGCTTGGTATGCAAGGTTGGATAAGTATCTTTTGAAGCTTGATTTTATAAAAGGTAATGCTGACAGTAACCTATATTATAAGATCATTGATGATGATATTCTAATTATTGAAGTATTTGTTGATGATATCATTTTTGGAGGTGAAGAAAAATTGTGCATGGAATTCTCTGATAATATGCAGAGTGAATTTGAAATGTCTATGACTGGAGAAATGAGATTTTTTCTAGGTTTGCAGATTACTCAGACTGACAAAGGCATCTTTATCTGTCAAACTAAGTATCTAAGGGAATTATTGAAGAAATTTGGTATGGAAAATTCCAAACTGGTTAGTACTCCTATGGTTACAAGTGAAAAATTGTCAATTAAAGATGTATCCCCTCTAGTAAATTCTACAAGATATAAATCCATGATTGGTGGTTTGCTATATTTAACTTAGAATAGCCTGGATATAATGAATACAGTCAGTATTGTATCAAGATTTAAAAGTAATCCAAGAGAAAATCATGAAAGTGCAATAAAAAAGGATATTCTGGCATTTGAGGAACAACTAAATAAGGTTTATGGTACCCTAAAGATGATGACTTTACTTTATGTGCATATACAGATGCAGATTGGGTAGGTGATGTTGATGACCGGAAGAGCACATCCAGTGGAGCATTATTTTTTGGGAAGAAGTTGGTTTCATGGATCAACAAGAAGAAGTCATGCATTTGTTTATCTACTACTGAAGCTGAATATGTTGCAGCTACAACTAATTGCGCTTAAGTTTTATGGATGAAGCAGATATTAAAGGATATACAAGTGAGTTGTAATGATCCAGTTGTTATTCATTGTGATAACACTGCATCTATTGACATATCCAAGAATATGGTATTTCACTCAAAGACTAAGCACATATCAATCAAGTATAATGTTTTGAAGGAAAAGGTGGAAGCAAAAGAAGTCAGATTGGTGTATGTGAACACTAAAGAACAGATAGTAGACATCTTTAGTAAAACTTTTTCTTGGGAATCATTTGAGCATTTCAGAGACATATTGGGGGTTTCTAACCCTCCCATAGAGACTTAATTGATGTAGATGTGCATCAGTCTAGTATGCATTATAAGAGCTATCTTTTACTCTAGATTGATGAAATAATGCTACTACTCAGGGGGAGTAGTCAGCCTTGAGATTTAGAGTTTTCATATTTTTTTGATATCTATGTCATATCTTTGGCATTGTTGTCAAAGGGGAAGGAATATATTTGAAAAACCATTGCTATCTATTTTTAGATTGATTGCACTCCTTAGGGGGCATTTGGCAGTATTTGGTCTTTTGATTTTGATTGGGAAGGAGATTTTGATGACTGGAAGAGAACTATAGGTGGTGCATTCTTTCTTGAGAATACATTGGTCTCATGGCTTAGTAAGAAACAATCATACACTTCATTATCTATTGCTGAAGCTGAATATGTAGCTGCTGCAACTAACTACACTCAGATCTTATGGATGAAGCAAATGTTGAAGGATATAAAGGTAATATATGATGAACATATTCTTATTCATTGGGATTATGCAACTGCTATTGATATGTCAAAGAATCCGGTATTTTATTCCAAATCAAAACACATATCTATAAGGTATAATTTCTTGAAAGAAAAGGTTGAAGCAAAGGAAGTCAGACTGGCATATGTGTCCACTAAGGAAGAGATTGTAGATATTCTAACAAATCCAATGCCTAAAGATACTTTTGAATATCTCATAAATCAATTGGGGGTTAAACTAAAATTAGAATGTGCATCTGCTATGCTAGATGAGTTTTGGTTGAAGCACTGTTTGGACTGGTTAAACTGTAACCTCCCTTACCAGTATCTTAGATCGCTTCCATATTCTCTAGACCAATAATCAAGATTGATTGCGTATATTTATATTCACATTCTATTGATCAAGATAAAATCACAAAACCTTCTACATCACTTATCTTCCATATATCCACATCATTACAAAATGACCTAACCCAGACTAACTTATATACCCATTTACATGAATAAACACAAATGTCGTATGTCAGCCTACAAACATATCACAAAAGATAAGACACATGTCAGCCCAAATAAAATATAAACATAAAACAATATGATCATTTCCACTTCCACACTTGCCGGATCAATATTCTATGTCGGCCTTAGAATCTGGTTCCAAGTTTAAAGGTTCCCTGAATGTCGGTGAAGTGAATACCACTTACCTTGATTGTTGGATCTCCCATGAAGTGTGTTTCCATAAATGACAACACTTATAACCTCGATGAGTGTCAATTGCCAACAATCTCCCCCTTTGGCATTGATGAAAACACTCATGTGAAAAATGAATCGCTGAAGTGTTGTACCAGTTCCCATCCAAAAATTGATCTCCCAAGACTGATCTGACAAGACTACTCCCCCTGAGATATACATTACTTGTTATGTCCCTAGACATTTTTCACATCCACCTCTCTCTCTTTGACAACAATTCCAAAGATCAAGGCAAAAAGAATAAGAAATGAAATTTTGTACAAACCAAAATGTGATTACCAGATCTAGATATACTTGAAAATATCTAGATAATCACCCTTCAAAAATGCCAAATAAGTATCCCAGTCGGATTTCAAAGCTCCCAAAATAGATACAAACCCATTCAAAATGTAAGTGTGCAATTCTTCCTCTATTAGGGTTGCCAGTGTGGGAAACTCATCTGTTCCATACATTCCCGCTTATGAAGTAATAAAGTATTTAGCCAAGGACTTACCAAACCTCTCAACTCTCTAGGCCACTGGATTAACTTGTCTTTTTCCTTCTCTATAGCTGAAATTTCAGACTCTAAAAGCAAAATCTGACCATCAACCATGTTGGTCAATGATTCAGTACCATCAAAACTTACCACAAGTTGTTTCGACTTGTCCTTATCCTCCTTAAGCTTTTTATCTAGCTCTATTATTAGTTTGTTGTGTTAGTGCAAGACCGGTATATTTGACAACATTGATGAAGAGCCTCATCAATCCTTGTTGTTTATGGTGAAAATGGATAACAACAATGTTGAAAGACTAAATGAATTCAACCATAAAACCCTAGCCTAACAACAACAAAGATCCACCATAATATATGAAGATTACCAAAGACAATGCAAATCAAATGAAATCACAAAGGTTATACCATCACATGTCCAATAGGGTTTGAATCTCCATTCTTCCTATCTCCATTGATCTTGCTTGATATATTTGCTCTCAGATTTTATGTGCACAAGAGCTCAACAAAGAATGGAAATATGGTTCCGAGTAGGATCGCATATGAAAGTTCAAAAGCATAATGTAGTCGGGGCTGAATGCATAGTGAGGGTTTGATAATGAAGGAAGCATCTCCTTATATAGAAGACACTATATGAAATGGAGGGATAAGATTGAGAGGTGTAAAAGAGGTCGGCTATGATTAGAGGGTAGGTAAAGAAAATAAGAAAATAATAAGAGGGTAGGTAGTGTATGAATTAAGAGATGAATGACATGTGTCATAGGAAGAAAAGGCTAATGAATTAATTAAATAAATAAAGATTTATTTAATTAATAGAAGAAGTGGGATCAATTAAATAAATAAGATATTTATTTAATTTAAGAAAATGATAATTTAAATAAATAAATGTATTTATTTAAATGAGAAATAAGGCTAGAAGACGATAAATGAATTAATTAAATAAATAAAATATTTATTTAATTAGACTGGACAATTTTAGGTGTCTACACTTGTCATCTCATCTGTCAACTTAGCCTTATCGGATGTGATCATGTTATTACAGGTGACCTTCCTAGCTACATTATACATTTCCACCAACTATCAGTTTGACACTTGTTGAAGAGTTTTATACTCTTTGGCAATGTGCTCAGTCAAACCTTTCAACTTACTAGATGGACTAGCTACCTGATCAATCTTGCATTCCAGTGCAAGCTATTGCAAAATAGGAATAGTTTGCTCAATAACCTGCTTATCTTAAGACCCTTCCTTAATTTATGAGCTGCAACAAATATCAATTCAAAAGTACTCAGTTTCTCAATGTTCTTATTTCCAAGATAACCAAAATCTCCTTGAATGAATGAGTCAAGTGCCAACAATGAGGGACCAACAACTGGTGAAGGTGTTGGTACCCAGACCTTAGTCTAATCAACCTGACCTTCTGCCTTTTGATCTATTTTATTCTTTACCTCCTCTGCACTAGTGGCTTTGCCACTTGGTATAGTTATTTCCACTGCCTCAACCTCATGAAATTCAACTGTATCAACATCATTTATCAGAGGATTATCTATTGGTTTATTGATCTCAACATCTTGTACAAGTGTAATTATTGGAGGAATGTCCTCAGATGTTTTTCTTTCCAAAACTGGTGGATCTCCACCTAGTATGCCTTTACCTTTAGCATCAACCAGGATATCTAGAATGTCAAACTTAGGTGGAAACCTAGTTTATCCACAAAGAATTTGACCCAAGCCTCATGAGTTTCCTTCACAATTTCATTTACTCTTCCCACCATAAGACTTATATGTTAGTGTCTACTCCAGAAAAATTGTTTTATTAGCAAACTCTAGATGTTGTTGCATCTCTTCATCAGTTATAGAACCACAAACAGTTAGCAATTCCTAAATCTTAATATGCTTATTCTCCTCAATAGTCGATAACCTCCTAGTATCTAATTTATTATACAAATCTATCAGTATTTGAGTCTCAATTTCAATTAGAGCTTTCTTATATATGTCTAAATACAACAAAATTGATTCCTTAATCTCTTTTTGTTCCTTATCATTCATATCACCATAATAGTGTTGTATATTACTCAAAATACCATCCTTTGTGATCTGATCAATCAATTCAATAGTAGAAAGAGGAGCAATAAACTTTACACTTTTACCAAATTCAAGAGCAATATCTAAATCTGATTTCTTCTTCTTACCGAGGGTGGGAGTAGACTCCTTGGTTGATTTCCTTTTCTCAATAGGCTTGCTCTTCTTCAAAATTTTCTTTTGAGCTACTAGAGGAGTGACTCTGGATTTCAGGAGCTTCCCTTCCTTGGGCTTCTTCCTCTAAATCCTCATATAGATCTTAGGAATCTTTGGGATTTCTTCATCAGTCTCAGAACTAGTTCAACGAGAGCAATAATTATTTCTGATTTCTTCCTCTTAGATAAACCCTTATTTGTTCCTATTGTCGGAGAAGCTTGAACAACTGTCGGAGGAGATGTCTCTACCAAACCAATAATTTGTTTAATTTTAGATGACATCTTCTGGACAACCTGTCCAACCTTCTTGATTTGTTCTTCCCTTTTCTTCTTGTCAAAACCAATCTTCACCTCAGATTCCCTCTCCTTACCTATTCTAAATGTTTTCTCCTTCTCATCAACCAAGGCATCTATAAGCATCTTGGCATAAAGGTCCAAGATATATGCATCAACCTCATATCCCATCTTAGTAACCTAGATAGTCCTAAGTTGCATTGCCTCCATCAAAGTTTCATCCTTTTTCACCATGAAGCATATGTTGGTAGAGTATTTATCAACAATATGCTTAGGGATCATTTCCCTCTTCTTCATAGCTTTATTAAATGCCTTGAAATAACCTCACAAAATGGAGTCTTTGTCTTGTCCCAAGTTTCTCAATGCATCCTTGATCTGTTTACCTACCGGTATATCCTAGGCCCATTGCCTCTTATTGGATCTTGGTATCTCATTCAAAAAGAAAATCAAGTAACTAGTATGCATAAAATAAAGTAACAACAAGTAATATCAATGCAACCACATGAATCAACACCATAACACAAATATTTATATGCGGAAAACCTCAAAGAGAACCATGGTGGGATTGGTGACCCACAATATCTATCCATTAGCCAAATGAATAAATATTACTAGAGGGGCCTGCACATTGTTAGACACAATGCACCATTGAGATGGGGAGGGGGTGAATCAGTGGTTCTCAAAAATTTTCTTTTTGGCTTTCCTTTGTGAGAAACACTAATTTGTGAATCAAGCAGAATGCAAACTTACTGGTTAAAAATGAGACTAACTCAAATACACACACACACACAAGGAGACATCACATAACACCAGTATATACAAGGAAAACCCAAGATGGGAAAAACCTCAGTGAGCAATGTTGCTGGAGACTATTGCTCCAATCCAACCTCATAGTAAAACACAGTTACAAAGTTTAGGGCACCAACCCCTAACTTTAGGGCACCAACCCAAGGAGCTACAACTCCGGATAGATTTATGGGCTATAACCTAAAGGAGAACCAACCCCTGCATAGAGCTACAACTCAGTGTTCACAATGCAAACTTCAAATGCATAAGTTATCATGCTACAAGTGAATCTTGTAACCTTATCAAATATCTTACTCTATCAGTGAACTATCTTCTCTCCTTTACTGACTCACTCTTCTTCTTGCTCTGCACCTGCTGCTTCTCTTCTGGATCTACAACTCATGAAGGCTTCAACTAGGTTCACTCTCACTCTCTTCTTAGATGCTCATTAAACACTTGGTTGATCTTGTTCTTACTTGTACAAGCCTTCCAGTTTGCAACAACATAATATTTTCCTCTTCAACAACCACAAACAATCTCTTAGGCCTTTTTACTTATAGCCCAGATTTCCTGCCAAACACCAATTCAAAATCCAGGTGGTTAGGGTTTCTTCACTCTCCTTGAGGAAAACCAAATCCAATCAAATCTTGCATGATCTGATGTTTGTGACATCTGAATGCATATCTCTTCCATAGTCGCATCTCCTTGATCATGCCCTTTAATCCTGGTGAATTTCTTTTTACCCTCATAGCAAATCCTTCGGTCAGTCATGAAAGATCTATCGAGTTGTTTCCTTCTTTTCTTCAATCTTCTTAATATCTCTTAGCTGGCTCATAGTTGTCTTTCAGACCTCGAGCCCCAAACCCTTGCAATCTCTCTGTAGAAAGTCCATGATTTGTGGGGTCTTTCATTAAAGCTAACCAACTCTGCAACAACCTTATCATTGTACATTCTATCTTTATCCAACTGCAGGTTTTCCATGTCAAAGATCACCGACCATCCACCCTACCAGTTCCATACTTAGGCCGGTTTGCTAACCCTTCCGGTCTCAACCATTCTACCAGTTATCTTATCATATTTTCTCTCATCTTGAACTGTCAATGGAACTCTCAAACTGGTCTCTAGACTGGTAAGTCCTAAGTATGCTCATTCCCACAATGGGGAGATCTTGTACAACTGCACCTTTCTTATATAACTGGTAGACTTACATACTGGTTACCACTCTTGATGACATCATGTCATCATTCTTTCTTAAGGCTCCATCTTCTTTTAGTCAAGTCAGATTCCTCTGTTTGCATCTACTTAGCTTTGCCTTTTCCCTGATTAGCTTTGACCATATCTCAACTAGTTTGTCAAGATGACAAAAACCTCACACTCCCTCTATACTGGTATCTCCACATACCTCTTCATTCTTATCTCTCCAAACTAAGATGCACTCAATGCATAATAGGAGATAAGCTCAACTTACTTAATGGAGTAACACCTTATCCTCTGCATCTTGTAATTCTCTTCATGTGATCTAATGTGAGCATATTTACTGTCAATCATTGCTTCGCATGATGATTGCTTCTTCACCCAATGGGAGTCCTATTGTTTTGCAACCTTACTACGTACCAGTTCATTCCACTCTTCCAGAATTGAAGTGATTCAGATAACTTTCAGCCTCTTCATCACAAGCAACTACTCAAGACACTTCTCCATCTCATCACAAAAGTCAGGCGCTAACTTGTGTATTGATGAATTTTGTGATCATCTTCTTTTCCTTTACTGGTGTTTAGCAACACAAGATGATATCCAAGATATCACATATTGTACTCCTGCATATCAATGTTGCACATACATCTCATCTACTAGTGGTCATCCCATACTGGTTGACATCAATGACAACACAATGCCAACACACATGATGGAAGGAACACTTCCTAGAGCACACTTCTCATCACAAAAGGAGCCTCATTGACTACAGGCCCAAATACTAGATTACAAACAAAAACTAAACTTAGAATGTGCATCTTCTATGCTAAATGAGTTCCAGTTAAAGCATTGTTTGTACTAGTTAAACTACAACCTCCCTTAATATTTCCCAAATTAGAAATCAACTCACCACACATCCACTGACAAAGATCATATTTCTCATTTTCTTTCACCATCTTATGTGCACAAAAAATACAAGAATTGGAAACAGAGTTCAACCGCTTTGATTAAGTTACCTTGTATCCAATTACCATGCTTGCAAATTGAACAATTTTATCTCTGATAGCACTAATCCACATTGACCAGTTATCAGAGGTGGCACCGGTTAGCTTGTTCACCTCATTGTTCAGAATCTTCCTCCTACCCAGTGTCTGTCTGACCTAGGGTAAGCTAGTGATAGCATGAATCACCTCCTTGGTTATTTTATAGGGCCAGCAAGCCAAATGAACTCACCATGGACTTATCTTAGCAAATATCAAATCATCTCATCTTAAAACTTGGGCATCTCCAGAATGTTGGTGAAACCCTGAAGGCTAGGCACCCATCATTGCTTAGCCCAGACCCCCATGGAAGGAACCCTTACTCTCCATCGCCCCCTTCAGAATTTGAAATTCTGGTTTAAGCAATCCATTCTTGTTCAACAAATTAGATAGATACATTGATTTAATCTTTGATGAACCCAAATCCTCTAGAGTGTAATGAATATATGCTCTCACATTTTTAACATAAAGAACTTCGTCGGGAACCCTAGAAAATGTTTCGATAGAGTCATCGACCTTTGCAATTTGAGGGCATTGTTTGAATTCTATATGTGGACAATCCTTAATATCCACCACAAGAGGGACAACCACATCTGTCGAAGCGGGAGTAGATCTAGAAGCCATTCAGATTTCAAAAAAATAGCATGGAAACATGGAAAATACCTCACAACCTAAGTTGGTCAACACCTTTGATTAATCTGCAAAGAGAATATTGGAAGTCATTGGAAAATGCTCTTAACCACCTTGATCACTTTAAACTCTCTCTTCTTTGCTCTGTGTGTTGTGTGATCAGAAATGAAGCAACTTATCCCTTTTAATCTATGATACTCTAATTTCCCATTGACATTATTGCATGTCGACACATGCTATCGAATACAAAATCCGAGCACCAATGAATCTTTAGACTATCTTCACCAAGATCTGAAACAAGCTTTCAGACCTCTATTGGGGGTAATGTAGGATCTGGCATTAATTTGCCTCCCCTAAGGCTAAGGCCTTAGTTACTAGATAATTTTCCTGCTAGTGCACAAACATTATGCTCTGATGGTTTGGTAACTAGAGAATTTACCTCTACTGATTGATCTTCAGACTTCCTAATCCACTATTTAGCATGAGCCTACCGGATCTCATCAACCTTTTTCTTTCCTTTCTCATTTGATGTGTCATTCCCTTCTGGTGTATTCTTCCTTCTGCAATATTTGGCAACATGTCTTATTTTGTTGCATGCATAGCAAGTAACATTGTTCTTCTGAATTGCCTTGATGATTCCATGACCATTCTATTGGGACTCATTAAAATTGAGTCAAGTTTAGAGGCCCAATTCAAAATTTTGCTTTGCATTTCCAAATGAGTCAATTTGAATGGCCTAGTTTGTGAGAGGTCAAAATGGAGCCGGTTGATTTTCAGAGGGTAAGGATCGCAAGACATGTCCTACACCTTTAATTTGGCCTATGCAGTGATGTGCAACTTTCAGAATTCAGTTTGGAGAAGTTTATCAGGTACCCATTTCGAGGGGTGAGTTGAAAGTACATTTTAGGCAGAAATGCAGATTTTATTGAGTAGCCTCCTTTGAGCAATTACATATTTTGCCATGTTGATTGTCATGATGAATTTAAAAATGTATTGGATTATATGCATATATATGAGTCATTTTGCAAAATTTCAAGTCCTAACGAATCCATTTGCTCAGTTTTCAAAGCCAAATCCGTTTGCAGTTTGTGTGTTTTGGCTAGTACCTGTTTTGACAGCTAGTCAGAGCCCTGTTTCGCATAAGTGTAAAAGTTGCCTCAGTAAGTGCTATGACATAATGTTTCTTCCGGGTTAATGTTGTTATAAATGATGAGCTATGTTTCAAATTTCAAGCCTCTGTCAATTCGTTTGATCAGTTTTCAAAAGAGTTCATTTAGCCATCGTTTTCAGTTATCTATACTTTCAGTGCTATATCAGTTAAAGTAGTTGTTTTTATGAGCACACCATTTGTATCCTGTCAGGATTTTGGTCGAACTGAGAATCAAAAGATTTATTATGTACTTCAACGTACCTATGTTTCAAAGTTGAGGGCCTACGGAGGTCGTTTGATATTTTTGAGAAGGGTGTCATGTGTTACCAGAACATTGACTTCATCAGGTCTGCAGTGTCGACAAAGCTAGTTGGCCATTTTCGCCAATTAATATCTCTTCACTCGAGACTCATCTTGAGATACCGTTTGATAGATTTCATGCTTGCATATCAGAGTACTTGCCTGTCAGATGGTGAGCTCCACAAAGGTGTTTTGACGACTTTGAAAAATACGTCTTCGAAATTAAATGCGAAAATGTGGTGTAATTGCCTAAAGGTTGCAAAATTCAATCCGATGATCCAAAAATGATGCCGATCATTTCTCGAGGTATGTTTGAGGTCCGTGAGTCTTTTCAGAGGTCAGTTGCATGAAAACAGAATTTTTTTTTAGTCGGACCCACTTTGGGGCCCGACCTGGCTCATGCCCATGAAATTAATTTTATGATGGAATGTTCTTATTTCATGGCGAGGCATATCAATATTGGCTCAGTTGTAATTCACCAGTTGGATAGTGAGAGAGACTCCAACACCAAATGTGAATTTGAATGTGGCAAATTAGAGAATTTTAACATCAAGAATGGTGCTAGAGGCTCACACAAGATGAGTGATTAGATGTTTTATTGGAAATTTGAAGTACATGCAAATTGGCAAGAAATCTTTGTTTCCTCCTTGTTGCCATAGGTTTTGGTGTAGGCATTTAAAATTCAAAAAATAAAAATGGTGTAGAATCTACCCCTCCATGTGGTTTTGAGGAACAATTTTTTAAACTTTCAAACTACTGCAACCAAAGACTTCCCTCCTTCCTCTATGTGGTTTTGTGGGAAATGATTCAGCAACAGCAGTAGCTCCTCCCCCCATGTTTTTCCTTAAACTCCAATGCTTCATGTGGAGATTGAAGAAGGAAATGTTCCAAACAAACTAATGCACTTGGTAGATGTAATGTTTAAATTCCATAGCCTTTGCCAGTCCTCCCTACTGTGAGTGGTGGTAGTGGCAAACAAATAGAATTTTTAAGCTTTAATGCAAATGCAATTGGCTGAAAGCCAACATCCCCTCTACCATGGGAGTCATCAAAAGAAAATGTTTTAAAACAAGTGCATTTGGAAAGCATAGAGCCTAGCCAACATCCTCTTCCCCTGAACGTAGTGTTTAAAAGGGGAAATAAAATCATTTTAACTTTCAAACAAATGCAAGAACAAGTAAAAGGCAACGTTGCAGAGGCTACCAGACCTTCTAAATGCTTGATTGATGGTGTGCACTTGTTATGTTGTGTGATATTCCCCTTTGTAAATGAAGAAAAATGCTTGGAGATATTGAGAGTAATGTAGGAGGCAATAGACACTTTCAGACAAATGCAATTCGCAGGTGTGAAGCTCAGCCAACCCCCATTCCTTCCTCCACGTGATGGGTGTGTTTGCAGAGCATGCCAACATAGAGTCTGGGAAGCAAAAAATAAAACTCTAGCAAGTAAATTACAGCAGGCTACGTGGTGGGCAAGGAAAAGCATCCATCTTTAATGATGCAAATGGTGATTCCTGTAGTTGCATCCCCAAGAATGAAGTCCCCCCTTTCTGCGTGACAATGAGATTGAAGGAGGCATGAGAGGTAATTGCTGAATGATGGGTGAGATGGATTATGGCATGAAGATCCTTTGCCAACACCCTCCATTCTCCATGCTTTATGCCTCCTCCCTATTGTGCGATAGTATGGAACCATTGAAAATTCCAACCAATGCAAATTAGCTCCTCACGTGCTCTCCATCTTGTAGCAATAGCAGCAACAAACTCCAAATTAGCAGCAATAAAAACCTCCAAACAATGCTTTTAACAAGTGAAAATGTCTGTGTCCTTCCCTCTGTGAGTATCACTGGTAAAATAATACTCCTCCCAGTTTGTGCGTTGTTAAAAGGGGCATCGATTTCCAGGGTGTTGGTGAAATCACCTTTAAAGTTGCAGAGAAAGCTTCCAAAATGCAGTCCCAGGCCAAGTCTTTTATCCACATTGACTAGGAAATGAACATTTTTTATATTTATATCAAAATCTCCACACATCTAATATGTTAAAGCCATCAAGGCTTTTGACGAACACTGCCCGTTGGTGCCCAAGGTGGAACCACGCGCATGGGCACAGATCCCAAGGTGACCAAGGAGGTGACAAGTGATAGGTGGACCCCATGCAGGCACGCTTCCCGATGCAGACTGGGCAAATTTTACAGAGAAGGGTCGGCTTAACTAGTGAGTAGGTCCAAGATGATCTGATGAAGCGCGTTGATTTGCAAGTTGAAGGTGCTCAAAGGTTAAAGGCTACGAAATGGCAAAAGAAAGTTGGCGAAAATGCAGCAGTGGTAAAGATTGAGCAAGTCCGAGTTGATCCGACGGTCCGCGCGGCTTTGCGATGGCAAGATGCTCACCCGTTAAAGGCTGTGAAATGGCAAAAGGTGAAATGCAAAATGGAAAATTCTAGGTGGCAATGATGTGGCAGGTACAGTTAGATGTCTAGCAGGTAGGTCCCATCCCGATGGCGATGATGTGGCACCTAGGTGGATGACAAGCAAGCGGACACGTGGCGGTGATGAGGTGTCAGTTGAGGTGGCACGCAGTAGACCCTATGAACCAATCGGAGGCCGTCACGTCGCAAGGCATCAGACCACAAAGGAGCAAAAAAATCAAATTTAAAATCAATTTAATATATAGTGCAAACTATATTAAAAATTGAAAAATTTAAATGATTGTGCACACTTGAGGAATTAATTCGCTCAAGGCTCAATTTTTAGCCAAAATATGAAGTAGTATATGTTTCCGGAAAGCTCTTGGAGTGAGGAATCCGATTAGGTAGTTAATTTTAACAATATGGGATATTTCAAGGGTAGTTCCCATGGGAAAGAAGAAGGTAAAGAATTTCAATTAGAGAAAAGAGACACTTGGCAATTTCGATTGCAAATCTGATCTTTCCCTCCTCTTCTTATTTTGAATTCTTCTCATTTTGTAAAGGTTCCAGAAATTTGGAGAATGGCTCCATATTTTCATGGCTTCCAAGTCTGAGCATTCTTCAAGATTGTATAGGGTAGTGCTTCTCTTTCAGTAATAGAGTATCTTCTTGCTGTAGATGTTTTTGTTGTAGGTCATGTATGTGTAAGGCATATACATAGTTTATTGGATTGTCTTTAAGCATTCTATGTTTTCAATAATTCTAGTCTTCAAGGGAGTCTGGGTTTGTCCTCTCAAAGTGGGAGTGTAAGGGTTGTTTTTAGGTACTCTTCAAGGAAGAGTTTAAATTCTATGAGCAAACATTTTGGATTCAGGATAATGTTTAGATATGTATGATCCTCTGTCTGAATTTAGAATGTATTAATGTCAGGCATTAATACAAGGATATCTTTCTTAATAAATTGGATTTGTTGTAGAGGTGTTCAATTTTAGTTTGATGTATGACTCTATTGCCCTTAGATAAGGCACTGTTCTTGTAGATTTTGGGGTTTTCTCAGAGATTTAAAATTAAAAAAAATTAGAATATCTTTTATTTGTTTTATGTTATGTGGAAATGTTCCACTTGTCTCATGTTCAAGCATGTTGAGTTGTCAATGTAGATTTAGCCTATCTATAGTACCCTCCTTGTTTGAATCTTCTATGAGATCTATCTGCTTCATTGATGCTGTCATGGTAAGTAAATGAGTTAAATTCATGCATCAAAAAGGGTGTCCCCCCCTAGGTTTAGTAGAACCTGAAGTGCAAGAGGATCATTAGGATCCTATGTTATGTTGTCCAAGCCCTGAAGTGTTTCATTAATTGAGATTGGCTATCTCAAAGATAGATTTGCAGGTGTTCTTGGGTTATCACTTTTGGTGAACAACAAAAATGGCGATGCTATTGGGGAATTAATGGATTTGAATGTTTGATTGATGAGGTCAAAAGTTGAATGCATCCTTCATTCTATCAATTTCATATCCAGCCAGTCTGTCCATTGTGTATGCATAGAGTGTGAAAGTGATTTTATGAGTTAGAGAATGTTCCTTGTTTTGGATGTGTAGAATGATGTTTTATGTCATGTCATATATTACAAAGGAGTAATAGTAAATTCATTGTTGAAAGTTGTAAGAAGTTCTTGCATCTCTATGCAAACTTTTCCCCAATTCCTTACTAGGTGGTGACTCTGTGGTTCATACTAGTATTAAATAGCCTAGAAGAGTGTTTATTGTAGCAAGATTGAAAAAGTAAATAGAGAATTGATTAAGTGTTGAATGGCATTCTACTGTTCAAAATATCCTCTGTGCAAGAGGTGGTGACTCTGATGTAAAAGACAGTGCTAAAATGTGAAGTAAATCTTCAGATCTACAAGTTTTATAGCTGCAAATCTCCAAGTATTTTTCAAAGGTTTCAAATGCAAAGATATGTGTTCTGAAAATTAGAATGTGTAATGTCGTTTTCCCATTTAGTGAACAACACTAGTAAAGAGGGAAGAGAAGTTTTCAAATTAGTTTGCATATCTATGCTGCTAAAATATTCAGTGTATGCTATCTTCCGTAGTATGCAAATTTAGGAAGAGCTTTGTGTCAAGCAATGTTGTGAAATAGTTTCAGTATAAGGATACTTGCCTGAAGTTTTTATCCAAAGTTATATAATCATTTGTGGAAGTAAGGAAGAAATGTGTAGTAAAGTTTTCTAGCCTTGTGTATTTCCACATATGACCATGTCTAGTGAAATAGAACAACCATGTAATAGAAAGAGTTTCAATATGAGGTATTATGCTGCTTTAAACTTTGAAGGTATTCCGGGTTACCCAAATCCCATACCCATAGGAATCAGAAAGTATTTGCCCATATTCAGTGGGAAGAAATCAGAATTAGCATGTCAACACGTGAAAAGAATTTCAGATTTGATAGGAGAATTTGAAATTTGTCAGGAAGATATATGCATGAAATTGTTTGTTCAATCACTGAAAGCGGATGCAAGAGATTGGTTTTCTTTTTTGCTAGTGAATTCTATTACCTCATGGGAAGAATTAGTTTCAGATTTCATGGATCAATTTGATGAGAAGGTGAGTGATTATGACTTGTTGAAAGAATTCACTTATATACAAATCAGGGAAGATGAATTGGTACCAACATTTAATATCAGATTTTCGCAAGCTTTGTCCAAAATTTCCAGAAAGTATAAACTTGATGATAATGTATGTCTAGATGTTTATATGAGTGCATTTGATGAAAAGATGAGCTTCTTATTGAGAAACAAAGAACCCAAGACTTTGCATGAAGCTTTTAACATAGCTAGGGACATGGAAAATAATTTGAAATTTGGGATAGCCAAGAGATTTGTGTCTGCTGTAGTTTCTTATCAAAGAACCTTCAATGGTGAAATACCATGTGAAGATGAGCAAATCATTACTTGTCTAGGTGCATCAAGCTCTATAGTTATGAATGGTTTTGTTGATGCATGTGTTTCAGATTTAAATGAGAGTCAAGAGCCTCTGCTATTAATGCCAGTTGTCTCTCACAGTAATGATGGAATGATCAATGGGAAGTGTTGTGAAAATGTTGATACAGAGATAGATATATACAAGGGGTATGTACCATTTGACTTGTATATCGGTTATGCTGATTATGTGGCTGCCAATTACCAAGTGAATCATGCATTTCTCCGGGATAATATTAATGAAAATAATGATGGTGATGACCATCAATCTTTACATGCTACTGATGTATTTGATGTTGAAATTCCAAATACAGAGGGATTACTAAGTGTTGCTATTTATGTAAGTGAAAATGTGCCATATGATGAAAATCATAATTGTTTAGTGCAAACAATAGTTGATCCTCACTTAGATATTGATAATCTCAATTGTGTTGAGGATGAAGTAAATCTATTTTCAGATTTAACTTCTTCTAATCATGTTGATGATCTTTCTATTTTGAAAGTTATGCACAATGTTAATTCAGAAAATTTCAAGGGTGCACATGATTGCAATGAAAATATAGCACACATGAATGGACAAATTTCTATGGAATCTCACATGGAACAACAAAGTGCAATGCAAGCCCAGAAGATTGTAGAACTTAGAAAAGCTCTTGAGGTTGTGGACAAGAAGGTTCAAATATTGGAGAGCCTTTGAGCCATTAATGAAGACCTTCTGCAATATAGTGAAGAGGATTCTTCAGAAAAGGACTGTGAACTGAATGGTTGTATACTTGATCGACATGCTGATCTAACAGATGGTTTTATGACAGAAAATTTTAGTGAATGTGCTGAAAACTCATCTGATGAAGTAAATGGCTGCGACGTTCATTTTCATTCTTTGGCTGATGATGAGTGCTCTATTGGTGAAGAAGATTAGTTGTGGCAAGATAAGTATGACTATCTTGATTTTCAAAATGATGGTCATAGGATAAAATCTTATGGATGTGAAACATGGAACACTAAGGATTGTTCCAGCCAAGTTTCAATTTCTTCTTTGCCTGATGAAGATGATTATGATGATTGAATGGATGGTGTCTTTAGCAATTTTACTAATGCTTTATTCAATGTTGATATAGATACGGACCAGCCACTTCAGTGTCATAATGTTCATAAGGGGATTCTTCATTTTATTTCTAACCCTTTGTATGAAGAAATAACTGATCAACCAGATGTTGTAAATGGTAAACCAATCCATAATACTGATGAAATTTTGAACAGTAATAGCATGGGTTGTAAAAATTTATTACATGATGAAGACAAGAGGCATGGATTATGTGATGATCACTTAAAACCACAAATGAAAGTGTTTCAGGTGGATGTAAGCCTGAAAGAGAAAGAGTTAGCTGAGGATTTGCTTCAGCTAGAGGCATGCATTCTTTTCCATGAATGGGATCTTGAGAATGCAGAAGTTTTCAGTTTGATAAACAAGGAGAGTATAGAGTGTGATCAGCATAGTGAAGTATCACATCCGGGTTGTAACATTTATGCTCCTTGTTTGCATCAGTTGGTTAGTAGTGTCCCTCATTCTATTGATTTAAATGATAATAAGGCATGTGTTGATAAGAATTACAATGTTGAAAATGAATGTTTTACTTTTGATATTCAGCATGATGATGTCTTTGCAAATGGTAGAATTGATTTGGATAGTGAAATGTATGGTATCTTGTGGGAAGGCCTCTATAGTGAGTTGTCTCATGGTTGTACTTGTGTTGAACTATTGTGTGACTACAAAGTTTAGAATCTAATAAGAGGTATGCACATCAACTATTACAGTAATGAGACAACAAAGGTTGATTATAAGGATTATGCTCAGCTGTTATTGAAAAGTGCCTTTGTTTGGATCATGGTATCAAGTGATGAGAATCAAATTTTTGATAGAGGTAAATGCTAAGATTGATTGAGCAGCTTATATTCAGTTGTAAGTATGTTTGTATCTCTTGTATAGTTGCTTTCCTTTCAGTTGTGTGGTTTTCAATAAAGTGCCCTGTTGTTTGGGTAGAATAAGGATGCCCTGTTTTTTAGAAGAAATGAGAAAGTGATCCGTTTTTGGGTGGTCTGCTTAACCATTGATTCTATGTTCTTGTGTTGATCTTGCAATCAACCATCCCCAGTCAGAGCCACTATTGGGACTCATTAAAATTGAGTCAAGTTTAGAGGCCCAATTCAAAATTTTGCTTTGCATTTCCAAATGAGTCAGTTTGAATGGCCTAGTTTGTGAGAGGTCAAAATGGTGCTGGTTGATTTACAGAGGGTAAGGCTTGAAAGAAATGTCCTACACATTTCATTTGGCCTATGCAGTGATGTGCAACTTTCAGATTTCAGTTTGGAGAAGTTTATCAGGTACCCATTTCGAGGGGTGAGCTGAAAGTGCATTTTAGGCACAAATGCAGATTTTATTGAGTAGCCTACTTTGAGCGATTACATCTTTTGCCCTGTTGATTTTAATGATTCATTTCAAAATGGATTGGATTATATGCATAAATGTGAGTCATTTTGCAAAATTTCAAGTCCTAATGAATCCATTTGCTCAATTTTCAAAGCCAAATTCGTTTGCAGTTTGTGTGTTTTGGCTAGTCCCTATTTCGACAGCTAGTCGGAGCACTGTTTCGCATAAGTGTAAAAGTTGCCTTAGTGAGTGCTATGACATTATGTTTATTTTGGGTTAATGTTGGTATAAATAATGAGCTAAGTTTCAAATTTCAAGCCTCTATCAATTCATTTGATCGGTTTTCAAAAGAGTTCATTTAGCCATCATTTTCAGTTATCTATACTTTCAGTGCTATATCAGTTAAAGTAGCTATTTTTATGAGCGCGCCATTTGCATCTTGTCATGCTTTTGGTCAAACTGAGAATTAAAAGATTTAGTATGTACTTCAAGGTACCTATGTTTCAAATTGAGGGCCTACAGAGGTCATTTGACATTTTTGAGAAGGGCGTCATGTGTTGCCAGAACATTGACTTCATCAGGTCCGCAGTGTCGACAAAGCCAGTTGGCCATTTTTCGCCAATTAATATCTCTTCACTTGGGACTCATCTTGAGAAACCGTTTGGTAGATTTAATGCTTGCATATCAGAGTACACACCTGTCACATGGCGAGCTCCAAAAAGGCTTTTTGACCACTTTGAAAAATGCGTCTTCATGATTAAATGCGAAAATGTGGTGTAATTGCCTGAATGTTGCAAAATTCAGTCTGATGATCCAAAAATGATGTCGATTGTTTCTAGAGGTATGTTTGAGGTCCATGAGTCTTTTGAGAGGTCAGTTGCATTAAAACAAAAAAATATTTTAGTCAGACCCACTTTGGGGCCTGACCTGGCTCTTGCCCGTGAAATTAATTTTATGATGGAATGTTCTTATTTCATGGCAAGGCATATCAATATTAGCTCAGTTGTAATTTGCCAGTTGGATAGTGAGAGAGACTCTAACACCAAATGTGAATTTGAATGTAGCAAATTAGAAAATTTTAACATCAAGGATGCTGCTGGAGGCTCACACAAGATGAGTGGTTAGATGTTTTATTGGAAATTTGAAGTACATGCAAATTGGCAAGCAATCCTTTTTTCCTCCTTGTTGCCATAGGTTTTGGTGTAGGCATTTAAAATTCAGCAAATAAAAAAGGTGCAAAATCTCCCCCTCCATGTGGTTTTGAGGAACAATTTTTTAAACTTTCAAACAGTTGCAACTAAAGACTTCCCTCCTTCCTCTATGTGGTTTTTTGGGAAATGATTCAACAACAGTAGTAGCTCCTCCCCCCATGTTTTTCCTCAGACTCCAATGCTTCATTAGGAGATTGAAGAAGCAAATTTTCCAAACAAACTAATGCACTTGGTAGATGTAATGTTTAAATTCCATAGTCTTTGCCAGTCCTCTGTGCTATGAGTGGTGGTAGTGGCAAACAAACAGAATTTTTAAGCTTTAATGCAAATACAATTGGCTGAAAGCCAACATCCCCTCTACCATGGGAGTCATCAAAAGAAAAGGTTTTAAAACAAGTGCATTTGGAAAGCATAGAGCCTAGCCAACATCCTCTTCCCCTGAATGTAGTGTTTAAAAGGGGAAATAAAATCATTTTAACTTTCAAACAAATGCAACAACAGGTAAAAGGCAACATTGTAGAGGCTGCCAGCCCTTCTAAATGCTTGATTGATGGTGTGCACTTGTTATGCTGTGCGATATTTCCCTTTGTAAAAGAAGAAAAATGCTTGGAGATATTGAGAGTAATGTAGGAGGAAATAGACACTTTCAGACAAATGTAATTTGTAGGTGTGAAGCTCAGCCAACCCCCATTCATTCGTCCACATGATGGGTGTGTTTGCAGAGCATGCCAACATAGAGTCTAGGAAGCAAAAAATAAAACTCCAGCAAGTAAATTATAGCAGGCTGCGTGGTGGGCAAGGAAAGGCATTTGTCTTTAATGATGCAAATGGCGATTCATGCAGTTGCATCCCTAAGAACAAAGTCCCCCCTTTCTTCATGACAATGAGATTGAAGGAGGCATGAGAGGTAATTACTGAATGATGGGTGAGATGGATTGTGGCATGAAGATCCTTTGCCAATACCCTCCATTCTCCATGGTTTATTCATGAACTTTTTTGATATTTATATCAAAAGCTCCACACATCTAATATGTCAAAGCCATCAAGGCTTTTGACGGACGGTGCCCGTTGGCGCCCAAGGTGAACCCACACACGTGGGTATGGATCCCAAGGCGATTGAGGAGGTGACAAGTGACAGGTGGACCACACGCAGGCATGCTTCTCGAGGCAGACTGGGCAAATTTTGCAAAGAAGGGTTGGCTAGTGAGCAGGTCTGAGATGATCCGATGAAGCACGTTGATTCGCAGGTCGAAGGTGCTCGAAGGTTAAAGGCTGTGAAATGGCGAAAGTGAGTTGGCAAAAATGCAACAGTGGTAAAGATCGAGAAAGTCTAGGTTGATCCAATGCTCATCCGTTAGAGGCGCAAAATGGCAAAGTCCAGGTGGTGATGACATGGCAGGTACAGTCAGATGTCCAGCAGGTAGGTCCCATCCTGGTGGCAATGATGTGGCACCTAGGTGGACGACAAGCAAGTGGACACGTGGCGGTGATGAGGTGTCAGTTGAGGTGGTGCCTAGTACACCCTGCGAACCAATCAGAGGCCACCACGTGGCAAGGCATCAGGCCACAAAGGAGCAAAAAAAAACAAATTTAAAATCAGTTTAATATAGTGCAAACTATATTAAAAATTGAAAAATTTAAATGATTGTGCACACTTGAGGAATTAATTCGCTCAAGGCTCAATTGTTGGCCAAAATATGAAGTATTATATGTTTCCGAAAAGCTCTTGGAGTGAGGAATCTGATTGGGTAGTTAATTTTAACAAATATGGGATACTTCAAGAGTAGTTTCCATAGGAAAGAAGAAGGTAAAGAATTTCAGTTAGAGAAAAGAGACACTTGGCAATTTCGATTGCAAATATGATCTTTCCCTCCTCTTCTTATTCTCAATTCTTCTTATTTTGTAGAGGTTATAGAAATTTGGAGAATGGCTCCATATTTTCATGGCTTCCAAGTTTGAGTATTCTTCAAGATTGTACAGGGCAGTGCTTCTCTTTCAGTAATAGAGTATCTTCTTGTTGTAGATGTTTTTGTTGCAGGTCATGTATGTGTAAGGCATAAACATAGTTTATTGGATTGTCTTTAAGCATTCTCTATTTTCAATAAATCTAGTCTTCAAGGGAGTCTGGGTTTGTCCTCTCAAAGTGGGAGTGTAAGGGTTGTTTTCAGGTACTCTTCAAGGAAGAGTTTAAATTCTATGAGCAATCATTTTGGATTCAGGATAATGTTTAGATATGTATGATCCTCTGTCTGAATTTAGAATGTATTAATGTCAGGCATTAATATAGGGATATCTTTCTTAATAAATTGATTTGCAACAAAGCTGTTCATTTTCAGTTTGATGTATGACTCTATTGCCCTTAGATAAGGCACCGATCTTGCAGATTTTGGGGTTTTCTCAGATATTTAAAATAAAAAAAAATTAGAATATCTTTTCTTTGTTTTATGTTCTATGGAAGTGTTCCACTTGTCTCATGTTCAAGCATGTTGAGTTGTCAATGTAGATTTAGCCTATCTACAGTAGCCTCCTTGTTTGAATCTTCTATGAGATCTATCTGCTTCATTGATGCTATCATGGTAAGTAAATGAGTTAATTTCATGCATCAAAAAGGGTTTCCCCCCCTAGGTTTAGTAGAACCTGAAGTGCAGGAGGATCATTAAGATCCTATGTTATGTTGTCCAAGCCCTGAAGTGTTTCATTGATTGAGATTAGCTATCTCAAAGATAGATTTGTAGGTGTTCTTGGGTTATCACTTTTGGTGGAAAACACATTCTTTGACCTACATTGATTAGCCATATGTCCAAACTTTCCACATGCATGAGATCTCACATTCATTCTACAATCTTGTGTCCTTTGACAATAATTATTAGACTTTGAACATTGACCGGGAACAATATTATTATGATTTTCTCTATTTCTGCATTGACTTGCTCTATGACCAAACTTATTACAAACAAAGCATCCACCATTAAATTTATGTGCATTGGGTTTCCTTACCGGTGATTTTTGATTCTGGTTGTCTGGTGGATTCCCTTGATTTGTAGTACAAGAGCTTTCTCCATGCTCAAATCCAAGACCTCTAGTGTCTCTAGTGTTTCTTTGGTCCTTCAATAATTTATCAAGCCTTGCATAACTAACCTTGAACTTTTCTTTGTATTCATTTGTACCATCCAGATCACTTCTTAGGATTTCCATCATTCTTTCCAACTCTTTCTCATTGTTCTGCGATTGCACCAACTCAGTTCTCAACACATCATTCTCATGCTCCAACCTATTGCATTCCTCAGATCTATCTTTCAGTGATATGAAAATATTTTCTTCATTCTTCATCCAGTCTTCAACCTCCGTAGACATCCTCATAGTCATGGCTTGCATTTCATTCTTCATGACATTATTCTCCCGACTCGACTTCTTACATAATTCCTTAAGGTAATTCTTTTCTTCATCATCCAATTTTTGTAAAAGTTCCTTCCCATTAGCTTGAGCAGATGATAACCTCTCTTGTAGGATAAGAATGAATTCCTTTATAGATTTCAACTCATTTTGCAGCTTGAAGTTCTTCAACCTTTCAACATCATAGTCCTCAAGTACTACTTCAAGTTCCTTTTGTAGATTCATCTCCATGGATTCTAGATTTAGGATCTTCCACAAGTTGCTAGACTTATTCTAAGGCACAAGGCTTTGATACCAATTGTTGGAATCCAAGAACATTAAGGGGGGGTGAATCAATGTTCTATTAGATAGAGTAATTTTAGCCTTATTAACAAATCCACTTATTAACCAGTATGCATAAAAGAAAGTAACAACAAGTAATATCAATGCAACCGCATCAATCAACACCATAACACATATATTTATATGTGGAAAACCTTAAAGAGAAAAAACTACAGTGGGATTGCTGACCCATAATATCTATCCACTAGCCAAATGAATAAATAATACAAGAGGGGCCTCCACATGCAGGAAGGCACATTGCTCATCACAAAAGGAGCCTCACTGACTACATATCCAAATATTGGGTTACAAATAAAAACTGAACTTAGAATGTGCATCTACTATACTAGATGATTTTTGGTTAAAGCATTGTCTATACCGATTAAACTGTAACCTCCCTTATCAGTATCTTAGATCACTTCCCAATTCTATAGACCAATAATCAAGACCAATTGTAGATCTTTACATTCGCATTCTATCGATCAAGATAACAACACAAAACCTTTCACATCACTTATCTCACATATATCTACATCATTACAAATTGACCTAACCCAGACTGACTTATATACCCATTTACATGAATAAATACAAATGCCTTATGTCGGCTTAAAAACATATCACAAAAGATAAGACACATGTCGACCCAGATAAAATATAAACATAATGTTAGGATTCCCACAAATACTGAGAGGGGAGGGGGGTGAATCAGTATCTAACCGGTTAAAAGATTTTCTTAACCTAAAACATGTAAAGCATATCAATATTGTATATCGGTAAACAAGAAATAATGCAATAAATAGAGATAACAGCAACCACATAAAACACACACCATAACATAGTAGTTTAACGAGGAAGCCCAGTGTGGGATAAACCTCAGTGGGATTCGTGACCCACAATATTCACTTATTGGCCAATAAGAGAATATTACTGCTACAAGAGGGGCCTGCACATGTAGGAAGGTCAAGTGCCTAGAGCTCACTACTCAATTACAAAATGGGAAGTCTCATTGACTTACAAAATGAATTATATAAATCCAATGTCTTGTACTACTTCAAAATAGGATCTACTATGCCAGATCTAGTACCTGTTTATAGCTCTGCTTCATACACAAACCCTTAACCTATAATTTGCATAATAGGTCTACCTTATTTCACCTATATTGTTCCTTCCTTCTATTACAAAAGTTTCTACAATGATCTCTTATATATATGAGTCATTTTACAACTTGCCAAGTCGGCTTACAATGATTTTACAATAATTAACAAAATATATTACAAACAAAATTCCCATCGACTTCTGTGTCGGTATGCTTCCTTTTACTGCCGGTGGTCTCTGTGCCAGTTTAGAGTCTGTCTTTGTCGGTGCCGGTAAATTGTCTTGCCGGTGTCATAGGATTGTAAGGTTGCCATTAATGACAAAACCTTCAATCACCTACAATATCTCATTGGAGTGTGCATTTGCCAACAATCTCCCCCTTTGGCATTGATGGCAAAACTCATGAGAAAAATCCAAAAAAATTTATCCAAAAGAGTCTGCCAGAATTGTCTTACCAAAAATTTGTGTACCAAAAGAATATGTGCTCCCCTTGAGCTGATGAGTCATTTGTTGGTTATTTTTCTCATTCCACTACTCCCCCTTTGGCATCAATGACAAAGGTTGTCAAAGTATCAATTGAGTGTGGTTTCCTGTTTCATCCTTGTAACTGGTTGGTTACAATCTAAAAAAGATCTACCAAAACCTGATTCAGGCTCTCAATGAACTTTTTACTATCCTTTATTGCAGCATCAGTCCTTTGAACTGTACCAGTGAGATATTGCATTTGCTCTACCAGTGTTATCTGTCCTTGAATCAAAGCATCAGATATTTCTTTTCTTAAGGAGGCGAGGTAATCCAATTTCGGACTAAGTCTCGATTGTAGATCTTCAGCCTTTCCTTTTATTCTTTCCTTCTCTCTTTCCAACTTTAGTAGTTCTTCCTCAAAACCTATTATTTTTTGCTCAAAAACTGATAATGAATCAGATGAATTAATGAAGTTATCAGCTAGTTGATTTATTTCCTCCTGTACCTTGCTGATTTTCTTGTCTATATCTACTGTCAAAAAGTTAGTTTTACATGTATCCCTGTACAAAGTTTTAAATTCCTTCAGTGTACTACACAGTTCTGATAAAAGAGTGTCAGATTTTCTTGTACACTTCTTTATTTCCTCCTCAAAGAATTTGTGTTTTTCTTTCTCTAGTCTCTCTTTGAATGCTTCATCTTTTATTTGTTCAACTATCATAGTGTTATCAGTAATATACTTAGACAAAGTGTCGAGTTGACCTAAAGAGTCTTTATTATCTATATTACACTTAGGTGCTATCATATTCAAAATTGGAATTGTGTCATCAATTGCCTTGTATGCTTGTGAGCTACACTCTATTATCTTCTTGATGGAATCCATAAGAAATTCTATTACATTTGTTGATTTGAAATGTGCAGTGGAAGAACCAACAATCTGTATTCCATCGGTGGGAGAAATTTCCTTGCTTGTGGTGACCTCTGGTAGGTCAGTTTGTGTTTCCATTTCTTTAAGCAAAGGTTTGGATTGCTCAGCTGATGTCAGTGGCACTTTCTCTATATGATCCTATTCTTGTGAAGGAGCTTGTTTCTCTGCCTATTTCTTAGTGTTGTCACTTGCCAGTTTACCTTCTGAGCTATCAGTTACCGGTGGCTTATTTTCCACATCCATTTTTCTTGTTGAATCCTTATCTACCACAATATTGATTTTCTGAGTGTCAATGTCCATTGTATATAGCACCTTAGAATCGGGATTTGTGTCCTCTTGTGGTGTGTCCATACTCTCATTAGCTGGTTGATTGTTTGTGGTAACTACCGGTGGAGTATCAAGAGGCGGTGGGGATAGATTATCTGTTATTTTTATGCTAGGTGGTCCACCAACCTTGCATTTTCCCTTATCATTATCTTTTTGGTATACTTTTATGGGTTTAGGGTTTCTATATTCTTCCTACTTTTCCTTCTCTACAAGGAATATGTCCCATGCATTCACAGTTTCCTCTACTACCTCATTCACTCTACCCACCATAAGTGCTACATGCCGGTGTGCAGTTGAAAATATTGACCAACTGAGATCAGTTTATCTATCTCATTTGGTGAGTTCACTGGATATACATCAAGAAGTTTTTCAATTTTTATTTTCTTATCAAGCTCTACAACAACTTGCCTTCTAGCTTCAAGTCTTTTGAATACTTCTACCAGTAATTCATCCACAACTTGCATAAAAAATTTCTTGTAAATATCCAAGTGTAGGATTACATTGTTTTCAACTTTTTCCTTGTCATCAGTTGATAATGAATCATACAATTTATTGATGTTTTTCAGCTTTCCATCCTCTATTATTTCATTTAGAAGTTTGTCAATTGGAGCAATGGTTTGTTGAGTCTTCTTCTTGGGTGTTAACTTCTTCTTTGGAGTCAATTTCCTAGTTGTGGGCCTTATTATCTGTTGTTTTTGTATGGTTCTTCTAGGAGAAGGTGTAGATACTGGTGAAGGTTTCCTTTTTCTCACAACTCTTTTAAATTCAGCTAGTATATCACTTTCTGAAGAATTTCCAACCGGTGAAAGGTGAGTTTCTGGTTGAAGTGTTTCTAACTCATCTTCAGTAATACCAGTTTGTTTGAGTACATCATTCTTAATAGCTTTTACTTGCCTGGATCCTCTTCTAACTGTTGCTTCAACCTTCTTAACCCTTTTCTTTGATTGAATTTGGTTTTCAATAGTCTCAGCACTGCCAAATACCTCTTCTTTAGGTTCCTTAGGTGCTTCCAGGAGGGCTTTTGCATATGTTTCAATTATGTGATCATCAGCTTCATACCCCATTTCAGTAATCCAAATGGTTCTTGGGATAATTGCCTCCATCCAAATTTCATCCTTCTTAATAACAAAACAGATTTCATCCTTATACTTATTTACAATTTCTTGTGATAGTTTGACTCTTGTCTTCATCCAGGCCTTCAATGCCAGAAAGTACTCATCTAAGTTATTTTCTCTATTCTCTCCCATGTTGTTTAGTAAATCTGACAACTGTTTGCCTACCGATATGTCAAAACCAAGATTTTTGTTAACTATACTGGGCACTTGTTTTGTTATGTGTAGCATTAAATAGACAAGTAGGTTTCCAAATCTGAATGTCCCCTTTTTGTCTTTCTTTATCTTTCCCAAGTTGTCAATTAGTTCATCTTTCAACCATTCACACACATCTATTTTTGCATTATCATTAATCATGTCATAAGCACTCTTTATGCATAAGCCAAAGACTGAGTTTAACCTATTTGCATGTGTGGTTTTGTAGCCTAAAATCATGCTAATGAATCTGACATTGATGTCAGTTGCATGATTTACTCTTAAAGATCTCTTATCAGATGTTTCACCTGTTAGGTTAGTCACTAGGTCATTTGAGACCTTCTTTGTCTTATCAGGCCTGTTACCGATGGAAGGTAACCTTGTCACAACTTTTACTGCCTCTTTAGTGATTTTGTGAACTGAGTCTAACTAGAAGAATGCACCATGTACCCTTCTTAAAACTATCCTTATAACACCCTTAAGGAAATCTGGAGTACTGAGAATTTTAGTGAAACCTAGGGTTTCTACTATCTTGTGCTTAGGTTTAACATTACCAGAATCATCACAGATTACTAATTTATACATGTTTTTGATTTCCTCATCACCTAATTCTTCTATGTGACAATGAATATAGAGTCTAGGGTCTTCAGCAAAAACTACTCCTTTGGGGATTTTAGAAAAAGCACCAACATTATCATCTTTCTTGGTAATCTCGGGAACTAACTAAAATATGGGTCTAGGGCATTTAATCACTTCGACTATAGTAGGGTTTGCTATGAATTCATGAACAGATGAAGAAGCCATGATTATAAATACCTTTATCTACCTTAGGAATGATTTCTTGCTAAATTGCTTCACTTCTTTGCTCAGAATGCCTTTGCTCTGGAATTTTTACACTCTCAAAGGTTTGAATGCTCGGTGAAAAGAAATTGGAGCCAAAACACTTTATTTATAATGTTAATTTTGCCAACCACCACATTTAATGCTTGCTGGTTAAGTAATGACTTAACTTATCTGCAACTATAGAAGTAATTTCAACTTCTCACCATCAACCGAGGGAATAATAGCATGTTTCACATTTGATTGCCAAACCCTCAAGGGAATTTTCTTCAGTTAGATGAAGAGTCTCTTGCCGGTGGAGTGTTACTCTATTTTGCTGGTGGAGGAGTGTTCCTATCACCATTTAGATTTGATTTCCTGATCCATTGTTTTGAGAAATTCTGGTTTACTTCTTCAACCTTTTCTTTACCTTTCAAACTAGGACCTTTGTTATTTACCGGTGAGGACTTGCTTCTACAAAACTTTGCAATATGTCCAATCTTGTTATAGGCATAACAAGTCACATTATTTCTCTGAATAGCTTTTCCATATCTTATGTCAGTTTGTGTTCTGCGTTGATTAGATAAGTGTCCAAATTTTCTACAAACATAACATCTCACATTCATTCTGCAATTCTCTGAATTGTGACCAACTTTGTTGCATTTTGAACATTGATCGGTGGGTGTATTGGTATTCTGATAATTTCTAGATCTACATTGATTTTCTCTATGACCATACTTGTTATAGTTAAAGCATTTGCCATTAAATTTATAAGCAGTAGGTTGTCTTACCGGTTTGCCTTGATCCTATGTGTTTACAGTATCAGAGTTTTCACCAGCTTCAAAGCCAAGACCATTAGTGTCACCATTAGGTTTATAATTCTTCAACAAGTCACCAAGTTCTTCTAAGCTTTTCTTGAATTTTTCTTTGTGCTGATTTGCAGCAGCCAGTTCTCCTTCCAAGATACCTTTTTGTCTCATGAGTTCATTTGAGTCATTCTGTGCATGCATCAGATCTGTCTTCAACATGTCATTTTCATTACTAAGTCTTGTGTTTTCATTTGCAACATCATTCAGTCTTCTAGTCAAGTCTTCTTCATTCTTCTTTCTATCATCAATTTCTTTACAAAATCTCATAGTCATATCTTGCATCACATTCTTTGTTGTCATGTTTTCTTGTTTCAGCTTATTCATCAGATCACTAAGAGTTTCCTTTTCATCATTCTCATTTTGCATCTTTTCACAAAGTTCTCTTCTCTTGTTCCTTGCAATGGTACGATTTTCTTGAAGTGTTTGAATAATATCCTTTGCAGCTTTTAGATCATCTTCAAGTTTGATATTTTTCAATTTTTCTACATCATAGTTTGAGAGAGCTACTTCTAATTGCTTCATCAAGTTTTCCATCTCTACTGGTGTCAAGACCTTCCTCAAGCTATTAGGCTTCTAAAAAATAGAGGACCAGGCTCTGATACCAATTGTTAGGATTCCCACAGATACTAAGAGGGGGGGGTGAATCAGTATCTAACTGGTTAAAAGATTTTCTTAACTTAAAATATGCTTTATACTGTATATCAGTAAACAAGAAATAATACAATAAACAAAGATAACAACAACCACATAAAAAACACACCATAACACAGTAGTTTAATGAGGAAACCTGGTGTGGGAAAAACCTCGATGGGATTTGTGACCCACAATATTCACTTACTGGCCAATAAGAGAATATTACTGCTACAAGAGGGGCCTACACATGCAGGAAGGCTAAGTGCCTAGAGCTCACTACTCAATTACAAAATGGGAAGTCTCACTGACTTGCAAAATGGATTATATAAATCCAATGTCTTGTACTACTTCAAAATAGCATCTACTATGCTAGATGCAGTACCGGTTTATAGCTCAGCTTCATACATAAACCCTTAACCTAATTCACATAATAGGTCTGCCTTATTTCACCTATATATTTCCTTCCTTCTATTAAAAAATGTTCTACAATGATCTCTTATATATATGAGTCATTTTACAACTTGCCAAGTTGGCTTACAATGATTTTACAATAATTAAAATATATTACAAACAAAATTCCTGTCGGCTTCTATGCCGATATGCTTCCTTTTACTGTCGGTGGTCTTTGTGCTGGTGGTCTTTTGTAGTGCCAGTAAATTGTCTTGCTAGTGTCATAGGATTGTAAGGTTGCCATCAATGACAAAACCTTCAATCACCTACAATATCTCATTGGAGTGTGCATTTTCCAACACATAAAACAATATGATCCTTTCTGCTTCCATGCTTGTCAGACAATCTCCTATGTTGGCCTTAGAATACCAGTTCCTTGAATGTTGGTGAAGTGAATGTCGGTTACCTTGATTGCCTGATCTCCCATGAAGTGTGTTTCCATCAATGAAAATGCTTATAACTCAGATGAGTGTCAATTTCCAATAGTTTATATGTATGTCATATTCAATTGGTTCATGATTTGGTGTTTTGGAAGCTATCATTTATGTTCTAGTATATCGAATGATATTCTTGGTACCAGTTGGCAATAGCGGTTGTTGATATTTGATGAAATGGTAATTGGTTTTTGTCTGGCTTCTAGAAATGGTTCATAATGTGCTGAAGGTGTTCTTGATCATGTCCTAATTATTTGGTGGCTTCACATTGACTGACATGTATATTTGGTGATCCTTTTTGGCTTTGGTTCGATATTCTCTGTTATTGACATTGAGGGTTTCTACCAGTTGGTGAAACGTGTTACATTTGGGCTTGATGGAATTTTCACTAGTTATAATTGTTTCAGAATTTGAATCAAGTCCATGTTATGTAATGTAAATCATAATATTGGTCTGGTGGTATCATGTGATGTAATTTTTGTAATTATGGGTTATGGGTTTAGGGTTTAGCCGACCTTGCTTATCAAGGTTGATAATCTATCTATATATATATAGGTGATATATGTAGGAACTATGTGCCTCGAATTAACTTGACTTGTGTTCAGACTGATCGGAGTAACCTATCCTAATCTTGTGATCGTCTATCAGGTGAGCAAGTCCAAGAAGATCCAATGGTTGTCGCTATACCGTGATGGGAAGATGATCAAAAGTTATTCCCCGCGGCTTGGTGTCAAAGCACGTGCAAAAAGAAGCAAGTTAAAGACCATGCGGGTTGAAGGTGGATCAATGACTATCACTATACTGCATGATGGAGATGCACAAATGTTGTCCGTCGCGGCTTGGAAATCACGTGGCGGGCCCGACAGAAGGAGTGAGTGGCCCAGGTGAGATAATGGTCAAGCAGATCAAGGTTGATCCAACAGTAGTCACTAGGTCGTGATAGGAAACTGCTCGTTAGAATATCCATCATGACCCAGCGACAAAGAAGAGCTTCATTCTGGGCGGTTAGTGAGGTCGTGCTAAGGTGGCAAGGTAGGGACTCCAAATCCAATCAGGGGGTGCCATGTGGCAAAGCAGAGAAATAGGAAAGGGATATCATCAGAGATTGGGAGAACTGGTTGTTTGCTACACTAATACCCGATGAGGTTGCCTTTGGTGATCAGGTTGATATCGGTGATCGGGTTGACAAGATGGAAGCTATGTTGATGGCCTGATCGAGTCACTGTGGTGTCATCGAGAGATCAGGTCTACCTATTGAAGGCTATCCTAATAAGCCAATGGAGCTGATCTATTTGGAGCCACATTAGTGGAGTTGTTAGTTCATTGGGAGATCGGAGCAATGCTTTTGTGGTTTTTCCGATGACCGATGGAGTAGAGACTAACTATGGGTGTGCACTCGAATCAAAGTCCAAAAGATAAACACTTGGATATTAAAGATAGTCATGTCGGTGCATATGAATACAAACTAAGTAGACTTCCTGGTGCATGTGGGATATTGTTTTTCTCATGAATACAAACGAACGCAGATGGATAGACTTCAAACTAGTGGTGCAGTTGCTCAAATGAACTGTCGACAATCTAATATATGAAGCCATTGGATAACTATGGTGAAAGTAACTGATTATTGTATGCTGATTGTAGTGTCCAGTTCATGAGAATCTAAGAACAAATACTAGTAGTTGTCAACTGAAACTTTATTGTAAATTCATTTATTGGAAATAAAGTGTTCAACTGTTGGTGGTGGGTTTTTTCCCGAAAGGGTTTACCCACATAATTCTTGGTGTTCTGTCTCTGTGTTGATTCTATGTGTTTTGTCTATGTTATTCGTAACATTCTGTAAAAGTTTTAAACTGCATTCTTGTATGATCTCCCCTGCTAATTGACATTAGGAAGGTGTTTCCCCACTATGCTTTCCATTCAATATATTCATGTTATTTATATGGTATGGTTATGTCTGCATTATCAAAGAGTGGCTTATGTGCGAACCGGGTTATATCATTCAACAAAGGTATGAGGAGAGTTTGGTATTACAAGGAAGACATCTATTCTTAACCAGAATTGTATCAAGCATTAGGAGATGCTATTTCCATAGTTCATTTCCTCGAGATTGTAGTTTGATGTTTATGTAAGTCTGTAAGACTTCTCTTTTGTGTTGAGCAGTGATCTCTAGGTGGTTGGCCTGATTGCAAGTGCAATCCCCATTGTAATATTTTCACATACTGCTACAAAATTATTATTTGACTATGGGTAGGGTTTCCCACCATGGTTTTCCCTTCACCAGGTTTTCCACGTCAAAATATTAGTGTTGTGTGTTGTGTACTCTCATGCTTTATCTTTAACTGTGTTGTTTTTCATTTTTCTCCAGTAGAAGGTTTAGAATCTGCAATAATTGTTTAACTTGTGGAAAACGGATTCACCTCCCCCCCTCTTAGTTTTCCTCTAGTTCATTCTAACAAAAGTGAAATGGATTACTAATATAGAGATCAACCACATTTACCTAGAAGCAATGAAAAATGCAACATGGGATCTAAAATCTAATGACATCTACCAAAGGATGGAAAAGTTAGGATTGGCTCAAGGGACTATCTTTCCTAGGGCAGTGTAGTCACCCAAGCTGATCATGACCATATATCAGTACCATAATCAAGTTACTAGATTGTGTATAGATGGAAAGGTGAAGGTAATTATGGACCTATCTCCCAACATGGTTTCCCAAACTTTTTATATTCCTCAATATAATTAGGAGAAAGCCTTGATGGAATATTCTAAAAATGTATAGAAAAATAAGGAATACTTGAATAGGTCATGGTTAAAAGAACCAATAAATTTTTATAAGATTACTGATAAAATTTATAGAATTTAATTTAAAGATTTAGTTGTTGGCATTATTGTCATTGATGTCAAGGGATGTCAAATGGTTGCAAAGAAGCAGGTAGTACTCATGCATAACATGTAGGCTATGTTGTGTAAATTGTGCATAACATACATCGTGTTATGCTATAGGAAAATGGTATTCAGCTTATCCCACATCATTTTGGTTGAGTGTTGAATTCCTCACGAGATAATACAAAAGTGGCGCTACTCACTATCCCACATTGTTGAAAAGGTCATGTGAGAGTCGCACAGGATAACTTAATATTTATGAATAAAGCGGTCCCTCTTATCTCGTGATGTCAAAAGTGACCAACAAAAGTCGCATGGGATAAGAAATTGAAAGGAATATTGCAGATCCCCTTTTCCCACATATGTTAAGAGGCACACCAAATATCACACGGGGGAAACAAAAGAAAAGGCATCCTATTATCCTGCATGACCAAGCAGGGAAGTGAAGAATCCTGTAGGATAAGGAAAAGCAAAGGGAAAAGGGAAATGTGTCCCCCTCTATCTTGTATTTTGGTTGCGTTGTGACTGGAGGTCTCGTGGGGTAACATAAGAAGAAGCATGGGATGTTTCCCACCATCCCACAGTGACAAAGGTTAAGGTCATCATAACCATTAGAGGTGTTTCAGTCGACACATTTGCAGCCCAATAAGGATAATAGTCCATGTGGTAATTGACTATGGTTGACCAGGTGACTTGGATGTTGATTATGAAGACTTTTGATGACCTGCACATGATGATTGGCACAAGGATTTTAGGTGGAGGCCAACTGACCTTGACCGAGTGATCTGGATGAAGAATATGAAGACATGTGGTTTCTTGGTGGACAAAGAATGAATCAGATGTGCAAAAGTTGGTGATAATGGATTGAAGTATGGTAGTTGTTGATCTTCTCAGGGTAGGTCGAGAGAGGATGGAAAATGCATTAATGGTGATCGAGTTGTAGGAAGGTTTTGTGGATCAAGGAAGGATTCCAAATTTTTTTGGGTATAGGAAGATTACTAAACTTAGTAATCTAAGTACGGATAGTGATCTAAAGATAGATAGGATGCATTTAATTTCAGTATCCGATCTGAGAACAAATTCATGACCAAGAATAAAATCTCCTGAGGTGCAGATCTTTGAGACCACGAACTTGAAAAAAATATTAAAGATTGTAGTAGAAGAAAATCTAATGTGTACAGAGTCGACCTAATCTAGTAGAGATGTAGAATAGATTTGATATTGGTAGGTGTAGCTATTGAAACAAAGATAGAGGTAAAAATTAAAATATCTCACCAAGTTGATTGTGTATGAAGAGTGTTAGAGAGGAGAGTGTTGCTACTGAGAGAATAGAGAGAGTTGTTGTAGAGAGAAAACAAACACATCCACTGAAACAGAGAGAGTAAGAAAATAGAAAAGAGAAGTAGAAATCCAGACAGAGGAAGAAAGAGACAGAGGAAGAAGGAGAAACAGAGAAGAAACTTCAGTAGGCAGAGAAATTCTTTCTCATGATATGAGAAATTTGTAAGTGTTACAAAACTTATTTGTAACAAGGTTTTGTCATTGCATTGTAAACTTTATCAAACACTATAAATATTTGAGTGGGTACTCAAAGAAGGGATAGGTGCGCCTTTGAGTAGGTGCTTATAAAATAATGAGTTGGTGCTCCTTGGGCTGGTGCCATAAAGTTTAGGGGTTGGTGCTCCTTGGGTTGGTTCCCTAAAATTTGTAAATTATTATTTACTATGAGTCTCGATTGGAGCAGTAGACTCCAATAACTATTCTCACCAAGGTTTTTCCCACTTTTGGTTTTCCTCATAAATCTGGTGTTGTGGTTTATTTTTTGTTTGTGTGTATTCTTGATTAATTTATAGTCTGCGTATTAGCACACATAGTTAAAATTTTAAAATACACCGATTTAGCCCCCCTCTTAGTGTCCATTTGTGTTCTTCAGTAGTGACATATATAATAATAATGTTTAGTAATGCATTTGGAAAAGAGGACTCCTAACACTACCACCCATGAATGTTTTACTATATCAACACTATTCTTAGGGTTAATATTACTCTAATTGGGCCCAAATGATCTTTGATAATATACACGAGAAGGTTAAGAAATTAATAGAGATCAAGAAGTTCTTTATAAAATCTTCTGTGGTTTAGATGATAGCGAGGAGAACTATCTTTCTAGGATTAGACACAAAGGGAAGATTGGGAGAAGGTCCAATTTTAGTCAAAGTATGAGAACACTTCACCCAGTTTCCTATTATGCAAGATAAAACCCATTTCAAATAGGTAAATGATGCTTTTATATATGCAGTAATTAATATGTTGACTAGAGATGTGGGATATAGGATATCGAGGGATGCAATGGAACTAGTTGAAACTTGCAGAACATGATTCATCCAAAACCTCAATTTCACATAAACAAGAGTTAGTGGGTTTCGTAATAACCGTTTCCTCCCTCCTCATCATTACAGTAGTAGGGCAATTCTATTGGAATTTACAAGATATATTATGGATCTTGAAGCACTATTGACATAGAAGAATAAGCTTGGAGTCAATTTTCCTTTCAAACTCAGGTTTTATGAATCTGGTAACTTGCAGATAGCCAAAAATATAGCATATGAGTTGGGGGGAGTGAATATCAAAGAAAATGAATAAAAAAGGAAATCTTATACCCCATTCATAACTAAAGAGAATAATGCCAAACACTTACCTGGATCATCAATGTGCATTGGAAGACTTCTGGACTAACATCCACAATGATTTTGAAGAATGAAAGAAGAGATATTATAGATTAACTAGCTTCCAAATGAAGGCTTTTAACATAAAAGAAGATGATCTTGATAGTTTCTCTTATAATAGTAAAATTCTTGACCCAATGTTTGAAGAGCATAAGGTTGCTCATAGAATTCTTTCTCCTAATAGGTGGTTTGAAAAGGAAGACACCATCATTAGTGTATAGTTACAAATGAGATAGTTCAAAGGAGATTGCAATGGATAAATCGAAGAATCCCAAAGAGAAGTAACAAGAAAAAGAATAAAGGGAAGCCTTTTCACAACCCTCATTCTAGCATTAATAGAGAGTATCATAGGAAAAATGATAAATGCAAAAAGGGGCAACAAAGTAGTGAAGAGGATATGGTAAATCCTAAGGAAGATGATGTAGTCAAGGTTGGGAGATCTAATGAGGGATAGCCCTACCTTGCAGCCTATGACACAAACACCATGAATATTACTGGTAACTAGTTGACACAACACAAGGTTCAACTGAGAAAAATAGAAAAAGAGCAATCCCTATAATAGTTTAATGAATTACATAGGCCCTCAAGCTTTACACATGTTGGACTGCAACCCAGGATTATAAAGAAATTCTTAAAACTCAAATCTATGATCCACAGATCATCTACTTAGTAATTCGGCCTCTAATAAGAGTCTGCACTATTCTGCATTGATCTTGACCTCAGTCCCTCTAGACTTCAATCCCCCCGGACCAGAATCCCTCTGAAAACTACATCTGCTTTGGATCTCTTCTTCCTCAGACCTCTATCTCTCTAAATGAAACTCCAAACTTCCTATTTATACCATCGCAAGCCTCAACAACTAAATCAAGTCGGCCAAAGATCAACCAATTCATGATAAAATGTGCAAACAATAATGTATCAGTCTGAATCACCAAGAACATCTCCAATAATGCTTAGAACTTCATGCGGACCTCCAAGAACATTAGTTTGACCCAGAACAATATCTCTCACAATCTGTAAGTTATGGAAACCATCCACAACCCAATTCTACTTCGCTTCACACACTGCAAGACAAACCGGTAAGAATACACCAACACCAGACCAATACCGGAATCGATATCTCATCAGAATCAAATCCAAATGCCATGAATCTCCAATATGTTTAAGACAAGAATCTCTAGATGCTATATCCAAATCCACAACTCTCAACTCTCGATCATTAAGAAACACAATGATCTCCAAGAAACTCTACTGCTAACTACTCCAATCGGATGAACTACTCAGATCCTCCTACATTAGACTCTTGGGGTTAATTGAAAAGTGAGTCCCATCACTTGATTTGGTTCAGTGATCTGTTAGAAGGTACTTGCAACAACCTCAAGGGTTCGACAGTTTGACTACAGGTTCTGATTGCCTTGCCTCAACAAATCTACCAGACCACCCTACAACTTGCCTCGATTCGGCAATCTATTCAAGTCTCCACCTGCCAACTGCCTCAAGATCGTGCCTCTAGGTTCGGCAGTCTGCTTGCAAGCCTTGTACTACCTTAATGCTTGGCGATCTGAACAAGTCTTCAAGCTTCCTCAAGTTATTTTCATCCAACCGGTTCACAACCAGCTCTTCCTCCATCAAAGAAATAGTCTTAAATAAAAAAATAGATAAGGAGATGAAGAAGTGTCAATTTATCAAGAAGACAGTCAAGGTAAGAGTAACAATAGGATTGGCTGCAATGGTGCAAGATTCAATGGCACCCACTAGGATAATAATAGGCATGAGTCCCGAAGAAGAGACACAAGATCAAGATGAGGAAGATCCTAATGATGTTGCAACCACTTCTTTAGAACAACCATCATCTCAAGATAAAGGCCAAGTGTTTATTGATGAAATTATTGATGATGATGATGATGATGATGATGATGATGATGATGATGATGATGATGATGACGACGATGACAATGATGATGATGACGATGACGATGACGACGATGATGACGATGATGATGATGACTATGACGATGATGACGACGATGACGACTATGATGATGACGACGACGATGACGATGACGATGACGACAACAATGATGAGGATGATGATGATGATGATGATGATGATGATGATGATGATGATGATGATGATGATGATGATGATGACGATGATGATGATGACTATGATGATGACAACGATGATGATGGCAACGATGACAGCACAGACGACGATGATGATGATGACAATGGTGATGATGATGATTATGATGATGATAATGATGATAATGACAATGACGATGACAATGACGATGACAATGATGATGACAATGATGATGATGATGACAATGATGATTACAACAACGATGATGACGACAACGACGATGACGATGATGATGACAATGATGATGATGATGATGATGATGATTATGATGACGATGATCATGATAATGATGAATGATGATGATGAATGATGATGATGATGATGATGATGATGATGATGATGATGATGATGAATGATGAAGATGATAATGAGGATGATGACAACAATGACAACAATGATGATGATGATGACGATGACGATGACGACGACGATGATGACGATGACGACGATGACGACGACGACGACAATGATGATGATGATGATGATGATGATGATGATGATGATGATGATGATTATGGTGATGATGATGATGATGATGATGACGATGAAGAGGATGATGATGATGATGATGAGGATGCTGACGATGATAATGACAATGACGATGATGATGATGACGATGACAATGACAATGATGATGATGATGATGAGGATGATGATGATGATATGATGATGATGATGATGATGATGATGATGAGGATGCTGACAATGATAATGACAATGACGATGATGATGATGACGATGACAATGACAATGATGATGATGATGATGATGAGGATGATGATGATGATATGATGATGATGATGATGATGATGATGATGATGATGATGATGATGATGATGATGATGATGATGATGATGATGATGATGATGAGGATGATGATGATGATGATGATGATGCTGATGATGATGATGATGATGCTGATGATGATGATGATGATGATGAGGATGATGATGATGATGATGATGATGATGATGATGATGATGATGATGATGATGATGATGATGATGACGATGATGATGACGATGATGATGACGATGATGATGACGATGACGATGATGATGATGATGATGATGATGATGATGATGATGATGATGATGATGGTGATGATGATGATGATGATGATGATGATGATGACACTAAGTTAAATGAATAAATTAGAGGAAGTTAACCTCCTTAGGCCATAAAGACCAATGATCCTCCTCCATAAGTTACAACAAAGTTAGTAACTACTAAGGAGGGAAATAAGAACCCTGTAATAGTAGAACATGAGAAAACATGAGAAGATCTGATTGGGTCACCAATAATGGTAATTCACAATGTGAAAGCTCTTGTTATTGCACCTCATTCTAGATCAAGTGACGAGTCATGATCAAGGAGGAATAGACAAGGAGTATACCAAGAAAGTCCAAGGATTTTCTTGACACTAGAAGATCAAGATGACTTGATTAAAGCTACAAAATAACAAGAAAGAAAGAAAAGAGAGGGATTGAAAAAGATACAAGAAGAAGAATAACATAAAGAAGATCTTTTAAGGATACCACCTAAGAGAGATCCTTTAAAAAATGAAATTGAAATAGTTGGAGAAAAAGACTAGGGTAAACAAGGAACAAGATACTAGAAGAGGCCAAGTAAGGTGTTGGTGTAAATAATTATTCATCTTGGATATTATTACACCTTACTTAAGTTTACTTAGGAAATGTATTACATAGTAGTTTGGGTATGAGACACTTGGGTGTTTGTGCCACATTGGGATAGTGTGTGTAGGAGAATTTCCACCTTTTATGGTGTTGATCTTGTTGTTACACTCCACATTCAGTGGGTGATCCACCTCATGTGGACTATTATATTATTTCTCCTACCTACCCACACCTATTTCCTACCTACCCTTGTTTATTATTGAGCCACATGTCATGTTTGTGTGCTCACATATCCATATAGCCTTGCCTATATAAGCAGGCTCATATTCATTGTATGTAACGAATGATTGATGATCCAGTTGATCAGTATTTTCATCTTGATAGGATACAGTTTATTTCTATCATCTATTTTGTCTCTCTTATTTGTGATTTCCATTGCCTCTTGATCTTGGGAAAATCTCACATGGTATCAGAGCTGGTCCATGTCTCACATAGTTTCAGAGCCATTAGAGTGTCATTGGTTTGCTAATTGAGAGAAATTTGATGTTATTTGGGGTTTGCATTTTGGAGTTTTCTATTACAGGTTATTATTGAAGCTTGATGGGTCAAATCTGAGGTTACCATTGGATTGAGGAGGACCAAGAAAGTCAATTTTGTCTTTTGTTTCATCAAAATCTGACTTTGAAGGCCAAATCTAGAGGCATTTGAAGTTTGACGCTGCGGCGGAAAGTTTCCAAAAATTATAATTTTGCAAACAATTTTCAAATAGTGGTATCTCACTCATCCAGACTCATTTTTTCGAGCAATTTTTTTTGTTTTGGGGTAGAATTTTGTGATATGTATAGTGGTGCAAAAAAATTTAGATTTTTGGATACAAGTTTTTTGGAAATCGTGAAATCCCAATTTTTACAACTTTGGAGGCTTCGTTTGGGCTCATATGGACTCCTTTTCAGGTGCCGTTTTTTTTGAAAGTGCATATTTTTTCATCTACTCTCATAATCTACCATTTGTTTGTAGTGATTTTAAGTAGAAATTGTACTTTCTATATTTGGCCATTTTTGGCATATTTGGTACTTGCATTTTGCTTGGATCTCAGTTTAGATCACTAGCAGTATTTATTGAAGTCTCTTACGTCTCATTCTGAGAAGTTGTAAATTGAAATCAGAAGTCCACTTTGCCTTGTTTTGCAAGTAGCCCATTGTATACGCACTAAGTATAAAGTGCCAAAATCACCATTTTGGGGGGGTTTCTTGATTGAGTATTTTGGGGGGGTGTCTTGTGTGATTGTGCCTCTCTCTATCTTGTGTTTTTTCATTTTGGTGCTATGGGTTCTCCTAAATTTCCACTTTTAACTCCTCATAATTATGCATCATGGAAAATTAAGGCATGGAGTAAGCTAATGGAAAAAGGACTCATTCATTATGTAAATGAAACTATTGCAACACCACCTGATCCTAAGGCTGATCCTAATGCTCAAATTGAATGGCTTACTAAGAATGCTATGGCACTTGGAACACTTAGAAAGTATGTACTAGATGACCTCATTTTTCACATTGATAAGTGTACAACAATTAAAGAGGCTTGGGGTATTTTTAAGAAATTGTATGGTCAAGTTGATGAGATTAAGGGCTACAAGCTTGATAGTGAACTCACAACTTTGGATCCCAAGGATTTTGATACAATCCAAGATTATATCACAAAAGCAACTGAGATAAGAGAAAAGCCAAAGGATTGTGGAATTGACAAAAAGGATGCTCAATTGGTTTATAACTTGTTGGACAAGCTTCCTTCAAAGTATGCAGCCTTTGTATCTAGCTTTCACACCCATAAGTTAGCTCAAGGTTCCTCATACACTTCTCCCTCATTTGATTCATTCATAGAGATGTTGATACTTGAGCAATCTAAGTTGACCATGATGGGGATTCTCAAATCTTCAAAGTCACAAGATTTGGTGGTTAACAAAGGGAATCAAAGTAATCAAGGAAAAGAAAAGAATCAAAAGCAACCTAAGTCTATACCACAACAAGATGGAGCACAATCTTCCTCTCCACAACAAGGTGATTCACCATTCTCACCTAAGAGGAAATCATATAAGCACAATATTTTTTGTGGATATTGCAAGAAGTTAGGACATGATGAACATCATTGTTATAAGAAGGATATTGATGAGTTGAAGAATCTTCTTGAGAAGAATAGAATCAACCTACCCTCTAGAATGTCTACATTGACTTCTTCTTCCAAGGATAAAGGAAAGGATCACTCTTTTGGGACAGATAAAGGAAAGGGACAAGCTCTTTGTGCTACTACAAGTCATGATTTAGGGAGATGGCTTCTAGATTCAAGGGCTTCTCATCATATGGCATCTTCGTAGTCTATGTTTTCTACATTTGAGCCTTGCCACATGCTGCAGATTTTGATGGGCAATCATACATACATGGATGTGATTGGGAAAAGATCTGTTGCCATTGGGGATAACTCCTTCAATGATGTGTTGTGTGTACCCCACTTGACAAATAATCTTCTTTCCATCTATCAAATCACACATGGGGCAACTAGGAAAACTATGGAGTTCACACCTGATTCAGTTATCATTAGAGACTTGGAGAGTGGAGCTATCATTGTGATTGGGGTGGTTGATCATTCATCTTGGTTGTACTTATTTTCAGATTTTGGTCCTATTGATGAGGTTGATTCTACCTATGTTGATGATTCAGATTTTGAGGTGAACTTTGGGCATTTGAACTTTGGGATTCTCACATGTGACCCCATTCTTGAGCCTTGCCTTTCATCTCCTTCTATTGATATCACACCACCTATTGCACCTAATGATGTAGCTAGTGCGACAGTTTTGCCTTCTTATGATTCAGTGCATCAGGATATTTCATGTCTTCTAGCTTCTGTTGATTGGGATGCCTACTTGATAGACATTGCAGGTTTGTTTGTGGACTCCTACATTGTAGATTTGGGAGATACCATTGATGACATTCATCTTCTCTTTGATGAAGATGATCCTTCTTTGATTGTTGTGAGGGATCAGTCTGACCCTCTTGTGCATTCTCTACATGATCAATCTTTAGAGGTTGACATGATTATGGATACTTTTGTACAACAGTTGGAGGAGGTCTCTTTATCTTTTGAGGAGACATATGAGTCTTTGGATATTGTTCTACCTTCATCTCCACTAGTTCTTGGTGTGACTTTTTCAGCAGTGTGGCATAGTTTACCACCTTTGGAGGGGGTACCTTTCAGCATTGACATGGGGACACTTGAAAAGTTTTCAGAGATTCCTTTCATCATGAGTATTTTTTCTCCATCTTCCCTTCATGGTTGGGGAGACTTTTTGGATACACCTTTGGTTTTGTTTCTTCCTAAGGGGAGGAATGTGGTTCGACATTCATGGTGTAGTTTCTTCATTCATCTTCAAGCTTGTATCATTGGTGCAGATTCCAGTTTGAGGGGGGGATTCCTAGTTTCTCTTCTTCTTATCTCATATGGTGGGGGGGACTTTTTCCTCACATGGGGTTTTGTTCTTCACATACTTCTATGAGATTTCTTTATATCTAGTTTTCATCTCTCTTTTGTGGGAGGGTTTTTTCCCATTGGGTTTTTCTCTCTTTCCCTGCTTTGTGAGAGATTTACTTGCATTGGTTTTCATGCATTTGCATTTGTACATGGGTACCTAACATGGCCTCATAGATGGGACTCATCTTACATTTCTTAGTTGAATTGTAGACTTTAGTGCATAACCCTAAGTTGCACTTCAGGGGGGGTGTTGGTGTAAATAATTATTCATCTTGGATATTATTACACCTTACTTAAGTTTACTTAGGAGATGCATTACATAGTAGTTTGGGTATGAGACACTTGGGTGTTTGTGCCACATTGGGATATGTGTGTAGGAGAATTTCCACCTTTTATGGTGTTGATCTTGTTGTTACACTCCATATTCAGTGGGTGATCCACCTCATGTGGACTATTATATTGTTTCTCCTACCTACCCACACCTATTTCCTACCTACCCTTGTTTCTTATTGAGACACATGTCATGTTTGTGTGCTCACATATCCATATAGTTTTGCCTATATAAGAAGGCTCATATTCATTGTATGTAATGAACGATTGATGATCCAGTTGATCAGTATTTTCATATTGATAGAATATAGTTTATTTATATCATCTATTTTGTCTCTCTTATTTGTGCTTTCCATTACCTCTTGATCTTGGGAAAATCTCACATGGTATCAAAGCTGGTCCATGTCTCACATAAGGCACTCACTATGAGTAGAACTTCTAATGAAGGAAAATCTACTTATGATATTCGCACATGGATAAATTTCTATTTTGAGAAGAAGAAGAAAACAATGTTGAAGAGAGTGAGTTTGCTGGGAAGAATTATAGAAGTTGTTGCTCCAAGGAAACTTGAGAAGGCAATAACTCTTTATTCCACCTCGAGAAATGATAAGGGAGAGATGATTGCATATACTACTACACTTGCTATATTGAAGGATGATAGGGAAATCAATTCCTCCAATTATTAGTTTTCTTGAGTTAATATTGAAAGACAAACAAAATGGGGTAAGAATGCCACATTAGATTCTCTAGTCACACAAATCTGTCTAGCTTAACTAAATAAATATTTGCTATTTATTTGATTAAAAATCCACTAGCCATCAGTTAATTAAATTAATATTTAATTAATTCATCTCCAAACATTCTCCTATTAATTAAATAAATTATTCAATTTATTTTAATTAATTCATTAAATCAAATTCAAATCAATTAAATAAATAAAATCTATTTATTTAATAAAATCCCCCTATTCCTCTTTTAAATAAATTAAATAAAACATTTATTTAAATCATTATCCCCACCCCATTTGCATTTTCCTACAAATGCAACTTGCACACATTTATTGAAATAAATGAATTTTTATTTTAATAAAATCCTATTTTCCCTCACCCACCAAATCCACTTGCAAAATCTAATCCCCTTCTAGATTCTTCTAACCCCTTCCTAATTAGCCTAATCCATCCCCTAATTATTGTCACATTCCTAAGCAAAATGGAGTCACTTCTCAAAGACTCCAAAGTCTTTGAAAAGCATTTAATGCTTTGTGTGTTCAACAAATTAACCCCCAAAGTCTTTCAAGACCACTAATGGCTCTTACATGACCATTTATGGCTCTTACATAACCATTTATGGTTATTTCAAACTTGTCCCCCCAAACATTTATTGTTTTGACCATATTCATCCATTTCTCATTTGCACAAGAGTTTATCCATTGGATAAAAGTTTTATTCTTTGAATAAAGAGTTTATTCATTCAACCAACCTTGACTCTAAATCTCAAAGTCATATCAAGCATTTAATGCTTATTCCCTCCCCTCTCAACCTATCTCACATTGACACTTGTCATCTTGGGATTGGGTTGAAAGCCATCACATGGATTTGAAATCATTCAATCCTAACCCTTGTTGAGATTACTCAATCTCAACCATCCATTGCTCCATTTTTCCTATAAATAGAGCCCATTTCTTCATAAACCAGATCTTGAAAACTTGTATGCATTTAAGCTATAGGCATTTTTAGAGAGCATTTTAGCATAATTATCTAATATCTTGTCATTTTGGTTAAAATAAATCATTTTAATATTATCATAAGCATTAGCTTTTCATTTCACATTTTGAAGCACAATACTACAATCTCAATCCTCCATAAGCATCCATAGTGCAAAAAGCTGCTGAGAGCTACACTATTTTGGAACTTGGAGAGGAGAGGAACAAGGGAGAAGAAAATAAGAGCATGTTAGGAGGTATTTGGAGATGCCTCATCATGTTTGCTTTGATAGTTAAATAGGTTGCATGTTTTTAGTATCTCTCTTGGTATGCCTTTTTATATTAGTTTTTGATTGACTAACACTAACGGTTTCGTGTCTTTTGTGTTATTTATCATTTGCTAACCTTGTGCCATTTAGGAAGGCATCATTTGGTGAACCCGACGTGAATCTAAGCACCAAAAATATATCATTTTTTTTCTAACTAACATGTCTGATTGTTGAAATTGTCACACAGGTTGCGCTTTGGCACTATTGAACACGTTCCAGTGCGACCGTCATTTATGCTTTTAGCGCTATTGTTCTTACAATAGTGCTATTGACCAAATTTTAGCGCTTTTGCAACTGTTTTAGTGCTTTGGTAGTTCTTCTAGCACTATTGACAAACTTCTAGGGCTTTGGCCTCTCTGTCTCTCCCCTTCTTTAAGCACTTTTGTGTTAAGTAGCACCTCTACTTAAACACAGACTAGCACTATTGTAACAGAGTGTCGTCCAAATCGCCTTGTAACCACAAAAATGGAAATTCTTAGGCTTGTGGAAGCCCCACTTGAACATCGATTTTACTAACACATTTTTGTTTGTGCAGGTTAAAAACTCACCTTAAAAATCACAAACTTGTCTTTTGGTGCTTAAAAACTTGACAAAACGCAAAATTGTATTGCTTTCTAGTTAACTTGTCTTTTGGTGCTTAAAAACTTGACAAAACACAAAATTGTATTGCTTTCTAGTTAGGATAAATTGTCTTTTGGTGCTTAAAATCAACAAACAAATTTTCTTTCCTTGCATCAAACTTAAAAATCACAAGCCACACTTCAATTTTGGGCAAATAAAAAGAACAATCCACTTGTTTAGATTTTTGCAAAGCAAATTTTACTTCAAGCGAACGTGTTTTTCATTAAGTTGACCAGGATTTTTGAATTCTAGATTACAAAACACATTGCCTTTGAAAGTTAAAAAGAACACCATGGCTATTGGAGCAACATCTCCAAATAGTTAGACCACATTTTGAAATGATGGATTGAAAAGAAGAAGTGTTTTACGTGTTTGGCATGCTTGTGCACAAAGGTCAGTCGAGTGGTCCTACCTCTAACACACACTCTCCTCTCCCTTGGCTTTCGTGGTCCTAGGTGCAAGAGAAAAGTGTTAGTAACACTCAAATTTTATCTTTTTAAGAGAGGCCTGCCAAGGGATCGATACTCTTGGGAATGACCTCAAGCGGTAAATCCTTCAAGCCGCTATATAAATTAGGTGAGAGCGAAATCTATAGCCTTGGGTATAGTTGTTCCTACAGTGTAACTAGCCGAAAGGACAAATGGGCCCCACCACCAGTTACAAGGCTCTTAAGTGAGTCACTGCAGAATGAACTTATGTCCAAAAACATCGAATATGACTAAACACCTTTAAGTAGTAGCCTGCCCATTCTATTGATTGAGAATATTTGCGATATAATTTAGTGCAAGAGCATAGAAGGTTTTTCTCCCAAGATACTCACCATACATATTTCCTTGAGTAGAAACATAGCTTTTTGAAAAGTCACTTATGGCTTGATAAAAGTGGTGACTCCCCCATCATAGGGATCATCTATTTGTTATACTCATGTAGGACTTAGTATATCACATCCTTACCTGCCACGGCGAGATTCATAAGGTATGTAGTACCAAAGTCAAAGAAATATCAAGATGTGGGCTAAATTTATCACAACTAGCCATTTGACCTTAGGGATAAAAAGTGTTTAAAGTGTGTTCATTTTAAAGACCAAGTGCAAATTGAGCTGACTTCAGGCTTTGGAAATACACCTTAAAATACATCTAAAGGAAGGGTCATATACAAGTCCAAGGATTGGGTTGATCTAGACCCATACTCATTTGTGCCTTTTTTTAGGTAACATTCTTGTGCTTGTGTGTTTGCTTTGTCTTCTTGTCAAAGAAAAATCAAAAATCACCTTCCAAACAAAGTATTAATCCAACCAAACACCTATCAAAACAACCAAAAACATCAAAAACAAGGTACAAACAACAAAGAGTCAAATTTTATGACCATTCTTCACATCTTGCGAAAGAAGAAGCGTCATCAGAATATCAACTTGAAAAGAAGACCATTAAGCTCAAAGGCTTTGATCAAAAGGAGAAAATTCTTCTATATAAATAGACAAATCTTTGTCTCACATAGAGTTTTTTTACATCATATGTGTCTCTACCTTCAAGGCAAAACAAATGAATTTGATTCAGAGTCATTGAACCGTGGAGCTTTTATGCAATATAGAGCTCTAAGTTATCACAAAAATCAAGGAGGAAAGATTAATCCAAACTTCTTCCCAAATGTCTATATCACCTACAACACAGCTCGAGAAATACCATCAACACCTAAAAGGGAAGAGGTAGAGTTTGTTCCATTTGTGACAAAAAGTTTTTATTGAAGTTGAAAACATTTTCATCCATCATCTCACTCATACATCATCACTTCATCATTAATCCATTCCAACTCTCAAAACATTAAGAGGCTCTTGTCCTAAGTTCTATTTTTAGATATTGCTTGAAATCAAACACTTCACATCACTTTTAGATTGTTTCTCCATCTAGGATAAGCTCATCCTAAGAAACACATCTACGTAGGTTAAAACTAGTCCCTGAGTGAATCCTCTCATTACTAGGTAGTTAAATTTGTAACACATCTTAGATTTCTCTACACCTTATCACATCAAAATCTTATCAAAACAAGAAAGCAATTCAAAGAAGGAATTTCGGTTACATCTGCCTTAAAAGTGTTAGAGATCCACATGCAACACAATTCACCAATCATCAATCTCTCATTTCATCAACAACTCATCATCATTTTCACTCAACTTCAACAAAGACTCATAAACAAAATGGCTCAAACCTGATCACGGTCAAGACAACGAGAAATAGAAATGGAAGAAGAAGAAGAGGAAAATCTCAATGAATTTCAAGAAGCACTTGGCGGAAATGCGAATGACGAAAACCCAAGTACTCCCACTCCTGCAACAATAGAAAGGGCTCAGCATAACCCTCTCTTTAATAGACTATTTGATGAAATACTCAGGAGCAATGCGGATGCTCACTCCTTAAAACTCGCTCAAGAAGGAGCCAAACTCCCATCTGACTTTGATCTTGCCCAATTAAGACAAGCATCAGAAAGACAAAGTCGCCATGAAGAGGAAAGAGGTAGAGATCCCATCAGATATAACATTCCTCGAGGTAACCCACCACCTCCTCCTCCAAATGAAATGGAGATGTTGCGGCAACAAGTCGAGAATCTTGCCCAACATCTTCATAGTGGTGTCAAGATTAACCAATTCTCACTCAATGACATCTATCCCTATCCTTTTGATAGGAATCTTTACATGCCACCCTTTCCATGAGGATTCGAAACACCCAAATTCAAAAAATATAGAGGAAAGGGGGATCCCTGTGATCATGTCAGAGAATTTCATTCTGCATGTCTCGAAGTGGCATATGAAGACACATACCTAATGCACCTTTTTCCCCAAAGCTTTGGAGGAACAACCACATCATGGTTTTCCTGACTACCAGGTGGCATTGGAACATTTGAGGAACTCATCTAGAAGTTTCTAGCTCATTACTCTCATAACATTGAATGCGACATCACCATGGCTGATCTGTGCAACACCAAACAAAAACCAAGTGAACAATTCTCAGTATTCCTGCAATGATGGCATCAAATGTCTAGCAGACATTCTCTTCAGTTACTTGAACGAGAACTAGTGGAAATATTCATTTCCAACTTAAATGAAGAAATGGAATTTCACCTGGATGTCAAAGACATAGACTCTTTTAATGATATGATCACCAAGGGTTTAAAATGTGAACGGGCACTCATCAAGAAAGGACTCATCAAAATCTTTAATGAACCAAAAGATGGTCCTCACCCACGCTTCAATAGCGATAAACCAAACTTCTGGAATAAAAACAAGAATATCATCAATGATGGGGTTGTTGATGCCTGGACTATCCAAAATGCACAACCTGTGGTTCGGTTTGCAGGACAAAATCCTCCACCTCAAAACAACACAAATGTTCCTTCTAATCAAGGTCGCATCACATCTCATGATGAACCTAGACCTCGCCAGCAAAAATAGAAATGCACATACACTCCCTTAGAGGAACCCATTGAAACAGTGTTGCGACAACTCATTTCTCAAAATTTGATCACTTTACCTAAATTATCAAACTATGAACCTCAAGTCAAACCGGCATGGTGGAGAGATACTGAACACTGTGAATTCCATCAAGGAAGAGGACACAAAACAAGTAATTGTCACCGATTGAAAGATCTCATTCAGGATCTTATTGATTGACGAGAAATTGAAATAGAAGGACATGACCCAAAAACAACAAATAATGATCATCTGATGTTCAAAAATCCACTTCCATCACAAGATCAAAGGAGTCCTTCCACTTCCAGGCGAGGCACTGATACTACTGATTATACGCAGGCTGCGTATAATTACATTGTAAATCATCTGTATGATGCCAGTGAACAAGTTGCAACCATAACCTTCAAAAATCCCAACTCAAATTGCAATGTTGTTACGTGTCATGGCAAAGTTACCATCAAGGTAGCTCCAGAAGGAACCACCTCCATCCCAAAGCAGTACAATCTTGTGGAACAATTAGACAAAACCCCTACGCTTATATCCATTTTAGAGCTTTTATGCCTATCGCCCTCTCATAAAACTATCTTGGATCAAGCACTCCAAGAGGCATTAGTCCCTGCAAATCTGAATACGGACCAATTTCAAGCCATGGTTGGAAGTCTAAAGTCATCACCTTGTCTCACTTTTTCCGAAAGTGACAACTCTTCCTTCCAACAACCTCATAATGCCTCACTCCACATCGAAGGATTTATTAACCAACATAGGATCAAGCGAGTCTTGATCGATAATGGAGCAGGCCTAAATATTTGTACACTACAATTGGTCACAGCATTGGGATATGCGGTAGAATCAGTGGATCCTCGTCAGAAGATCACAATCAAAGCCTATGACGATGCGGAGTGTTCATCCAAAGGAGCTATGGTACTACCAATCCAAGTGGGCCCCATGGTAAAGCACATCATTTGTCAGGTTCTGGATCTCCCTCTGCCCTACAATCTATTGTTAGGAAGACCTTGGATACATGCCATGCAAGCCATTCCATCTACCTACCATCAATGTATCAAGTTCCCACATAATGGTGTAGAGATCACAATTCTGGGTGATGCAAATCCCTTTGCATATTGCCATAATATCAGCCATCAACTAGAGATTACCGTTCCTAATAATAGAGAAGCCATTTCTTCCACATCATATATAAGTCCCGCCTCTCTTACCCATTCAAACACCACTATACCCAAGCAAGAAAAGCTTAAGATGAAGATAGCAGAGGAAGGTCCTGGGGAATACAACATGAGTCAACTCTTTTGTGTGGGACAAATGCCCACTTCTCCTAGAACGCATGGTAAACCACAGCAGGTACTCCAGCAACCACTAAACATACTAGCATGTGCTTTGACACCTTTCGTTCTTGGAAAGAGTCAAGAGGAAGAAACACAAGATGAGGACCTAGCGGAATGGATCTATAAAGATCCCATCACCACTGATATACCCTGAGTTACACTTCCTACAGATCAGTATGGCAAAGGTCTCCTCATTATGCAACAAATGGGGTATGATGGTCAGAGTGCTTTGGGATATTGCAAACAAGGACGACATGAACCTCTACTACTAGAATTAAATCCCAAAGGTAATATAGGCCTAGGCTTTGAAAAAGAGAACTTTCCTAAACTCAAGTTCAAAGGAAAACCTAGCAAACCATTTTGTCCGCCTACGACAAAAAGGACGCCTTTCATCATTAAAGTAGCCTCAAGCACCATCCCAACTGCCCCATCAAGGCTCAAAACCCCAACACAACTATCACCAATACCAATCATCCCACCAAGCGAACTAGTAATCCCATCAAAAGTACCATTAGTAGCAGCAACTATGTCAGAACCCGCAGCAGCATCTATAGCACCAGCAGTTCCAGCAGAAACCACTGAGTCAATATTACCGATACTCCCTGTACCAAATCCTTTAATCCCCATCAACTGCCCTATAGCACTGATCATTACAAAGGTACATCAACCAATCACACCTACAGTATTTAACTCAAAGGACAGACCCTACGTCTCATCTTATGCCTGATTCTGACAGGGAAAGTACCATCAACGACCTTCACCATAACATCTTAACCCTCACTGATACCTCTAACGCACTTAACCTAATCGACGAAGTAATGCCCATTATCCACCCTGAACTCATCGAATGGAACCAACCAAATCCCCCATGTCTTGACTTCTTCCAAAACGATGAGGCCATCATTGACTTTTTGGAATTAAGGGATAACCTACCAAGCGGGGATCACAAAACTGGATTTGCCATTGAACTTAATAGCGCAGCATACTTCAGGGCGGATGCCAAACCTTTCAGCTGCAAAAATATAACAATAAAACATAGATCTTTTAGTGAAAACCACACTGTGGCACTGTTTGATCCAACAAAAGTAAAAAGAAAGAGCATATCCAATGGTGAAAACCTCTCTGAGGTGCTTGAGGATGAAGGGTTTGACATTCTCCCTGATAGTACATGACAGGAATGATCAACGATTCTCATCGAGGAAACCAAAGAGTACAATGTGGGGACTCCTGAAAATCCTCATCTCATACATCTGGCATCTCTTCTTACTCTAGAGGAACAGCCTAAATTTATAGAGTTCTTCCAGAAGCGTCATATCAACTTTGCATGGTCATATGCAGACATGCCTGGGCTTGATCCTGATTTAGTCATGCATCACCTCACCGTAGCAGAAGGAGTCAAACCTATCAAGAAGAAGCTTTGTAAGATGCATCCCCAGATTGCAGTGCTAGTCAAAACAAAACTCAAGAAACTCCTAGATGTTGGTTTCATTCGACCCATTGATTATGCAGAATGGATCTCCAATATTGTGCCTGTCGGCAAACCAAAAGGGGGCATCCGCATTTGTACTGACTTCAGAGATTTGAATAAGGCCTGTCCTAAGGATGACTTCCCCCTTCCCAATATTGACATCATAGTGGACCTAACAGCTGGGCATGCCATGCTTTCACTCATGGATGGTTTTTCAAGATACATTCAGATAAAGATCGCACCAGAAGATCAACATAAGATAGCCTTCACCTATCCATGGGGCACATATTGCTAGAATGTGATGCCTTTCGGTCTAAAGAATGCAGGAGCAACCTATCAAAGAGCAATGACCACCATCTTCCATGACATGATGCATACCATGATGGAAGATTATGTGGATGACTTACTAGCCAAATCACTCACTAGAGAAGGGCATCTCCACATCTTAGATAAAAATTTTGATAGACTGGAACAATACCATGTTCAACTCAACCCCAAGAAATGTGTCTTTGGAGTAACCTCCGGGAAGCTTCTAGGATACATTGTCTCAAGCAAGGGTATTGCAGTCGACCCAGCAAAGGTTAAGGCAATCATGGATATGCCACCTCCAAAGAATATTAGTCAGCTAAGGACATTACAAGGGCGACTTCAATCCATTCGAAGATTCATTGCACAATTGGCTGATAAGTGTCACCCATTCACACACCTGCTACACAAGAACATCCACTTTCAGTGGGATGCTCGATGCCAGCAAGCATTTCAGACACTTAAAGACTATCTCATGAATCCACCATTGCTAATGCCACCAGATCCAAGTAGACCATTGTTACTCTATATCTCGGCAACAAGTACAACATTGGGTGTACTACTGGCACAACATAATGCAGAAGGTAAAGAGTGTGCTATTTACTACATCTCTCGCACACTGGTGGGCTATGAACTCAATTATACACCTATTGAGCGAGCTTGCCTAGCAGTAATCTTAGCAGCCACTAAACTGAGGCACTATCTGTTAACACACAAAGTACAACGAATTGCAAAGATTGATCCACTCAAGTATTTACTCAGCAAAGCAGCATTGACAGGTTGCTTGGCCAAATGGGTGATGATTCTAAGTGAATTTGACATTGAGTATGTGGACCGAAAGGCTATCAAAGGGCAAGTCATTGCAGATCAGTTGGCCGATGCACCACTCATGGGCGATCATCCTCTCATTTCCAATTTTCTAGATGAAGAGATATTCATGATCACAACAACACAACCATGGAAAATATATTTTGATGGGTCATACACTAGGAACGGCTCGGGGGCAGGCATTTTGTTTATCACACCTCAAGGTGATAGCATCCCAAAGTCTTACAGGCTCACATTTCCATGCACAAACAATATAGCAGAGTATGAGGCCTTGATCATGGGACTCAGGCTAGCCATACAATGGAAATTACAAGAACTACAAGTTTATGGCGACTCACAACTGATGAATATCAGACCAAGGATGATAAACTCATGCCATATAAACAAATGGTGGACACTCTAAAGACATCATTTACTACTATCACTTTTGAGTAGATACCAAGAGATCAGAATCGAGCTGATGATGCTATGGCTACCATTGCATCTCTCCTAGATCTTCCACAGAATTCAACATGCTACGAGTTCTTGGTCGAACAGCTTTGGATCCCCGCTTATGATATCCCTGAATCCAAAATGATATGTCGCTATGTCGGTTCTGAATCCCCATGGTACAGTGAGTTCTACACCTATCTCCGCGATCACACCCTTCCTCCCAACCAATCAAATAACCAACGTAAAACCTTCATTCGCCAAACTGCTCGATATACCATTATTGCCAAAACCCTATACCGATGCGGTCTTGATGGTACTCTCCTTCGATGTCTGGAACAAGATGAGATAACAAAGGCTTTGGAAGAAGTCCATGAAGGCATTTGCGGGACTCATTCAAGTGGTCCATCACTCGCCAAGAAACTCCTGCACAATGGATACTATTGGCCATCTATGGAAAAATATTCCTACTACTTTGTCAGAAAATGCAAGAAATGTCAAGTTCATGGTGACCTGTTACATGCACCAGCCCAGGAACTACAACCAATCACAACACCATGGCCTTTTTGTCAATGGGGCCTTGACCTTGTAGGTAAGATTCATCCATCTTCATCCAATGGCCATAAATTCATTATCACCGCCACCGAATATTTCACCAAGTGGATCGAAGTTGTTCCACTTACCCAAGTCACCAGCAAATAGATCACTTCATTCATCCTCAACTACATCATCTGCCAGTATGGTGTACCCATGTCCATCGTCATAGATAACGGTCTTCCTTTCAAAAATCAGGATGTCCGTGAACTTTGTGAGAAATTTCATATCCAACACCACTTTTCCACTCCCTACTACCCACAAGGCAATGGTCAGGCTGAAGCATCCAATAAAAACATATTGAGGATCCTAAAGAAGACAGTTAATGATGTCGACCGTGATTGGCATGTTCAGCTAAATCCAGCACTATGGGCATATCGAACTAGCATTCGAACCCCTACAGGTGCAACTCCTTATTCATTGGTCTATGGTGCAGAAGCTATCTTACCTATTGAGGTCGAGATACCATCATTACGAGTTTCCTTGCATAATCTGATAGATGATGAAGCGTACAGAGTATCCCATCTTCAGGACTTAGAGTTACTCGATGAGAAGCGACAAGCTGCATACAACCATCTCAAAGCCTATCAGCAGCGCATGAGGAGAAGCTACAATCACCAAGTTAGACCTCGTACATTTGAGGTAGGTGATCTTGTTTTATGAGAGAATCCTCGCAATCAACCAAATAGAGAACATTAGGGCAAGTTTGAATCAAACTGGTTGGGCCCATATGTTGTCACTGCTATCTTCGGGTCTGGGGCATATCAGTTGGCTACATCAGAAGGAGAACCACTTGCAGATTCAATCAACAACATGCACCTAAAATGGTTTTATACCTAAGGTGTACAGAGAATCAAGCTCCCCTACATACCAGAAAATACAAAAACATTCAAAACAGTAAAGAAAAATCATGCATCCAAACGGTGAACAACCACTCCAGTGGCACCTTGGGTAAGTACGACGGTGAAAACTTGGCAAACAGGTGCCACTCGTAAAGGCTATCGCTCCATTGTCTTTCAGACTTGTTGCGATCACATCTACTTCATACATACATCCATCCATCCAAAACCATGCCTTGTTATTCCTCTGCAATTGTGATAGTACTCCATACATCTTGCATCCCGCTTTTTCATAGTCATATCTAAAACTGGGGGCAATGCCTTTAACCTATTGATGGAAGTGGATTCTACATTGTCTTATGATTCATTAAGTTCTTCATTCAAGCAATCATCAAAATACCAAAAACATTGGAAAATATCTCGCAAAAATCCAAAAACATTCAAAAACAATTCAAAATCCAAAAACATCGAAAACATTGAAAATCACACAAAAACATGGCAGCACCTTGTACATACTCATCCGTGTAGATACCAAGACAAACATTGACAAAATACTCACACAGTGACCATTTATCAATCGACCACACAATCAACATCAACACTCAAAACTGTCTTCAACAAGGATGCATCCTTCCTTACCAAAACAAAGACAAAAGTGACGTTTTCTTTAACAAGAAAATTATGTTAAGCTATCAAATACTTAGTTGATTTGTGAGTACAATCATTCATTTATCTGTATCAGGATCTTTCAGCATTGTTTTGTTTTGTTTACGCATTATTTCCGATGAAGTTCTGGGGCATGTACTAATGGTGTCTACGTGGGAAGTTCACCAGGCTATATGATCTTATGCAAAATGCAGTCATAGATCACTACGGCTTGCTGACTATAGCGTATACCTCGACCATATGGGCATGAACCATTACCAAGGATCCTTATTCTTTATTCTTTATGTATATACTGTTTGTTTGCAGGTACAATGCTCTTCCTTTGGTTCCTCCTCATCCAAATTGGATAAAGGTTTTATCTCTTATTACGGTATGCACTTGTCTCAGGATATGATCAGCCTAAGATCAAGGAGGATGATCCAAGTCATGCATGAAAGGAGATAATCCTTGTCTGTTCCGCAAGCAATACTCAGGTCAACTTGATCCATTATATCAAGTTGCTTGTATTAACTTGCTATATAAAATCCATGAAGGGAATACTCAGGTCATCTTGAATCATTATGTCAAGATGCTTGTATTCTCTTCCAAACATTTTAAAGCTCAATGATGAAAATAGAGCACTATGGATCGTCATTTCATCTCATCTATTTCTATATTGCATTCCGTTGCATATCACCCATCTGTTCGCTCATTCATATTTAGGCTTTATATGGAAAATGTGAAAATTAAGCTGGTCTTGGATACAATCACGACCGAGTACTCTGATACATCATCAATGCATCATGCAAAGTCTTACAAACCTTGCATTCCTCATGATCATATCATCCTCGCATTTAGTTGCATCTTGCATTAAGAAACATTCATGTCATTTTTAACATTGCATATAATTCATTTTGGACATTAGTTTTCATTAAATCATTTGCATCATTGCATCAATCATCAAAAAAAAAAAATTATTATTAATTTCATTCGTGGGATTAAATTGTCTTTGATTATATTAAGTCCTTTCCTAGGCATTCATTTAGTAACAATTATCCATCATCATTTCATCATCCTTTATCATTTCTTATTGCATACACTCGTTTATCCATTTAGTGGGAAAGTGCATTCATTCATCCATTAAACTAAGTATCTTATTATACTCATTTTAGGATTCATTCACATTGCATTCATTATCATCTTTTTAATTGCATTAAGGTGCAGTTATTAAACCCATAAGTTATAAATATCATCACATTATCATTTTTTTACTTAAGCATATTAAAATCATAAAATCCACTTGTTTATAAAACATTGGTTCATACCATTTTATATATATCCATTTTACATATGCATTCATTTAGGCATTATCAAATATAGCATTTGTACTTTACATTTTGTTTATCCATATTGCATTTATTTAAAAACATCTAGATGCATATTCATACATAAACATCATTCATTCGACCATTGCATTAACATCATCACATAAATCATCTCATCATTATATCAAAATAGGAAACACCAAAAATCCTGTTCATAAATCAACACAAGCATATATCATCATCATGGCATTACATACATAAAGCATTACATCAAAAATCAAACAAATCATACATACATAAACCTGCATTCATATGTCAGTATTAAACATTGTACATCATCATAAACACATACATACAAAGAAACATCTCATCAATGCATACATATACACATGTCCATCTAAACAATAAACTCATCATCCTACATAAACATCCATATAAATCAAAATGCATATCCTCAAAATATGGGATCTCCTCATATATCACATCTCATATATCAGAGTACAATGAAGTCTATAAAATCGGCTACCAAGAGTCATCCAAGATACAATCCAAAAAATAAACATTGATACAAATACATATATGCATAAATGCTCTCTCAAATACCACTCTGGCCCGATGTTGTCCCAACACCTCCACCTGCTCCACCACTAGTGCCTGCACCCCCTGCTCCATCTCTCCGTGGAGGCCTCATCGAACCACCACTCCCCCCATGCATACCACTCCTGAATAACTCGTGCATACGCTCCTGATCCACTGGGCAGTCCCTGCTGCCGTCCAAACTGCCTCATCACTCGCCCAAGCACCTGTCTCTCCACATGATATGCAGTCCTCCCAATGAGGAATCGAGTCATAAACACATAAGGTAGTGCCTCTACATCATCATCTCATGCCTCACACTCCAAGTATGGCCGCCATATCACTGCATCCAAGTCATCCAATGCCCACCGCCACCACTCTAACTTCCCCAGGTGGGGCTGACTCATCATGCCACTGTACATAAACATGTACGACTGATCCACTGCACGGAATCTCAGACTCACCAGTCGAGTCACTGGTAGGTGCTCCCAAGCCCAAATATGTAGCAGCGTCATGCCCACTGCTAAGGAACCCCTCCCCTGGTACACTACCTCATGGAGCTCCTGATACATATGCGCCAACATGTACGACCCCCATGCAAATCGGGTCCCCTCGGTCATCATCATCTCGATAACCTGCCCCCATCCCACCGCCAAACCATGTGAACGCTTGTCTGGACACAACAGACCTCCCACAATACTTGACAAAACTATTGGAAGAGGCTCATATAATGCTGTTATATCCTCCCAAGCAATAGAGCCATCATCAATATATACATCCTCACCCAAAATCCTATGCACCGAAAGAGTCCCCTAGGATCTATCATATGTGACCAGCTCCCCTCGAATCGAAATCCATAGGATGCGCCACATGTCCTCTAAGGTCACGGTCATCTCCCCCTATGCCAAATGAAAGGTGCACGTCTCGCTGTGCCACCACTCTGCTAGTGCTATGATCAATCCATGATTCATACGAATCATGGGCATGTGCATCACCTCGTATAGACCAGTCGCGACAATGCAATCAATCTCTGCCTATGTTAATTGATCCCGCAACCCTTGTGTCACAGGATGGCACTCCTGCACATGGACATTCATCAATCACTATCAGTTGTTTTGTTTTCAAACTTTCTTAAAGTTTAAACCTAGACTATCAACAGATACTTTGATCAAGTATCTTCGGGTCTCAACAGGTAAGCAATCATGGCCACCTAGACTTCAACGAGCATTTCTCCTAACAAATGACCTAAGTCTCATCAGGCTGCTATGGTTCAAAACAACTCCCACTTCACCTCGCCGTCCATCAATCATTGGCATCAGGAGATTTTTCTTCATCCAAACTAGGGCATCCTTTTATCTTAAAGCAAAAGCGCTATTCTACCAACAAAAGCGCTAGTTTTTCAACAATAGCGCTACAACCCTAACAAAAGTGCTCAATCAGCTATACCATAGCGCTACAAACCTAACAAAAGTGCTCAATCAGCTATACCATAGCGCTACAACTACAACAACACTAAATCAACTACGCAATAGCACTACTTGACATCAATAGCGCTCAATTAAGCCCTCAATAGCGCTAGAAGTGCAAAAGCGCTAAAACTTGCATACAATAGCGCTAATGTAGAGCAAAAGCACTCAAACAAGGGGAAAATAGCGCTATTGCGGCACAATAGTGCTAGTTTATGGAGCAAAAGCACCAAAACAACAGTTCCAGTGCTCTTGCTCCGACTTAACTTGGACTCAGCTAAAAACCTATCAAAAATGCACAAAAATTAAGTTTTCGAATTTGCGTACCACTGGTCCGTAGTCATCTAGGCATTGGAACCATCGGACTCGCTCGAATCTGTGCTCAGTGATCGAAATCAGCATCGTCGCTGCTGCTCGCTCCTCCAAACGTCACTATCAGAGCTCTTGTTTTCAACTGGTCGTGGTCACAAATGATCATGTTTTCACCCCTTTCACCCCATTTATACCCTTCGTCGTCACCGTAACTTCTCCCCGCTCATCGCCGTGGTCCCCGTGAACTTCTCGAGCCCCCCATTTCTCCATTCTTCCCCCGTTTTCTCTAATTTTCACCCATGTTGCTAACTTATTCTCTTCTACCACCTCGCCAATTTTCATTCCTTTTTGAGAGATCGCCCGATTTTTTGAACTTTTTCGGCCCATCTCTTGAGGGGGCATAACACCCATTAAATTTACATTTTATGGGGCATTTTCTTCACACCAGCTTTTCTTTCTTTGAAACAATGCGATAAACCGCACCGTCTCAAAGAGGGGCAAATGTAGTCACACAAATCTGTCCAGCTTAACTAAATAAATATTTGCTATTTATTTGATTAAAAATCCACTAGCCATCAGTTGATTAAATTAATATTTAATTAATTCATCTCCAAACATTCTCCTATTAATTAAATAAATTATTCAATTTATTTTAATTAATTCATTAAATCAAATTCAAATCAATTAAATAAATAAAATCTATTTATTTAATAAAATCCCCCTATTCCTCTTTTAAATAAATAAAATAAAATATTTATTTAAATCATTATCCTCACCCCACTTGCATTTTCCTACAAATGCAACTTGCACACATTTATTGAAATAAATGAATTTTTATTTTAATAAAATCCTATTTTCCCTCACCCACCAAATCCACTTGCAAAATCTAATCCCCTTCTAGATTCTTCTAACCCCTTCCTAATTAGCCTAATCCATCCCCTAATTATTGTCACATTCCTAAGCAAAATGGAGTCACTTCTCAAAGACTCCAAAGTCTTTGAAAAGCATTTAATGCTTTGTGTGTTCAACAAATTAACCCCCAAAGTCTTCCAAGACCACTAATGGCTCTTACATGACCATTTATGGCTCTTACATAACCATTTATGGTTATTTCAAACTTGTCCCCCCAAACATTTATTGTTTTGACCATATTCATCCATTTCTCATTTGCACAAGAGTTTATCCATTGGATAAAAGCTTTATTCTTTGAATAAAGAGTTTATTCATTCAACCAACCTTGACTCTAAATCTCAAAGTCATATCAAGCATTTAATGCTTATTCCCTCCCCTCTCAACCTATCTCACATTAACACTTGTCATCCTGGGATTGGGTTGAAAGCCATCACATGGATTTGAAATCATTCAATCCTAACCCTTGTTGAGATTACTCAATCTCAACCATCCATTGCTCCATTTTTCCTATAAATAGAGCCCATTTCTTCATAATCCAGATCCTGAAAACTTGTATGCATTTAAGCTATAGGCATTTTTAGAGAGTATTTTAGCATAATTATCTAATATCTTGTCATTTTGGTTAAAATAAATCATTTTAATATTATCATAAGCATTAGCTTTTCATTTCACATTTTGAAGCACAATACTACAATCTCAATCCTCCATAAGCATCCATAGTGCAAAAAGCTGCTGAGAGCTACACTATTTTGGAACTTGGAGAGGAGAGGAACAAGGGAGAAGAAACTAATAGCATGTTAGGAGGTATTTGGAGATTCCTCATCATGTTTGCTTTGATAGTTAAATAGGTTTGCATGTTTTTAGTATCTCTCTTGGTATGCCTTTTTAGATTAGTTTTTGATTGACTAACACTAACTGTTTCGTGTCTTTTGTGTTATTTATCATTTGCTAACCTTGTGCCATTTAGGAAGGCATCAAATTCTACAATGGAAATAATAAAGACAATGATTCAAAAGGAGAATTAGTCAAAACTCAAATTTAAGACTTAGTTGGCTCAATATGGGAAATTTAATAAAGATCTTGTTAAAGATCTTGGTTTATAAAGAAACATGTAGAGATCAAGTAGAAATGGCTACTCTATCTAGTTAATGGGATAGGGAATCCCAAATATACCAAGAACAAATTGACTTGTCAAGATAAATAAACCATTTGAGATAAGAAGAAATTTAAAGAGAATAGTCTTGGAGAAGAAGAAGAATTCTCTGTTCAGAGCAGATTGGATAAGTTTAAATTTCAACAAGTAGTCATGGAGAAATATAGAACATAAATGATTAAATGTCATGGTCCTATGCTCTAATAACACCAAGCTTATGAGAATTTAATAACATTCCACCTTGGAGGGCACTTGCAGAGAACACAATTGGGCCTCTTGGAGAGAAAATATGTTGTATTCTCTCATTGGGAAAAAATAGTAGAAAACAAGTTTGACTCCAACTAGAAATTTTATGAACAAGTGTTTAAGGATTTTCTAGAGTTGATCTTGTTAGTAGAACACATAATTAAGGTTGCCATAGATCTATATGATGTTGTAAAGAAGCTAGAAAAAGATACAAGGGTAACAAAAATTAGAATCAAATGGATAGATGGTCTAGACAAAGAACCCTTGGATTATTCTTTGGAAGGTTACAAAGAGTATAAGAATAAGACAAAGTAATAAATTGTATTTTTTGAATTCAAATTCTAAAAGAATATTCTTATCCTTTTAGAGATTCTTTCATTCAATTAACTTGATGAAAAAATATGATAGAGTAAAAGTAACATGGAAGATAACTTCAACTATTGTTTCAATCAACTCTCCTTAATTCCAATAGTGATATGATGATCTCATTGGAGACTCAAAAGTCCCTTTACCAACTAGCGATTAAAGGTGGTCCATCTAAGACATAGAAGATGGAAGTACTAGTTTATTGAAGGGCACAACGTGCCTACTTCCAACAATTCAATTTATAACTACCGGTTCCCAATTCTCAATAATCTCATAGTCCAAGTTCCAAGAGGCTTATACTTGTTTTTGGTGAGATAACACATATTCATACTTTATTTGTAAGCTAGCAACCTAAGTCTTGACCGGGTTTCCTAGGTAGATAAAGTTTTTAAGTGGGATTTTGATTGATAATTTTGAGGGAAGACTCACCTATAAATGTAATTGTGAAACTCATTTAGAGGGTCCATGAATCAACAATTTGAGGTCTAAACTAGTTTGACATATTAGAAGTAATTTGTTTAATTTCAAGGCCTTAGTTATTTTTTCAGAAGATAATTAGCAAGAAGTTGTAGACTAAACACCAATGATTTGCTAGTATATCTTTTTAATATTGAATGGAAATATAGTCAATGGTTTAAAAATTTATTGGATGTCTCACATGAGTAATTGGTATTTCTCTTTTCTTCCATCTTCCTTAATCCAGAGTTGAACATTAAGTTTTCTAAAATATCCATATCATTAACATTGAATTGCACATCATTCATGATATTTGAGATCAATGGTGAAGGTATGAATGAAATTCAATTGTTGTTATTGAAGTTCTCTTATCTCATGTATATGTATGAATTGATGGTTTTAATATGTTGAATAATTTATGATAATACTTTTTTTGGATTTAGTTAAAAATGCTAGTTTTATATTAATGAGAATTTCTTTTCTTGCAACCCTAGCCTATCTTTTTTGTCTATTTATAATATTTCATGTATAGGGGGATTGGTAAACAATTGTTTTAGCTTATTAACCAATAATGCCTCTTGAATAGAATGGTCGTATGAACACTTATATATCTTGCATCATTGTGACCCAACTAAATTGAACATTGTATGTCTATAATATTGCATTTCTACCTCATTGAGGAGAGATCAAGTAGTAAAACATAGTCTATATTGAGTGTGTCAAGGGACCCATCAACAAAATTGATGCTAGAAGGAGGGCCTAAGAAATCTAGAGCTTATATCATCATTATCCATTGAGAAGTTAGAAAGGGTACTAAGATGAACACCTAATAGAGGAGAATTCTTGGAACTAGGGCCTACAACTAGATCCATGGGAAACAAAGGTAAAGAATAGTTTTTGAATTCATCATCACAACCAATACCTATTTCTCAAGTTTCCTAGATTGTTATAATTCCCTTGGTAAACAAATACCCATCACTAGTATCTATGATGAAATTATTTAATCATGTCTATAATCGTGTAGGAAAAATTCCTAGTGGAGTCCATTATCTACCTAGGAACCCTGACAAATGTTGTGCCAAGTGCGAATATCATGGATCAATGACTGCAGAAGAAAAAATTGAATCCTTCAAAGATGCAGTAGTTAGAAATCATATAGAACATCAAGATATTATGAATGAGCTCTTCTAATAATCACTTGGGGAAAATGAACATAACTAGTATCTCATGCTTCCATCCAACTCCATAGGTCATTGGTGTGACTTAGGGTATGCCTTCATGGCTTAGTTTAAGGTGTATGTAGGCCCACCATACTCTACCAAAAAAATTCCTCGTAAAAGAAGAAACTAAATGAACCCTTAACAATGTTCAATAGAAATACACCATACACCATAAATGAAGATGTCACCATTGAGGTATACTTCTAATCCATAGACCTTTGGTCTACATTATTCATAAAGAAAACTTAGACTCCCATCAAAATTGATTAGTAGTTTCAAGTCTATGCTTTGGCTATTAAGATAAACTAGGACCTAAAATAGACTTAGGAGGACCCTCTTATTGGTATGAACCAACCACCATACAACCAAATGACCAATTTAAATATAATGTTGTTAGGACAATCTCTAACCATGAACTCACTACCTTTGCATGGAACTCACCCTATAAATTAGATCCCACCAACTCAGGCTATTACTTAGAAAAAACCATCTTGACAAATAATCGGAGCCACTTGATAGATCAAATGTTTATGAAATTGATAGGAATAGGATAGTAGCCCAATACCTCTAACATTTTTGTAGAAAACCAAATCCTAAATCTACCTTCCATAGAGGGAAAAAAATATGTATTTTTTATGTTGTGCCAGAGGTATCCTCGTGACCTAGCCCAACGCCCAACCCTCCTTACCTTGAACTTACTTATTTCTAAGTTGGAGTCAAGAAGGGGTGATCAGAGGCGAGAATAATCCTTTGGGGATGCACATAATCACCCACAAACAACACATCTATTAATGAAAGTGGAGGCATTGAAGAAAATGTTGTCTAAAGTGATCTCTGAGTTAACCCAAATAAAAATCAATTATCCAACAAACCATAATAAGAATAATCCCCAACAACAAAACAACTTCCAAAATCAAGGATACAATAGAAGGCCTTGCAATAGGCAATTAAATATGGGCCCAAATAATGTAGGAATAATACAACAATCACTAGGATATACAAGAGACAACTAATGCTCCTTGTATTACAAACATGGCCAGTGCCAACCTCATGAAAAATTAGTGTAGGTTACATGATAATCCTCTCATTTAGAAGTAAATTGTGCCCAAATGGAAAGGGTTATTCTTATAACCCTAGAAGATGCACAACTTGTTGCTTTTTTCCTACCAAGTTCCTTGAAACTCCTCTAAAGGATAGCTATGCTTGATCTTAAGGGTTTTCAATTTGATGGCCAATGAACAAGGTTAAACCCTAAGGATTAAACCTTTTACACTTTTGGCTATGCCAAACCAAGGACAATGATCCTATAACATTATCCTCAAATACAACAATCTCTTGGATATTTCTTTTATGTATATGTAATCCCCTTTATGTAATCCATGTTCATGATGCAAATAATTTTAAAGCTATGTTCTTTGAATTTTATTCTCTTCAAATTAAGGAACACCTTAAACCCTAATATACTACAACACAAAAAAATGAAAATTAAAGATTTCTTTTTTATTTTAAGATTTAAAGATAACTTTGCAATCCTAATTTAAACTTCATAGATTAGTCCCTTATAAGGGCAAATAGAGTCTAGTCCACCAAATCAAAACAATTGCAAAACACAAATATAAAACCCTAGGTATTTAAAGATATAGTGTTTTACACTAAATCCCCCATGATATTCATGACCAAATATTCTTTAGATCCTAGTTAATCACATTAAACTTCTATATTTTTATTCAAAAAAATTTAATTGGTCCCTTTAAATAAAGTAGAAAACTATAATATAACTATAAAATAACTTAGAACTTTGAAATAACAAAGACTTGCCTAATGATTTCAAGAAAATTAACACAACAACAAAGGAGACAATTTCACCATGAAAATTCTAAACTCCATTTCATTCATGAGCCTTGACAATTACTACAGTTCTTTATGATATGATTTCCCTTCTACAAACTCATAATAAAATCTTGTCTGCTAAAAATTCTAGAAGAACTACAAAGTGAAGGACCTAAAACAGCCGAATAGGAACTCAATATAATGGCTCCAATTTTCCTTTTATAGAAAACAACAGAGCAAAAAAATATTCAAGGCTTGTATGCAGACTAGTTTTTGACTTGATAGAATTAATTACAAATCACCTTGAAAATTAGGAAGTCAGAAAATACAAAATGGCAACATGCCAATTCATAGGAGAAAATTATACCTTGAAATGTGTTTCTAATACAATTCCTCTTTTGTTTGTAGCAATCTTTTTTTTTTATCAATTACAGCCAAAGTGGTATTCGCTTTTGACTTGAGATATGAACCAGTGAGACCACATTTTTTAGGGGCCTCATCCTCATGTTTGTTTGGTAATAACACCCTTATATCCCCTTGTGTCATCACGTTTTCCACACCCAGACATCACCTTATCTCTTCATTACCCATGTGTGGAACACATGGGCCTTGAGTAGACTCAAACCCAAGGTCCCTCCCATGTAGGAGGCTCGCAGCTAACCGTTGTGATGTAGGGTCATCCCCCTTATTTGTAGTAGTCTTGTTGAGGTGTTGATTAAGGATATTTGTTGGTTTGAGGGAAACATTATTTCACCTATCAATTCAAAATTTCCATCATCCTAAAAACAGGGTCAAAGTTCATCTTCACCAAAACCAAACTCTATTTTCCAATTTAGGAACACTTCATCACATGATCACTCTATTTTTCAACATATTTTATAACTTTTACATATTAGCAACATATTTTAAATCAAGTAATAATTTTGAACCTATTTGAAAATTCCCACAAATATATTCAAAATCATAAAGCTCATCAATGAGTTCATTCATTCTTGTTGAATTCAATTCGTCATCCTTATATAACATTATTGCACCTTTTGACAATAAAGAACCAATTTCTTCTCTCCATTGATGAAGTGACTTGAGATTCCCTTGATCATAATTAATGCTTGGTATTCAAGGACACTCCTTTTGATCCATAACCTTTAATATTTTTTCTAATTGCACTTCAAACCTCATTGTTAATGCCACTACCTCTTCTAGTGCTTTGACCAAATTATAAATTGCATTCATCTCTAGTGGCTTATTTGGTTACTTTGTTGGCCTTTTGATAAGCTGCAACAAAATTTGTGTTCTAAGAAACCATTTATCTTTGATTGGTTCACTTGATCAATATGTTATCGATGTTTTTATTTTGTAGCTATAAGATCACAATACATGCCTTATAAGTATCATCAATTATTATTAGAGAATCCTTGTCACCTTGTGATAAATAATATAAGTTATATTTAATTGGAAATAAGTGTCTATGATTTCTTCTCAAAAATCCCTATGAATTCTGTCACCTAGTGACCAAATTTGCAACCTTTTTGAGAGATGTATTAGAAACTCTTTTCACTATAACACTCCCTTTAAAATGAGCATAATTTTGAAACAAGTCAAGATTTTTAGTTGAAGGGGCTGATGGCCACACTAACCATAATCCATACTCTACATTGAAGATGAATCCTTATAATTCTTTTGTTCCTCACTCTGAAACATATTTTGGCTCTCATTCCTAGCAACATGAAACATCATTGCAGTTGCATATTCATAAATTGTATATGCATCCAATTCTGACCTCACCATGGTGCTTCACCTTTTAATTCCCAATGACTATTTTAATTATGCTCATATGACCCCACAAACGTTTATTTTCACCATCTCTCTTGTCCTTTCCCCAAAGATGAGTCCTGATTCTATGGACTAGGGAACTAGGGTGTCTTGGTCCTAGCTCAAGACTAGGGCATCACAACACCATGGTCCTCTCAACTAGGAATCAAATTTAGTCCTCATAATGGTCACATAAAGTGAGTGAGAATTTAGATCCCTTGTCATCCTACTCCCAAAATTAAAATAGTTTTCAAATAGTTAAGTACAAAAGGAAGTGTACCCCTCTCATTTGAGACCTAACCCATCTAATTATCTTAATTGCACTCTAGCAAATTCAATTCAACTGATAAAGTGATCATACATTTATCAAGCATTGGAGAAGAAGTGAAGTAAATTTCAAGCATTCAATATGACATCTAGGATCAACCTTCTATGAAGACATTCTACATGACATCCTAAAACCCTTGTGTGAGGATTCAAGAAAGATTCATCAAGTTATACATTTCAACTATAAGAATCTAATTTTAGATCTATCCTTTCCCTCAAAAGGAAAGCATCCTACAATTTATATTATAATTATCATTTCAATTTCAATTCCAATTCCTAATCAGGGTTTAACCCAAGGTAAACCCCTATCCACAACCTTTTTCCTCTCTTTCTATGTGTAGAGAGTTGACTCAGGAGCTATAATCAGAGATTTTGACAAAGTTAATGATGACGAATAGGTTCAGATTTTAATGAAACAAAAAGTGGAGGGCCATGGTGATACACCTTCCTAGTCCCAGAATTTTTGCTTGATTTGAAATAGATGCTATTATTTTTTTCCTAAGAGTTTTAAAGGACCAGGGTGACCCACCTTTAGTATATCAAAAAAATTAGACCGAACTTTTACGAACACATTCTAATTCTCTTTTTCTACTCATATCCTTGTTCATGTCTTTGTTTGATACCTATAGAAATTTTTTATTACTATTTTATCTCAATTATTCATTTCTTTATCCCAATCCCAACAATTTAAAACCATATTTCAACTCAAAATGGGGAGAGAACAAATCGGTCAATCTAATCAATATTCTCAACCCTTTTTCCAATTGAATTATGGCTAGATCTATTAGATGTACCCCCTTCTTTTAATTTAAATGCCCGCTAGGTAAGATTAATGATTTTATTATCTTTATTTGTGAAACCCTAATTTTTACCACCATTACATTTTGCTGAACCTGACTCTCATGCTTGCATTACTTCTAATTTTTATTTTTAGATTTGATTCATATGCACTTTATTGATTCATATTTTGAATAATTTTTGAAACATATAGATTATGTACTTATAGTTACATTCATTTGATAGCTAGTTCACCCATTACATTTTTGTTAACCTGAATTGCTTCATCCTTTATTTTTATTTATTGTCTCAAATATGATTTGGATGCACTTCAATATTTTTATTTCAACTCATAGATTATATTTATAATTGAACTACATGGATTTAGTGGTTAAATTCATAAAAAACCTAATTTGTTATTCTAAAATTGACTTGTGGGTTGCATAAGTTTTTAGTTGTATTTCTCAGATCTGATTGCTATGACATGTTATGTTCATATTTAGATGCATCTAATATTTAATATCATAATTTACAATATTTAATTCATTGGTTATTTAATCATTTTTGTTTAATCATCATTTCCAATCTTTGCATTCAATTTTCCTCCTTCGTGCATGATTTTTGTTACCATTTGTACTACATATAATTTTCTAGTGAGAAAAGTTATAGACTTGGGGCTCCCCAAGGTTTAAATTCTAGGGATATGTAGCCTTAGTTGGATAAATTGTTCCATGTGAATGCTGGTTCTTCCTCTAATCCAACAAATGACATCACCTATCCCCATTCACCTCATAATTCTCATGGTGAGGATGAATCACTAACTAGGGTCAGTAGTGACCAGTTGGAGAAGATTGATAATGAGTTTGAGAATCTTTAAAAATGGAGGGGTCAACAATACCTATATAGTGATGCAATCCCATTGATTGAAGGATTGAAAATAATGGTTTAAATTGATAAGATAGTTGTGGATGTGTTGTGTAACCTTGCTCATATTATTGATACTAATATTATCTCAGTTAAAAGATACTCGAAGTCTAGATCGCTAGAATATCTCACTAGGAGTTTTATCTTGTAAACAAGTGATAATTTAAATTAATTAATTATATCAGAGTTGGGTAGTATTAGCTATTCACCTTAATAATATAATAAATGGTGATGGTGGTCCCTCTGCCTTGCCCAGTGGTAGAAATCTGGGATAGGATTCAGAAGGCCTTAATAACCTAGGTAAGATAATTTCCCTTACTCCCTTAAAGGTTGAAATAGCTCTGTATGTGCATCTAGGATGTTCGGGATAGGTTGTCAAGTTCCTATTTGTCGCATGTGATGATACTCTTTTTCTGCATGTAGGTCCTAGCACCTTTATTCTTGATTTGATATGTTGCCTCTAGAGATTTTATGTTGGAAGTCTTATGATTCCTTGAGCCTTATTTTAGTCGCGTGTTGTATGGAGAGTTATCCTTTGGTTGTTGGGTGTCAGCCTAGATCTAGAGTGAGTGGTATATTGTGTCATATCCTAACATGGGGGATGGTTCCTTATGATTCCACATGGTCGGGTGGTTTGATGCCCTCTTCCATTGAGATGTTCTTCATTGGATGCTCTTGTGCATGGATGTGGATTCCTATCTTCTCTTCATGTAGATGGATGCTTCAGTATAATCTATGTATTTGAGATTGAAATTATGTATCTTATATCATGAAGAAGATGTAATTATAAAGGAGTATTATGTACTTGTATCTTGTAATCAATGTAATCATATTTGTAGTAGATTTAGATCACTGTAATAGATTATGATTGTTGAAATCATTGTAAATGATTATGTCATAATTATATATTAATTATGTATGTAATTATAGATTGGAAGAAACTAAATGAAGTAGAGATGTACATGATGGCATTGAATGAATGTTCTTAATGGAAATGATATTATTCTTGGTTAAGGGATATCTCTATAATATGAAAAGGAATGAGTAGCTTGTGTTGGCAATTGAAACTCATCCGGTGGTTTCTAGTGGTTGAATATTGGTTTAGGGTTGTCATTGATGGTAACTCTTCATGGGGATCCAATCCAATGATCATAATTTTTTGTATCGGGTGTTAACCGGTAGCTGATTAACCGATATTTCAGCAAGAACAAAGCATTTTTGGGTTTGGAATCTCTTTAGTGATTGCGGTGCATTGAGTCATGTTCTTGGTGATTGGGGTGACTTAGAAAAATCATTTTGTTATTGTTTTGGTAATCCACACTTATCATTTTGGATCCAGTCAAGCCAACATGTGACTACACATTATACTTGTAGACCGACATGATGTAAAATCTATTTTGTGATTTCTGGTATATAAGTTTTGCATGGATGATCTTTTTGGTGGATCATACGATTGTATGCGAGTGAGTAGTGATTGAGAATCCATTTTGGTGCATTTTCATGTGCACATTCTTGATCCAGAAGCTAACTGAGATAGAGAACAAAGCAGATCAACATAAGGGAGTCAGTCAGTATATTTGGCACTCAACCGGAACTCATCCAAGCATTGTATATGCTATTGCAGATTTCATTCATTATAATTCATCATTGTAACTATCTTGTAAGTTAGTGAGACTTCCTTGAGGGTTGTAGCCTTCCGGGTTATTACAATTGTGCAGTGTGCTTGAATGCCTATGCATTCCCATTTTGTAATATTGTTTTTCTATTGGCCATAGTGGAATAGTATTGTGGGTTCAAATCCCACCATGGGTTTTCCCATTCGGGTTTCCATGCAAAAATACCAGTGTTATGATCTTTTGGTTGTTTGTTTTCTATTTCTGCATTTCAGTTTCAAGTATTTGCTTCAGATGGTTTAAAGTTAAGTTTGAAAATATTCTAACCAATAGATCATTGATTCACCCCCCTGTTAGTGATCCCTAATTTCAATAATTGGTATCAGAGCCTAGTTCCTCTAAGAAGCTTAAATGCTTGAGGAAGGTCCGAGAGATTGAATCAATGGATTCTAGTTTTTAGAGACAACTCAGTGTGGCACTTGAGGATCTGAGTACAACTAGAAATGAGATTTGTACCTTAAAGAAGAACTTGAATGTTGTTGATGATTTTATAAATGACTTGAAGGATCAAGAAAACACTTCTAGAGACAAGAGGAAATAATTCATGCACAAGATGAAGGAGAAAGAAGATCAAATCTTGGAATATTAGGTTAAAGCTGATGAAGTTAACAAACTTGAAAAAGAAAATTTTGCTTTGAAGAATGAGATGCACTCTATTGCGATGAGGTTCACTAAGGAGATTGAGGACCAGAAGAACAATGAAGAGAATCTGACACAATCATTGAAGGAAAGAGCTAGTGAATGCTTCATGCTTACCTATGAGAATGATCAGTTGAAGCTTGAATTGACACAGTCAAGGAGTAATGGTCAAGAACTTGAAAGATAGATTGCTACCTTAAGGGATGAACTTGCTACTGTTAATGAATACAAAGACAAATTCAAAGATAGATCATAAAGGCTTGATGAGATGCTAGAAAGTTAGAGACATGGAAAGGATATGTGACGATTTGGATTTGAGAAAGGTGAATCCTCTTGATCTAGACAAGGAATTCCAAATCTGATCAGAAGAAGAGAAAGAATCCTCTGGTAAGACAACCTAATTCTCATAAATTCAATGGTAGATGCTTTACTTGCATCAATTTTAGTCATATGGAGAATCAATGTATAAGTGGGATGGATAATAGAATGAACAACATGAACAATGTTCCTACCTTTACCAGTTAGTGTTTCACATGCAACAATTTTGGACACAAGTCAAATATGTGTAGAGTAGTAGTAAATAACTTCCAAAACAAACAATGTTATGCTTTTGGAATGTTTGGACATATCTCTAACCAGTGCAGGATAAGACCAAATCAGATGAACTTCAGACCTTCACAAAATAATGTAGTTTTCCGTTCAAGCAACAAAACTGGTCACATTGCAAAGTACTACAGAAGCAAGAACAGTGTTTCGGTAGACAAGAGAAAATCAAATGAGAAAGAAAAAGTGAAGGTAGAAGAGATAAGAGAAAAACATGAGAAGATGTGGGCTAGGAAAGATGAATCTAAAGCAGAAAAAGGATCTGCACCCAAATTCGGTGCAGGATCTTCATCTGGTAACTAGGGATTTACACCTTAGGGGGAACTTTTCATGAAGATTCTAAGAACCCCCTCTTCGGTGGTTTGCAATCAATTCTGGAAGGTTGCAGAAGGCTTAGATCAGACATGTTGATGTTATCCAAAATTTTCAAAATGGATTTGATGCCCTGATATGCGACTTCATGAAACTCATGATAATCGGTTGCATTTATTATAGTAGAAAATTAGGTTTTCAAAGGATAAAAGTGCATTTAGAAGTTTCAATTGTCACAATGTGATCAAGAGAATAGTGCAGAGAAGAAGAGAAAAGTGATTTGGAAATTTCAAATATGATTTCATCAATTCCAAAGAAAATTTCAGTGCCCTGTTGTGAATCAAGTTATTTGTCCATTCAGGCTATCAGTTTTTGCAAACCCTAGCATTTGAAATTGCTTCAACTTCTAGTATTGCTACCCCTTTGGTGGTTGAGATTAAGGATAGGGCCCAACCTATTTTCAATAAATACCCTTGCAAGTTAGTTGAGGATTGTTTGGAATGTGCATTTTAATCGGTGTCCTACGACGTGCTTCATAATGAAGATATCAGGGATTACATACACTATGATCTCAAGGAACTTGTAAATGCGGACATGCTGGATCTGTACAACAAACATTTGGCTGACGGTTTGGGAAATCTCAAACCCAAATACAAGGTGCTTCAAGATAAGGGTTTCTTGTAGTTCATTCACTTTCTGTTGTTCGGTGAAGCAGAGTGGATCCGATACATTCTTATCCATGTTCATAATGAGTTTATATGGCTTGAGAGGCCACATGAGATCACCAAGCAGGCGATTCGAGCTGTGATGGGCCTAGCTAAAATCGATGAGGTGCCCAACCTAAGGAAAGTATCGAATGATACAGTGATAGCCACCACTAGCTCCAAATTTGATAGTAGATTGATGACCATAAATGATATTTTGGAGAATGATGTGAAAGTTGAATCAATGGTGGTCGGTTACAAGGTTTACCAATCAAGAAGGTACAACTCTATCTCTGGTACTATCATTTACTCTGCATACTAGATGCCTAAGGATGATAAAAGGTATGACCTGTGTTCAACTCTCCAAAATGAGTTTCTTAGCAATTTGAAGAAGATCAAGAAAGACAAAAAGCACACTTTCAAATATGGCACTCTTCTTATTTTCTTGGCTTTATACTTCCTGAATGAGATACCTAGTGTGAAAGGAAAGGTCCAATGGGCCTATGATAGACACCTGGCCATGCAGATTAAAGAAGGATTATGGGGAATTGGTGATGCAACAATGAGAATATCTTCTCTCTGGGGATACTTTAAATCCTTTCAAGGAGCAATGAAAAGTAGAGAGAGGATCCCTAAGGAAATTGTGGAGAAGTATGAGCAAACCATATGCTTCATGACCAACAAAGATTAATGTCTAATGGAAGCAGTAGAGCCCAGAATAGTGTGGATCATGCCCATGGGGTATAAAGTTGATTCTATCACACTTGAGTTATATACCCAACATCTTTTGAGTCAACTGGTAGATCCCAAGGAAGGGAGATTCAAAAAATTCAAGGAAAAAGACCTTGAATTGCACAATCAATTCACTACACCTGCCAGAAAAAAAGGAAAGTCACAAAGATGACATAGGAAGTAGTAGTTCAGATGGGTTTTGCTTGGGAGGAGGTGAAGAAAGAAACTTAATTGTGACCCATGGTGTCTTCGAGCTGTGGAAAGGTTAGGGTTTGTGCCTTGTATTTATTTTGTTCTTTTGTTATTGTCTTTGACAGTCATGAATATTGCACCAAAATGTCTATTCATCGCAGATGGCTATTCAAAAAAATCACTCATAGGGATCACTACCTTTATCTCCTTTATCCATCATTTTATCTAATGATCAATTGATTATATAGTGAAATTATTTGGTAGTGACTTTTTCTTGTGACTGGTTTTTACCTTGAAAATTCCTTCTCTAGGGGTTTTTCTTCATAATTTCTCTTAATTGTATTTTTATTTGAGGACTGTATTTAGCTCAATGTATTTTCATTATGATTCTCTTTATTTATGCAGTGACTGCTATTGTTGCCATTAGACCTTGGCATTATTGATAATCTACTGCTCCAAAGATATTGAATTCCAATTCTTTTATGAATATATGATTTGGTATGAACTTTGATGTATTTTTTGAATTTGTTGAAGCTGATATGGATATGATTTATCTTTATGCCCTAAAACTATCCTTTTGTGGCTTTATTTCATAGTTTTTTGACTGGTAAACAACTCAATGTCCTTATCATTTTATGTTTTGATTGTGGAGGTGGTCTATGTGCCTTTGGACTGTAGCTTGCATGACTCACTGCTGATACTCAAGATTATTGATTTGATCTATCTTGTCTTTGTCACACAAATATTTTTTTGGACATTCAAACCAATGAATTATAATCATTTATTAATGGTACTATATTCCCATCATTTTAACTCATCTTTATTTTCATCTAAATCTTTTTGGAATCCATTTTTTGATAGTAAATAACCCTGCAATATTGTTCACTATCATTTACTGTGGATTGGCTTATTCATATTGTAATAAGATAATGTTTTTGGGTTTTCTATTGAATTGATCCTTGTTCCTTTGTTGTACCTTATAGGGTGGAAACATGTATATATTTCCTTATGGGAGTATAATCTATATTTGGTTGTCATACACTATTTTAATAGTAATATTTGTCCACATCTCTAGCACCTTGATATTAAGAATTGTCCTTAGGGGGCTATGATACATTGCACTTGATTAGTCACTACTTGTTTGCTTCTATTTTGTGCTTTTTATGACCTGCTATTGTAGCTTCTCTTAATTTTTTAGATTGGTTGTTCTATGTATCAACGCTATTGCTCAATAGTTGATATGTATGATTTCAATCTACTCTAAGATTTTTAATTATTGTCCTCTTACTATGACTATATTTGGTGGTTTCTTAGTAGATGATCATGAATGGATATTCTTTGATAATAATAATCAATCCACCATCCTTTTGGTGATAATGGTCATTCATCTCTTGAAGGTGTTTTTTCAGCTATTATGATCTTGATGAATGTTTTGATTAATGACAAAACTGTTGGCAATATGTTGGATATGGTTAGGTATTGTCATTGATGTCAACACTATATCCCAGTTGGATTTATCTTGGTTAGTCTTGGTGATCTTCTTGGTTTTGGTTGTGATTCTGATCCGATATGATGAGATCTCTGGATTTGGTTTTGGATGCTTATTCTGGTTGGTTACATACTTTCTATATTATATTGGTTCATGATATGGTGTTATGGTTCTTATTTCTTATGGTATTTATCAGTACTGGCTATTTTATGTCTTTACCGACATTCCTCCGCTATCCTAGTTAGCTTTACCAATATGCATTATTTGGTGACTTGGTCGGTGTATTTTGGGTCTGGCTTATGGAATTGGTTTCTTTCATGCTAAAGGTTTTTCCTGATTGTATCCTGAGCTTTTGGTGACTTTACATTGGATGGTGTGTTGTTATGATCATCCTATTTGGATCCGGTTAAACTTTCTATTATTTCACTGAGGGTTTCTACCAGTTGGTAAAGTGTATTGGATTTTGGTCTTATCAAAATCTCCAGCGGATATAATTGTTTGATTACTTGATTTAGGTCCATGCTATGTAATGTAAATCATAAAATTGGTCTGATGGTATCATGTGATGTAATTTTTGTAATTATGGGTTTATGGGTTTAGGGTTTAGTCAACCTTGTGAATAAGGTTGATGATCTATATTTATAGGTGACTTATTCATGTAACTTGGATATTGATGGTGTAGAACACAATATGCCATTGAGAGGGGGGGTGAATAAGTGGTTTTCAATATTTTAACCTTTTAATCCTAAATGTGTGTACTAGTTAGTTGTTCAGACGCTAAGTGAATGTACTGGTGATATAGGGGAAGACGAAAATGCAAGCACACATAAAAGGAACATCACATAACATTAGATATACGAGGATAACCCAATATGGGAAAAAAATTAGTGGGAAATGTTGTTGGAGTCTAGTGCTCCAATCCAGCCTCATAATAAAAAACTATATTACAATGATTTGGGGAAGCAACCAAAAGGAGCACCAAGCCCTATTGATTTAGGGCACCAACCCAAGGAGTGCCAACCCCTACTGATTTAGGGAACCAACCCAAGAAGCACCAACCCTGCTGATTTAGGGCACCAACCCAAGGAGCACCAACCCCTGTTGATTTAAGGCACCAACCCAAGGAACACCAACCCCTACACCAAGAAACAACTTAGTGATTACAATGAATTATATCAATTCAATGGTAATAACCCGATTACAAATGAGTTTTGTAACCTTTGCATATACTTCACCCTCTTGATTCAAATATCCTATGTTTCTCTGCTTCTCATCACTACCGGTTAGATCCTCCACAATCTGATTCACTGTTTCTGCTTCATCAGTTGAACTTGTTTCTCTCACTCCACTTCTTCTCTACTGGAATGTCTTTTCCTCACTTTGTTCCTTATCGGTATAGTCTTTGTTAGTATAATAGACAACTATGCTTTGTACCTACTTTATTGGTAAACCTTGAACATTACTAGTTGAACCTTGGTCTGCCATACCTTCTTATTTCTCTTCCTTTCACTTCTTGATCTACCTTCACTTCTGCAGTCTACTTTTTGACAGATAGATCAATACTTTCTCATCACACTTACCGGTTAAACTACTCTTACCAATTTCTTATTCAACACTTAGTCGCTTCAATGTTTAGCACTTAAAAACTTAGACTATTTTTTCTGCACTCTTCACTTACATCTGACATCTAACATTTGACCTTCTTCATCAACCTCAACAACAACAATAACTAAGAACTTCAATCTATATATTTATATTCAAGCTTTCCCGCCAAAACTATAAAATCAAACCTTGGAGCGCTTAGGGTTTCTTCTATCGACACCATATGTATCAAATAATATTTGATCTTGTCTTTCAGATAGATAACCTACAACAAATTAGATAACATGCCAAATCTTTTCATCCATTTACACGTTTACTAAATTTAGCAAACATAACTTTGCTTTAGTCAATCAAAATAAATAAACCAGCAACTTCCTTCTCCAGATCAACACGATGATCATATATCTTTCTTCGATCAACTCACCAAGAGTCATCCTTTGATCTGCTTCGAGCCGCATCCTTCTGCACTCAACTCATGATTTTCATAGTCTGCATTAACTATCGACCCAATCACCAACGATCTCATTCACTGACCTTTGCATGTTAGGTTTTCTACCTTGCCACCTAGAAGTTACATGTCTTTTTTATCATCATCCAAGTCACTTCACTATGTCAGTTCAAGCTCAGTTACTGACCACAACACACAACTAGTGTATACTTTATACAACCGGTCCTCTTGCCCCACCGGTCATGCAACAACTAGCCAACCTTTAAACCATGCAGTCTCCTATTCTATTAGTGGGATCACATCACCTGGGTCACCAACCTTGTCAATTTATATCATGCTCATCTTCATCTGATGGGATTCTTTCACTTCTTCACTTTATTTCATGCTGGTAGCCCTATTTATAGATTGATAGTACTCCTACCTTCATACCAGTAACATGCATGATAACATCATACCATCATTCTTCAACTATCATTGTATCAATCTGCATCTGTATTCCAGTTGACATCAACATCTTGGAGTGAGTACATGTCTACAAATTCCAAACCTTTCTTCTCCTTCATTTGTCCAGACATCATCTCAACCGGTTTGCCAAAGAGGCAAACTCATCACTTCTTATTCTTCCTCTTCTATCCTGGTATCTCATCATGCCTTCTCTTGATGATCGGGTGCACATCTCTGGTTTCACATGCTAGTGGATTCCTCATGTTCCACTTTGGTCATCTGGTATATGCCTTTAACCACCTACCTTATATTTCTTGTCTTACCTATCCCAGAGAGTTATAATGCATTCCATGCATGTTGGGAGATAAGCTCAGTATTATCACTTACCGGTTGGAATAGATGGACTGAAGCACTTAATGTGCCAACACCCAGTGGGAGTGGATGCTTGTCACTTGCTCATTCTTCTTCTGACATTGCACTAATATGACTTTACTAAAATTGAGTTGACAGAACTTCAAACAAACATAAGATCCAATAACCTTCCCATATGTCATCCTTGCAATCTGAGGCAGCACACTTTTTGTCATTCTTCTCTTCATCTTGTGACAACATCTTTATCCAGTGGGAGTCGTACTGAATTCCATCAATCAAATTGCATACTAGTTGCCTAGCCTTCTTCATTGGTTTAGCCTTTATTTCTTATCGGTCACATGCTTACTGGTTGGCAACAACACACTGTCAACATATCACTCACCGGTTGGCATTCTATATCAGTCTCCAATACTAGCTCACTAGTCAATATTTCATACTTACCAGTGACATGCTATACCGGTTGACATGAATGACAACACAATTCCAACAATCTCCCCCTTTGTAATTGATTTCAACACATGTAGTATCCAGTATATTACATGTTATCTCTCCCCCTTTGATAAAAATAGCAAAGGGAATTGACAAAACTTTCTACTGGCTACTTCTCCCTCTTTTACCATTATACTCAGCAACCTCTCATCCAGCAACACAAGAGATAGAGGGTTGAGACACCAACCTGATACCAATTGCATGTACCAACTGTATGTACCAAACTGATACCAACTGTATATTCTCCCCGTGTGCAGGTAACTCTCCCTCTTTGCCAAATTTTCCCCTTTGATATGCAAGTTGAGAACTTCTTCTCCCTTGTTGCAGGCAACTCTCCTTGAACCATAGATCTTAGGTCTTCTTTGTCTATCAGGTTCTAGACTGGGTCTCCAATATTCACCTTATACTGATAGAGCTAAGCATGCATGATCTACTAATGATATTCCAGGTCCATGATATCCATCAAAACTTATGACATGATCTTGCATGACCATAATGCCAAACCACATCACTATCATGTGAACTATTAAATCAATTAACTTAAAACTAATACATGCATATAAGGTCGACTATCGGACCAACACAATGTCATTCAAAACTTTTCCAACATCACCTGAGACATAGTTTCTTCAATCCAAGCCATAGGAGTCACTGCAATGATCTCGGATCACATTGACTCACATAATCTACAATATCGATTAATATCCATACCAATAACATACTATACATGCCAGTTTTCTATACCAGACCAATATCTCCACCAGAACACCTTCCTCTCACCTCTGTCATCTTGTGTCAAATGCTACTGCTATCAATTTGTAGTTTAAGCCATTCATTGACATATGCAACAGTAATACAACTCACATAAGTAGATGTGTATCTAAGGTAGTAACTACATACACTGCCATTTCATCTTGTTCCTTGTACCGACAGTAGCTTGTCCTTCCATTTGTCCTTTACAAAAATTGGGGGTGAATAATGTGATCAATATGCATCTCCTTTAAAACTTAGTAGATATCACCTATGCATTGGATGCATAGTTTCAGTCCATGGTTCTACTCTCTTTCTTCTCTCTCTATACCTGCTTGATCTCCCTTTTCTCATTTGCAAAATTTGGAGCAGTGCTAATTTTCCTCTATTGATTGGTCCTTGCTCCAACAACATTGTTGTACTATCAAATTGTGTTCATGCCAAATAAATGATTGGATAAACTTCTATTAAACCAGTTTGATCCTCTTCTTTAAACCATGTCAATGTAGCCAACTACTGGTTTCAATAGACTTCTTTACCTTGCAAGATTATTTCTCCTTTTGTTCCATGCAGGTCTTTGATTCTCATATACTCTATAACCTCTTCCATATTGAGCATAGTTGTTACACCAGCTATCATGTGACTGAAATCTCTTCTTCCTACATTCATGGCTTCTATGAGGAAAACCATTATAATGTTAATAAACATGATTTCCATTTCTTGGAATAGCCAAATAATTCTTGTTAGCACAACTGGGAAATGGCATACGCAGGTTTCTACATTTTGCAGTCTTATGCCCATATGCATTACATCTTTGACAAACTAAATTGTTATTCCTGGGAGAAGCAATTTGTCTACTACTAGACCTCTTTTTACATTCATCTTCCCTATGACCATAATCTTTGCATGAAAAGCAGTAACCAAAGAAGGAGGGCTTACATCTTACAAATTTATTTTGCCAACCATGAGGTGATCTTACGGGCTTGGTTTCTCCATTTCTACTTTTCTAGGGATTGTTCTTGGGAACAATAGAATCTCTTTGTCTTCCACTGGCAGGAGGTCTTCTTGATTGTTTTCTCATGTTCTTATTTCTGATGAGGCCATCTTCTATCATCTTACCTTTTCCTTTAGGATCAACATTGTTCCTTCTTGCAACATTGGTCTTCATCCCCGTGTCTTCACCGGTTTTAGTTAGGTCAACCTTCTTCCTTGGAGCATTTCTAATTGTGAAGGTGTGAATTTTGTTGTTTCCATATAGGGAGACAAACTAAATGTCTTTATTGGAGACATCCTTTCTTGTGGAGCACTCACTGTTATTAATTCCTAATCCTCTGGTATCCTTGGAGTGCTTTTGTTTGTTCAACATTTTATTCAGGGCATCAATGCTACCATCAAACCAGATCCTCACCTTGAGCTCATCTGGGCACTTCTCAAGATCTTTTCAAAGATTCTCCAATTATCCTTTTGGCCTCTAACATTATTTATCCTTTGTCTCCACTTCTTGCTCCAACTCCTCACATCTACACTTCTTGGTATCAAATACTGATTTTAATTCATCAGTCATCCCTTTGGCTTCTTCTAGCTGAGTTGTCAATATGCATATGTTTTTATTTGACTCTTCAAGGCATGTTCTCAACTAGCTGCATTCTTCATCAACTAATTTTTTGTAATTCTTAAATTCATTTCTAACATTTTTCAGCTCTTCTAGGGCACTTACTAGTTCACCTTCAATATCAACTTGAGCCTCAAATTTTTCATCATCTTCATCACTGCCAAACACATATTTCCAATGGGATTGATATGTTTTATCCCTTTTAGCTGTGTGCATCTCACTTTCTATCTCTTAAACCATGAAGAGATGGGTTTCTTATTCATCATTGTTGTAGCAGTTGGCCAATCTATCTTCATCACCTACACATGTGTTTGTTCTATTATTTCTCTCAAAATTTGGTTCTGTAGTGCTAGGTTCATTTCCATAGAGTTTCTTCAATCTATCCCACAAACTTTGCAGATTTGCATCTATCCACCTTTGATGAAACATCACCAGAAAGTCCACTAAGTATATCTTTCATGGCTTCAAAATTTCACATAGATCTTCTTTATGCTTCAGGATTAGTGGGAGGACTAATAGGACTAGAGATACTATTAACATCTAACATCCAAACATCATAACCTAAAGAGGACAGGAAGACTTCCATTCTGCAACTCCAAATGAAATAGTTTGACCCATGAAATACTAGAGTAGGGATTGACACAGAACTGAGCATTGTGTTCACAAACCAGAATCTACGCAAGCTAGAGAAAGCTTATATAACTAGAAACCTAAGCTCTAATACCAATTGTAGAACACACGATGCCACTGAGAGGGGGGTGAATCAGTGGTTTTTAATATTTTACCCTTTTAATCATAAATGTGTGTATCAGTTAGCTGTTCAAACACTAAGTGAATGTACCGGTAAGATAGGGGAAGACCAAAATGCAAGCACATCACATAACACCGGATATACGAGGAAAACCCAATATGAAAAAAACCTCGGTCAGAAATGTTGTTGAAGTTTATTGCTCCATTCCTGCCTCATAATAAATAACTCTATTACAATGATTTAGGTCACCAACCCAAGGAGAACCAACCCCTATTTATTTAGGGCACCAACCCCTACTGATTTAGGGCACCAACGCAAAGAGCACCAACCCCTGCTGATTTAGGGCACCAACCCAAGGAGCACCAACCCCTACACCAAGAAACAACTCGGTGATTAAAATAAATTATATCAATACAATGGTAATAACTTGGTTACAAATGATTTATGTAACCTTTGAATATACTTCATCTTGCCGGTTCAACTCTCCTTTGTTTGCTTCTCATCATTGTCAAATCTATTCACTCTGTCGCTACCTCACCGGTTAGATCCTCCAAAGTCTGATTCACTATTTTTTCTTCATCAGTTGAACCTGTTTCTCTCACTCTGCCTCTACTCTACCGAAACCTCTTTTCCTCACTCTGTCCCTTACCAGTATAGTCTCTATCAGTATAATAAACATCTATTTTCTGTAGCTCATTTACCGATAAACCCTTAACCTTACCGATTGAACCTTGTCTGCCAAACCTTCTTGTTTCTCTTCCTTTCACTTCTCAATCTACCTTCACTTATGTAGTCTACTTTTTGATAGATAGATCAATACTTGCTCATCACACTTACCAGTTCCTTCTCCAACACTCTCAGTCACTTTAATGTTGAGCACTTAAACACTCAGACTATTTTGTCTGCACTCTTCACTTGTATCTGACATCTAACATTCAACCTTCTTCATTGACCTCAACATAAACAACAACTAAGAATTTCAGTCTACATATTTACATTCAGGATTTTTTGCAAAAACTCAAAAATCAAACCTTGGTACGCTTAGGGTTTCTTCTACTAAAACCATCCATATCAAATCATATTTGATCTTGTCTTTTAGATAGATAACTTGCAACAAATCATATAACATGCCAAATCTTTTCTTCCATTTACACGTTTACTAATTTTAGCAAACACAACCCTGCTTTATTCAATCATAATAAATGAACCAGCAACTTCTTTCTCTATATCGACAAGATGATCAGATATCTTGCTTCGATCAACTCACCAAAAGTAGTCCTTCGATCTTCCTTCAGCCACATCCTTCTTCACTCAACTCATGATTTTTGTAGTCTGCATTAATTCTCAACCCAATCACCAACTACCTAGTTCACTGACCTCTACATGTTAGGTTTTCTACTTTGCCACCTAGAAGCTACATGTCTTCTTTGTCGCTATCCAACTCACTTCACTATGTCAGTTCAAGCTCAGTCACCAACCACAATACACAACCGGTGTATACTTTATACAACCAGTCCTCTTTCCCTACCAGTCAACCTTTGAACCATGTAGTCTCCTATTCTACTAGTGGGATCACATCAACCTGATCACCAACCTTGTCAATCCACAACACGATCATCTGATGGGAGCCTTTCACTTCAGCACTTTATTGAATACTGGTAGCTCTGTTTACCAGTTGACACTATTCATGCCTTCATACTGATAACATGCATGATAACATCATGCCAGTAGTCTTTAACTATCATTGCATTAATCTGCATATGCATTTCGATTGACATCAACATCTTTGAGTGAGTCTATCATGCCCAAACTTTTGGGCATGAACGAAATACTTTTTTTTTTTATACAATTAATTATATGCAACCGATGCTTCATTAGAGGTGACAACTTAACAGGTTGTTCCAAGCAGAATCTTAAATTATAATAAAACATTTTTCTAATGTGAACGATGAATAGAACAAATTTATCTAGAAGCCTTAGGTTTCTATAAAACTCTTAGACGACAAAGTTAGGATATTCCTAACATATCAAATGACGATAACTCCTATAATCAAACGGAACAAAAAAATGATTTTATAAGGACAGTAATAAATTCACGTCGAATTTCCCTTTTATTACAGTGGCAAATTATAATTCTTAATTAGATCGACTTCTACTAAATAGGCATTAATATAATTACTTGATTCAATAATAATTATTTATCTCCTAACAAGTTTCCTTCATCCGTGATAATACATCCTTCCTTTATACTTGATTAAATCTTGCGTCTATAAATTAATTATTAATATGATTTTAACGTAATAATATTAATTAATCGAGCAATTGAAAATTGAAGTGCCAAACGTTAAAACGTTAATGGCTTTATTTAGTATAAGATTCCATCTAGGCTAAATGAGTTCGCAAGATCAAGGTCTTGGACTTATTTTCGAATATATATAATTCCACCACGATATCCTCTTCCAAAGAAATTATTATTATCTCACCATTTAATAAATAAATAAATTCATTTACACAAAAAAGCCTCAAAATTAATTGACAGGGGATATTATTAATCTCAATTAATCTTTCAATCACTGTAGGAATTAATTAACTCTAGCACTTAGATTTTTAAAACACCTATATTTCAATTTAACATTAATTATAATGTGTATTAAAATTTGACTAAAGGGCTAATTAACTCCATAATAAAAATTTGCCCTATAAAGTTTATTCTTGTCAAGCCTAAATTTAGGTGAACAAAACAAATAATCCCCTATGGCCAAAATAACTTACAAAGTCATTATAATTTGCCAAAAGATTAAACTCCAAAATAATTTAAATTTTAAAACATCATATTTAAATGTTTATATAAACATATAATATATGAGCGATAATTATTAATCTAGAGGTAGAGTATACGTTCATATATATATATATATATATATATAGAACGCACGCACACACACACGCACGCACCCAACACAAACACACACACACACACACACACACACACACACACACACACACACACACACACATAAAGATATAGGGTTTTTAAATTCTTAAATTTTTAAATAAACCTGAACCCTAAAATTTATAAGTTATAAATAAAAGAATTCATACTCAATTTTTTTTTTATTACTTTTATAACTTCGAAATACCCTAACCCAAACCGGGTTAGGGTTTCATGATTCTTTTTTTTTGCAAGGAGGAGGAGCCAAAAGCAGGGAGGAGGAAGAGGCGGTGGTTTCACGCTATGGGGGGTGGTGACTGTGAGGGCTCCCCACAGGGATGACCGCAATCATGCCTGTGGGTCACAACCCATAGTGCAGCCTTGGCTGCAGCCGTCGCTGGGGGTTGCCGCCCATAGTGCAGGGGCCAAGGCTCCCGAAAACCAATGTCAAGTTTCATTTTAAAATATAATATATATTTTCCCCTTTATTTTTAATAAATATATATATATATATATATATATTATATAATATATATACGTATATGGTTAACATGCATATATATATATATATTCATGATAGATTAGGGGTAGATTTAATTCAGATGTACCTTAAAAATGGATTTTTTTTCTTAATCTCCTAAGCTATGCAAAAATAATAAAATATTGGCAGAATAGAAATAGAGGTGTATTATTTTTATTTACTTTAAACAATCTGTTATTTTTTTATTTTTTTAAATCACTTAAAGCAAATTTTCAAAACTAACAGATTTAATTAAAATTTTGAGATTTAAATCAATGTATTTCTTTCTATTTTAAATACCTTGTTGCTAAAGTTAGAGATAGACTAATTAACTTTAGATTTACTTTCTCCAATAAATAAAGGAAAATAAATACAATTGATTAAACTACCGCATGCAACATTAGTGCTCATACTAAATGGCTAATTAACTATATTTGCATTTATAACTTCCATAAATAGGACTAAATGTTTTATTTCTAGCTTACTAACATATATGCTTTTCTATTTCATTCTTTTCCAATATTTCAAATGCATAAGGAGATAAAGAGAACTTTTATTTTCAAAACTAACATGCATACAACAAATATTATTTTCAGAACTATAGGGACTTAATCTAGAAATACATATTTCATTTTTTTTTTGCAATAATAACTTAATAGAATAATGCATTTCTTTAAGCCATATTAAGAATACAATATAGTCAACATTTCAAATGGGTGAGATACCCAACTAGTCTTCTCATTTCTATTAAATGAGGACTTTAAATAAAATAGATACATTTTTTTATTTATTATTATTCAAAATAAATACAACAAATAGATTTCTTTTTCATTGCTGCAACTAAAATATAGAATATCCCATCCCCTAATATTTTTCTCTTTCTACACATCAAGTACAAAAACCGGCAACTCCTATCTTGCCTTTTTTTTTTCTTTCCAAGCAACCTGCAAATAAATCATGAGGCTATGACCATGGAGAGCTCACCTCCCAGCCTAGGCTTACTAGAAGCCACCTCCGAGCTTGGAGAGCTAATCCCTAGACAGGTTACACACATGCAAACACAACAAGCAAGGGAAAAATATTTAGCGAACACTTTCCCAACCAAGGCTACACTTCATCACAAGATGTGATGTTTTTACATGGGTGGTAGTGGACCAAATACCCTGAGAAGATTGCAAGAATAGTAGATCACAAAGCCACCTCATGGAAAACAAAGATAAATCATAAGTTCATTAACCCCACATCCTTATGCCCCTCAAGACATGCATGCCATACTTTCTCCCCTTTTGACCCCCAAAATGCAAAAACCAGGCCATGCAGCAAGGGTCACATATACACCCCTTGAGTTTGCTCTCATAATGAGAGTCTCTCAGTTGAGGGCTATCAAACTCCTACCACATGCAAGACCATCCTACTCTCCCAAGAGTAGAAGGCCTTAGTTACTCCCAAATCATAGGAATGCATAAAAGAATAAAAGGAAGGTTGCATAATAATTTTCACAAAAGAACATACAAGAAAACAACTTTTACAATCAAACAATCTTTCCAACATAAACATGCAACGTAAAAAGAAACAAAAGAAGAAGGTAAACCAACCTTCAATCTGCCCAAGGGTTTGCTAGAACTAGTTTGAGGATGAGCAACTCAATTCCAAAACTCTTCCTTCTACACTTGGCCAAAATTCTATCCCAAAACTATCCTTTTCAAAATTGCATAGTCTCCAAAAAATGGAGAGTGGGTGATTACCCACAAAGTCTCTCATTCTTGCCTAAAAAGACCTTAGTGAGAGTTCTCATAGGTTTCTAAAACTAAAAAAGGAAAAAGTAAGTGAAAGTGGGAAAAACGATCTCATTTAAAAAAGGAAGGTTACCTAACCTAGATGGCACATTCTAATTTGAGTTTTCGCTCACCTTAGGAAACCCACTTTTTGAGGTGACTAAATAGTCACATGGGAGCAGACACGTGCCTAAAAATACTCCTAACCCATAGGTATATCTTATGGACTTTAGGAAACACCTTTAAACTACCCCTAGGAGTCCATTTGACCCCTTATAAACCCATCTAAAGTTAACTTTCGGATCAAACCTGAGTTGACCACTCCAAAGACTCTCTACCCAAGGAAAATTTAGAACCACATTCAAATGTTTGAAAAAGCTATGGTTGAAACAACTCCCTCCAAGAGACAAGTCAAAAATCAAGACATAAACCAACACGTGTCAAGTGACACAATAAAATACATTACAAAATTACACATGAAATTTGTCTCTTGTTGGATTTACCCAAATTAATAAATTTAATTTAATGCACACGCAACATTTACTTTCACAAATAAAGTACGATACATACAGGGTGTTGTCTCTCCAAATTGACAACCCCTGGCTTTACGAACATACATAGGTCTAGGTTTGGTTCTCTATAATGTTTACATGGTCACATGGATAATTTTCCTATTCATCTCAATTACACATTAGTAATTCCAAATAACCTCATATAATATTAAACACATGAATAAGAATACACATCAAACACTCTGCATACATTTTACCTTTAAACAAATCGATATATCTTATATCCAAATAAATCCACATAAGAAATTATCATAATCCTCATAATTTTGACCCATACATAAGACATGCATCCTATTTCTATCATCATAGTAAAGTCTTCCAAATCCAATAATGACATACATCGTCTCAAAGTTATCCTATACTAGAAACATATAATGTTATGTATCCATAACACATCAAAATGTACACCTCAAGGTGAAATGATTCTGTAACCTTGTTCAATTACGTTCCCCACCAATCTATCCATCTAACATAGCCCATCCTATTGAATTATAGCATTTATTAGTAAATTCAACCATGGTCAACTGAGTTAACCAGAGCTTGATCGGGGAGGGGCTCTACATCCTCCTCCCCTAGAGATTGATTGACTCCTGGAAGTCGCATGAGCAGAATATGAAATAGGGACATAACATTTCTCACAATTTCAATAGGTTACTCTAAATCTTATCTTTCCTACTGGAAAGATGCATTACCAAAACCAACTTATTATTGTAATTAGCTTACTATCTTCATATGGTTAAATTCTTACATTTCCCTTCAATCTCAGGTAGATGTTTACAAAATTCTATCTTTCAACAACTTGCGCTAATGTACCATCCAAATTATATCAATAACCCACATCAACTCCCATGATCAATGTTACACATGATAGTTTACTTATAAATTTCTAGGAGTCATACTTATTAAGGGTTCATGTAAAACATGTTTATCCCACTGTAATTGTCATCCATGCTCACCACTAAAGAGAATTGACATCATAGTTTACCCATAATGAATCTACTTAGTTTACACCAAGGTGCCTCATAAGGGGGTTAATTACATATTTGGTAAACCAACCTAGGTGCATGATTTCTTCCAACATCCTTAGACAACAAGGAAAAATCAAGTTTAAGTTCTTTGAATCTACCCATAAGTAGGGAAATTTTCTACTCCTAGGGCCCACAATGCTTGGTATTTCTAGGCACCAAGGTTTTAGTTTCATAGGTACATTATTCACAAAACCCAAACATTAAGGTACATAACCATCCCAGTCTAAGGGAGTGATGAAAATTAATAATTATTATTTGTTTTTGATCTCATCCACGCAATCATCTCCATACACATGCCAAATTTACCAGTCTACAATTATCATCACTTTCGTAATTCATTAGGTCTAGATCACACATACACACACACACACACACATATATATTTATTTATTTATTATTTTTTTGTTATAAATTTCCTCTCTTAGATTACTCGCAAATATTTTTATTTAGGAGAATATTCCTTTCTTTACCTTATTTCGAAATAACATTGTTTGTTTATTCTGTGTGCCTAATTTCACTCCTTGCGGTATTCTCCCTTGACACACTATCAGTGGTTCAAAGAACATGATAGAATTTACACAAATCACATCACTAGGGCTAGCTATATTAATGTCAAAATGACCACTTGACACTATAAAAGATCAAAATAAAAGTTACTTTTACCAAGTCCAATCAAAGAAGAAAAATGTCAGCAATTGAAAGATATTAAAATCAGCAACATGGCAAGTGCCATAGCTCCAATAAAAGAAACATAAATTTAGTGGTCCCTTCATCATAAAAATAAATAAATAAAAAGAAAGTACTAGCTTCTAGATCACAAAATACTATTCAAACAAAGTCAAAATTACTATCAAATCAAAACTCGGAACAAGATGACCATACTAGTCATGCTATAGGGAGTAACCAGAACACATCACCCAAGATCACATGTCCTGAGTGTGTTAGGAAGTGATCATTAGACTCTTGAGATTCTTAGATTATCTATATTCCTTTATTATTTACGAAATATCTTATATACATGAGATTCCAATAATTTTATAGATCATGTTCCATTTTAATCTTCACGTGATTGCTATCACAAGCCACACTTTCTGACATAATCCATTATCTATTTAGGGTTAATAACATCCATAATTATATCTAACAGGTGATTGCACTAACTCTACCATTCTACGTCCATTCTTCTAGGACTTCCATTAATTTTCTTGATATGCTAAACCTTGGTTCAATATTACGTCTTAACTCATGCATCGACACTTTCATGTCTTTCTCACATGTGGTGGATAGTTCGGCACAAAATTGTCACTTGTATACTTAGAAACACTTAGGATTTGAAAAAAAAATTATCAAATATTTCTACTAGGGACGTCATTTGTTTTCTTAGCACCTTTGCTAGCTCCTTGAATTTTCACTTTGAATCATCCTTTTGTTCTTGTCAATAAGGAGCATGTTGCCAAATTACTAACACTTATGGTTAAGAACCATTTGGGGTGGATTAATTGTCAAATAAAATCAATAATGCTTGACAACTAATTCCTTCCCACACATTTCATGACATATTTCAAACAACACGAAGAGTTGACTTGTTCCCTCCTACTTCCCTTATAAAACTTATGATATCAAAGGGGGTGTGCACTCGAGAAGTGACCCACACTCACCCTATTAATTAAAATTTGGTAAAAAGAAGTTATCTCTTTCCATATTACTTATTTATATTTACTTACTAGCCAATTTTCAGCATATCACAACTTACAATTTCCTTCAAACTATGTAAAACACCTTATCATCATAATATCCTGTTACCCGATTACAATATAACATAAGGGTGTCCAATAATTACCAATGTCTTAAGACTCCCACAATTTCCAAGTTCTCCCGTGGCTAACCACCTAATTCAGCTCCTTATCCATGTTCTCAGAAAATATCTTATACTGCCAACTAATCATCATTAAAACCTTCGTATTATAATACTGCTATACTATCTTTCCGTAAGCCATTTCCATCTGCATGTTATTTCATCCATACTTAATGTTTTCGCATACCTTCACACTTGAGTGCCATAAATTTACAAACCTACTTTGGTTGTGTCAAGTAGTTAAATTGTGTTACATATTGTCTTGTAACTAGCAACTAGCCATGATTGGGTTGCACTTTTCTCCTTAGGTTCTAAACGAATATTAGTTACTCATTCCTAGAGTATAAGATCCTAATACTTTTACACTCCTTGCACTTCAATAGGGATTTTTGTACAATTCTCAATCGTCCCTACTCTCCTTGCCATTAATTTCTCCAAGATTGTCTTCCCATAAGGGAACTAGTTGTGGCTTTACTTTGCTTGTTTCCCCAATTATATAACTACAGATGAACTTAGGGTTTATTGCAATTACATGCTTTAACCCAAGAAGTTCATGTATCCTTTCTCCTTAGTTATTTCATCTATAATATTGCTAGGGTCCATTTATCAAGGAGATTGTCATTCATCATTTTAGTCCTTATCTTCAGGGTTATACATCTCTAGCTTCTCTGCATCGCTACAAGGATTGTCTAACGAATAAGAAACCTAGCCTGACCACACGCTTAAGGCACCTATTCATTATGATAGGTTAATGCTTCTTTCTAATATTTGCAAGAGTACCTCTTAACTCTTCTTCATTGTTGTCCCAAATGGCAGTCATGGTCCTCGAACCACCAAAAAAAATTTCGCATAGCTAAAGAAAAATTTAACTTGAGTTTTCACTATCTCAATTATCTTGGTTGTTGCCCCTTCATCTTATGTCTAACTAGCTTGCTTGAATTGCCAAGTCAAGAACATAACTTGATGGATGGTATTCTCTTAGTTACCATCAGAGGTATTTTATTATAGAATTAACTCCTCATACTTGATTTGATTATGGCAATAATTGTATTTGGGTTCCAATTGAATGGTAATCTTATAAGTACTAATGATCTAAATTTCGTTTATTAAATACCAAGAATATTTATAATTTTAAAAAATTTTGTAGCCTTTGGGGTCTTATTATGCCATAAAATTATGACTAATTAGTTTCAAATTTCAGGGCTTTTAGTGACCCTTGGAACCTCTTGAATTGATATATGTTGATATGTTGATTTAGAAGAATTTTCACTTATGTTTCAGTTTGTTATTTCGCAAGTTTTCCCACCTAGGTGTTATACTTCGAAGCCATAGTTTAGTTTAACTAGGTTATGAATGTAGCCCATGTTCACTAGTGTATGAACCTAGGGCTCTGATACCAAAATGTCATGCCCAAACTTTTGGGCATGAACGGAATAATTTTTTTTTTGATACACTTAATTATATGCAACCTATGCTTAATTAGAGGTGACAACTTAACAGGTTGTTCCAAGTAGAATCTTAAATTATAATAAAACTTTTTTCTAATGTGAACAATGAATAGAACAAATTTATCTAGAAACCTTAGGTTTCTATAAAACTCCTAGACGACAAAGTTAGGATATTCCTATCATATCAAATGATGATAACTCCTATAATCAAATGGAACAAAAAAATGATTTTTTAAGGATAGTAATAAATTCACATCGAATGTCCCTTTTATTACAGTTGCAAATTATAATTCTTAATTAGATCTACTTCTACTAAATAGGCATTAATATAATTACTTGATTCAATAATAATTATTTATCTCCTAACAAGTTTCCTCCATCCGTGATAATACATCCTTCCTTTATACTTGATTAAATCTTGTGTCTATAAATTAATTATTAATATGATTTTAACGTAATAATATTAATTAATCGAGCAATTGAAAATTGAAGTGTCAAACATTAAAATTTTAATGGCTTTATTTAGTATAAGATTCCATCTAGGCTAAATGAGTTCGCAAGATCAAGGTCTTGGACTTATTTTCGGATATATATAATTCCACCACGATATCCTCTTCCAAAGAAATTATTATTATCTCACCACTTAATAAATAAATAAATTCATTTACGTAAAAAAAACTCTAAATTAATTGAGAGGGGATATTATTAATCTCAATTAATCTTCCAATCGCTATAAGAATTAATTAAATTAACTCTAGCACTTAGATTTTTAAAACACCTATATTTCAATTTAACATTAATTATAATGTGTATTAAAATTTGACTAAAGGGCTAATTAACTCGATAATAAAAATTTGCCCTATAAAGTTTATTCTCGTCAAGCCTAAATTTAGGTGAACAAAACAAATAATCCCCTATGGTCAAAATAACTTACAAAGTCATTATAATTTACCAAAAGATTAAACTCCAAAATAATTTAAAATTTAAAACATCATATTTAAATGTTTATATAAACATATAATATATGAGCGATAATGATTAATCTAAAGGTAGAGTATACGTTCATATCTATATATATATATATATATATATATATATATATATATATATATATATATATATATATATATATATATATATATATATATATATATAGAACGCACACACACACACACACACACACACACACAAACATATATATATATATATATATATATATATATATGGTTTTTAAATTCTTAAATTTTAAAATAAGCCTGAACCCGAAAATTTAAAAGTTATAAATAAAAGAATTCATACTCACTTTTTTTTTTATTACTTTTATAATTTTGAAATACCCTAACCCAAACCGGGTTAGGGTTTCATGATTCTTTTTTTTTGCAAGGAGGAGGAGCCGAAAGCAAGGAGGAGGAAGAGGTGATGGTTTCACACTGGGGGGGCGGTGGTGACTGTGGGGGCTCCTTGCAGGGACGGCCGCAACCGTGCCTGCGGGTCACGACCGACAGTGCTGCCTTGGCCGCCACTATGGGACGCAGTCTGTAGTCTGGTTGCGTCACCACTATGGGGAGCCGCCCACAGTGGAGGCCGAAGCCTCCCCGACTGTGGGTTGCAGCCCACAGAGGCGGCTGCAGCCACCGTTGGGGGTCGCCGCCCACAGCGTAGGGGCCGAGGCTCTCGAAAATCAATGTCAAGTTTCATTTAAAATATATATATATATATGTGTGTGTGTGTGTGTGTGTGTGTGTGTGTGTGTATATAAATTTATATATATATATATATATAAATGTATATATACATTTATATTTATATATATATATATATATGTATATATACATTTATATTTATATATATATATAAATGTATATATACATACATACATACATATATATATATATATATATATATATGGTTAACATGCAAGTATATATATATTTGATATATATTATATATATTCATAATAGCTTAGGGGTAGATTTAATTCAGATTTACCTTAAAAATGGATTTATTTTTTTAATCTCCTAAGTTATGCAAAAATAACAAAATATTGGCAGAATAGAAATAGAGGTATATTATTTCTATTTACTTTAAACAATCTGTTATATATTTTATTTTATTTTTAAATCACTTAAAGCAAATTTTCAAAACTAACAGATTTAATTAAAATTTTCAGATTTAAATCAATGTATTTTTTTCTATTTTAAATAACATGTTGCTAAAGTTAGAGATAGACTAATTAACTTTAGATTTACTTTCTTCAATAAATCAAGGAAAAATATCATAATTAATTAAACTACCACATGCAACATTAGTGCTCATACTAAATGGCTAATTAACTATATTTGCATTTAGAACTTCCATAAATAAGACTAAATATTTTATTTCCAGCTTACTAACATACATGCTTTTCTATTTCATTCTTTTCCAATATTTCAAATGCACAAGGAGATAAAAAGAACTTTTATTTTCAAAACTAACATGCATACAACAAATATTATTTACAGAACTATATGGACTTAATCCAGAAATACACATTTCATTTTTTTTTCTACAATAATCACTTAATAGAATAATGCATTTCTTTAAGACATATGAAGAATACAATATAGTCAACATTTCAAATGGGTGAGATACCCAACTAGTCTTCTCATTTCTATTAAATGAGGACTTTAAATAAAATAGATACATTTTTTTTTTTATTCAAAGTAAATATAACATATAGCTTTCTTTTTCATTGCTGTAACTAAAATATAGAATATCCCATCCCCTAATCTTTTTCTCTTTCTCGACATCAAGTACAAAAACCATCAACTCCTAGCTTGACTTTTTCTTTTCTTTCCAAGCAACCTATAAATAAATCATGAGGCTATGACCATGGAGAGCTCACCTCCCAGCCTAGGCTTACTAGAAGCCACCCTCGAGCTTGGAGCACCAAGCCCTAGATAGGTTACACACATGCAAACACAACAAGCAAGGGAAAAACATTCAGCAAACACTTTCCCAACCAAGGCTACACTTCATCACAAGATGTGATGTTTTTACATGGGTGGTAGTGGACCAATTACCTTGACGAGACTAGAAGATTAGTAGATCACAAAGCCACCTCATGGAAAACAAAGATATATCATAAGTTCATTAACCCCACATCCTTATGCCCCCCAAGGCATTCATGCCATACTTTCTCCTCTTATAACCCCCAAAATATATAAACCAGGCCATGCAGCAAGGGTCACATATACACCCCTTGAGTTCGCTCTCATAATGAGAGTCTCTCACTCAAGGGTTGTGAAACTCCTACCACCCGCAAGACCATCCTACTCTCCCAAGAGTAGAAGGCCGTGGTTACTCCCAAATCACTGGATTGCATAAAATAATAAACGAAAGGTTGCATAATAATTTTCACAAAAGAACATACAAGAAACCAACTTTTACATTCAAACAATCTTTCCAACATAAACATGTAACCTAAAAAGAAACAAAAGAAGAAGGTGAACCAACCTTCAATCTGCTCAAGGGTTTGCTAGAACTACTTTGAGGATGAGCAACTCAATTCCACAATTCTTCCTTCTACACTTAGCCAAAATTTAATCCCAAAACTATCCTTTTCAAAATTGCATAGTCTCCAAAAAATGGAGAGTGGGTGATTACCCACAAAGTCTCTCATTCTTACCTAAAAAGACCTCAGTGAGAGTTCTCACAGGTTTCTAAAACTGAAAAAGGAAAAAGTAAGAGAAAGTGGGAAAAAGGTTCTCACATCAAAAAGGAAGGTTATCTAACCTAGATGGCACCTTCTAATTTGAATTTTCGCTCACCTTAGGAAACCCACTTTTTGAGGTGACTAAATAGTCACATGGGAGTAGACACATGCCTAAAAATACTCCTAACACATAGGTATACCTTATGGACTTTAGGAAACACCTTTAAACTACCCCTAGGAGTCCATTTGACCCCTTATAAACCCATTGTTGTCTTCAAAATCTGACTCACTTCAACATCCTTATAATAAGATGATCAAACTCTGTGCAAGAGGGATGTTAAGGGGAAGGAAACTCTTAGGACAACATATGACAAGGTTTGATTCAACCTTCTACACTTTGGACTTATTTAGAGTCCAGGTGGGTATACCTTTGTGAACCGAATTCACACTTTCAAAAGATAAATCCACAACAAACTAGTCCATAAACCAGTGGATCTATTCACCTTGAAACTAACTGAAACAAAGGAATGAAAACTATACTCAAATTCAGTATTTTGATCAACAAAACATGCAATAAACAACTTCAATCAATACCAGTGCCTTATCCAAGGTCACAGAGTCATCTAAAACTCGGATAATACTCCTTAAACAAAATATCTTTACGCATCCCATTGGCTTGGTTTCAATTAATCCTTATACATGCCTAACACTTATAAGAATTTACGCATCCCAAATTAAACTATGATCATCAAAATTCAAAGTTTCTCCCAAAGAATTTACTGGTATGAGTGATCCCCGCATCTTTAATTTCCCTCCTAAAGAGAAAAGCCAGCGAACACATCTACTGAAAATAGCCTTGCTACCCCATTCAAACAAAATAACCCTGGATTATTCAGAATGAAAACAGTAAACAACTTGTAAGCACACTCGAAGATGACACAAAGCTTTACTCAAAACCGATGGTCTGTATATTGATTTTATATTCAAAAAAATATTACAAGAAGTTTTTAAATATTCCCCATTAGACTCAGAAAAGCTCAGATAAATTTCTGCAGCGTTTTCTTACAATTCTTTTTGCGACCCCTTTTCCTCTAGTCCTGGTATCCATTTATAACAACATGGATGCACAAAGCTTCAGAATTCTCGAGGAGAGTTTGTTACAATCATTTCTTTCAAAACAAAGAAGTTACAAGCTCTTTTCGGCCTCTGCAGTTTCTTCAACAGGCTGTTCGGTTGTAACTTCTTCTACCTTTTTAGGGGTGCTCTCCAACTATTCTGGATCATGGGTGGCATACTTTGTTTTCCACTCATTGTACACATCATCGGTTGGCCATGAGAAATTAATCACTTTAGTCTTAGCTTTGGTCAACCTTTTCCAGGAGTTTCTCATTTTGTTGACTTCTGAATTGAGAAAACTATAATGTGCCTTAATTTTCTCCATCTCCTATACTGTTATAACAAAGAAAGAAGCATCATCTAGATCAATAATTCCTTTAATTCTTGCTAACAGTTTGGCTTCTATCTCCTTAAGCCACATTTGTTTGTCCTTCAGTTGATCCGGGCTAGCAAAAACTCCTGGGAGCAACTCAAAAACTTGATCAGCATATTCCTTTTTGCACAAATTAACTTTCCTATCAACATTATCCACCCCTGCTGCTAATTGTACTAAATCTTTAGTGATGTCAGAAGTGGATCTAATGATAGGATTGGCCTTTGCTTCATCACAGGATACACACATAAACTCTAAATCTTGCTCCCTAGGCCTCCATTTGTCAAAAATAGGTGTCAATATGGCCTTGTCTCCCTTGAGCTCATTCCATATATCCAAAATTTTACCTACATTATTGTATAGCAATGAGGCATTCATGGTATCTGCAAAACTAGTAATAGTGGCCTTCACTCTATCCTCATATTTCTTTGCATATATGGCTTGGGCCTGTTTTAGATTCTCTAACTCTTGAGGAGTAATCTCAATCATTTGATAGCTAGAAGGTGCTGGAGACGGTGGGAACTCAATGATAGGGCTGGTAGGTGGGGGTCTGGCAGGAGAAGAGGAGATCATCAGTGTTGAGGATTCACCATGATGATATTGTCCTGTTAGTTGCTTTTGCAATTTAGCAATGATGTTATCTTTGTTCCTTACCTCTTCTTGAGCATTAGTGTAGGCTTTCAAAATTGTCTCCAATTTAACCTGGAGATCTACCTTTTCCTTAGCTTCCCTTTCTGCCACTGCAACACTAAATTTTGCAGTTTCTAGTACAATGCTAGCATCTTCCACTACCCCAGTAGTTTGCACCCTCTTTACCATCATCCCCCCAAGGTAACTTGACATTGAGGTGTCCCTTTTCTTCTTATTTTCATCTCTTTTCAGAGACCACATAACTAATGTAGCATTATCTTTATTGAAAGTGACTCCCTCCATAGGTTTAGTTTCCTTCCTTACTGCTTCTAGGACTAGAGCATCTGCTATATCCCATTCGGGGAGGATAAGTACCCCAGCCTTCGCCACCATGTCTCTTCCTTGCTGAGGAGTGATGGTCTTAAATTCTTCAACCATTTCTTGCTTTATTTCTTCCTCAACTGTAGCTGGGTCTTTATGAGGTTGCTCACCCTTCCTTTTCTCACACCTTGCATTGTATTTATCAATGCTCTGCTTCCACACAAATTGCATGAATGCTTTAGATGTGATGAACTTGTCATCAGCCAAGAAATCTTCACTGGCTCGCTTGATCTCAGGGTCCCATTCTTGGCCTTTGAATTCACTAGTAGTGATATTCATTTCAGTAGCTAAGGGCTCTTCTGGCATTCCTTCCTCTACTTCATCATAGGTGTAGGCAATTTCCCCTAGACTACCTAACTGCAATAATTGCTCAGCTGCTACCTGTTCATCTCCTATATGGATAGGCAATTGTGATGGGGAATACACAGGTTCTTCAGGTTGTATCTCTTTTCCCACTCTTTGTTTCTTTGGGCTACTAGGGATGTCAATGACATCATGTATCTTCCTTTTACCTTTAGAGGCAGAGGGCTTTCTTGAAGCAGGCATAAGTACACTATAATTAGACTTCTTATGTAGCATATAATTACCCAGAGGGATTGGCCTAGCAAATACAGACCTATTCAAAATCAATCTTGCTTTCTTAGGGTTATTCTTGATTACAACCTCATTCTTTTCCTTTAGTGTTTGCATCACCTCCTCAAAACTAAGAATCAAAAACTTCATCTTCTCTACACAGGGGTAAAAGCTAGACAAAGGGTCATAGCTTATGTCAAGTTGGTGCACCAAGTCTAAGGCCTTCTTATAGGCTATCCACTTTTCCTTTCTCAACTTTTGTTCATCCAAATCAAATTCATTCCTCATGAGGTCCTCAGGGAACTGAAATTGATGGGGTTTGGCCTTGCGTACAACCCTCTTCCTAAACATACCATTGAAGAAATCTTCGGGGTCAGCACACTGAGAGATTGCAATTGATAAATGATATGGCTAGAGGAAATCTCCAAAACATTTCCAACCTCCTTTGGTTATTACAAATTGGTGTGCCATGGTAATTGTAGGGAAAATTGTCCCTTTGCCTCTACCTATCAACTCTGCCTCTTGCACAACACCAATCTGCCTAAGTATCTCTGCAATTCCCACTTTAAGAGGGACCTGATAAGGTAACAAAAATGGGGTACCTGTGAAACCATATATTCTGAAAACTGTTGAAACAGGGTATAGGTAGATATCACCCCAATTGTGGACAATTTTTATGTCCTCTGCAAACTCTTATGGCCTAATGAATTCCAAAAGCACCTTAGGGACTCTTGGGTTTTCCAAATAGATAAGGGTCCTAATTTTTGATGCAAAATATTTATCAAACCTTAGGAAGCTTGCATCCTCTCTGTCCCAAGATAGAACAGTGCTCCACAATTGCACTAGCATCTTTTCCCCGTCCTTTTCTTTTACAAGGTCCATCCCACTTGCAAAATAGTCACCACCTTTGAATAAAAACAAATGCATAAGAAGGGAGTACCACCCGAAGGGCCTATCTACTTTCCCATTCCTGATCCCTATCAATCCATTATGGATAGCATCAGTTATAAAAGAAACATAATCAAAAGTTATTGCCACAGAAGGATTCAAAATTTGAGCAACCATCAACATGTAATGAGTGGGCATACTCGCTTCAGCATCTTCCCCTAGGATTTGGCAGAGTGACCAATATAATCCTTTAGCCCTAAGGGTAAACAAATTTAGAGAGAAGGGCTCTTCGATATTAGGTCCCACAATAGTTAACCTGCCTATCTTCAAAAAGAATTCTTTGAGAGGCCCATTTCTCAGGTGATTTCTTTGCACATTATACACCTGAGCTAGTGATTTAAAATCAATAGGCTCCAGAAAATTAGTGTATTCACTTAACCCAAAGGCATTCCTGAATTCTTCATTGTTAATTTCAATTAGGGTCTTCCCGCTGATATCCTTTACACTTCTTGAAGTTGGGTCATAACTATGTGCAATTTGAGTCAGAAGATCTGCATCAAAGAAAACCCCTGGAACCACCAACTTTCCAACATCTAGTTCTCATATACTATTCTGAGGGGCTAGAGAATTTCTCATACTAAACCCAACCTTGAATAATCCTAACCCAGACATCCCTACTTGAGGGTCTCTTAACCAATTCCCTTTATCATATAAACCCTCTCATATTTTCAGGCGAGAAGCTCTTGGTACCAATTCTTTCGTTTTGGAAGCCACATTAGTTGACAACATCAATTGCTCAAGGAAATCATCACAAATTGCCCTCTCGTGATAATTGACTTTTCCTGAGAACTCCCTTTTAGGTGCCATCTCTTTTAGAAAATTAAGCAAATGATTCTACAATTTCTTTCAATTGTTCTATGACAAATTAAAATCTCAGTAAAACATACACAATTAAAAGAAAGATGGCTGAACAAGAGTATAGAGAAACATGCTTGTACTTGAAGGAATTAACTCTGCAATTGAAGAAGTCTGCTCTGCAACTGTTTCTTTGCAAGTGCTCTTCAGAATGATATCTTAATTCAATTGATACGAGATCATATATGGCAGCTGGGCTCTTAATTCCGACATTGATTCCACATGCTTGCCCATCCTTTCAAAATTGAATTCATGAAAGAATTCAAAGTTTTCACTCCAACGGGTCACAACACCCATGCATTTTTTCTTTTCACTATTTTGTAGGAATTAATTTCTTGGCAACTTTACTTCATGAAGTAACGCGGGCCGTCCGATCAAATGAGAGTTGATCGACCTTTACACTAGCTTAATACTTCCATCCTTTTCACTGAGCCTTATTTCGTTTCGCCATTTCGCAAGTGTTATTCAGTGAGAACCTTTACCTTCATGAAACTACGTCGAGCGTTGGATGGGACCTGAATTGTGCAGCCTTTAACCTTTGCCTAGACAGTTAACTTTTTCACTAACTGCGCCTTCACCTAATAGCTAATGGGTTTTCACTATTTCACAGAGCTTAATTTGCATTCAACTTTAGGCTGCGAAACAACGCCAACTGTCGGATCAAATCACAATTGATTGTCCTTTAAGTGAAGACTCTTATACTGACATACTTACTCCGCTCCTCCTTTGGTTACCAGATACCACATGGCACCTAACAATTTGCCCCGGGAAACTCATTAAGTTTAAATCTGAGTCAGCCGCAAGTTGTACCCCCTTTTAAAACTACTGGTTCCACCCTGGCACCTTTAATCTCTGTGGAAGACACGTGCTCATGTACATGTCACCGTTTAGCCTGGCATCAAAATGAATCTCCTTTACTTTCACCATTTCGCTGAGCATATCCTTCAAGCATCTTACAAGCACAAAACAATGCCAGCCATTAGATCAAACCATACTTGATCATCCTTTACACTTCATGTTCACTTTGCCTTTAAGAATGAAAAACTTTTTCGCAATTTCACGGGGGTTAACACGCGAGCACTTCACCTTCGCGAAATAACACGGGCCATCTGATCAAATGAGAATTGATCGGTCTTTACACTCTAAACGTTTACCTGCAAACGTGGGCCCTCTGACTCGACTTTGAACACCTGACATCTAGTCATCTTTCAAGCTGATAAGTCAATCTTTGATTTTCCAAGAGAAAATATCAAGTTCCTCTCTATTTTCACCACCTATATCTATCATAATGCCTTTATCTCACAGTATCTCTCTTCTCTGGGACCCACCTTCTTTGAAACTATTGAACCCACTTCATTGACTGTTGCACTTTTTGCCACATGCCATCAGCTTACTCACCCTCAGGACTAGCCAGACCATCCGATTGGAATGCCACATCATTTCACCGTTTCGTGGGTCTTAAACCATGAACCATTTTTTCTTGCGAAATAGCACAAACCGTTCGATCAAATGAGAATTGATCGGCCATTACACTAACAACCTTGGCTCCGCACTAGGTCCCGCTTCTTTATTGACTATGTGCTACCACGTGGCACTCGACCAGTGGCTTTGAAAATATTTTTTGCATTTAACTCAACGTCGGCCACGTGTCTTTCTTTTATACCACCGGTTCCACCTTGGCGGGCCCATGGCTTCTTTTAAGACCACGTGTTCATGGACATGTTACCATCTATCATGACACATGGACGGTTCTCGTTTACTTTCGCTATTTTGCAGGGTATAAAGCATGAGCATCTAACCCTTACAAAATAGCACAATCCATTAGATCATTTTCTAGTTGCTCAACAGTTAACCATCTGAATAGACTCCGTGAGGGGTGGGCCCTCTGACTCAACTTTGAACACCTAGCGTCCAATCACCTCCAGAGCTGACATGTTGTTTTTTTCATTTGCCGAGAGAAAGCACTGGGCTCCGATTAATTCTTGACACCTGTATCTACCAAGTCACCTCCCCTCCTGTGATCTGACTCACCTCTGGGACCCGCCCTTTAACCTTTGATCCGACTTGCTGATTGTTGTAGCTAGTGCCACGTGCCACCATTCTACTTGCCCTTTTGACCAACTAGACTGCGTAGGTGGCATGCCATGTCATTTTCGCAACTTTGCTAGTTTTAAACCATGTGCAACTTCGCCTAGCGAAATTGTGAAAACCATAGATTGATCTGCGAGATGCACACTACTTACTGGGCCCAACAACTTTAGGAGGGATACACATAAGGCATAAATTTTTTTTGCGATTAATTCACATCACCGCCTAGGTAAAGAGAACAAGGGGGGACACTTCCTATGATCCCATGACCCATTACTTTAGTGGATAAAGTAATGAAAGAACAGAAACTAGAGGGTTTTTATCAGATATTAGGCGATCTAAAATCAAAAAACCCTTAAGACCTAAAACAAGGCTAAAGCAAATGAAAATGTGCCTTACTCAAGATAACATAAGACTGCATTTAATACCTAAAACAAGGCTAAAGCAAATGAAAATGTGCCTTCTACTCTTCAGGCTCTGTAAAACCTAGGCAGGTATACCTTTGATGCATTTAATCAGACCTATTACACATAAGACTGCATCAATCAAAAGCAGACGGATCTCAAAAGGTTCAAAAACTAAGAGGTAACTGCAGATGGGCTAGATCCACACTTGCAACTCAACATTTTTGAATCATGAGATGGAGGGACACTTCTAGATAACATAAAATATAAAAAAATATTCTGATTTTTTATTTTTAAATGGTGTTCTGAAAACCTTTCAATATTACAAGAGACCAGTGCCTTATCTAGGCCACAGAGTCATGCATAAAACTGGATGAGAAATCTTAGATGCAAGTTCTTTTCAACATTAAATTTTCATGTATCAATAACTTAAATTAATAGAATCCTCTGCTCTGTCACAAAACCATACTTATATGTATATATATCCAATATGCATTCAAAATCATTAATGCTGGGTTTTAGAATTTAAATCCTTCCTTGAAGAATACCCAAAAGACAAACATTACACTCTTAGAGGAATCTAAAAGAGACAACTCAAATTATCCTTGATAATATGAAATTATATGAGTTTGAGTACATTTTGGAGACAATTTCATGGAAACTCACACATGCCTTGCATATGTGTGAACCTGCAAACTAAAACTAAACCTATAGTAAAGACAACACTGAAAACATAGAAGAACACACTGTCATTTGCATTGATAAAAAGATGCCATCACTGGAACCTACAATTTCGGATTTCTCCCTTGGAGAAAATCTATCAAAAACTAGAACCATTACAACTAAGAAGAATTGGGAATAAGAAGGAGAGAGAACCAAATCAAGTCTGCAACTAAATTGCCAAGTGTCTCCTCTCTAACTGAATTTCAATCTCGACCAAACTACTTACAAAATATCTGATCTTTGCCAAAATTAACTGAATAATCAGATTCCTCATTCCGAGAGCTTTCCGAAAATATATAACACTTCATACTTTGCCCAAAAATTGAGCCCTCGGTGAATTAATCTCCATTTTGTGCTCAATCATTTAAATTTTTCGAAATTTAATATAGTTTGAACTATACCATTTATGGATTTTAATTTTGATTTTTGCCTCCATTTGGTCCTGACGCTTTGCCACGTGGTAGCATCTGATTGGCTGAAGGGGTCCACTGGGTTCCACCTGGGATGACACCTCATCACCACCACATGTTCACTTGCTCATCTGTCACTTGGCCGCCACGTGTACACCACCTCAGCGCCACATCACCTAGCCCGCCTACTGGACATCTGACTATACCCATCACCTGTGCGCCAGTTGGCTTTCGCCATTTCGTAGGCTCTAACCTTTTTGCTCTTTGGCCTGCGAAATCACGTGGGCCGTCGATCTTGATCTAACATGCTCATTGGTTAATCTGCATTTTCACCATTTTCCTTTAGCCATTTTGCAGGGTTTAACATTTGAGCATCTTGCCTTCGTGAAACCGTGTGCACCATTGATACATCTCGAACCTGCTCACTCGTTAACCCAGCCTTTCTCTGCAAAATTCCATCTGTCGGCCTCGGGAAGCATGCCTGCGTGGGGTCCACCTGGGCGTCACTCAGTCACCTCTTGCCTCGAGATCTGTGCTCACGCGTGGGCCCACCTTGGGTGCCCATAGGCACCATCCGTCAAAAGCCTTTATGGCTTTGACATATTACTACTGTAAGGTTTTCAATATAAATATCAAAAAATGCTTTTGCCTAACCAATGTGGGATAAACCGTTTTCCTGAAAAAGCATTTTCTGAAGCTTGGTCTGAGCTTTAATGGCCGTTTTATTCATTTGCATGAGGTTTGATGGCTTTTTGAAGCACGCAGGGGAGGATGCTATTACACTTTGCATTATTGTATATGCTATGAAATTTGTATTGCCTGCTCTAAACATCACTGCCAGCAAGGAAATGGAAAGGCACGTGAGGGAGGATGATTTGGAAGGTTTACTTTGCTGAGCATTGCATTTGCTTGAAAGTTTCCATGCTTTTTAACTCACACAGAGGGAGAGCACATAATGGAGGATGTTGCTGCTGTTCAGAACTTTGCATTACAAATGCCCCTTTCCAGCTACCACTTCGGCATTAATTTATCTCTGTTTGCATTTTCTCAAAACTCCAGCGCCGCTCCTCCACCATTTAATTTGCTTGAAGGTTTCCATAACTTTCCTTTTACCAGCCACACTGGAAGACATCGCTGGCATTGCACCTGCCAAAAGATTTGCTTGAAAGTTTTTTTTTTTTTGTTTTAGCAGTAATAACTCACGGTAGGCAAGGAAATTGCCAAGGGATTTATTTGAAGGTATAAAGTGGCTGCCACATTACCAAACACCATGTACACAGCAAGTTTAAAGATTTTAAAAGTCTCCCAAACACCATGCAAGCTCAACACACAACAGGGGAAAATTGGATTAATTTGAAATTTTCACTGGCCTTCAATCTTCAACTCAGAGAGGAGGATCTGGCAGAGTCATGTGAAGTGTAGGATTTGATTGTTGTTTGCATCTACACTTTGCATTTGCTGGAGCTTTAAAATGCACTTCCCAAACTTCGATGCCACACTCCAGCAGCAAGGACTTGGCATATATCATGGAATTTGAGCTCAAATCTGCCACATTACATTAGCTTGGAAATTTTAGAGACTTCTGTCTATTTCACCTTTGCTCTGGAGCTACTGTGTTTGCTTAATGGTTTTCACATTATTTGCTATAAAGTTGACTGCACATAATTGGCTGAATGCCTCCAAGCCATGAAATATGCATTACTCCAAGTTTATAAAAAACTTTGGTTCCGAAATATTTCTCCATTTCCTTCTAACCTCCCCAAAAGAGAGTTTGTATACTTATACATATTTGTCCTTGAGAGATTTCATGTCATTGCAATAAGAACAGTTCACCACAAGAATTAATGCATAAGCATGAGCCAGGTTGGGCCCCAGAGTGGGTCCGACTAAAAAAAAATTCGTTTTCAAGCTACTGGCCTCTGGAATATCTTCACGGACCTCAAACATACCTCTGGGAACGATCGGCATCATTTTCAGATCATCCGACTGAATTTTGCAACCTCCAGGCGATTACGCCATAATTTTCGCATTTAATCACGAAGACGTAATTTTCAAACCGGTCAAAACACCTTTCTGGAGCTCGCCATCTGACAGGCGTGTACTCTAATATACAAGGATGACTTCTACCAAACGGTTTCTCAAGACAAGTCCCGACTGAAGAGATATTAATTTCTGAAAATGGCAAACTGGCTTTGTTGGCACTACGGACCAGACGAAGTCAATGTCCTGGCAACACATGACACCTTTCCCAAAAATACCAAATGACCTCCGTAGGCCCTCAAATTTGAAACACAGGTACCTTGAAGTACATATTAAAACTTGGAAATCTCAGTTTGATCACAAGACTGACAAGATGCAAATGTTCACTCACCAAAACGGCTACATTAACTGATATAACACTGGAGTGCGAATAACTGAATTTGATGGAAAAATGAGCTCTTTTGAAAACCGATCAAACGGATTGGTAGAGCCTTGAAATTTGAAATGTGGCTCATCATTTATACCAACATTAGCCTGAAAAAAACATTCTGGCATGACGCTTACTAAGGCAACTTTTACACTTGTGCGAAACAAAGCTCCGACTAGCAGTCGAAACAGGGACTTGCCAAAACATAGAAACTGCAAATGGATTTGTGAAGACCTGAAATTTTGGAGGATGACTCATGTTAATGCATATAATTGAGTCCATTTTGAATTTCTCCATGATGATCAATAGGGCAAAAGATGTAATTGCTCAAAGAAGGCTACTCGATAAAATCTGCATTTGTGCCTAAAATGCACTTCCAGCTCACCCCTCAAAATGGGTACCTCATAAACTTATCCAAACTGAAAACTGAAAGTTGCACATCACTTCATAGGCCAAATGAAAGGTGTGGGACATGAATCCCAAGCCTTACCCTCTGAAAATCAACTGGCTCCATTTTACCCCCTTTCTAACTAGGCCATTCAAACTGACTTATTTAGGAAATGCAAAGCAAAAATTTGAATTGGGCCTCAAAAATTGACTCAATTTTAACAAGTCCCAACAGTGGCTCTAACTTGGGATGGTTGATTACAAGATAAACACAAGAATTCAAAATCTATGGTTAAGCAGACCACCCAAAAAATAGATCATTCTCTTCTCTCCCTTTCTCTTCTCAAAAACTAAGGGCTCCTTATTCTACCCAAACAGTAGGGCACTTTATTGAAAACCACACAACTGAAGCAAAGAGACTGTACAAAAAATACAACCTATAAATGGCCCCAGGACATCAAAACTAAAATCAATTCTTACCTCTATCAAACACTTGATTTTCATTTCCACTAACCGGAAGTAAGTTGAGATCATCATTCCAATCTGTCTGATCAAAAACACTTCTATTTCTAGTCAGCTAATCACATAAAACATAATCAGCAGCATGTTCATAATCATGATATCTCTGAAAATCAAACACATGCTGAAAGGACTGATCACTAGGTGACATAAGAGTGCCATACTCTTTACCATTTTTTCCCAGCTGAAATGAAAAGTAGTCTAACTCATTCTGAAAGTTGAAAACATCAAGCGCATCTATATTACTAGTTTGCTCAAATGATGAACACTCCTCCACAATGATGGCTTGCAAACTAGAGAGGAAAACTTCCTCATAACATGACTGTACTTCCACTTGCTGATCACATTTCCTATCAACACTTTGCACACATGAAAATACATGATTGTCACTTGTCAATGGTTCATTTCCCACTTGTAAATCTGAGAAAACTACTTCAAAACTGTCATTCTTTTTAATAGCAAGATCCACATAATGCATACCAAAATCTGAGTTCATATCAACATATGAATCTACATTATCACACCTATCAAGCGTATATGCATCTTCATCTTGTCCATCACTCAAATCAAACATAGGGAAATAATCAATAGCATATGTATCATACTTCACACCCTCAAAAACACCATCAATATCTAAACAAGTATTGGTTGGGCATGAGAGATTGGGCACATTTTTGGACGCATACCTCTGAAAATCAGCAGCTAGGAGCTCTAAAATTTGTTCACTACTTAGTGAACCTTCTTCATTTCCATTTTTCTTCGCTTCATCCTCTGAGCTGTAAACATTGTCCCAATCTGATAAAGGTATTAAATCAGCAGTGCTCATGTCTCTATGCACATTTATTTCATCATTACAACAACTCGCATCCGCATCATAACCTTTATCATGCTGCTCATAAAGTGTTGCTATATGTTGCAACATTGTCTCATAACTTTGGTTGCAAATATTTTGTGGATTGAACTTAACTACAAGGTGATCCATATCATTAAAATCTGAAACCTCAATGGGCTCATGATTACTCGAACAATTACTTGTGTTCTCACAAATTTGTTCTTGCTCTGAATACACATCTAAATTGTCATGCTGAGAATAAGAATCACCTTCAGCATCATATGAGGCATATCCACTCACGGATTCATCTCCCTCACTGTCCTCAATCTTGTGTACATTTTCAGATTTAATTGCTTCAATCTCATCTATCCATTCTTTAATACATGCAACACTCTCTTCTCTCAAGGCAGTAGACCAATTAATTGAGTCAGGCTCATCAAGCTCTAAAAATAATTAAATCAAAACAAACTCATGGGGTCTAGCATCAGTTGGGAACTCATTTAATGCAGCTATGAATCTTTTATAAAAAATACATGATGACTCTTCCTCCTTTCTTTTCCCTATTTTCTTTCTTAAAAACCAGATGAATTTCTCTCAAATCTTTTGAAGACATACTGCAATCTCTTTATCAATCTCTTTCAGATTTGACAAAGGATTTGGAGATCTAGGAACTACATCTAGATCCATTGGGTTTAAAACATCTACTGAACCACTATCATAACCATGCATCTCAGTGTTTTACAAATTCTTTTCAAAATACAAGCAGTCACTACTTTTCAGAATCATACACACTTCTCATCATATCTCTGACTGAAAACTTATTTCAATGAAGTATGTAAATTGTAAATTTCTTTTCCTTTCAATGGTGACCTTTTCACCTTATAAGGAACATATAATTTCATAGATACTTTGAGGAATACCTGGTAAAATCAATGCTATTGCTGTTCACTTCATTTTCCCTTTCACTGAGACCTTCAATCTCAAAACTCCAAGCCTCCATTACCTCTTCGCTGCAAGCTCACCAAATCCTTTAATTTTTTTACAATAGTGCACACTGGTGCAGAGATCTTTCAGAGTCGGCACTCACTGTTGTGAGAATTTATAAAATCATTACAGAACATGAACAGATCTGGACTTACACAAAGATAAAGAGATAGCAGACTTTCAACACTTGGATAGGAATTAACTCTCATGACATAGAGAAGACATTCCTGACTTCATACAACACTACCAGGTATATAACAATAGATCTGAAAACACTTTCAAATTTACAATACTTTTATGACTCTTTCCTCAAATGGATATGGCCAGACTCATGGATTTGACTTGATAAAATTCTTACATCTCTGTCCCTAGCAGAGTCGCCATTTTTGTTGTTCACCAAAAGTGATAACCCAAATATACCTGCAAATCTATCTATGAGATAGCCAATCTCAATCAATGAAACACCTCAGGGCTTGGACAACATGACAAGGATATGAATCCTTCTACTCTTTAGGCTCTACAAAACCTAGGCGAGTATACCTTTGATGCATTTAATCAGACCTATTACACACAAGACTGCATCAATCAAAAGCGGATGGATCTCAAAAGGTTCAAAAACTAAGAGGTAACTGCAGATGGGCTAGATCCACACTTGCAACTCAACATTTTTGAATCATGAGATAGAGGGACACTTCCACATAACATAAAATATAAAAAGATATTCTGATTTTTTATTTTTAAATGGTGTTCTGACAACCTTTCAATATTACAAGAGACCAGTGCCTTATCCAGGCCACAGAGTCATGCATAAAACTGGATGAGAAATCTCAGATGCAAGTTCTTTTCAACATTAAATTTTCATGTATAAATGCCTTACATTAATACAATCCTCTGCTCTGTCACAAAACCATACTTATATGTATATATATCCAATATGCATTCAAAATCACTAATGCTGGGTTTTAGGATTTAAATCCTTCCTTGAAGAATACCCAAAAGACAAACATTACACTCTTAGAGGAATCTAAATGAGACAACTTAAATTATCCTTGATAATATGAAATTATATGAGTCTGAGTACATTTTGGAGACAATTTCATGGAAACTCACACATTCCTTGCATATGTGTGAACCTGCAAACTGAAACTAAACCTACAATAAAGACAACACTGAAAACATAGAAGAACACACTGTTATTTGCATTGATAAAAACATGCCATCACTGGAACCTGCAATTTTGGATTTCTCCCTTGGAGAAAATCTATCAAAAACTAGAACCATTACAACTGAGAAGAATTGGGAATAAGAAGGAGAGGGAACCATATCAAATCTGCAACTGAATTGCCAAGTGTCTCCTCTCTAACTGAATTTCAATCTCGACCAAAATTCTTCCAAAATATCTGATCTTTGCCAAAATTAACTTAATAATCAGATTTCTCATTTTGAGAGCTTTCCGAAAATATATAAAACTTCATACTTTGGCCAAAAATTGAGCCCTGGGCGAATTAATCTCCATTTTGTGCTCAATCATTTAAATTTTTCAAAATTTAATATAGTTTGAACTATACCATTTATGGATTTTAATTTTGATTTTTGCCTCCATTTGGTCCTGACGCTTTGCCATGTGGCAGGATCTAATTGGCTGATGGGGTCCACTGGGTGCCACCTGGGACAACACCTCATCACCGCCACATGTTCGCTTGCTCATCCATCACTTGGCCGCCACATGTACACCACCTTAGCACCACATCATTGCCACTTAGGTGACACCTCACCGTGCCCACCTGCTGGACATCTAACCGTACCCGCCACCTGTGCACCACCTGGCTTTCACCATTTTGCAGGCTCTAACTTTCGTGCATCTTTAGCCTGCGAAATCATGCGGGCCGTCGATCTTGATCTAACATGCTCACTAGTTAACCTGCTGCATTTTCGCCATTTTCCTTTAGCCATTTTGCAGGGTTTAACATTCGAGCATCTCGCCTTCGCAAAACTGCGCGCACCGTTGATCCATCTTGAACCTGCTCACTCGTTAACCTGACCTTTCTCTACAAAATTCTGTCAGTCTGCCTCAAGAAGTGTGCCCATGTGGGGTCCACCTAGGCATCACTCAGTCACCTCTCGCCTCGGGATTCGTGCTCGCGCGTGGGCCCACCTTATGCACCCATAGGCACCATCCGTCAAAATCCTTTATGGCTTTGACATATTACTACTGTAAGGTTTTCAATATAAATATCAAAAAATGCTTTCGCCCAGCCAATGTGGGATAAACCGTTTTCCTGAGAAAGCATTTTCTGAAGCTTGGTATGAGCTTTAATGGCCATTTTATTCATTTGCATGAGGTTTGATGGCTTTCTGAAGCATGCAGGGGAGGATACTATTACACTTTGCATTATTGTATATGCTATGAAATTTGTATTGCCTACTCTAAACATCACCGCCAGCAAGGAAATGGAAAGGCACGTGAGGGAGGATGATTTGGAAGGTTTACTTTGCTGAGCATTGCATTTGCTTGAAAGTTTCCATGTTGTTTAACTCACATAGAGGGAGAGCACATAATGGAGGATGTTGCTACTGCTCAGAACTTTGCATTACAAATGCCCCTTTCCAGCTACCACGCTGGCATTAATTTGTCTCTGTTTGCATTTTCTCAAAACTCCAGCGCTGCTCCTCCACCATTTAATTTGCTTGAAGGTTTCCATAACTTTCCTTTTACCAGCCACACTGGAAGACATCGCTGGCATTGCACCTGCCAAAAGATTTGCTTGAAAGTTTTGTTTTTTTTGTTTTACCAGTAATAACTCATGGTAGGCAAGGAAATTGCTAAGGGATTTGTTTGAAGGTATAAAGTGCCTACCACATTATCAAACACCATGTACACAGTAGGTTTAAAGATTTTAAAAGTCTCCCAAACACCATGCAAGCTCAACACACAACAGGGGAAAATTGGATTAATTTGAAATTTTCACTGGCCTTCAATCTTCAACTCAGAGAGGAGGATCTGGCAAAGTCATGTGAAGTGTAGGATTTGATTGTTGTTTGCATCTACACTTTGCATTTGCTGGAGCTTTAAAATGCACTTCCCAAACTTCGATGCCACACTCCAGTAGCAAGGACTTGGCATATATCTTGGAATTTGAACTCAAAACTGCCACATTACATTAGCTTGGAAATTTTAGAGACTTCTATCTATTTCACCTTTGCTTTGGAGCTACTGTGTTTGCTTAATGGTTTTCACATTATTTTCTATAAAGTTGACTGCACATAATTGGCTGAATGCCTCCAAGCCATGAAATATGCATTACTCCAAGTTTATAAAAAACTTTGGTTCCAAAATATTTCTCCATTTCCTTCTAACCTCTCCAAAAGAGATTTTGTATACTTATACATATCTGTCCCTGGGAGATTTCATGTCATTGCAATAAGAACAGTTCACCACAAGAATTAATGCATAAGCATGAGCTAGGTTGGGCCCCAAAGTGGGTCTAACTAAAAAAAATTTTGTTTTCAAGCTACTGGCCTCTGGAATATCTTCACGGACCTCAAACATACCTCTGGGAATGATCAACATCATTTTCGGATCATTCGACTGAATTTTGCAACCTCGAGGTGATTACGCCACAATTTTCGCATTTAATCATGAAGACGTAATTTTCAAACCAGTCAAAACACCTTTCTGGAGCTCGCCATCTGACAGGCGTGTAGTCTGATATACAAGGATGACTTCTACCAAACGGCTTCTCAAGACATGTCCCGAGCAAAGAGATATTAATTTCTGAAAATAACAAATTGGCTTTGTCGGCACTGCAGACCAGATGAAGTCAATGTCCTGGCAACACATGACACCTTTCCCAAAAATACCAAACGACCTCTGTAGGTCCTCAAATTTGAAACATAGGTACCTTGAAGTACATATTAAAACATGGAAATCTCAGTTTGATCACAAGACTGATAGGATGCAAATGGTGCACTCACCAAAACGGCTACTTTAACTGGTATAACACTAGAGTGCGGATAACTGACTTTGATGGCAAAATGAGCTCTTTTGAAAACCGATCAAACGGATTGGTAGAGCCTTGAAATTTGAAACGTGGCTCATCATTTATACCAAAATTATCCTGGAACAAACATTCTGACATGACGCTTACTGAGGCAACTTTTACACTTGTGCGAAACAGGGCTCCGACTAGCTGTCGAAACAGGGACTTGCCAAAACATAGAAACTGCAAATGGATTCGTCAAGACCTGAAATTTTGCAGGCTGACTCACATTAATTCATACAATTGAATCCATTTTTAATTTCTCCATGATGATCAATAGGGCAAAAGATGTAATCACTCAAAGAAGGCTACTCAATAAAATCTGCATTTGTGCCTAAAATGCACTTCCAGCTCACCCCTCAAAATGGGTACCTCATTAACTTATCCAAACTGAAATCTGAAAGTTGCACATCACTTCATAGGCCAAATGAAAGGTGTGGGACATGAATCTCGAGCCTTACCCTCTGAAAATCAACTGGCTCCATTTTACCCCCTTGCTAACTAGGCCATTCAAACTGACTTATTTAGGAAATGGAAAGCAAAAATTTGAATTGGGCCTCAAAACTTGACTCAATTTTAATGAGTCCCAACACCCATCTGAAGTTAACTTTCAAGTCAAACCTGATTTGACCACTTCAAAGACTCTCTACCCAAGGAAAATTTAGAACCACATTCAAATGTTTGAAAAAGCTATGGTTGAAACAACTCCCTCCAATAGACAAGTCAAAAATCAAGACATAAACCATTACATGTGTCAAGTGACACAATAAAATACATTACAAAATTACACATGAAATTTGTCTCTTGTTGGATTTACACAAATTAATAAATTTAATTTAATGCACATGCAACATTTACTTTCACAAATAAAATACGATACATACGAGGTGTTGTCTCTCCAAATAGACAACCCCTGGCTTTATGAACGTACATAGGTGTAGGTTTGGTTCTCCATAATGTTTCCATGTTCACATGGATAATTTTCCTGTGCATCTCAATTACAAATTAGTAATTCCAAATAACCTCATATAATATTAAACACATGAATAAGAATACACATCAAACACTCTGCATACAATTTACCTTTAAACAAATCAATATATCTTATATCTAGATAAATCCACATAAGCAATTATCATAATCCTCATAATTTTGACCCATACATAAGACATGCATCTTATTTCTATCATTATAGTAAAGTCCTGCAAATCCAATAATGACATACATCATCTCAAAGTTATCCTATTCTACAATCGTATAAAGTTATGTATCCATAACACATCAAAATGTACACCTCAAGGTGAAATTATTCCGTAACCTGGTTCAATTACTTTTCTCACCAATCTATCCGTCTAACATAGCCCATCCTATTGAATTATAGCATTTATTAGTAAGGTCAACCATGGTCAACTGAGTTAACTAGAGCTTGATCGGGGAGGGGCTCTATAGAGTCCATGTGTACAAATGCCAAACCTTCCTTCTCCTTCATTTTCCTGGACATCATCTCAACCGATTTTCCAAAGAGGAAAACTCATCACTTCTTGTTCTTCCTCTTTTATCTTAGTATCTCACCATGCCTTCTCTTGATGATCAAGTGCACATCTTTGGTTTCACATGCTATATGCTTCCTCATGTTTCACTTTGGTCATCTGGTATATGCCTTCAACCACCTACCTTATATTTCTTGACACACCTATCCCAGAGAGTTATAATGTATTCCATGCATGTTGGGAGATAAGATCAGTTTTATCACTTATCGGTGGGAGTATGTGGACTAAAGCACTTAACCTGCCAACACTTGATGGGAGTGGATCCTTGTCACCTACCCATTTTGCTTCGAGCATTGCACTAATATGACTTTACTGAAATTGAGCAAACACAACTTCAAACAAACATATGATCCAGTAACCTTCCCATATTTCTTCCGTGCAATATGAGGTAGCACACTTTTTGTCATTATTCTCTTCATCTTGTGACAAAATCTTTATCTGATGGGAGTCTTGTTGAATGCCATCAATCAAACTGCATACCAGTTGTTTGCCCTTCTTCATTGGTTAAGCCTTGCTTTCTTACTGGTCACATGCTTACCGGTTGGAAACAACACACTATCAACACATCACTCACCGGTTGACATTCCATATAGGTCTCCAGTAATAGCTCTCTGGTCAACATTCCATACTTACCGATGACATGCTATACTGGTTGATATCAATGACAATATAATGCCAACTAATGGGATGGAAGGTTATGTCTGCATTATCAGTGGAAGGATTATGTGCGAATAAAGTCATATCATTCAAGTGAAGGTTGGAAAGATTTTGTATTGCAAAGAAGACATCAGTGCTTAACTAGAACTATATCAAGCATTATTAGATTCTACTTTGATAGTACATTTCTTTTCGGATTGTAGTCCGATGTTTATGTAAGTCAGTGAGACTTCCCTTTGTGATGAGCAATGCCCTCTAGGATTTTGGCCTTTCTAGAAGTACATACCCCATTGTTATTATTCATAGTATTACTACGGAGTATTCATCTAATTGTGGGTAAGGTTTCCCACCATGGGTTTTCCATTTCCAGGTTTTACACGTCAAAATATAGGTATATGTGTGTTGTCAATTGACACTCAATTGGTTGGTTTCAATATGCTATCATTGATGGAAACATGGCAACATGTTCTAGCTTTATATTTTGGATTAGTTGTGTACCAGCAGACACTTCACCGGTACCAGAACCGGCACCGATAGGTTGGAAGGAATTCTTTGGTTACCGCCATTATAGGCCGACATGGTTCAAAATCAAGTTATCGATATTGGAGGCCAACATCATTTGGGAGATCTGACATTGGAAATTGTTTTTGATATTCATATGTTTACGTTATTTATCCAACATGTGTATTCATATTGTAATTATCTTTGTAAGCTGACATAAGGCATGATGGATTGTAAAGGGTTATATAGGCCAGTTGATTGTATTTATGATGTTAAAACAATCTAAAACATCATGATCTCATCATTGTCTGACTCGGTAATAGTTGCCCATTGAATACCTTATTCATCCCCTTATTCATCATATTCTTTCCTGTGTCTTTTACCAACATCTATATACTCCTCAAATCATTCTTCTTATGATATGACAACATCATACTGAATTAGAAAATCAATTTCTTGACATCAATGACAAAATAATAATATCAAGACAGTAAACATCTTTAATCGGTTATATCCATAATCATCAACAACCTTCTCAATATCCTTATGAAATGCCAACAATCTTTCATTGTCTGTTATAATGCAATATTGCCAACAATCTCTCCCTTTGGCATTGATGGAAAAACTAATTGATTTGACCTTAAAAGATTTGGATTTCTATGATTCTGAAATGCTGAAATGCTCTCCCCCATACATAGACTTCTGCTATTTTCAGTCTTCTTTCCAATCTGTAGTCTGCTCAGTTTTGTTTTAGTCTTCTCCCCTGATAGGTCTTCTTCCTCTATATTAGTCTTCTCCCCCTTTGTAGGTCTTCTCCCCCTTTGACAACAATGCCAAAAAGTAAAGAACTAAAACATAATTACTTTCTGTAAGAAGTGATTTCCTGCTGTTGTGTATCAACTGAGTGTCGGTCAGAGCATTTTGTCTTCAATTCATGTTCCCTATAATATTTCCTGTACACCTTTAGAAAACATCCTAAAGTGTATAAATCAGCATCAACTCCCAAAAGATATTCGATAGAGTCATCGGATTGATGCTTTCACCGAACTCGGCCAGTGACTAGAAGATACAGGTAGGACCCCTAACTTACTTCTGAGATATTCAAAAGTGTCCCTTGGTAGTGGCTTGGTGAAGTTATCTACTATTTGTTCCTTTGTTCTAACATACTCCAACACCACTTTCTTCTCTTGAGCTTCTTCTTTAAGATAATGATATTTGATAGATATGTGCTTTGTCTTAGAGTGCATAACATGATTCTTTGAAATATTAATGGCACTAGTATTGTCACAGAATATAGTTATTGGCTCCGTAACTTTCTCATTTATACCTTCCAACAGTTGTTTGATCCATGCAATGTTGGTACAATTCAGTGCTACAACAATGTATTCAACTTTTGTTGTTGACTGTGAAACACATCCTTGTTTCTTGCTAAGCCAACTCACTAGTCTTTCTCCTAAAAATAAAGCTCCTCCACTTGTGCTTTGTCTATCATCAATGTTGCCTGCCCAATCAGCATCAGTATAAACTTTTAAATCAAAATCATTTCCTTTCTGATATACTAAGCCATAATCCTCAGTGCCTTTCAAGTATCTAAAAATTCCTTTGATTGTTGTCATGTGTGTTTCCTTAGGATCTGTAGAGAATCTTGCAACTATACCTACTGCATGTGCTATGTCTGGTCTGCTGTGAAAAACATATTGTAGCTTTCCAATCATGGATCAGTAAAGTGTCTCATCAATAGATGTAGATTCATCATTCTTTGACAATTTACAGTTGGTAGTCATAGGAGTACTTACTAGTTTTGAATCCTCCATTCCAAATTTCTTCAAGATTTCCTTTATGTACTTGGATTGAGTAATGAAAATCTCATTTTTCATTTGCAGTATCTTTAAACCTATAAAATACTTTATCTCGCCGATTAATGACATCTCAAATTCTTTGCTCATTTAATTTCCAAAGTTTTTGCATAGAGAGTCATTGCCACAAAATATAATATCATCAACAAATATGGCTGAGATCAGTATTCCATTTTCATCATTCTTCATGTACATGTTGCTATTCTCACTTGTCCTTATAAAACCAATCTTAATCAAATAAGAGTGCAATCTTTCATACCATGCTCTAGGTGCTTGTTTCAAACCATATAAAGCTTTGTTCAATTTACATACTTGATCTTTATTATTGTCTTCAACAAATCCTTCAGGTTGTTCAATGAAAACTTCTTCTTCTAATATTCCAATCAGAAATGTAGATTTGACATCCATTTGATATACCTTGAAGTTCTTGAAAGTAGCATAGGCCAACAATGTTCTTACTCCTTCAAGTCTAGCAATAGGTGCAAAAGTTTCACCATAATAAATTCCTTCTTCTTGAGCATAACCTTTGCAAACTAGTCTTGCTTTGTTTCAAATGACCTCTCCTTTTTCATTTAGCTTGTTTCTGAAAATCCACTTTGTACCGATTACATTTTTATCCTTAGGTCTTGGGATTAGTGTCCATGTGTCATTCTTCTTGATTTGATCAATCTTTTCTGCCATAGCATTTATCCAATATTCACTGTTAAATGCCTCTTTCACTATTCTTGGTTCAAATTCAGATATCAAACATATGTTTTGTCTTAGTTTGTTCCTTGTCATCACTAGATCATCCTTATCTCCTATAATCTGACTTGGTGCATGATGTCTTCTGACATACTTGGCTAATATAGGTTTGGTAGGAACTGTATGATCTTCTTCATCACTCAGTAACTAGATATTCTCTTCATTTTCTTCAACAGTCTTCTCGGTAAGACTTCTCAGTTGAACATAGACAAATTCATCATAGTCTTCTAGTTCCTTGGAATTTCCTTCATCATTTCTTTCTGCAAATTCATCAATTTTCACATTTGCGCTTTCTACTATTTTGTTAGATGATTTGATCAGACATTTAAATGCTTTGCTTCTAGAAGAATAACCTAGAAATGTTCCTTCTTCACTTTTCTGATCAAACTTGTCATCTCTATCATCTTTATGAACATAGCATCTACTTCCAAATATTTTAAAATAACTTACATTAGGTTTCTTATCATACCAAATTTCATATGGTGTCTTCAAAGTACCTTTCTTCAATTGAACTCGGTTCAAGGTGTAAACTGCTGTGCTTATTGCTTCTCTCCAAAATGTTTGTGGCACCTTCTTTTCAATCATCAGTGTTCTAGCACAATCCACAATAGATGTATTTCTTCTCTCAGCTATTCCATTCTATTGTGGAGTTCTCGGTGCAGAGACTTGTTTTTTAATACCATGATCATTGCAAAATAGGTTGAACTCATCAGATGTGAACTCTCCTCCTCTATCTGATCTAAGACATTTTAGTTGTCTTCCTGTTTCATTTTCAACTCTTGCCTTGTACCATTTAAACATTTGAAAAGCTTCTGATTTTTCCTTTAAAAATATTACTGACATCATCCTTGAATAGTCATCCACAAAGAATATGAAATATTTATCACCATAATAACTTTGAACTTTCATAGGACCACAAAGATCAGTGTGCACTAGATCTAAAATTCCCTTAGAAGTGTAAGACTTACTAGTAAAGCTTGATCTTGTCATCTTACCCATCTGGCATCCTTAGCACATAGCATTCTCAGTTTTTTCAAGACTCGATAGACCTCTTACTTGGTGCTTCTTGCTTATTTTGATCAAATTATCAAAATTTACATGACAAAACCTTTTATGTCATAACCAGGTATCATCAATCTTTGCATGCAAACACTTATTCTGAGTTGAGTCAAGGTGAAATGTGTTACCTTTTGTTTGTGTTCTGGTAGCAGCTAACTTTCCATTCTTGTCATGAACTTTGACAATTCCCTTCTGAAATTCTATTCGGTAACCTGTGTTGTTTAGCTGTGCTACACTCAACAAATTGTATTTCAAACCTTCAACCCAATAAACATCATTGCATCTTGCATTATCAAGAAGTGTTATAGATCCTTTACCTCTCACCAGACATGGTGCATCATTACCAAATCTAACATAGCCTCCATCATAATCTTCTAATGTAACAAACTTGTGTTTATCTCCTGCAATATGATGTGAGCATCCACTATCTATGATCCAAGAATCATTAGTGTTTATGTGAGATATTAGGGATTTTTCTTCATACCTTTCTTCATCTGATCCATCTTTGATAGCCACATAAACTACTTCTTCTGTATCAGTCTCATCTGATTTATCATCATTGGATTCTTCATCAGCTATTAGGCATGTCTTTCTATTTCTTCTTCTGAAGTATCGATGTCCTTTGTAATGATTATCTTTTTGTCTGTCATCTCGGTAATCTCTCTTTTTAGTAAAATCTTTGTCAGGACAGTTAGAAGCCATATGTCCTATCTTATCACAATTGAAACATTTCAAAGGCAACTTTCCTTTTCTGCCATGTAGAGAAACTTGACTTGTTCAGCTTCCGTGCATCCCTCTTATACATCTTTCGATCTTTAACTCAAGTGCCTTTAAACTTTCCTTCCAGAGTCCAAAGCTCTGATACCAATTGATAGTTCTGATACTTAATATAAGTACAGATCCAATAACAAACAAGATGAGATGGGGGGGGAGTGAATCATACAAACTTAATCATCCATAAAAACATCAGATTCAACCTCGGTAACATATACTTCAGTAATATAACCAAAACTGTTAAACATGCAAACTCAAAAGCATATAAACATCATAAACCTCATAACACTAGATTTAACTTGGAAATACAAATAGGGAAAAACCATTGTGGGATTTTGGACCCACTAAGAAATATACTCTTCTAGAGTATGCTCGGTTAAAAGCAAATCTTGTTAAAGATTACAAACACATTGCTAGATGTGACCCGGTTAAGGGATTTCCCTTAGATTTGTTAGGATTTTCACCTTGTTAGAAGTGACCTTGTTAAAGGATTTCAAACACTCAATCAGAATGTCACCTTGCTAGAGGGTTTTACATATAAGACTGTTAAGTCCACTCGGTTAACAGATTTTCTATCACTTTCACAAAATAATAGTAATAAAATCTATCTGCAATTTCACATCTAAAATGCTAAATCAGAATCCTATTTGTTCAATACAATCTAGACATAGAACTAATCTTGTCTATCTATTGGGCTTCTATACTCTGTTATTCTAACAAGTCTTCAAGCTTCTGTGCTTAGTAATCACTATGTAGCATCCCTGTGCATACACTTGCTCGCATACATTGTTTATCAATAGTTTCCTATTTATAAACAATTAGGTAACTGCTTAATCTCCTTGATCACATATCCCATGATCAATCATAGCCATCAAATCTTCAATCTTGTCTAGGTTCAATGCATCTTTTCATCTGAAAATGTTTTACCCCACCTTGGAACTTGCATATTAGTCTTGGAGCTTGTGCCAAGGTATTGCGGTTCAATCTGAGTTGTAGATCTTCATGCCAACTTTCCTTTGCCTTAGATTCGTTAACAAACTTCATTCATGACTCACCAATCATTTAATCAGTTCTAGCTCATCAGCTTCTTTCATTAAATAACGCATGCAAACATTTAATGCATTATGTTATAGCTTGGTTACAACTCGGTAACAACTCAGTAAATACTAAACTTCACTCGATAGACATTCTGTCTTCATTAACTGATAGCGATAACCTTATGGTTTACCAACTAGGTTCCTTAGGGTTTACCGACTAGGTTCTTTGCTTGATAACATAGTATAGTATTGACCTTTACAATTTACAACATATTTATGATGTTAAAACAATCTAAAACATCATGATCTCATCATTGTCTGACTCAGTAATAGTTTCCCATTGAATACCTTATTCATCCCCTTATTCATCATATTCTTTCCTGTGTCTTTTACCGACATCTATATACTCTTCAAATCATTCTTCTCATGATATGGCAACATCATACTGAATTAGAAAATCAATTTCTTTACATCAATGACAAAATAATAATATCAAGACAGTAAACATCTTTAATCAATTATATCCATAATCATCAACAACCTTCTCAATATCCTTATGAAATGCCAACAATCTTTCATTGTCTGTTATAATGCAATATTGCCAACAAACCTTACAATCATGTGATACTAGTAGGAACTGGGACCGACAAAGTCTACACCGAAAAGGATGTATACTGGCACCCTGGCCGACAACAATTTTGTATAAACATATTTTGTAATTAATTGTAAAATCTTTGTAAGACAACATGGAGGATTTTAATATGACTCATATATGTATGAGATCATTGTAGATCATTTAGGTAATGATATAATGCAAAATATGAATAGAAGGTAGCAGACCTAATATGCAAATTATTGGTTAAGGGTTTATGTATGTGGCAGGGCTTAAACTGGTACTGAATCTGGCATAGCAGATGCTAATCTAAAGCAGTACAAGACATTGGATTTGTATAATCCATTTTTGTAAGTCAATGTGACTTCCTTTGTAATTGAGTGGTGAGCTCTAGGCACTTGGCCTTCCTACATGTGCAGGCCCCTATTGTAAGTAGTAATATTCACTTATTGGCCAGTAAGCGAATATTGTGGGTCACAAATCCCACCGAGGTTTTTCCCACACTGGGTTTCCTCACTAAAATATTATGTTATGGTGTGCTTTTCATGTTGTGGTTGTTATTCTTATTTGCTGCATTATTTCTGGTTTATTGATACACAGTTTTAGTATGCTTTTCATGTTATAAGTTAAAGAAAATTATTATACCGGTTAGATATTGATTCACCCCCACCCCCTCTTAGTATCTTTGGGAATCCTAACACTTATTTCAGGTCTATATGTACTAGTATACTAGTTATTGAATGCATGTTTTAATAAGGTTAAAATTGATCATTCCGATAGAACACTGATTCACCCCCCCTCTAAGTGTTCTTGGATTCCAATAATTGGTATTAGAGTTTTGTGCCTTAGAGGAAGTTTAACAACTTGAGGAAGATCCTGAATCTGGAATCCATGGATATGAGTTTGGAGAAGAAACTTGAGGTGGCACTTGAAGAATTATAAGTTACAAGATGAATTGAATTTTTCTCAAGAATTCATTCTTTTCCTATAGGAGAGGCTGTTATCTGTTCAAGCTAGGAGGAAGGAACTTTTGTAGACTAAGGATAATGATGAGAAAGATGCCCTTAATGAGAGATGTCTAAAGCCAAGTCAAGAGAATATGGTTATGAGGAATTAAATGCAAGCTATAACTATGAGGATGTCTAAAGAGATTGAGGACCAGAAGAAAAAGGAAGAAAATCTTGTTTTATCTCTAAAAAATAAATTTGAAGAATGTGGCAGGTTGGTTCATGAAAATGATATGTTAAGAACTGGTTTAATGCAATCCTAGAGTAATGAAAAAGAGCTTGAGAGACAAATGATAATTCTGAGAGATGATCTGACTATTGCAAGTGAGTATAAAGAAAAATTCAAGATTAGTTCAACACAACTAGATGAGTTATTGAAAAGACAAAGAAAGAATGGAGATTCTAGTGGACTTGGATTTGAACAAGGACAGAGTTCTGGTACTACAAATGAAGATCAAAACCATAAGGGACTGATAAGATAGTTTAATACTTATAAATCTAATGGTAGATGCATTTTTTGTAATAAATTTGGTCACATGGCTAGGCAATGTATAAATAGAGCAAATCATAACCCTGATTTTGCTCCTGATCAATGTTCTAAATGCAATAAGTATGGTCATAAGATAGAAGATTACAGGAATGAATGTTAAATGTTATGCATGTGGGAAATTTGGACATATGGCTAATCAATGCAGGTCAAGCACTTATAGTAGTTTTAGCAAAGTAATTCAAAAGAACAATGTTACATGATATGCATGAAATGAGGTTGGACATATTACTGAGTTCTATAGAAGTAGAAACCCATCGATTGGTAATGACAGATCAAATGAGAAAGGGAAAGAGAAGGTTAATGAAATCTAGCAAGATCATACCTAGAGATGGGTCAGGAAGTCATAAGAATAATCAGCAGATGGAAATGCTTTGGTTACTCAACTGGCAGAGGAGGTTGCTCCTGAACTAGTAGGAAGCTCATCCGGTAACTAAGGCAAATGCCTTAGGGGTAGCCAAAACTCATAAAGATGGTGCATATGCCTAGAGAAGAGGTTTTGGGAGATGTTCCAGACATTGGAGATGCTTATCTAGCATGGAGATGTTTAATCAAGATCTAGTATCTTCCACTAGAAGTCATTCATATCAATGATGGATTAGGGTTTCTTGGAGGTTAAAAGGATGAATTCACTTCATTTCTGATCACTTTATATTTAGAGCAATTCAAAGGAAGTCTAAGGTGATTCAATGCGATTGATATCATCTAGAGCAATTTTCTCCAGTGATCGGAAGAGTCCTTTAGGGTCTTTCACTGGCATCTATTCACAGGTATTTATCTTTCATCATGGAAGTGGGGTCATCATCTATACCTATGTTTATTGAAAATCCTACTGTAGTTGAGGTCAAGGACTGTCCAATGCTTATTTTCAAGAAATATCCGCATATTACTACCCTGGATGATTTGGTTGGCACATTTCCCATGTCCTGGAAGGAGTCATGTATGTTGAAGATGTTAGAGCTTACATTAACTATCATATTGAGGATTTAGGAATGAGTGACATTAAGAGCATGTACATGAGTGAGTTAATGGGATATTTTGGAAAGATTAAGCCCGAATACCAGCATATTGAGGATCTAGGGTTTACCGACATTCTGGATATTTTAGAATTTAAAGATGAAACTGTCGGGTATATTTTGAGTAGACTCCATGGAGAATTTATCTAGTTGGATAGACCATATAATATTTTGAAGGAGGCCATCAGAGCCATCACCGGTTTACCATAGGTTGGACAACGTCCTCAGAAGAAAGTTTCTAATGATCAGGTCAACAAGATCACCGCCGCAACATCGGACAAGAGATCAATGAGAATTAGTACTATCACCGAAAGAGATATCAGATTTGGAAGCATGGTCATTGGTTACAAAGTAACTCAATCAAACCGATTGAATTCTATTTCTAGCTCCTACATTTATGCAGCTCATAAAATGATGAGGGAGAATGAGAAGTTAGATCCATGTGGCTCGATGTTGGATGACTTGTTGATTAACCTAGGAAAGACGAAAGGAGAGAAGAAAGGAACATCTCGATATGGAAACCTAATTGTCTATTTAATGTTGTTTTTCATCGATGAGACTCCTAGTTTTGGGAAGAGACAATGGGCATTTGATATCTCGGTAGGGAGGCAACTAAAATAATCAATTGCTACATTGGGTAGTCTAAGAGATGACAAAGTGTGGGGTTACTTTAAGGCATTTCAAAAGGCTATGAATTCTAGGAAGAGAGTTCCAAAGCACATTGTTGAGAAGTACTCAACCGAGATATGCTTTGTGGTCAAGAAAGATGAAACTTTGATGGAAGTTGTAAGGTCCCAGAAGATTTGGATTGAGGAAATGGGCTATGAAGTTGATGCATAGATCCTAGATGCTTATGCACAAATACTAATTGATGCACCTGATGATTAAACTGTAAAAACCTTTGGTACTACTAAGTAGAAAAAGCAAGAGGTTGAAACTGAGTTCAACCGGAAGAAGATAGAGAAATAGGAGGGCAAGGCAAGTAAGTCTATTGAAAAGGTTTTGTTGTTCTCAATTTCCAATTGATTTATTTTCTCTACTGGAATTTTGGAACCTTTGTCGCTTATGGAGAGAAACAACATGAAATAGAAACAAAAGACAACATTCAACAAGATTTATACAAAAACCTTCTTCACTTCAAGCTTAAACTTAAGCTTAGGTGGGTATACCTCTTGGATTATATTATGCAATTAAAAATTTACAAAAGACTACTACCAGCTCCTGCAAACTCTACACCTTTAAACATAACTAGACTTAAAAGAAAGACTTGTATTCATTTTCATTGATCATCAAGAACATCATTAATCTCAACAAGCTATACTAGTGCCTTATTCAATCTTCAAAGTCACTCAGAATTGGGCAAGAATTGGCAGAAAAATTTCACATACATGCCATGATATTTATTTAACCAAATCTAAATATGCCTAACATATATAAACTCTCACCATATGCTAAATCCAGTCATCAAAATTCAAGTAAGAATCACTAATTACCAACAAAAACAGTTTAAGTATATCTAGTTTCCCTCCTTGAGGGAACAACCTAAACACATTCTCGTAAATTGCCTAGCAAATCATTCAATTAAACAATCCTACATCATTTAATCGAAATGGTAACCAATCATAAAGACATGAAGACAACAGGAATTAGACTTAAATGCTCTAGTTTGTATATTAATACTTTCCATCAAATTTTACACAACTCAAGAATGATTGTCCAGAAACTAGACAAAACCTCAATACATTTTGCTAGAGTTTGCCTACATAATTCTTGTGATAATTTCCTAAATAGTCCTTCTATCCATTTATAGAGATATAGATGCAACAAGCTTCAGGATTTCCTAGAAAATTTTGTTAAAACCATAATTCCCTCTCAAAAGAGGGTTACAATTCTTGCTAAACGAAACAGGAGGAAAACCAATTAGTTAACCAGCTAGATAAATGCAAAAAGACCTCTCAGTATTCATAGGTCATGTGTCAAGTGTCTTTAATTCCTCAAAAATTTGATTAGCCTAAAATAAGTCGTTACAAGAGCTAACCACTTCCAACTTTCTTAAGGTTTGTTACAATGATGCAGCATCAATTGACTATTCTTGAGCCTCTGCTTCTTGCATCACATTTTTATATTTACATTCTTTGAACACATCATCACTAGGTCAAGAGAAGCTAACAATTTTGTTCTTCAACTTATTTAATCATTTCCATGTATTCTTTAACTGCTTAACTTCAGTTTCCAAAAAACCATAATGTGACTTTATCTTTTCAATTTCCTCAATTGTTCGAATGAATAAATATGTATCATCTGAATTGCTAACATCATTTATCTATTGTGATAATTTATGGCGTAACTCACCAAGCCACACTTCTTCATCTTTTAACTAGCTGGCACTAACAAAACCCCCAAGAAATAATTCAAACTTCTAGTCAGCATACTCTTTTCTATACAGGTTTTCTTTTCTTTCTAGACCAACTCTTCCCTCTGCCAACCTAGACATACCTTTTACCAACTCACAACTTGATTTAATAGTGGCATCAACATCTTCCTCTTCATGGGATGAACACATAAGTTCCAAATCCACCTCCCTAGCCATCCATTTATTCAAAATTGGCTCCAGAATAGCCTTCTCCTCCTTTAAAGTAGTCAACATGCTCAAAACTCTTTTCATATATACATACATAATAGAAACCCCTACTATGTCAGCAAACTTCAAAATTGTGCCCCTGATCTTCTCCTCATATTTACTTGCAAACATGGCTTGAGCCTGCTTCAATTTTTCCATTTCATCCAAGATAGTCTCAGCAAATTGGAAACTGGAAGTCATAGGGGAAGGGGGAAACTCAATAATTGGAATAGTAGATGGAGGTTTGGCTAGAGAGGAGGAATCATCAAGGTAGAAGATTCACCTTTCTGATGTTGCCCTGCTATTTGATTTTTCAATTTTTCAATTGAACTATCATTTTGATCTATTTCAATTTTAGCTTCATTATAGATTTTTAGGATTAACTCCAACTTTACCTAGAGATCAACCTTTTCCTTGGCCTCTTTCTAAGCTACAACCATATTGAATTTTGCAGATTCCAAAATTGTACTAGCAGCCTCCACCACTCCCGTGTCCTTCACTCTCTTCACAATCATGCCTCTAGAATAGCTGGCTTTTGAGGAGTCTTTCCTCTTTTTGCTCTCATCCCTTCTCAATGACCACATGACTAAAGCAGCATGATCGTTACTATAGGTCACTCCCTCCAAGGGCTTTGTTTCCTTTCCTTACTACTTCTAGAATTAATGCATCTGCTATGTCCCATTCAGGGAGAATCAAAACTCCAACTTCTGCAATCATCTTCCTTCCTTGCTCTGGGGTAATGGTCTCAAATTATGTCAACATTTCTTGCTTTACATCTGCCTCAACTGCAGACATATCTTTGTGAGGACATTCATTTTTCTTCTTCTGACATCTTGCCTTGAATTGTGCTATATTTTTTGTCCAAACAAACTACAAAAAGCATCTACCAGAAACTCCTCACTGGCCTGCTTAATGACATGGTCCAGTTCTTTACCTATAAATTCCTCTACAATCAAGCCCACTTGGTCAATTGTTGGTTCCTCCAACATTCCTTCTTGCAACTCTTCATATGTGTAAGCAATTTCCCCAAGACTTCCTAATTGCAATAGTTGCTCTGCTATTGCTTCCTCATCTCCCACATGTATTGGGGATTGAGAAGGAGAATATAAAACCTCATTTGTCTGCACTTCCTTCCCTACCCTCTTCCTTTTAGGGGAATCTTGGACCTCAACCACATCTTCTATTGCCCTTTTTCCTTTTGAAGTAGAAGGCTCATCTCTTATCGATATTAGTACACTATATTTTGACCTTTTATGCATTACATATTCAGCTGGGGGAGTCACCTTGCAATAGACAAGCTTGGCTAAAACTAGTTTAGCCTTTTCAAGATTAGCTTTCATCACAACCTCTTTCTTCTCCTTCAAGGTTTGCATTAAATCCTCAAAATAAACTATCAAAAACTTGATATTTTCTTGAAAAGGATGAAAGCTAACCAAGGGATCATAACTGTTGTCAAAATGGTGAATGAAATCTAGGGTTTTCTTGAAGGCTATCCACTTTTCCTTCTTGACTTCTTATTGAACTCATTCCTTATTAAATCCTACACATTGGGCCCTCTTCTAAAACTGGTGGGCCTTACCTACACATCTGGCCCTCTTCTTAAACATATTTTTAAAGAAATCCTCAAGATTAGCAAAGCTCACCGCTACAGTAGATAACCTATATGGCTGAAAGAAATCATCAAAATGTGTCCAACCATCCTTGCTGATTACAAACTGATGTGCTAGGGTAACAGTTGGGAAAACTGTTCCCTTCCCCTTATTTGTCAATTCTGCTTCCTGTAGGCCTACAATTTGTCTTAGGACCTTAGCAATTCCTATCTTCAAAGGGACTTGATAGGGCAACAAATATGGAGTTCCTCTGAAACCATAAACTCTGAACAAGGTGGAGACTGGGTACAAATATATATCACCCTAGTTGTGTACAATTTTGATGTCTTCAGAAAATTCTTTAGGCCTAAGGAATTCAAGGAGAGCTTTAGGAATCCTAGGGTTTTGTGGGCACAAAAGGATTGTAAGCCTAGATGAAAAACATCTATCATACTTTAAGTAACTTGTGTCTTTTCTATCCCAAGACAAAATTATCCTCCATAACTAAACATGCATCTCCTCTCCATCCTTTTCCTTGAGCAATTCCATTTCATTAGCAAAATATTCAACACCTTTGAATTAAAACATGTGCATGAGGAGAGAATACCATCCAAAAGGTCTATCCACCTTAGAATTATTTATCCCTATTAGTCCCTCATGAATGGCATCAGTGAGATAAGGTGCAACATCAAAAGTCACTACTAGAGATGGTTTTAAAATCTGTGCTATCATGAGCATATAGTGGGTTGGCATGGTAGCTTCTGCATCTTCCCCAAGAATCAGACATAAGGACCAATACATTCCCTTAGCCCTCAAAGTAAATAAATTTAAGGAGAAAGGTTCCATGGTGCTCGGGCCTACTATTGTCAGTCCTCCTATTTTGGCAAAAAATTCTTTCAAGGGGCCATTTCTGAGGTGATCTCTCTGTGCCTCATAGACCTTCGCTAGCATTTCAAAATTGATAGGCTCCAAATAATTTGACACCTCACTGAGTCATAAAACTCTCCTGAACTCATCATCATTTATTTCAATTAGAGACCCACCATTTACATTCCTCATAGTCCTAGTATTGGGATCATAATTGTTTGCAGTTTGGATTAACAGGTCTGCATCCATGAAAACCCCAGGGACTATAAGCTTCCCAACATCTAGCTCCCATATGCTATTAATTGGAGCAGGGCAATTTCACTGGCTGAACCCCACTTTCAAGAGTCCCAAGCCTACCATTCCTATCTGGGCATCTCTCAACCAGTTCCCTTTATCATATAGACCATCGTCAATTCTCAAGCGGGGAGACTTACACACCAATTCCTTTATTTTAGCTGAACTATTAGTGGACTAAGTTAATTGATTTAGAAAATTGTCACAAATGGCTCTCTCTTGATAATCAACCTTCCCTTTGAATTCTCTTTATGGTGCCATCTCAAAATTATACTTATTTCAATGGAATTTCAAACAGAACTCTTTGAAAATTCAAACATCGAGTGACACCAAGCAAACTGTAATTGTTAAAAAGTTACAAGAAACTTACTTGTTTCCTAAGAAATTTTGCCCTATGCATTGGTTCTTCTACAAGATTCCTTTAATGCATGCAAAAAGATTCAACTCATTTAAGGATTACTACAGCAACTGAGCATTGATTAAAGTCAATTAAGCCACATGCTTTGGCAATTAATTCATAAATCAAATTTGAAAATTGGTTCCAATAGACAACAAAATTTCTCTAACTATTTTGCCTTTTTGTCGCTAGTTTGTAATGCTTAATAGTTGAGCTTATCATCATAGTGGTTCAGCGACAGCCCTAAGATCATGTCAAACTTGCATGTCCTTTACCTTACCTGAGCCATCTTCTTTAGAATGGGTCCAACCACCTTTTCATTGTTTTGTGAAGGGTAACTCTCATGCTACTTCCCTTTGCGATACAGCAACATCCATCAGATGAACAACTAACTGCTCGATGTTTATTCTCCATCATAACCATTTGCCTTTACAACTAACTTTAACCACCACCACTAGTGGTTTTTCGTTGTTTTGCGAAGGGTAACTTTGTGCATGTTTGCATTGTGAATCGACAACAACCATTGATCATCTTCGAATGTGCCTGATCATTAACTATTAGGATTCCCAAAGATATTGAGAGGGGGGGAGTGAATTAGTATCTAACGGGTTAATGGATTTTCTGAACTTATTAAATGAATTGCATTCCAAAATAGTGTATCAGTAAACTAGAATTAATGCAGTAAATAAGAAAAATAAACACAACATAGAAAGCACACCATAACACAATATTTTTAATGAGGAAACCCGGTGTGGGAAAAACCTCACTGGGATTTGTGACCCACAATATTCGCTTACTGGCCAATAAGTGAATATTACTAATACAATATGGGCCTGCACATGCAAGAAGGCCAACTGCCTAGAGCTCACTGCTCAATTACAAAAGGAACTCTCACTGACTTAAAAAAGTGGATTATGAAAATCCAATATGATGTACTGCTGTAAAAAGCATCTGCTATGTCAATCTAGTATCGGTTTAAGTTCTTGCAATAATCATAAACCTTGCTCCAAAATTTGCCTCAATATTTGCACATAATATCCATCTATGCATATTACCTATTCCAGATGTTCTACAAGATCTCATACTTATATATGAGCCTTATTACAATATGCCATGTTAGCTACAAAAATATATTACAATAAAATGCATTATGTAATAAACAAAATCCTATCGGCCAGGGTGTTGGTAATCATCTTTTCGTTGCCGGTGAACTGTATGCCGGTGTAGAGTCTGTTGGTGCCAGTGCCTACTGGTGTCATAGGATTGTAAGGTTTCCATCAATGACAATACCTTCAATCACCTACCATTTCTCATTGGAGTGTGCATTTGTGAACAATATCCCCCTTTGGCATTGATGGCAACACTCATGAGAAAAAGCCAAAAAGTATATCCAAAAGTGTTGTCCAAAACTGTCAATGTGTGCTCCCCCTAAGCAGATGATCTCTTCTATCATACATTTTTCTCGTCCTTATTCCTTTTTCTCATCCTCTACTACTCCCCCTTTGGAATCAATGACAAAGGTTGTCATTGAATATCAATTGAGTGTAGTTCCTATTATGATCCCTGTAATTGGTGGGTTACAAAAGCAACATTCAGACTGTTGTAGAATCTTTCACTGTCCTTTAGTGCTGCTTCAATCCTCTGGATTGTACTAGTGAGTAAGTGCATTTTCTCTTTCAGTGTCTTAAGTTCTTGAACAAGAGCCTGAAAAATATCTTTTCTCAAAGAGACGAGGATATCTAGTTTAGGACCTAGCCTGCACTTCAGTTCCTTTGCCTTAAATTTTAACCTTTCCTTATCTTTTTCAAGTTTTTCTATTTTCTCTTCAAATCATGAAATTTCTTGTTCTACTACCAATATTGAGTTTGATGACCCCATTAAATTGTCAGCAATATCATTGATTTCCTTTTGAGCTCTGTTGATCTCTTTATCTATATCCTATGTTCTTGCATGTATCTCTGTATGAAGTCCAAAATTGTCTTTCCTAGTACTGGTAATAATGTATCCATATGTTCCTTATTCTTCTTGACTATCTTCTCAAAGAATTTTTCCTTCTCTTTATTCATTTTCTCTCTGAAGGACTCCTCATTTATTTGATCAATTGTTAGTAGGATGTCGGTTATGTACTTAGACAATGTGTCTAATTGGATTAAAGAATCTTTATTCTCTATTTTACACTTGGGTGCTATCAATTCCAAAATTGGTAAGGTATCATCAATAGCCTTATATGCTAGTGCATTACAATCTATTATTTTCTTGATTGAATCTAATAATACCTCTGTCACATTCGTTGGTCTAAATTCAGTTATGGAGGTTCTGGATGACTGTCCAACAACCTTCACAATTTGTAATTCGTCGGTGGTAGTAATAGCTTTTCTTTCCTCTTTCTCCGGAGGGTTAGTTTGTGTCTACATTTCAACTACCAAAGGTTTAGGTTTTTTAGTTGTAGCTAGTGGCACTGTCTCTATATGTACTTGTGAATGAACTTGTTGCACTACCTGTTTCTCTGTATGTCTCTCTGCCTATTTCCCTATGCTCTCTACTAATGGTTTCTCTGATGATTTTACAATGGTATCCACTGTCAGTTTTTCTATTTGCACCTTAGTACTATCCACTACCGGTGACTCAGTAGATACATTAGTATGTATACTAGTGTTACCAGCTTTTCCTATATCCAGGGAATCAGTTGCCTATTCAATTTGTTGTTCAGTCCCAATTTCAATGTTTCCAATGGTATCCTCAATAGTTGTCTCAACTGTAATGTCTTCTACTGGTGGCTCAATTTCCACATCTCTCTTCTCACTTGTCTCCTTATCAACCACAATGTTGACTTCCGGTGTGTTGATATTGATTGTGTACAACACCTCTGAGTCAGGATTTGTGTCCTCATGTGGTGTTTCCATACTCTCTGTTATCGGTGGTGTGTCAACAATTTGTGTCGGTGGAGAATCAGAAGGAGGTGGGGGCAAGTTATCTGTTATCTTTATGCTAGGAGCACCACCTACTTTGCCTTTCCCCTTATCCTTATCCTTTTGATAGACTCTGAGAGTCTTTGATTGTTTGAGCTCTTCTTGTTTTTCTTTTTCAACAAAGAATATATCCCACTTGTCTACAGTTTCTTCTGATATCTCATTAACTCTGCCTACCATTAGTGCTACATGTCAGTGACCGGTTGAAAATAGTAGTTTTTCTATCTTGATCTTCTTATCCAATTGAACAATTGCTACCCTTCTTGCTTCTAACCTTCTATACAAGTCATTGGGTATATCATCTACAACTTCCATAAAAAATTTCTTATAGATATCAAGGTGTAAGATAACACTATTTTCTATACTTTCTTTTTCATCATTTGAAAGTGAGTTATACAATTTGCTGATATTTGACAATTTGTCATCTTCAATTATTTCATTCAAAAGTTTGTCCAAAGGAGGGACAACTTGTTTTTCTTTCCTTTTCTTTGGTGTCAACTTCTTTGCTAGAGGCCTAACTTCCGGTTGTTTCTATCTTGTTCTCTTTGGTATAGGAGAGGGTACTGGTGAGGGTTTTCTTTTTCTTTCTACCCTTTTGAATTTTGCTGGTATTTCACTGTCAAAGGAGGTAGCAACCGGTGAAAGATGTGCTTCCAGTTGTAGTCCTTCCAAGTCACTCTCCTTAATATCAATTTTATTCAATACATCTTCCTTGATTTCTTTTGCCTACCTTGTTCCTTTTCTAACTATCTGTTCAATTTTCTTTATTCTTTTCTGAGATTGAATACTGCTTTCGATTGTTTCCGCATTTCCAAATACTTTTTGTGTTGGTTCTTTAGGAGCTTCTAGGAGGGCTTTTGCATAAGTTTAAATTATGTTCTCATCTACCTCATATCCCATTTTCATAACCCAAATAGTCCTTGGGACAACTGCCAGCATCCAAATTTCATCTTTCTTTATCAAAAAGCATATCTCCTTTTGATATTTGTCAATGATATCTTGAGATAGCCTTATCCTTGTTTTCATTCTGGCCTTTAATGCCTGGAAATGTTCATTTATGTTCTTTTCCCTGTCATCTCCCATGTTGTTTAGAATGTCTAGTAGTTGTTTTCCTACTGAGATGTCAAAACCAAAATCCTTTCTACCAATACTGGGTACTTCCTTGGTAATATACAACATTAGACACACAAGTCAGTTGCCAAATATGAAAGTCCCTTTCTTGTTCCCTTTGATTTTCTTTAGATTGTCTATCAATTCATCCTTCAACCATTCGCATATGTCAAACTTTGCATTGTTGTTTACCATGTCATAAGAACTTTTGATACATAAGCTAAAAATAAAGTTTAGTTTGTTGGCATGAGTAGCCTTGTATCCAAGAATCATGCTAATGAACCTTACATTGATGTCCTTTACATCATTTACTCTTAGGGATCTTTTGTCAAAGGTTGCACTGGTTAGGGTTATTACAGTGTCATTTGAAACCTTTTTAGTCTTGTCAGGCCTGCTACCGGTGGAAGGTAAGCCAGTCACTACCCTAACTGCCTCTTTGGTTATCTTATGAATTGAATCCAACCGAAAGAACTCCCCATGAACTCTACTTAACACAATCCTTATAACATCCTTGGGAAAATCAGGTATACTAAGAATTTCCACAAAACCTAGGGTTTCAACTATCTTATGTTTCGGTTTAACATTTCCATTTACGTCACATATGACAGTCCTATACATGTTCTTAATTTCATCATCTCCTAGTTCTTCTATATGACAATGTATGTAGATTCTAGGATCCTCAACATATACAACTCCTTTAGGTATTTTTGAGAATGCTCCTAGGGTATCATCTTTCTTCGCAATTTCAAGAATAATCTTAAATATGAGTCTAGGGTGCTTAACAACTTCAATTATAGTAGGGTTTGCAATGAATTCAGGTGCAGAGGAGGAAGCCATTGTTATAAATACCTTAATCTGCCTTTAGGTATGAGCGCTTGAATGATGTGCTTCATTTCTTGCTATGGATGCCTTCGCTCGGGATTTTTGCACTCTCAGGAAATTTGAATGCTTGGTGAATGAAAAAGAGCCAAAAATACTTGCTTTATAATATCATTTCCTTCAACTACCACATTTAGTGCTTGTTGGTTAAGTGAAATTTAACACATCTATCGGTAAAGAAGTATTTCAATTTCTCACCATCAACCGAGGGTAAATTATCATGTTTTTCAATTTGTTGCCATACCCCCAAAGGATTTCTCTTCAGTTAGATGAAGAATCTCCTGCCGGTGGAGTGATACTCTATTCTACCAGTGAAGGAATAGCTTCACTAACACTCTGGTTTGACTTTCTAATCCATTGTTTTGAGAATTCTTGCTTTACCTCTTCAACCTTTTCTTTACCTTTCAAGCTGGGTCCTTTTTTATTTTCTAGTGATGCCTTCTACAAAATTTTGCAATATGTCCAATTTTGTTACAAGCATAACAAGTCACATTGTTTTTCTGAATAGCTTTTCCATATCATATGCCGGTATGTGTTCTACATTGATTAGATAGGTTTCCAAATCTTCCACAAACATAACATCTTACATTCATTCTACAATTTTCTGAGTTATGACCAATTTTATTGCATTTAGAACATTGACTGGTGGGTGCATTGGTGTTCTAATAGTTTTTAGATCTACACTGATTTTCTCTATGACCATACTTGTTACACTTAAAGCATTTCCCATTGAATTTATAAGCATTAGGTTGTCTTACTGGTTTACTATGATCATGATTGTTTGCAGTACTGGAACTTTCACCAACTTCAAAGCCAAGGCCATTTGTATCTCCATCAAGTTTCTGATTTTTCAGCATGCTGTCATGTTCTTCTGAGCTTTTCTTGAATTTCTCTTTGTGTTGATTTGCAGCAGCCAACTCATTTTCTAAGAAATCTTTTTGTCTCATGAGTTAAGTTTTATCATGCTCCAAGTGAATTGTATCTATCTTCAACATATCATTTTCATGATTGAGTCTTGTGTTTTCATTTCCAGCATCATTTAGTCTTCTAACCAAGTCATCTTCATTCTTCTTTCTATCTTCAATGTCTTTACAAAACCTCATAGTCATATCTTGCATCTCATTCTTCATTGTACTATTTTCTTGTCTTAGTTTATTCACAAGGTCATTAAGAGTTTCTTTTTCATCATCATCATTGTGCATCTTCTCAGAAAGTTCTATTTTTTGTTTCTTGCAATAGTGAGATTTTCTTGAAGTCCTTGAATGATTTTCTGTGCAGCCTTCAGATCATCTTCAAGTTTGATATTCTTAAAAAAATTTGCATCATAGTCTAAAAGAGCTATTTCCAATTGCTTTCTCAAATTTTCCATCTCTACCGGTGTCAGAATCTTCCTCAAGTTGTTAGGCTTACCAATTGTTAGGATTCCCAAAGATACTGAGAGAGGCGGGTGAATTAGTATCTAACCGGTTAATGGATTTTTTGAACTTATTAAATGAATTGCATTCCAAAACAGTGTACCGGTAAACCAGAATTAATGCTAGAAATAAGAACAATAAACACAACATAGAAACCACACCATAACACAATATTTTTAATGAGGAAACCTGGTGTGGGAAAAACCTCGGTGGGATTTGTGACCCACAATATTTGCCTACTGGCCAATAAGTGAATATTACTGATACAATAGGGGCCTACACATGTAGGAAGGCCAACTACCTAGAGCTCACTGCTCAATTACAAAAGGAAGTCTCACTGACTTACTGTTGGCAGCACATATAAAATTTCCATTCTATATGTTTCCTTGCTTGAGTAATGCCTCGTTGGATCTGTTGGTCAAGTATTTTGTTCAAAATTCCCCATGTAAATTTGGTCATTGTTATATTGCTTAAGTTTCACTGCGTTGAACTTGAACCTTGAACTTGAACCCTTTTTGTTTAAGGTTCAAAGTTTAACGAGCGTTGTTTTAAAAGCTTTTTCCTCTCACGCGGTTTTAAGTCTTAACTAGTCCTTGTCAGCATTTTACGTTCTTTGAACCTTGAACTTGAACCTTTTTGGTTCAACGTTCAAAGTTCAAAATTTGTCATGTTTATGATTTATGTCGCGATTGTTTCACAAGGTTCAGAGTTTGATGTCTAGGATTCTTAGAGATCATGTGACTTGGCATGAGGTGGCAATGCGGATTTTAAGATATGACAAATGGTAGCAGAGGAGAGGGATATTCTTTCTTTAATGATTTGAAATCTAACATTTATAGCAAATATGGTGTGAGGATCCATAGTGTCAGATATGAAGTGACTTAGCATTTAAGGCATGTTTGAGCACAATCATTTCAGAGTAAGGTTACACGAACGAAGAGTAATGGGGGTTGTTCATGGTAATCATGGGTAATATTTTCTCGGCTTTAAAATCGAGTAGTGGTCATGTCGAGATTATCATTTTCTTTGGATAAATTTTAAGAAGAAGTTTTTGGAGCGGGAGAAATAAACTACGATAGTGGTTTGCAGATGACAGAGCAAGGTATGTTCAACAACTTTCTAAATTGTTGTAGTTTGTTTTAGGAAAGCTCTGGATATTTTGTTAGCTATTTGTTTTCGTTTCCCTTTTCTCTTTTGTCTGGGTAAATTGGAGGAAATCATGAGAAAAACATGAGGCCTACTTTGCCCAAATTAGTGAACTCATCTTCCCTTGTAAGCTCTTTACCAGAGCTGGGTGATACAACATTAGTCCAAATGGATTTAGATGATTTCCTAGATAGAGTAGGGAACCCTGTCGTTGATCCTATGATGAGAGATATTGCACAGAGTGGATTATTGGAAGTAGCCGCATTTCCCATAGCTTCTCCTTGCTTTGAATTGGTTTTAGAATGTATGAATCACTATGACAAAGGTAATAGATGCATAAGGAAAAAAAATGGTGAGGTTTTGTTATCCATTGATAGACAAACAGTAACGGCTGTTGTGGGTATCCTACATCGGAAACCCTATGAAGATTGGACAATTGGAAAAACTAATGGAATTTTCTCTGAGAAAAAGAAGTATTACAGAACTGTCGTTGCACAAAATTGGCTTTTGAAGTTCCAAAAAGAAGGCTCAAGGCTACCGAGACCCCTAACCCGTGAGCATTTAATTATTTCAATCCGAGATTTGGTAGTATTGTTGAGCAGGGTAAAGGGTAATTTACATTCCTTCTATTGGGAGGACTATATGTACTTCTTCATCCAGGTCACTCTAGACAAAAATTGGTTCATTGACTAGGGAACTGTTATCGCGGAAAGGTTACATGAGGGTTTGATTAATTACCCGGGGATGTCAAAATTCTATATGTCTTCATACCTGTTATATGTGCTTGCTTGTGTGAGGGAATGGTCTAGATTGCCTCATGTGAAATGGGTTTAAGGCATAAAAATTATGAGTATCACCCCAATTTGACTTTAAAAGGACATGTTGATGATTATCTCCGTTGGAATGATATTTTTGTTGGGAGGTTGACCTTTGAATTAGAAGGTAACTTGCATAGGAGGATGTTTGCAAAGGCCATTGAACTAGTTAACATCTATGGCAGTTTCTTTACACAGTTTAGTCACTTCACTTACCTAAGGGTTGGAGGTTTTAAAGGCGAACCATTTAGACTACCTAGGTATGTTTCAAACTCCTGTATTTTGATTGAAGTTTCCAAGTAGCTAGCCTATGTCGTAAAGGATTATGGCGAGGATTCTGACACAAGTGGAATTTTTCCAATTGATTTAGGCCATTACAATTGAAGGTCTGTCTTTGATGCGCTGAATCTTAAGCTAGAATTTAAGAGATTTCATTTGAAAACCTTTGTGAAAAGGGATAACTATGATAGTAAAGGGTTTATTGCTCAATACGTGAAGAAGATGATGCCTGACCAACATGTGTCCCAGTTGGAGGATTATTAGGAGGGTTGCTCAGATGAATTCAAAGTAAGGAAAAGGAGTTGGTCCAGGTTAACATTGAAATAGATTCATGACATGAAATTACCAATGGATACTTCAGGTGTCACCACTAATAATGAAGATGTACTAGGTTCAAAGTTTATGATGCAAGTACATAATGAACCTCTCCCAGAGGTGGATTCGATTAAAAAGATGGAAGATAACATTTAGACATGCACTTTCAGCATAATTTGGAGGATAGAAAATTGGCTTAGGAGTTGCCGATTTCATCCGATGAGGGCAACCACCTCAAGAAACAAAAGTGGGAAGAGGAAGATCACAAGAAAAACTTCTATTTTAACTAATATCCCTATTTCTGTTGTGGGAAAAAGGAAAGCAAAGATTAAAGAAGAGAAACTTGACACCGAGGCTGAACTTTCTATTAGTGGTCAGGATACCAGGTCTAGGTCCAAGAAGAGTTTTTAGCTGTCAGCTTCCCATCTCATTCTTGATTTGGACGCAAAGGAAGTACTATGCGATATGACATCCCCTATTTTTGATAGAGACAAGGTTTCAACTAGCATAGATGCCACTTTATAGGACTCAGGGACGCTTGATATCTGGCCTCATGCAAATGGTGTCACATTGCTGCCTTCAAAAGGATCTCCTCACATACCATCTAAGGAATTGACTCTAGCACCTAAGTGGTTAAGTGAATAAACTACTAGGAAAAGAAACGTGGTTCCTATTTCAGTATCAATGAAGGATGTTGTGAGCAAATGTTTGGGAAAATCCATGAAGCCCAAAAGGCTAAAAATGGAGGCTATGATTGGTTTTGACGAAAGTACAAAGCATTGGACTGTAGACATTGCCAAACCCGCACCTGATAAAGATGTTGTTACTTCTTCAGAAGCAGACTATGATATTGAATGAGTTGATTTGGGGGTCAGAACCAGAGCCGTAGATGTGAAGCAGTTGGAGACTTCAACCAAACAGATTATCTCTCATACTTGGAAAGATGAAAGATACAAGGCTAAATTGAAGCAAAATTTAATGGAAATGGCTCAGTATATTCATGCTCTGCAGAATAGCCCATTACCATTGTCCCAAAGTTCAGTGCCATTTAGTTTAAAATCACCAGGTAATCAAAAATTCTTTGATGAGGTTCAATGAAATAAAATGATTGCAGAGATTTTCTTTGAATGGCTCACCTCAATTATGCATCAAGGGACCAATTACATTTCAAATTTGGTTCAGATTTTCAAGGATGCTAATGAAGTCACCAAAGAATTGGATGTCGACTTAATCTTGTGGTAGAAGAGAAGACTAAATGGGCAGTGATTTCGAAGCAAATGTGTGATATTCGACACTATGGCCTGATGAATTTTCTTATTGAAAGGCAAGTGCCAGGGTTAAATGAAGACACAATGTCTATTTGCAAAGAAAGCATTTAGTGGCGCAACCAGATCATTGAATAGGGCCATAGTGAATTATCCAGTCTGCATGGTGAATTAACAACCTTGAGGACAACCATGCAGAAGGATTTGCGCTACGTGGATGTCCAATTGCTTAAAGAAGATAGCCAAACTCTTAAAGATACTGCAGGAATGATTAATCAGTTTAGCAGCCATATTAAAAAAATCAAAGTGGAGAAATCCTTGGCTATGGAGGTTTTATGAGGATTTCCAAAGTGGAATCAATGCTCATAGTTTGTCTAGACTCACACAGGGACAAAGTGCAAATGGTGAAGAGAAAGAAAGAGCTTTGGAGGCAAAGATTATTACACATCAACCTGCCACATGTAACTATAATTTAGGAATTTTTGAAGGTGCATCGAGAGTGGAGTGCAGTGAAGGTGGTGATGGTGTCTGTCCAAAACACCAATTCGGGCAATCCAACCGAGATCGAATCAATGACATGACTAGCACTGCTGGCAGTTGTTTGCTAGCGAGTCTAGTCATTTTTAATTTTGATTATGCAGTTAGGGTAGTTTTCTATTAACTATTACAATTTAATCTTACTTATGGTTAAAAACTATTGGTCTGTAGACCTATTTATATGTTTTGTAATGACTTTGAAAGGGTTCACTAAGTTTTTGAAAAACTACTTCTTGAATTTTGGCTGAAAGACTCTGTGTATAGAAAGTTGATAATCATCTATGAATGAAAATCATATAACAGTTATCTTTTGACTTCAAATCTGTGTATTTGATGCCTAAAATTTGATTTCTGTGTGGATATATTTCAAGTAAAGATCTGTTAAAGCTTTCATGTGCACAAAAGATTACCAATGGGATTCACCTTATAAGCTTTTCATTTTGTTTTAGTGTACATGTGAAGTCTGTCGGCTTTATACAAAAAGTTATATATAAATCAATGCTTGTGTTCATTTGGTGTTGACTTGTGAATGCAATAACCTTTTCTATGCTTTCTGGTGAAAAGTATAATATTGTTTATATGTAGTTTGAAGTTGATTGAATATTTTCTAGAGGGAGTTGTACCTTAATTCAGAGGTTAATCAATATAATGATTTTCCAACTGTCTGGTGAAATTTGTCTTTCATTTCTTGGTCTTAAGGGTATCCAAACTAAATAAAGTATGAAAGACAAATCTATTTACCAATAGATTATTTTGGCCACTCTAATGGGGAGAATGAGAAAATTGGTTATAACAAAATTCATCGTTATAGTGATGCTTTGTTCTCTATAAATGGTGTTGCCTCACGAAGGGTTCTTACCTATTTTACAACCAAATTTAAATTAGGTGCAAGAGGAGCAAAGCAATATTATCTCCAAGTTAGATACTTTAGCTTGGAGACATAGAAGAAGTCGAGCTGAGTACGACAGAATAAGTACACTCCTCGATGAAATAGAAAGACAAGCAGATCATCCTGTGTTGGTTTTTGAGAGAGTGATCATTCCTAGACTTTTCTTTGTTCAAATTCCTAATAATCAACAACAAAATCCCAGACGCTTGTTACCCTAATTACTTTTCACATTGGAGTTCAAGCCTTATACCCGGTCACAGTGGAGGGAGGGAATTATTGATCACACCTTCCAGGAACTTTTAGACCTTGGTTTTGTCTCTTAGGTTACACCTAGAAGGGCTAGAAGTAGACTCGTATCTCCACCAAGAACAACCACTTCACCTATATGTCAAGCCTTAACTTTACATGGTATGGTACCCCCAGTTGGTGTAAACCTTACCCCTTTGAATACACCTGGAACAATGGCCAATAATCCTTGGGGTGCTGCAATCAAACCTTTAGCTTTGGGAGCTGCTCATAATCTTCCTAAGGGAGCAAAAGAACATTTGCCCAAGTTTAGTGGTGATGGAAAAATAACCACTACTAAACACTTAAACGCTTTCAAAGTTATGTATGGAGTGTTAGTAGTTCAACATGAAGATGTGGTAGTGAGGTTATTTGTTCAAACTTTTACTGACATAGCCATTGATTGGTTTTATCATCTGCCTAATGGGGCAATCACAAATTGGCAAGTTTTAACAGATAGTTTTGAGGCCAGATTCAAATTGATAGAGGATGAGCATTCACGTATTTCTTAGTTGGCCCTATTAAGGAAGGATAATAGAGCCTATGAGGGACTTTGTTTCCTGTTTCAATAAACTTTTCCATAAAATCCCAACCACAAAAAAACCCTCCACCGAAAACATGAAGTGTTTCTTCATAAACTCCATGCCTGCTGAAATAATTTTCTTGATGAGGCACGAGTGATTACAAACCCTTGACGATATGAAAGCTTCAGCTGTAAGTCTAGAAGATGATTTAATCATGTCAGGCAAGTGGAAAAGAGAAGTGAAAACTCCTACTTCTCAGGTTGCAAATGTTTCTACTTCTTCAGATCCTGTGATTCAACAATTAATGAATGATGTAATTGCCCTAAAATGACAGGCTCCTAAAATAGGTGTTTCATATTCTCAACCTTGCTAGGACATTCCTAGAAGATATCCCAATCAACAAGGAGGAAGACAATTAGAATTGCCTTCTGCACAATAAATACTTGCTATTGAACCGCCACCTCCTAAGACTAACTCATGTGTGTTTCATTTAACTAACGAACATGATGGTTCTTCATGTCCAGAGATGGTTCGTATTTCCCAAATGATTTGCAAAGGAGAAACAATTTTAGAAGCTGATGAAGGAGGCTCCCAAAGTATGTCTAGCAACTCTGAAATTCATTATATGGAATATGTTTCTGACTTAGAAAGGGGAGGAAACATGTTGGTCTCTTTGGAAGATTCTTCATATGCAATTCTTACCAGAACTCAACAAAAATTGAAGCCACAGGATGTAGTGACACTGGTCCATAGCACTGTTAAAGGTAAGGACATTTTGACTCAATCTGGAAGTGTTTCAAAAGTTGTGCAAGAAGTTGTTTCTTCAAGTTCTGATTCATTTAATAATCATTTTGATATCTTTGAGTTTTGTAAGTCATCCTATGTCTAGATTACTTCGACTGAGTATCTGAAGTTGAACCCTAAGGAGTTAGATAGACTGGTTGAATTTGTCAAGGGAAACAATGCTCATGCTTTAGCAGGTGAAACCCAAATGCCCATGATTTGTAATTCCTCAGCAAAGGAAAATATCAGTCCTGCTTTAGTACTTCCTGAAGTCTCATAAAAAACTATTCCTCAACAAGATGAATTGATTGAACCTAATTTTGATAATAAACCTAAACCTTTCTATGTGTCTTTGTATATTAATGGGCATAAGTTGAGCAATTGTATAATAGATTCAGGAGCATCAGACAATGTCATGCCTTCCATTGTAGCTAAAGCTTTAGGTTTAACCTTAACAAAGACTTTTGGCAAATGTTACTCCATGGATTCCAAGCAGGTTCCTTTATTAGGGCAAATTAAGGATGCGCAAGTCACATTGGTAGCACACCCTGACAAGAGAATCAAGTTGACAATCCTAGTGGTTGACATCCCTACTAGTTATGGCATGTTGTTGAGTCGCACCTTCTATAAAGATATGGGAGGAGAAATCAGAATGGATTGGTCATAGGCAATGATCACAGTTGGAAAACAAAGATTTATTTTGTACCCTGAAACAAAAGCTAAATACACAATCTTTCCCTCAGATGATCTGAAAGATCAGATCTTGTATCAAGATTGTGGTTTTGGAAATTACATGATATCATCAGATTCTCAAGGGGAGAAAGAAGTTCTAGGTGCAAATATGTCGGATGAACTCTGGTCTATGGAATTCGATGGGAGTTGTTCATCTTTTGGTTCAGGGGCTGGAGTTGTATTAATACCTCCTCAAGGAAAGGTTATGCCTTATGCTTTCAAATTGGACTTCCAAAACACCAATAATACAGCTGAATATGAAGCTTTGTTATTGGGTCTCGCTGAAGCGAGGAGATTGCATATCAAAATGTTGAAGGTTAGAGGTGATGCATAAATTATTGTAAAACAAGTGAGAGGTTTATTTGCTATTAAAAATGAGAGATTGAAGAATTATAGGAATCATGTTTGGGACAAGATTGAAGCATTTGATGCTTTCTCAATTGAAGCGGTACCAAGGGAGTTTAACTTGAAGGCAGATTCTTTGGCGGTATCTGCAGCTTTGTTAGTGCCTCACCCAGATTTCACGACTGATACCTATAGGGTGGAGTTAGTTTATAGAGCCAGTGTTCCTGAAAATTCTAAATCCTGGCAAGTATTTGAAAATGATAAACAAATTCAAAAATTTTTACATTGTGTTGAGGTTTTCACATCCTTGTTTTATGAAGGATCAGAGGCGAGCTGTAAAGAGTTTTCTCCCAATACATTGGAGGAATTGCATAATGGAATGTTACAATTGAAAGGAAATAAAATCCTAAAGGGTTTAGTTTCTCTTGAACACCTTTTTGATAGGAAAGATGGATATGTTAAGCATAGGGAGAAAGAGGTTCCTATAATTCAAAATTCTAGTGAGTATGAGCAAATTAACATTGGCACCAAGGAGGATCCTAAATTTGTGAATTTGGGAAAATGTTGTTCTGAAGAGGAAAAAAAAAGATTCATCATCTTGTTGGTTGAGTTCAAAGATGTATTTGTGTGGTGCTATGATGATTTAAAGAATTTTAGGGATGGTAGTTTCTAGCATCGCATTCCCTTGAAACCAGGTGTTAATCATTTCCGGCAAAAGTTGAGGAACTTTAATCCAAAGGTAGCAGAGGCAATATTTCATTAGGTTGATAAGATGTTGAAAGCCTGAATTATTTATCCTTTACACCATTCCACCTGGATTGCTAACATAGTCCTTGTTTGGAAGAAAAACAGTGAAATACAAATTTGTGTTGATTTCAGAAACCTAAATCAGGCAAGTTTGAAAGACGATTACCCCCTATCCGCAATGGACCATATTTTACAAACTGTTTTAGGATCGGAGATAATGTCCATGTTGGATGGCTTCTTTGGATATAATCAAATTAGTGTCTCAGAGAAAGACCAACACAAGACAACCTTTATAACTCCCTGGGGTACCTTTGCGTATAACAGAATGCCTTTTGGGTTGATTAATGGAGGGGCAACGTTTCAAAGAGTGAAGGATCTTTCCTTTGGGTATTTGAGGGATAAGATTATAGTGGTATATTTAGATGATTTGACTATTTTCTCTAAAAAAAAGGAAGCATCATGTGTAGGATTTGAGGAAAGTTCTGGTGAGATGCAGAGAGCATGGAGTATCGTTAAATCCTAAGAAGTCCGTTTTTGGTGTCAAGGAAGGAAAACTTTTGGGACATATTGTTTCACATGAGGGAGTAAAAGTTGATCCATAGAGGGTAAAAGCAATACAGCAACTCAGTCTCCTTTCCAACCAGAATGGAGTGAGGTCCTTCTTTGGATAGGTGAACTTCCTAAGGCGTTTTATTCCTGATTTTGCTGAAACTACTAAATACATTTTAAATATATTGAGTGAGAAGGTAGCTTTTAAGTGGAATGAAGAGGGTAAAAGGGTGTTTGAGGAAATAAAGAGAGCAATTGTGCATGCACCTACTTTGGTTAACTCAGATTTTAGTAAATATTTTATTATTTATTGTTATGCATTAGAGCATACTATGTCTAGAATTATGGTGCAGAAAGGTGAAGATACTGAAGAAGTCCCAATCTCCTTCATGAGCATACCCCTGAAGAAGCATGAGTTAAATACTCACTGATAAAAAAGCAGGCTTATGCGGTAGTGAAAGCCATGAAACAATTTAGGTACTATATACTTCATTTACATTCAACTGTATTTGTCCCAAACTTTGTAGTGAAAAGTGTTTTAACTCAACAAGATGTTGGTATCAACAATAGAGCATCTTGGGTCTCTAAGATTCAGGAGTTCAATTTGGATATCAAGCCCACTAAGATGGTCAGAGGACAAGGCCTTTGTAAACTAATGGCGGAGAATAAGTTTGGAGAGGAGGAAACTCTACCCTTAACTCTATTTGTGAGTCATCGGGATTCCTGGTTCACTGATGCTGCCTATTATCTCACTTATGGAGATTTTCCAAGTCATATTTCTCCTAGGGAGAAATGGAATTTGAAGTTGAAAGCTGCAAAGTATGTTATTTTTTATGACACACTCTACAAGAAAGGCCTAGATGGTACTTTTCTCAGGTGTGTAGATAAACCGCATAAAGAAGCTTTATTGAAAACTTTTCATGATGAGGCATGTGAAGGTCATTTTTCTTCTATAGTTACTGCATATAAAATCTTGAGAAACTATTACTATTGGCCAGGAATGTTCAGAGATGCGTATGTATGGATATCCTGGTGTGAGAAGTGCAAATTGTTTACAGGAAAACCTCAGCTAGTTGTTGAAGAACCCTTTAAACAATGGGGGTTAGATTTTATTGGTCCTTTGAACCCAATTTCTAGTGCCGAACACACTCACTTATTAACAGAAACTGATTACTTCAATAAGTGGGTGGAAGCTATTCCTGTAAAAAAAACCACTACAGAGATTGTGTGTATGTTCCTAAAGGAGAATATTCTTGTCAGGTTTGGGGTCCCTTATAAAATAGTCACAGATAATGCATCAAATTTCTCTTCTTTTGAGTTAATTTTATTTTTCTATGATCATGGGATTTCTTTGGCACACGCTTCTGATTATTACCCACAGGGTAATGGCTAAACATAATCAAGTAACAAAAACTTGATTAATATCATGAGAAAGTTGGTTAATGAAAATTTCAGGGACTGGCACAAAAAGTTACATGAAGCTTTGTGGGAAGATGAAACTTCACCAAAATGAGCCATAGGGATGTCGCCTTTTGAGTTAGTATATGGCATTGGTGCTCAAATATCTCTTCCTTTAGAGTTAGCGGCTTCTAGGTTGCAGACTGTAGTAGAAGATGCATTTTTTAGAATTCCTTTGAAAAAAGAGTTATGTACTTAACTGAGATTGAGGAAGAGAGGGAAAAGATAGTTGATAGGATTATAGAACATCAAATGAGGGTTAAAAATATTTTTGACAAGAAGGCAAGGCCCAGGAAATTCATGAAAGGTGATCTGGTGTTACTATGGGACAAAACAAGAGAGTTGAAAGGCACTCATGGAAAATTTGAGTCATTATGGAAAGGACCCTATGTAATTCATGAAGTAAGGGGCCCCAATTATTTTAAACTTGCCTACTAGGATGGCTTTGAGTTACCCCTATCATAAGATGGGCAGGACTTAAAATTGTGTCAATTGTAAACAGGCATCCCCTGTTAGTTTGTACATACAATTCTGTTGTGTTAGTTTAGGTGTGTCGGTTTTGTTGTGAGTTGAACCTTTGTTTTAAGTCATTTTACGAAACCAAAGATTTTGAGATCCATTTCTTGGTACTTTATAGTTCCAGTCCCCATGCAGAGCCACTGTTGGTAGCACATATAAAATTTCCATTCTATATGTTTCCTTGCTTGAGTAATGCCTCATCGGATCCGTTGGTCAAGACTTTTGTTTAAAATTCCCCATGTAAATCTGGTCATTGTTATATTGCTTAAGTTTCACTGCGTTGAACTTGAACCTTTTTGGTTCAAGGTTCAAAGTTCAACGAGCGTTGTTTTAAAGTTTTTTCCTCTCACACAGTTTTAAGTCTTCACTAGTCCTTGTCCGTATTTTACATTCTTTGAACCTTTTTGGTTCAAGGTTCAAAGTTCAAAATTTGTCATGTTTATGATTTGTGTCATGATTGTTTCAAAAGGTTCAGAGTTTGATGTCTAGGCTTCTTGGAGATCATGTGACTTGGCATGAGGTGGCAATGTGGATTTTAAGATATGACAAATGGTAGCAGAGGAGAGGGATATTCTTTCTTTAATGATTTGAAATCTAACATTTATAGAAAGTATGGTGTGAGGATCCACAGTGTCAGATATGAAGTGACTTAGCATTTAAGGCATGTTTGAGTGCAATCATTTCAGAGTAAGGTCACATGAACGAAGAGTAATGGGGATAGTTCATGGTAATCATGGATAAGATTTTCTTGGCTTTAAAATCGAGTAGTGATCATGTCGAGATTATAATTTTATTTGGATAAGTTTTAAGAAGAAGTTTTTGGAGCGGGAGAAATAGACTGCGATAGCGGTTTGTAGATGACAGAAGAAGGTATGTTCGACAACTTTCTAAATTATTGCAGTTTGTTTTACGAAAGCTCTAGATATTTTGTTAGCTGTTTGTTTCTATTTCCCTTTTCTCGTTTGTCTAGGTAAATTGGAGGAAATCACGAGCAAAACATGAGGCCTACTTTGCCCAAATTCGTGAACTCATCTTCCCTTGTAAGATCTTTACTAGAGCTAGGTGATATAGCATTAGTCCAACTAGATTTAGATGATTTCCTAGAAAGAGTACAGAACCCTGTTGCTGATCCTATGATGAGAGATATTGCACAGAGCGGATTATTGGAAGCAACCGCATTTCCCATAGCTACTCCTTGCCATGAATTGGTTTTAGAATGTATGAATCACTATGACAAAGGTAATAGATGCATAAGGAAAAACAATGGTGAGGTTTTGTTATCCATTGATAGACAAATAGTAGTGGTTGTCATGGGTATCCCACATCAAGAACTCTATGAAGATTGGACAATTGGAAAATCTCATGAAATTTTCTCTGAGAGAAAGCAGTATTACAAAACTGTCATTGCATGAAATTGGCTTTTGAAGCTCCAAAAAGGAGGCTTAAGGTTGTCGAGACCTCTAACCTATGAGCATTTAATTCTTGCAATCCGAGATTCAGTAGTATTGCTGAGCTAAGTAAAGGGTAATTTACATTCCTTCTATTGGGAGGACTGGATGTATTTCTTCATCCGGGTCACTCTAGAAAAAAATTGGTTCATTGATTGGGGAACTGCTATCGCAGAAAGGTTACATGAGGGTTTGAGTAATTACCCGAGGATGTCAAACTTCTATATGTCTTCATACCTATTATATATGCTTGCTTGTGTGAGGGAATGGTTTGGATTTCCTCATGCGAAATGGGTTCAAGGCATAAAAATTTATGAGTATCCCCCCAATTTGACTTTAAAAGGACATGTTGATGATTATCTCCACTAGAATGATATTTTGCAGGGAGATTGACCTTTGAATTACAAGGTAACTTGCATAGGAGGATGTCTGCAGAGGCCGTTGAACTAGTTAACATCTATGGCAGTTTCTTTACACAGTTTAGTCACTTCACTTACCTAAGGGTTGGAGGTTTTAAAGGTGAACCCTTTAGGCTACCCAGGTATGTTTCAGACTCCTGTATTTTGATTGAAGTTTCCAAGAAGCTACCCTATGTCGTAAAGGATTATGGCGAGGATTCTGACACAAGTGGAATTTTTCCCATTGATTTAGACCATTACAGTTATAGGTCTATCTTTGATGCGCTGAATCTTGAGCTAGAATTTAAAAGATTTCTTTTGAAAACCTTTGTGAAAAGGGATAACTTTGATAGTAAAGGGTTTATCACTCAATATGTGAAGAAGATGATGTCTGATCAACATGCATCCCAGTTAGAGGATTATTAAGAGGGTTGCCCAGAAGAATTTGAAGTAAGGAAAAGGAGTTGGTCTAGGTTAACCTTGAAACATATTCATGACATGAAATTGCCAATGGATACTTTAGGTGTCACCACTAATAATGAAGATGTACTGGATTCAGATTTTATGATGCAGGTACATAATGAACCTCTCCCAGAGGTGTATTGGAGTAAAAAGATGGAAGATAGCATTTAGATACTCACTTATTAGCGTAATTTGAAGGACAAAAAATTGGCTTAGGAGTTGCCGATTCATCTGACGAGGGCAACGAGCTCAAGAAACAAAAGTGGGAAGAGGAAGATCACAAGAAAAACTTCTATTTTAACTAACATCCCTATTTCTATTGCGGGAAAAAGGCAGGCAAAGATTAAAGAAGAGAAACTTGACATCGAGGCTGAACTTTCTATTGGTGGTCGAGTTACCAGGTCTAGGTCCAAGAAGAGTTTTCAGTTGTTGGCTTCCCATCTCATTCTAGATTTGGACATAAAGGAAGTACTGTGTGATATGACATCCCATGTTTTTGATATAGACAAGGTTTCAGCTGGTGCAAATGCCACTTTCCAGGACTCGGAGACGCTTGATATCCGACCTCATGCAGACAGTGTCACGTTGCCGCCTTCAGAAGGATCTCCTCACATGCCATCTAAGGAACTGACTCTAGCACCTAAGTGGTTAACTAACTCAATTACCAGGAAAAGAAATGTGGTTCCTATTTCAGTATCAATGGAGGATGCTCTGAGTAAAAGTCTAGGAAAATCTACGAATCCCAAAAAAGCTAAAAATGGAGGCAATGACTGGTTTTGATGAAAGTACAAAGTATTCGACTACAGACATTGCCAAAATCGCACCTGATAAAGATGTTGTTATTGCTTCAGAAGTAGACTATACCATTAAACGAGTTGATTTGGGGTCAGAACCAGAGCCACATATGTGAAGCAGTTGGAGACTTCAACCAGATGGATTATCTCTCATACTTGGAAAGACGAAAGAGATAAGGCTCAATTGAAGCAAAATTTAATGCAAATGGCTCAGTATATTCTTTCTCTATAGAACAACCCATTACCATTGTCTCAAAGTTCAGTGCCATTGATTTCAAAATCACTAGGTAATCAAAAATTCTTTGATGAGGTTCAACAAAACAAAATGATTACAAAGATTTTCTCTGAATGGCTCACCTCAATCGTGCATCAAGGGACCAATTACATTTCAGATTTGGTTTAGATTTTCAAGGATGCTAATGAAGTCACCAAAGAATTGGATGCCAACTTAATCTCGTGGCAAAAAGAGAAGACTAAATGGGCAGTGATTTTGAAGCAAATGCATGATATTCAACGCTATGGCCTAATGAATTTTCTTACCGAAAGGCAAGTGTCAGGGTTGAATGAAGACGTAATGTTTATTTGCAAAGAAAGCATTTAGTGGCACAACTAGATCATTGAACAAGGCCATAGTGAATCATCCAGTCTGCATGGTGAATTAACAACCTTGAGGATGACCATGCAGAAAGATTTGCATTGCATGGATGTCCAATTTCTTAAAGAAGATAGCCAAACTTTGAAAGATACTATAGAAATGATTAATCAGTTTAGCAGCCACGTTAAACAAATCAAAGTGGAGCAATCCTTGGCTATGGAGGATTTTACGAGAATTTCCAAAGTGCAATCAATGCTCATAGTTTGTCTGGATCACCTGGACTCACACAGGGACAAAGTGTAGATGGTTAAGAGAAAGAAAGAGCTTTGGAAGAAAAGAGTAATACACACTAGCCTGCCGCATGTAACTGTAATTCAGGAATTTTCAAAGGTGCATCGAGAGTGGAGTGCGGCAAAGATGGTGATGGTGTCTATCCAAAACACCAATCTGGGCAATCCAACCGAGATCGAATCAATGACATGACTAGCGCTGCTGGCAGTTGTTTGCTAGCGAGTCTAGTCATTTTTAATTTTGGTTATGGAGTTAGGGTAGTTTTCTATTAACTCTTACAAGTTAATCTTACTTATGGTTAAAAACTATTGGTTTGGAGACCTATTTATATGTTTTTTAATGACTTTAAAAGGGTTCACTAAGTTTTTGAAAAACTACTTCTTCAATTTTGGCTGAAAGACTGTGTATGGAAATTTGATAATCATCTATGAATGAAAATCATATAACAGTTATTTTTTGACTTCTGTGTATTTGATGCCTGAAATTTGATTTTTGTGTGGATATATTTCAAGTAAAGATCTGCTAAAGCTTTCATGTGCACAGAAGATTACCAACGAGATTCACCTTATAATCTTTTCATTTTGTTTTACTATACATGTGAAGTCTATCGGCTTTATACAAAAAGTTATATATAAATCAATGCTCACATTCATTTGGTGTTGACTTGTGAATGCAATAACCTTTTTTATGCTTTTTGGTGAAAAGTATAATATTGGTTGTATATAATTTGAAGTTGATTGAATATTTGCTAGAGGGAGTTGTACCTTAATTTAGAGATTAATCAATATAATGATTTTCCAACTATCTGGTGAAATTTGTCTTTCATTTCTTGGTCTTAAGGGTATCCAAACTAAACAAAGTACAAAAGACAAATTTGTTTACCAACACTTACAAAAGTGGATTATGAAAATCCAATATGATGTACTTCTATAAAAAGCCTCTGCTATGCCAGATCTAGTACCGGTTTAAGCTCTTGCAATAATCATAAACCTTACTCCAAAATCTGCCTCAATATTCACACATAATATCCATCTATGCATATTACCTATTCCAAATGTTCTACAAGATCTCATACTTATATATGACGCTTGTTACAATATGCCATGTTGGCTTACAAAAAGATATTACAATAAAATGCATTATGTAATAAACAAAATCTTGTCAGCCAGGTGTCGGTAATCATCTTTTCGTTGTCGATGAACTGTATGCCAGTGTAGAGTCTGTCAGTGCTAGTGCCTTTCGGTGTCATAGGATTGTAAGGTTTCCATCAATGACAATGCCTTCAATCACCTACAATTTCTCATTGGAGTGTGCATTTTCCAACATTAACTACCTTAGCCTTCAAAGTGGGCCCTTTATGTAAATCCACTTGCCTACAAACTTCTGCCAGATGTTTCCACGTGTCTGTCACTTATTCACTCAAGAAATCTGTCGGGCTCCACATTCTAACCGCTACATGTCTCCCCAAACCAGGAATTCCATCAACATTGCTACTTTATTGAATGGACCAATTGAAAATCCATTTGGAGCCACGCATCTTGTTGATAGATCACCCTCTGCTTCATCCGCACATCAAGCTATCTTGCCACCTACCCTACCACATAACAACCCCTCCATCTACCACTAGATAGCCAGCTCATCAGTCGCTATTTCACAAAGGGTAACCTTTGTGCACCTTCGAATAGCGAACCAACGACAGTCATCCGATCATTTTAAGATACTTGATCTTTATTTTACTTTTTCCACATGTGCTCCATCATTGTTTCGCAAAGGGTAACCTTCGTGCACCTTCGCATAGTGAACCAACGATAACCATCTGATCAACAAGAACTTGCACGAGCATTACAAAACCCGACAAACAAATAAAAAGGAAATAAAACTTAGGAAAAAGGCAACAAGTTAATAAAATATTATAACCTACCTAGGCCAAGACTTTTAAAAGGGACCCCCTTTCTAACGACGGACCGACCCTTCCACTTAAGTGGAAAAAGGTAATAAGGAAACATAAGCAAAAGGCCTACACAATGAAAATTTAAAATTGCAAAACCTTGGACCCTCAGAACTTCAATCCTTAGAAACAAATATAACTCTAAAAACCTAAAAATTTTAAGGATTGCAAGGAAAAACTCCCAATACTCAAAATACTGACATCAGCTCTAATTGGGGATGCTTGGATGTGAGACCAACACTAGAACATAGAAAAACTCTGGAAAGCAGACCAGAACCAAAAAAAGCCCAAAAACAACAGAAATAAACCTAACATGTACAGCCTACAACCTACTGCACATGGAATTAAGCAAAAATTAAGAGAAGTAATACTTCAGGATTTTCCCATGCACTAGAAATTCCTGTACTTAACCATTCATTATTTTCAAGAAGCATGAATCGTTTCCATTGATATCACAGATAGTGATTCAAATTTCTTATGATTACCCTTATCTTGTCCTCTTGCATTCCATTGAAGAACCATGTCACCAATTTGAAATTTCCTTGATGTGGTTCTCTTGTGAAAAAGATACTCGGACTATAATTGGATCTTCAAGTTTCTTTTATGAGCCAAAGTTATGATTTCTTCCATTTCCACCATCTGAACCATTATGTCTTCCATGGGTCCTGATAAATCCAACTCCTCAGCTTGTAGGAATTTGTATACAGAGAGAAGATTATTAACTGGTACCCTAGTCCGTGTTCCATAAACCAATTCAAATGGTGATACACCGATTGCTTTCTTTATAGTAATCTTGTTTGCCCATAAAGCTAACTTGAGTTTCTGATCCCAAGACCTTTTATTTTGCTCAAGAATTTTCTTGATAATATTCAGGAGACTTTTATTGTTGGATTCTGCTTGGCCATTTCCTTGCAGATGGTATGGTGAGGAATATGACATGATAATTCCATGGCTAGCACAAAATTTGGTGAATTCCTCTTTTCTGAAGCTCATAGCATTATCCATTATCAGTTTCATAGGCACACCAAACCGTGTTATCACATTATCCATCAGAAATTCAATGACAACTTTACTAGTTGCCCTTTTAGTGGGTATGGCCTCAATCCATTTAGTAAAGTAATCGGTAGCCACCATGATCCATCTGTGACTTCTACCTGACTTCTCTGCTATCTCCCCAATAAAATCAATGCCCCATTGGACAAAAGGGGCTTCCACTATAAAAGGGTTAAGGGGTAAAGCTCCTTCATACTTCAACTTAGAAGAAAAATTTTGGCATGGATCACACTTCTGAACATGCTCACGGGCATCTTTAAACAAAGTGGGCCAATAGTATCCTGCCCTGACTATTTTACCAGTTGTGGTTTTGGCAGAATAGTGACCTCCACATACTCCATTGTGCATTTTTGTTAGCATCCCTTGAGCTTGGGAATCATCTAGGCACATTAGCAATGCCCCATCTTTGTTTCACCAATATGAATCCCCTTGAATAAGGACATTATTTTGAGACTTCAATTCCAGCGTCCTTCTCTGATTCTGAGTCATTCCTTCTGAATAAGTTGCATCTCTCAGAAAATGCACTACTTCTCAGTACCAAGGTTGTCTCTCAATACTAGTAACCAGGACTTCCTTGATTTCAACATTATTGACATCAACATCATTCAGATTTGATTCAGCCATCAACTTAGCAAGGCCTAGTCCTCTTACCAGTTTGGTGATCTTGATTTCTAAGTCAAACTCTTGTATTCGACTTATCCACCTGCACCATTTGTTAGTAACCTCAGACTAAGATAAAATGTCCTTAACAGCTACATGTGGGACATAAGAAACTATCTTTGCATTTACAAGATATGGCCTAAATGCTTTTACAACCTTAACTAAAGCATATGCTTGCTTCTCCATGATTTCATACTTCAACTCAGCAGCCTATAAAGATTTGCTATAAAAAGTAATTGGATGTTCATATCCTTCACCATCCTTTTGAAGCAAAACTGTTGCTACCATGTGATAAGAAGCAAAAGAAAATAATGACAAGGGCTGACTGTAATCAGGGGATTTCAACACTGGTGCCTCTTAAATGGCCTTCTTAACTTTGTCAAAAGCTTGTACAACTTCTTCATCCCAAGAGAACTTTACATCCATTTAAAGTAATCTTGCCCAAAAAAGAATAAATTCTTTTGATATTATTTGGCTCAGGTACATTATTTATAGCTTCAATCCTTTCAGGGTTTATTCTAACCCCTTCCTTGGAGAGGATATACCCTAGTAACTTCCCTTCAGTGACTGCAAAATGACATTTCGTTGGGTTCAAGGACATGCCAAACTCTAGAGGCATATTAAAAATCTTTTCCAAATGACCGCAGTGATCATCTGCTTTCTTGGAGAAACATGTTAAATCATCTTGATAAAAAACCATTATAATATTGATAAATTATCTAAAAGCTACATCCATAGCCCTCTGAAACATTGCACCAGCATTCTTCAGACCAAACAACATTCTCACATAAACATATGTCCCCCAAGGGGTAGTAAAAGTAGTCTTAAATTGCTTAGGTTCTTTTACTAATACCTGATTATATCTTGAGAACCCATCCATCATGGACAACAAATCACATCCTGTTACTCTCTACAACATGGCCTCCATATTGGGGGAGGAATAATTGTCTTTCAGAGAGGCAACATTCAAATTTCTAAAATCAACACAAAGCCTTATGTCCCCATTCTTTTTTCTGATAGGGACTAAATTGGACACTCATGAAGAATGTCTTATAGGTTTGATAATCCCCCCTTCTCTCAACTTGATTAGTTGTTGTTGCATCTTAGTCTCCAAAAGAGGGTTGATAGGTCTTTGCTTCTATTGAAAAGGCTTAGCATCTAGATGCAGAGGAATTTCATGTTGAAATAAGTCTTGTCTATATGCCTTTAGGTCCTCATAGGACCAATCAAAAACATGTTTGTACCTTCTTAATAAATTAATGAGGTTGGTCCTTACATGGGGAGGCAAGCTCTTCCCAACATATACCAACTTAGGGAGTGATTCTGACCCTAAATTCACCCCCTCCAATTCTTCCAATTTAGTTGTTGACTCTTGGTGCAAATGACTGTCACTATGACTAAACATACCCTCCAATTCTACCAATCCTCTGGGTATTTCATTTGTTTCTAACTAAACCATATCATTTCCAAATACTGTTTCTCTATCATCCACTACTTCTACCAATGCATTGCAATAAATTTTTTGTCCATCATAATCATCAATGCATTGTATAAATCTGAGTATATCATCATCATTTACAAATACTTGCCAATTATACACATTATCTGGAATAGCAGGTCTAGCTTTAACCTCAACTATAGATACACCGATCAATGTTACATCATCATTTTTCAATGCAACATTAGCTAAAAAGTCTGCCATAATGTTCTTTGATCTTTCAATCTAGTCAATAGAAAATGCATCAAAATACTCAATTACATCCCAAATAACATGTTTGTACCTTTTAAAATGGTCATTTTTTTATGCATATTTTTACCTTATCTGGCAAAATACCAATTATGAATCCCCAAATACTCTTAATGAATGAATTCCATGCTTCTTAGCAATTTCCAGCCCCAATAATAAGGCCTCATATTCAACTATGTTATTTGTACATTGGAAAGCCAACAGAAAAGAGTATTTGAAAGTGATACCTGATGGGGACACAAAAAGTACTAGTGCTCCAGATCCTTCTTTAGAGCATGCTCCATAAAAGTACATGTGCCACAAGCCTTCTTGTTGAGATTCCAATTCATTGACAATGGGATCAGTATTCTTCAATTGACGTTGAATTGGTTCTACTTTGAAATTGTCAAGGTCCACATCAATCATACAATTCAGCATATTAGGGTCTATTTTCTCAATAACCTTTGGGGCACGTGGTTCCCTATATAGCTTAACCTGATTTCCATTCACTGGGATGGTTGCATGTGAAAGGTCTAATTGAACACTTCCCCCAACTGTTGTAGCCCATTGCCTAGACAACAACATTCCATAGTGAGGTTTAGTGTCAGTCACTATAACATCCATCTTGTAAGTGGCTTCAGGGAACACTGCTATTTTTATCTCTACATCCTTCATTGTACCTATCACAAGTACTTCTCTATTTTCCATGGCATAGCATTTCCCATACATGGTGCTCATTGATGATCCCAATTCCTTCATGACACCATATGGCATCACATTTACAGTAGCACCGGAGTCTATCATACAATTTTTAATTATCCTATTATTAACTAATAAAGTTACATAAAAATGATCAACCTAGGAAGGTTCTTGAGTGATTGTGGTTCCAACATATATCTCTAGAATTTGTTGCTCTTGGTCCTTTTTATCCTTCTTGGTACCCACAGGTAAAGATGCATTATTGTCTGATATATTAGAAAATAAAGAAAGAGTAGCTTCTCTGTGCTCCTTTATTTTCAATAGTCCTACCAATGGCACTGTAACTTTCATTTGGTTCAAGTCTTGAGTCATATCAAATGTGGAGCTAACAATTGACTCATTATGTGTTTTAACCTTCTCTATTTTTAGCTGGCTTGCCCTTTTAGCTGCAGTAGTCCCTGATGAATTGCCAATGGCACTATTCTCAACATTTTCTCCCAATTCTTTGGATTGGTCACTTTTTGCATGGCCATCTTGGGGCAAATTTTTATTGCCTACCATCTTTTTCTGAGACACTTCTTTCATAAACATAGAACCAGGATCACCATGATCTCCATCCCTTTTATTTCTTCTCAAATTGTAGTTGTGTGTGGCTTTGGCTATAGAAGCTTTAGTGAGATTTTTGACCTCTTCTTCACTAGGCCTTCTGAGATGAACTTCTTCATCCTCAATTGTCACCACATTCAAAATAGGGTGCTAGTCAATGGTTATCTTCCCTTGATAACCTTCATTGCGACTCAGTATATCAAACCTGCTAGCTTCACTTTGTGAGGACTCAACATCAGTTTCAACAATAGTTTCAAACATATTGAGAGCAGGCCTATCCTCATTCTGATATTTCAACTCACCATCACCCCTCATGGATTCGTTTAACACCTAAGCCACAACACACTGGTAAGGAGAATGTGGCCCATCACAAGTTGTGCACCAAGGAGTGTTTTCCATATTGTGCACATTTCCACCTTTCAAGGGGCAGGTGTATCTTGGTTATGTGTGTTTTTTGGCTTATCTTGGATAGGTTTACCATCCTTCCAAGAGGTGTTATATGGCATGTCATGTAACCTAGGAGGCCTATCTTGCCAATTGTAGTGAGGTTTGTCATTTTTACTCACTTTGGTAGTAAGATCTTTCATGGCAATCATAAGCTTTTCAATTTTATCCTCTTCCTTAGGATCTTTATTTTGTTGAGGCTTTAGCTCTTGCCATAGTCTACCATCCATCCTCCTTCCCACCTTCCTAGATGCTTTCCTATTACTTTCTACATTTATAGCAATTCTAAAAGAATCTCTTAAACTATGTGGGTTTTTATCCCTAAGGATGTAAGACATTTTGGGATCAAAAGCATTATAGTAAGTAGTTAAACACACATTTTCATCTAATCTCATTATTTGAAAAAGCCTGTGCATTGCCTTCTGAAACCTTGCATTGAAGTCTGTGACAACTTCATTATCAGACTTCCTGATATTGTTGAATTCATTTAGCATAAAACTCACATTGGTTTTATCATCATATTTCTCTTGGAAGCAATTTTTAAACTCTTCACAAGAACTGATGTTATTTATAGGTAAGCCTTTGTACCAATCCCTTGCATCATCCACCAAAGACTGCACCAACCATTTCAGGATGACATCTTTGTTGGAAATCTCATAATCATTTATCATGTCACCGAAAGACTTTAAATGCTCCTCTCCACTTTTGGCATTGTTGCCAATAAATTTCTAGAGCCTATCCCTCATTTCAATAGGAACATGGTTTGGGTATCCCGAGATTCCCTCAAAGAAAATTTGTCTATACAACTCCAGATTAATGGGTCTTCTCTGGAACTAGTTACCAATAGGATTATTACTAATGTTCATTCTCATATTAGGACCACGAGTTAGAGGGACTTGGTTATTTTGATTGGTAATAGGAACTTGATTTATTGGAACAATATTCAAAGGTAAGGTTGACTGAATTTTCACTGCAAGATGTGAGACATGCTGAGGTGGTGGCTTATTTGGGTATGTTGAAGGAAAGATTATGGGAGGAGCCTTTAAGTAATCAATTTTTCTTTTAACTTCTTTATTGGCTGCTTCTAATTCATCTCTCTCCAATTCTCTTTGCAGATCTTCTCTTTCTCTTCTCATTCTTTCTATTTTTGATTCATGTGCAGATAATCTATGAGATATCTCTTCTGGAGTTTTAGACCTAGATCCAATCTCTATGACCTTCTATTTCCCTTTGTCAATAGCATTTTTGGTGGATTATGGGTCACTATGAACCTCTCTACTAGCTTGCATAATAATTTTATGTGTGGGATTGGTCCTAGCAGTTAGATTTTCCCTGATAATCGAGCCTTCTTCCTCACTATTGGGTTTTTCTTGGGTAAATAGTTCAAGGTCTGCGATCTACCTCAATAGCCTGTCTCTCTCAATCAATTTAGCTTTAATCTTATTTTATTTGTTTATTTCCTTCTGTGTTCTTAAAGAGATCAACTGATGAACTCTTCTATTAAGAACCGCACTTTTCAAGGGATACTTCATTTGGATCTGGAAAAACCTCTTTAGAATCTGATACATGGGCTTGATCAATATCAATCAAACTAATATTTCCATCTATAGTTCATAGTATAGAATCCATCCTAACATTAGAACTATTCCTATCTTTTCCAGAATTACTAGTATGAGAGACTCTTTGATGCAAACTTTGGACATCCTCATTATTGCCAAATAGACCTGAATGAAAACCCATAATTTCTTGCTCAGATTCATGGGAGGAGGTATTGAAGTTTGCATAGATGGGTCTTTCAGAAGACTTACCTGTATGATTACTCTTTTGTATCCATGTAGTGTTAACTGGTTCATGTGTAGCCATTCTACTTTGACCTTTCTGGGCTTGTTCAGGAAATCCCTCCTATAGTCTCTCTTGAGGATTTCTCCTCATGTAGGACCTTGTGTTTCTCCCCCTCTACATTAAATGTGGTTCTTTAAAATGACTTATGCTTTGTCAAGAACACTAGTTTTTCTTTATCAGAGTTGCCACCCAAATTGGGAATATTAAGAAATTATTACGCTTGCCAAATCATTCACAGGAGATAATAGAACAAGAACACAATATTTAAAGAGGGGAATGATAAGACGTAGGGATAAAGCAACCTATCATGAGGGAACGGGTACACAAATTTGAACAAACTTCTTGCAATACAATCATTAATCTGCAATATAGATTTACACTATGACTCTCCCCAGCAGAGTCGCCATTTTTGTTGTTCTCGGTTTCTGATTGCTTTATTTTCTCTACTGGAATTTTTGAAACTCTGTCACTTATGGAGAGAAACAACATGAAATAGAAACAAAAGACAACATTCAACAAGATTTATACAAAAACCTTCTTCACTTCAAGCTTAAACTTAAGCTTAGGTGGGTATAGCTCTTGGATTACTTTATGCAATTAAAAATTTACAGAAGACCAGTGCCAACTCCTGCAAACCCTACACCTTTAAACATAACTAGATGTAAAAGAAAGACTTGTATTCATTTTCATTGATCATCAAGAACATCATGAATCTCAACCAGCTATACTAGTGCCTTATTCGGGCTTCAGAGTCACTCAGAATTGGGAAAGAACTAGCAGAAAAATTTCACATACATGCCACTACATTTATTTAACCAAATCTACATATGCCTAACATACATAAACTCTCACCATATGCTAAATCTAGTCATCAAAATTCAAGTAAGAATCACTAATTACCAATGAAAAGGGTTTAAGTATATCTAATTTCCCTCCTTGATGGAACAAACTAAACACATTCTCGTAAATTACCTAGCAAATCATTCAATTAAACAATCCTAAATCATTTAACTGAAATGGTAACCAATCATAAAAACATGAAGACAATGGGAATTAGACTTAAATGCTCCAGTCTGTATATTAATACTTTCCATCAAATTTTACACAACTCAAGAATGATTTTCCAGAAACTAGACAAACACTCAATACATTTTGCCATATTTTTCTTACATAATTATTGTGATAATCTCCTAAATAGTCCTGGTATCCTTTTATAGAGATATGGATGCAACAAGCTTTAGACTTTCCTAGAAAAATTTGTTATAACCATAATTCCCTCTCAAAAGAGGGTTACAATTATTGTTAAAGGAAATAGGAGGAAAACCAATTAGTTAACTAGCTAGATAAAGGCCAAAATACCTCTCATTATTCACAAGTCAAGTGCCAGGTGTCTTTAATTCCTCAAAAATCTGATTAGCCTAAAACAAGCAGTTACAAGAGCTAACCACTTCCAACTTACCTGAGGTTTGTTACAATGTTGCAGTATCAATTGACTAGTCTTGAGCCTCCGCTTCTTGCATCACATATTTATCTTTCCATTCTTTGAACATGTCATCACTAGGCCAAGAGAAGATAACAATTTTTTTCTTCAACTTATTTAATCTTTACCATGTATTCCTTAATTGCTTAACTTCAGTTTCCAAAAAACCATAATGTGACTTTATCTTTTCAATTTCCTCAACTATTCAAATGAATAAAGATGTATCATCTGAATTGATGACATCATTTATTCATTGTGATAATTTATGGCCTAACTCAGCAAGCCACACTTCTTCATCTTTTAACTTGTTGGCGCTAACAAAACCCCCAGTAAATAATTCAAACTTCTGGTTAGCATACTCTTTTCTATATAGGTTTACTTTTCTTTCTGGACCAACTCTTCCCTTTGCCAACCTAGACATACCTTTTACCAAATCACAAGTGGATTTAATAGTGGCATCAACATCTGCCTCTTCATGGGATGAGCACATAAGTTCCAAGTCCACCTCCTTAGCCATCCATTTATTCAAAATTAGCTCCAGAATTGCCTTGTCCTCCTTTAAAGCAGTCAACATGCTCAAAACTATTTTAATATATATATATATATATAGAAGCCCCTACTATGTCAACAAACTTCAAAATTGTGCCCCTGATCTTCTCCTCATATTTACTTGCAAACATGGCCTGAGCCTGCTTCAATTTTTCCATTTCATCCTAGATAGTCTCAGCAGATTGGAAACTAGGAGTCATAGGGGAAGGGGGAAACTCAATGATTGGAATAGTAGATGGAGGTTTGGCTGGAGCGGAGGCAATCATCAAGGTAGAAGATTCACCTTTCTTATGTTGCCTTGCTATTTGATTCTTCAATTTTGCAATCGTACTATCCTTTTGAGCTATTTCAATTTTAGATTCATTATAGGCTTTTAGGATTAACTCCAACTTTACCTGGAGATCAGCCTTTTCCTTGGCCTCTTTCTCAGCTACACCCATATTCAATTTTGTAGAATCCATCATTGTACTAGCAGCCTCCACCACCCCTGTGTCCTTCACTCTTTTCACAATCATGCCTCCAGAATAGCTGGCTTCTAAGGAGTCTTTGCTCTTTTTTCTCTCATCTCTTCTTAATGACCACATGACTAAAGAAACATGATCATTACTATAGGTCACTCCCTCTAGGGGCTTTTTTTCCTTCCTTACTACTTCTAGAATTAATGCATCTACTATGTCCCATTCAGGGAGAATGAAAAATCCAGCTTCGTCAATCATCTTCCTTCCTTGCTTTGGGGTAATGGTCTCAAATTCTATCAAAATTTCTTGCTTTACATTTGCCTCAACCGTAGACATATCTTTGTGAGGACATTCATTTTTCTTCTTCTCACATCTTGCCTTGAATTGTTCTATATTTTTTCTCCAAACAAACTGCAAAAAAAGATCCTATTTTGACAAAACTATCATCTGCCAGAAACTCCTCACTAACCTACTTAATGACAAGGTCCAATTCTTTACCTATTAAATCCTCTACAATCAAGCTCATTTGGGCACTTGCTAGTTCCTCTGATATTCCTTCTTGTAACTCTTCATATGTGTAAGAAATTTCCCCAAGACTTCCTAATTGAAACAATTGCTCTTCTACTGCTTCCTCATCTCCCACATGTATTGGGGATTGGGAAGGAGAATACAAAAGCTCACTTGTCTGCACTTCCTTCCCTACCCTCTGCCTTTTAGGGGAATCTTGGACCTCAACCACATCTTCTATTTCCCTTTTTCCTTTTGACGTAGAAGGCTCATCTCTTATCGGCATTAGTACACTATATTTTGACCTTTTATGCATTAAATATTCACCTGGGGGAAACACCTTGGCATAGGTAGGCTTGGCTAAAACTGGTTTAGCCTTTTCAAGATTAGCTTTCATCACAACTTCTTTCTTCTCGTTCAAGGTTTGCATTAAATCCTCAAAATAAACTACCAAAAACTTGATCTTTTCTTGAAAAGGATGAAAGCTAACCAGGGGATCATAACTGTTGTCAAAATGGTGAATGAAATCCAAGGTTTTCTTGAAGGCTATCCATTTGTCCTTCCTAACTTCTTTCTCATCTAAATTTAACTCATTCCTTATTAAATCCTTAGGGAAGTGAGATAGGTGGGCGTTACCTACACATCTGGCCCTCTTCTAAAACATATTGTTAAAGAAATCCTCGTGATCAACAAACCTTGCCACTACAGTAGATAACCTATATGGCTGAAAGAAATCATCAAAATGTGTCCAACCACCCTTGGTGATTACAAACTGATGTGCTAGGGTAAGAGTTGGGAAAATTGTTCCCTTCCCCTTATTTGTCAATTCTGCTTCCTGCAGGCCTCCAATTCGTCTCAGGACCTCAGCAATTCCTATCTTCAAAGGGATTTGATAGGGTAGTAGATATGGAGTTCCTCTAAAACCATTAATTCTAAACATAGTGGAGACTGGGTACAAATATATATCACTTGAGTTGTGTACAATTTTGATGTCTTCAGAAAAAATTTTAGTCCTAAGGAATTCAAGGAGAGCTTTAGGAATCCTAGGGTTTTGTGGGCATAAAAGAATTCTAATCCTAGATGAAAAACATCTATCAAACTTTGAGTAACTTGTGTCTTCTCTATCCCAAGACAAAATTATGCTCCATAACTAAACAGGCGTCTCCTCTCCATCTTTTCCTTGAGCAAGTCCATTTCATTAGCAAAATATTCAACACCTTTGAATAAAAACATGTGCATGCAGAGAGAATACCATCCAAAAGGTCTATCCACCTTAGCATTATTTATCCCTATCAATCTCTCATGAATAGAATCAGTGAGATAAGGTGCAAAATCAAAATTCACTGCCAGAGATGGGTTTAAAATCTATGCTATCATGAGCATATAGTGGGTTGGCATTGTAGCTTCTACATCTTCCCCAAGAATTTGACATAAGAACCAATGCATTCCCTTACCCCTCAAAGTAAATAAATTTAAGGAGAAAGGTTCCATGGTGCTCAGGCCTACTACTGTTAGTCCTCCTATTTTGGCAAAGAATTCTCAAGGGGCTATTTCTGATGTGATCTCTCTGTGCCTCATAGAGCTTCACCAGCATTTCAAAATTGATAGGCTCCAAATAATTTGACAACTCATTGAGTCGGAAAACTCTCCTCAACTCATCATAATTTATTTCAATTAGAGACCCACCATGTACATTCCTCACAGTCTTGTTATTGGGATCATAATTGTTTGCAATTTGGATTAACAGGTCTGCATCCATGAAAACCCCAGGGACTATAAGTTTCCCAACATCTAGCTCCCATATGCTACTAATTGGAGCAGGGGAATTTTTCTAGCCAAAACCCACTTTGAAGAGTCCCAAGCCCACCATTCCTATCTCGGCATCTCTCAACCAGTTCCCTTTATCATATAGACCATCACCAAGTCTCAGGCAGGGAGACTTAGGCACCAATTCCTTTATTTTAGCTAAACGATTAGTGGACTGAGTTAATTGCTCTATAAAATCATCACAAATGGCTCTCTCCTGATAATCAACCTTCCCTCTAAATTCTCTTTGTGGTGCCATCTCAGTATTATACTTATTTCAATGGAATTTCAAATAGACTCTTTGGAAATTCAAACATCCAGAGCCACGAAGCAAACTGTAATTGTTAAAAAATTGCAAGAAACTTACTTGTTGCCTGAGAAATTTTGCCCTATGCACTGGTTCTTCTGCAAGATTCCTTGAATGCATGCAAAAATATTCAACTCATGTAAGGACTACTACGGCAACTGAGCATTGATTAGAGTCAATTAAGCCACATGCTTCGGCAATTAATTCATAAATCAAATTCAAAAATTGGATCCAATGGATAGCAAAATTTCTCTAAGTATTTTTCCTTTTGTCGCTAGCTTGTGATGCTTAACAGTCTAGCTTCTCCTCGTAGCAGTTCAACGACAACTGTAAGATCATGTAAAACTTGCATGTCCTTTACCTTACCTAAGTCATCCTCTTTAGAACGGATCGCACCACCTTTTCATTTTTTTGCGAAGGGTAACTTTTGTGCTACTTCCCTTTGCGACAAAGTGTTGTCCATCAAATCAACAACTAACTACTCGATCTTTATTCTCCACCATAACCATTTTCCTTTACAACAAACTTTAACCGCCATCGCTAGTGGTTTTTCGTTGTTTCAAGAAGGGTAAATTTTGTGCACCTTCGCATTGCGAATTAGCGACAAACGTTGACCATCTTCGAACATGCCCGGTCATTAACTACCTTAGCCTTCAAAGTGGGCCCTTTATGTAAATCCACTCGCCTGCAAACTTCCGCTAGATGTTTCAATGTTTCTGTTACTTATTCGCTCAAGAAATTTGTTGGGCTCCACATTCTAACCACCACGTGTCTCACCGAACCAAGAATTTCATCCACACTACTACTTTATTGAATGAACCAATTGAAAATCTATTTGGAGCCACAATGATAGATCACCCTCTGCTTCATCCGCACATCCAGCTATCTTTCCACCTACCCTGCCACGTAACAGCCCCTTCATCTACCACCAGACAACTAGCTCATTGGTCACTATTTCAGGAAGGGTAACCTTCGTGCACCTTCGAATAGTGAACCAGTGACAGTTGTCTGATCATTTTAAGATGATCGATCTTTATTTTTCTTTTTCCACACGTGCTCCATCATTGTTTCATGAAGGGTAACCTTCATGCACCTTTGCATAGCAAACCAACAATAACCATCGGATCAACGGGAACTTGCATGAGCATTATGAAACCCGACAAACAAATAAAAGAGAAATATAAGTTAGGAAAAAGGCGATAAGTCAATAAAATATTATAACCCGCCTAGGCCAAGACTTTTTAAAGGGACCCCCTTTCTAACAACGAACCGACCCTTCCACTTAAGTGGAAAAAGATAATGAGGAAACATAAGCGAAAGGCCTGCATAATAAAAATTTAAAATTGCAAAACCCTGGACCCTCAGAACTTCAACCCTTAGAAATGAATATAACTCTAAAAACCTGAAAATTTTGAAGGATTTCAAGGAAAAACTCCCAATACTCAAAATACTGACAACAGGTTTCATAGGAGATTAAGGCATTAATTGATGTTATTCCAAAGAAAGGGAGGATAAGGAAAGAACTAGAAATATTCATTGATCCAATTTTAGAAGACTCTAGATCTGATGATGACACACCCTTAGCATTCAAGAGGGTATTAAGGAAGAAAACTGAAGAGACTAAGGTAGAAGCAAAGAAGCAACCAGTTAGGAAAGTTACAATCAGGGTATTGACACAAAAATGAGCACCAAATGAAACACCTTCAACCCCATCTGGTACTGGAAGAAGGAAGAAGAAGGATGACACCAATATTGCACTTGTATCTGGTAATGTAACTATCATTCCACCCAAGACTTTTGCATATTTAGTTGATGAAATAACTAAAGATGGTATGTTAAAGAATGTGCAATTTTATTATGAGCATTTGGATAATGATGAACTGAGAGAAGTAGAGGAATCATTTTTGTTGTATTTGGATATTTATAAGAAAGTCTTGTTAGAAATTGAAGACCAAATACCAACATAGTTATATGACATATTAGATGCTAGAAGATTATCAACAATGCAAGAGGACGAGCATATAAAGATTTAAGAATTGTTATCTATTTGCGTTTCTATTACTCCAGAGGAGATGTACAAGACACCTGAAGTTGCAGATAGGAAAATCTTTAACAACAAGAATAGAATAATTAGTCTTATGTTAGGTAGGGTCAATGAGATAGTCAAGAAGACACACAAGGCATGGGTTAAGTTCTTTGAAGAAAGCTATCATTTTTATACTTCATCGGAACCAAATACAGATACTATAGACATCTCGGTTGAAGGGTAAGGTAAAGGTATTGTTGTTCATCAAAACTGATTAACCGAAGTACACCTGCAATTGATCTATGAAATAGCCAATTCAATCTATGAAGAACCTCAAGGCCGAGACAACATGACAAGGATATGAATCCTTCTACTCTTCAGGCTCTACAAAACCTAGGTGAGTATACCTTTGATGCTTAAAATTAAACCTATTACACACCTATGACAACATCAATAAAGCAGATAGATCTCACAAGGGCTTAACAACATGGAGGTTACTATAGATAGGCTAGATCCACATTGACATCTCAACTAAGTTGAAGCATGGGATGGATGAAACATTCCCATAGAACATAAAACAAAGAAATATATTCTGATTTTGGATTTTTAAATGATGTTCTGACAATCCTTCAATGTTACAAAAGACCAATGCCTTATCGAGGCCACAAAGTCATGCATAAAACTGGAAGAAAAATCTCAGATGCAAGTTCCTTTCAACATTAAATTTTCATGTATCAATGCTTTACATTAATACAATTTTCTGCTATGTCATAAAATCATGCTTACACATCCAATATACATATTCAACATCATTAATGTTGGGTTTCAGGATTTAAATTCTTCCTTGAAGAATACCCAAAAGACAAACATTACACTCTTAGAGAAGGCTAAAAGAGACAAATCCAAATTATCCTTGACAATATGAAATTGTATGAATCTAAAAACATTTTGGAGACAATTTAATGGAAAATCACACATGCCTTGCATATATGTGAACCTGCAAACTGAAACAAGACCTACAACAAAGACAACACTAAAAACCTTGAAGAACACACTCTCATTTGCAAAAATAAAAAGATGTCATCATTGGAACTTGCAATTTTGGATTCCTCCCTTGGAGAAAATCTCTCAAAAACTGCAACCCCTACAACTGAGAAGAATTGGGAGTAAGAAGGAGAGGGAAAAAGATTAGAATCCATCAGAACATGCCAATTGTCCTTTTTTTTTAGCTAAATTTCACATTCCTCTCTCTTTCTTGTGGAAATTGCTCTTGAAATATCCCATATTTGTTGAAATTAATCACTTGATTGGATTCCTTATCTCGAGAGCTTTTCGGTGATATATGATACTTGAATATTTGGCCAAAAAATACTCTCTAGGCGAATTAATCTTGAATATGGATCCATCATTTAAATTTTTCAAATTTACTCTATAGTTGAAACTATATATTTAACTTTGATTTTTCACCCATTTTAACTCCTGACGTCCTGCCACGTGGTGACCTGCGATTCGCTGACAGAGTCCACTGGGTGCCACCTTGGATGACACCTCATCCTTTGCCACTTGTTGGCCACATCACTACCACTAGATTGCCTACTTGTATGCCAACTCAGCGACACATCATCACCACCTCACTACCATGTCAACAGGACCCGCAAGGTGGACCTCCACCTATGCCTACCACTTGACTTTCACCATTTCGTAATGGCTAACCAATGTGCACCTTTCCTTCGAGAAATCACGCCAACCGTCGGATCTCGTTGAACCTGCAGGGTCTTTAACACTTTGATTTCACTTCATTTTCGGCCTGAGCTTTTCTCCATTTCATGATAGCTAACCTTCGAGCATCTTCGACTTGCAAAATAATGCCAACCGTCGATCTACTTGGGACCTGCTCACTGGTTAATCTTCCCTTTGTCTGCCACATTTCACCCGCCTTGGGATCCATGCCTGCGTGGGGTCCGCTTTGTCATTGCTCAGCCGACCTCCTTGATCACCTTGAGAAGTGTGCACATGTGCGTGGCATCCACCTTAGGTGCCCATCAGCACCATCTGTCAAAATCCCTTGAGACTTTGACACTATGAATGAGTGTGGTCTTAGTTATAAATATCAAAAAATGCTCCCGCCCATCCAATGTGGGATAAATGGCTTTTCCTGGGAATGCACTTCTGAGCTTTTTTTTTCTGAGTTTTAATGGCTTTGCATTTGCTTAAGATTCTCTAAGCTTCCTTCTTCACCATGCCACGTAGAGGGAGGGGGTTTTACACTTACCAAATGCATTTGTTTTGACTTATTCATGCCCATTTACCATGCCATGTTACCTGGCAATTTGTGTTTGCATAAATCTGAAAACCCCCAAATATCTGCCAAAACCATGCTCCACATGAAAGAGAGGTTTATGGCTTTACCAACACATTGTATTTAGGAAAAGATCTCAATGCTACCCCCTACCACCAATGTCACGCAAAGTTTAGACCAATTACCATTTTCTACGTGAGATTAGAGGGCTGTTGTTGAATTTGATATGGAGGAGATCTACAACCACGTGAGGGAGGAGGGAAGATGTTTGCTTGGTTTGAAAGTTTTACATTGCCTTACATGCCATGTGAGTGGGAGGAAAGCCTGCCAAAATATTTGTTTGAAAACTTTGCCTCTTCATTGACCACACTGCCACTCCATTGCTTTGGCTAGGGTTTTACATGTTGCGTGGGAGATTTGGCATCAAATCTACCATATTGCATTTGCTTGATGGTTTCAATTTTAGTCTATTACACATGGGAGGGGAATGCTGATAAATTTGTGAAGTTTGGGAACTTTTTCTGCCCTTTCCACCAGCCATCACATGCCATAGCATTTGCTCCATGCTTCTGCAGCTTTCAAAAACTACAGCAAGGAGGTTGTTGGCTTAATCTTTTCAATTTGCATTTTATTTTAATTTTCAAATCCCCCTTTGAGCCTTTCATCCAACTGGTGTTCCTGTTTTGTCTCTTCTCCCAAAAACTGATATTGTCTATCGTTTACATATGCTGAAGTCTAAGTTAAAGGAACCTCTTTTGCGGCAAGCATAGTAGAAAGCAACTATCAACAAGAGTAGCATTATGATTGTCCCAACAAGGGAGACAAAAACTTCCATTACTATTCCTCTGTGATGGTGTGCCTTTTCCTTTTGATAAGGGATAAAGTATACCTAGTCACTCATTATCATATCCATATCTGGATATTCTAAAATTCTCCTAGTGAACCAAGTCGCCAAAAAAAATAATACGACATAGGCATGAGCCAAGTCGGGCCCCAAAGTGGGTCCAACTAAATTTTTTTTTGTTTTCATTCAACTGGCCCCTAAAATACCTTAGGAACCTTAGACATACCTCTGGAATCAATTGACATCATTTTTGAATCATCAAACTGAGTTTCACAACTTTCAAGCACTTGCGCCACATTTTCACATTTAATCATGAAGACGTAATTTTCAAACCTATCAAAACACCTTTCTAGATCTTGCCATCTGATAGGCATGTACTCTGATATACAAGCATGAACTCTACCAAATGGTTTTTTAAGATGAGTCCCAAGTGAAGAGATATTAATTTTGGAAAATGATTAACTGGCTTTGTCGACACCGCAGACCTGATGAAGTCAATGTTCAGGCAACACATGATGCCTTTATTAAAAATATCAAGACCTCCGTAGACCCTCAAATTTGAGGTATGATTACCTTGAATTACATATTAAAACTTAGAATAATCAGTTTGACCAAAAGTCTGACTAGATGCAAACGGTGCACTCATGAAAACAACTACTTTAATTGATACGACAATGAAAGTACGGATCACTGAAACAAATGGCTCAATAAACCCTTTTGAAAACCGATCAAACGGATTGGCAGAGGCTTGAAATTTGAAACATAGCATTTTATTCATGCAAAAAATAGCCCGAAACAAACATTGTGACATGACATTTACCAAGGTAACTTTTACACTTGTGCAAAAAAGGGCTCCGACTAGCAGCTGAGACAGGGACTTTTCAAACCATACAAACTGCAAACATATTGAGCTTTGAAAACTAAGGAAATGGATTGCTAAAGACTTTAAAATTTGCATGGAGGCACACTTATATGCATATAATTGAATCCATTTTTAAATTCTTCATGACAATCAACAGGGCAAAAGATATAATCACTCAAATTAGGCTACTCAATAAAATCTGCATTTATGCCTAAAATGCACTTTCAGCTCACCCCTTGAAATGGGTACCTCATAAAATGATCCAAACTGAATTTTGAAAGTTGCACATCACTGCATAGGCCAAATGAAAGGTATATGACACAATTCTTGAGCCTTACCCTTTGAAAATCAACTATCTCCATTTTGCCCTCTCTCTAACTAGGCCATTCAAACTGACTCATTTGGAAATGTAGAGCAAAATTTTGAAATGGGCCTCTAAACTTGACTCAAATTTAATGAGTCCCAAAAGTGGCTCTGACTGGGGATGGTTGATTACAAGATCAACACAAGAATTCAGAATCTATGGTAGAGTAGACCACCCAACAATGGATCATTCTCTTCTTTTCTAAAAAATAGGGCTTCCTTATTCAACCCAAATAGCAGGGCACTTTATTGAAAACCACACAACTGAAGCAAAGCAACTGTACAAAATATACAACTTATAAATGGCCCTGGGACATCAAAACTAAAATCAATTCTTACCTCTGTCAACCACATGATTTTCATTTCCACAAACTGGAGGCAAGCTGAAAGTTTCATTATTATCTGCTTGATTAATCACACTTCCATTTCTAATCAGCTGATCACATAAAACATAATCAGCAACATGCTCATAATCATAAAATCTTTGAAAACCAAACAAATGTTGAAAGGGCTGATCACTAGGTGACATAAGAATGTCATACTCTTTACCATTCTTTCCCGGCTGAAAAGAAAAGTAACCCAACTTACTCTAAAAGTTGAAAACATCAGGCACATCTCTATTGCTAGTTTGCTCAAATGATGAACACTCTTCCACAATGATAGCTTGCAAACTAGAGAGGAAAACTTCCTCATAACATGACTGTAATTCATCTTCATGCTGATCATAATTTCTATCAACACTTTGCACACATGAAAATACATGATTGTCACTTGTCAATGGTTCATTTCCCACTTGCAAATCTGAGAAAACTATTTCAGATTTGTCATGTCTTTTAAAAGCAAGATCCATGCAATGCATATCAAAATCTGAGTTCATATCAACATATGAATCTACATTATCACACCTATCAATCTTGTGTGCATTTTCATCTTGTCCATCACTCAAATCAAGAATAGGGAGAGAATCAACAACATATGTATCATACTTTGCACCCTCAAAAACATCATCAGTATCTGAATAGGTACTGGTTGGGTATAAGAGATTGGGCACATTTTTGGATGCATACCTCTGAAGATCAGTAGCTAAGAGTTCTGAAATTTGTTCACTACTTAGTGAACCTTCTTCTTCATTTTCATTTTCCTTGGCTTCATCCTCTGAGCTATAAACATTGTCCCAATCTGATAAAGGTATTAAATCAGCAATGCTCATGTCTCTATACACATTTATTTCATCATTACAACAACTTGCATCTACATCATAGCCTTTATCATACTGCTCATAAAGTGCTGCTATATGCTGCAACATAGTTTCATAACTGGGGTTGCAAACATTTTGTGGATTGAACTTAACAACAAGGTGATCTATATCATTAAAATCTGAAACCTCAATGGGCTCATGATTATTTGAACAATTACTTATGTTCTCACAAATTTCTTTTTTCTCTGAATACACATCTAAACTATCATGCTGAGAATAAGAAACACCTTCAGCATCATAGGAGGCATATCCACTTGTGGATTCATCTCCCTCAGTGTCCTCAATCTTGTGTACATTTTCAGATTTCATTCTTTCAATCTTATCTATCCATTCCTTAATACATACAACACTTTATTCTCTTAAGGTAGTAGACCAATTAACCAAGTCAGGCTCATCAAGCTCTAAGAATAACTCAATCCAAACAAACTCATGGGGTCTAGCATTAGCTGAAAACTCATTCAATGCAGCTATAAATCTTTCATAGAAAACATATGATGACTCTTCTTTTCTTTTCCCTACTTTCCTTCTTAAAAACCAGACAAACTTCTCTTGGATCTTTTGAAGACATACTTTAATTTCTCTATCAATCTCTTTCAGATTTGACAAAGGATTTTCAGATCTAGGAACTACATCTGGATCCATCGGGTTTATAACATCTACTGAACCATTATCTTGACCATGCATCCTACTATTTCATAAATTCTTTTCAAAACATTGCAGTCAGTAATTTTCAGAATTATACACACTTCTCCCATCACTTAACTGAATTTTTTTTACAACATGAAGCATTCATACTGCAAATTTCTTTTCCTTTCTATGGTGACTTTTTCACCTTATAAGGAACATATAATTTTATGAAAACCTTGGGGAATACCTAGTAAATTTGCTGCTATTGTTCACTTCACCTCTGACTGAAAATTTTAAGAACTCCTCCAAATCTCAGGTTCATTCTTACAGAGTTGCCACCTCCCTGAAGAGGAATAAAATTTAAACCACTGATCTACACTCTGAACACTTTCAGATTTTTGGGTCTCACCACACATAGTAGAGTCACATAATAATTTTGATATTTCAAAGAAACAAGACTTTCTAGGATACACATTCAAATCTGAAAATCATTTTCAGATTTTTTAGATTTCTAAAACTTTTCCCCAAATGAATTTTGGCAGACTCATGGATTTGACTGCAATCAACAAGGTGAATACAATCTTATCTCAACCTTACTGAAAATGCAATTACAAGACACTCTTACTCCCCAACAGAGTCACCATTTTTGTTGTTCATCAAAACTGATTAACCCAAGTACACCTACAATTGATCTATGAAATAGACAATTCAATCTATGAAGAACCTCAGGGCTTGGACAACATGACAAGGATATGAATCCTTCTACTTTTCAGGCTCTACAAAACCTAGGCAAGTATACCTTTGATTCTTAAAATTAAACCTATTACACACCTATGACAACATCAATAAAGCAGATATATCTCACAAGGGCTTAACAACTAGGAGGTTACTGTAGATGGGCTAGATCCACATTGACATCTCAACTAAGTTGAAGCATGAGGTGGATGAAACATTCCCACAGAACATAAAACAAAGAAAGATATTCTGATTTTGGACTTTTAAATGATGTTCAGACAACCGTTCAATGTTACAAAAGACCAGCGCCTTATCCAAGCCACAGAGTCATGCATAAAACTAGAAGAAAAATCTCAGATGCAAGTTCCTTTCAACATTAAATTTTCATGTATCAATGCCTTATATTAATACAATTTCCTTCTCTGTCATAAAATCATGCTTATACATCCAATATACATATTCAACATCATTAATGTTGGGTTTTAGGATTTAAATTCTTCCTTGAAGAATACCCAAAAGACAAATATTACACTCTTAGAGAAGGCTAAAAGAGACAAATCCAAATTATCCTTGACAATATGAAATTGTATGAATCTGAATACATTTTGGAGACAATTTAATGGAAAATCACACATGCCTTGTATATGTGTGAACCTGTAAACTGAAACAAGACCTACAACAAAGACAACACTAAAAACCTTGAAAAAGACACTGTCATTTGCAAAAATAAAAAGATGTCATCACTGGAACCTGCAATTTCGGATTCCTCCATTGGAGAAAATCTCTCAAAAACTGGAACCCCTACAACTGAGAAGAATTGGGAATAAGAAGGAGAGGGAAAAAGATCAGAATCCATCAGAACATGCCAAGTGTCCTTTTTTAAAACTGAATTTCACTTTCCTCTCTCTTCTCCATGGAAACTGCTCTCTAAATATCGCATATTTGTTGAAATTAACTACCTTATTGGATTCCTTATCTTGAGATCTTTCCGGTGATATATGATACTTGGATATTTGGCCAAAAAATACTCTCTGGGCGAATTAATCTTGAATATGGATCCATCATTTAAATTTTTCAAATTTACTCTATAGTTGAAACTATATATTTAACTTTGATTTTTCACCCATTTTAACTCCTAGCATCCTGCCACATGGTGACCTGCGATTCGCTGACAAAGTCCACTGGGCACCACCTCGGATGACACCTCATCTTTTGCCACTTGTCGGCCACGTCACTACCACTAGACTGCCTACTTGTATGTCAGCTCAGTGACACATCATCGCCACCTCACTGCCATGTCAGCAAGACCCGCGAGCTGGACCTCCACCTGTGCCAGCCACCTGACTTTCACCATTTTACAATGGCTAACTAACGTGCACCTTTCCTTCACGAAATCACACCGACCGTTGGATCTCACTGAACCTGCAGGGTCTTTAACACTTCATTTTCGCTTCGTTTTCGACCTTAGATTTTCACCATTTCGCAATAGCTAACCTATAAGTATCTTAGGCTTGCAAAATTACACAAACTATCGATCTGCTTTGGACCTGCTCACTGGTTAATCTGCCCTTTGTCTGCAAAATTTTGCTCTCCTCGGGATCCGTGCCTGTGTGGAGTCTGCCTTGTCATTGCTCAACCGACCTCATTGGCCACCTCGAGAAGTGCACCCACATGCATGGGGTCCACCTTGGGCACCCATCAACACCATCTATAAAAATCCCGTGAGACTTTGACACTATGAATGAGTGTGGCCTTAGTTATAAATATCAAAAAATGCTCTCGCCCAGCCAAATGTGGGATAAATGGCTTTTCCTGGGAATGCACTTCTGAGCTTTTTTTTTTTGATTTTTAATGGCTTTGCATTTGCTTAATATTCTCTAAGCTTCCTTCTTCACCATGCCATGTAGAGGGAGGGGGTTTTACACTTACCAAATGCATTTGTTTTGACTTATTCATGCCCATTTACCATGCCATGTTACTTGGCAATTTGTGTTTGCATAAATCTGAAAACCCCCAAATATCTGCCAAAACCATGCTCCACGTGAAAGAGAGGTTTATGGCTTTACTAGCACATTGTATTTAGGAAAAGATCTCAATGCTACCCCCTACCACCAATGTCACGCAAAGTTTAGACCAATTACCATTTGCTACGTGAGATTAGAGGGTTGTTGTTGAATTTGATATGGAGGAGATCTACAACCACGTGAGGGAGGAGGGAAGATGTTTGCTTGGTTTGAAAGTTTTACATTGCCTTACATGCCACGTGAGTGGGAGGAAAGCTTGTCAAAATATTTGTTTCAAAACCTTGCCTCTTCATTGACCACGCTGCCACTCCATTGCTTTGGCTAGGGTTTCACATGTTGCGTGGGAGATTTGGCATCAAATCTACCATATTGCATTTGCTTGATGGTTTCAATTTCAGTCTATTCCACATGGGAGGGGAATGCTGATAAATTTGTGAAGTTTGGGAACTTTTTCTGTCCTTTCCACCAGCCATCACATGCCATAGCATTTTCTCCATGCTTCTGCAACTTTCAAAAACTACAACAAGGAGGTTGTTGGCTTAATCTTTTCAATTTGCATTTTATTTTAATTTTCAAATCCCCCTTTGAGCCTTTCATCCAACTGGTGTTCCTGTTTTGTCTCTTCTCCCAAAAACTGATATTGTCTATCGTTTACATATGCTGAAGTCTGAGTTAAAAAGGAACCTTTTTTGCAGCAAGCATAGTAGAAAGCAACTATGAACAAGAGTAGCATTACGATTGTCCCAACAAGTGAGACAAAAACTTCCATTACTATTCCTCTGTGATGGTGCACCTTTTCCTTTTGATAAGGGATAAAGTATACCTATTCACTCATTATCATATCCATATCTGGATATTCTAAAATTCTCCCAGTGAACCAAGTCGCCAAAAAAAATAATATGACACAGGCATGAGCCAAGTCGGGCCCCAAAGTGGGTCCAACTAAATTTTGTTTTGTTTTCATTCAACTAGCCCCTAAAATACCTTAGGAACCTTAGACATACCTCTGGAATCAATCGACATCATTTTCGAATCATCAAACTGCGTTTTGCAACTTTCAAGCACTTGTGCCACATTTTCGCATTTAATCACCAAGACGTAATTTTCAAACCTGTCAAAACACCTTTCTGGATCTTGCCATCTGACAGGCATTTACTCTCATATACAAGCATGAACTCTACCAAATGGTTTTTCAAGACGAGTCCCAAGTGAAGAGATGTTAATTTTTGAAAATGACCAACTGGCTTTGTCGACACTGCGGACCTGATGAAGTCAATGTTCAGGCAACACATGATGCCTTTATTAAAAATATCAAACGACCTCCATAGACCCTCAAATTTGAGGTATGGGTACCTTCAAGTACATATTAAAACTTAGAATACTCAGTTTGACCAAAAGTCTGACTGGGTGCAAACGGTGCGCTCATGAAAACGGCTACTTTTACACTTATGCAAAAAAGGGCTCCGACTAGCAGCTGAGACAGGGACTTTTCAAACCATACAAACTGCAAACATATTGAGCTTTGAAAACTAAGAAAATGGATTGCTAAAGACGTGAAAATTTGCACAGAGGCACACTTTTATGCATAGAATTGAATCCATTTTTAAATTATTCACGACAATCAACAAGGCAAAAGATATAAGAACTCAAAGTAGGCTACTCAATAAAATCTGCATTTATGCCTAAAATGCACTTTCAGCTCACCCCTTGAAATGGGTACCTCATAAAATGATCCAAACTGAATTCTGAAAGTTGTACATCACTGCATAGGCCAAATGAAAGGTATAGGACACAATTCTTGAGCCTTACCCTTTGAAAATCAACCGTCTACATTTTGTCCTCTCTCTAACTAGGCCATTCAAACTAACTCATTTGGAAATGCAGAGCAAAATTTTGAAATGGGCCTCTAAACTTGACTCAAATTTAATGAGTCCCAACCGGTATTATGGGTACTTCACCCTCAATTTTGAAAAACATTTAAGATAGTGGATATAGAGCCCTTGGTAGAAACTAATGTATAGGAAAATATTGAGATATTGACAAAATCAAAGAGTGTAAAGGTTTCAAATATATAGGTTACTAATGTTGAGGACAATAGTCCTTTGGATTAGAATGTATAGGATGAGGACACAATTCCTAGGGAGGAACTGACAGTTACCGAGACTTGACCAAGTGGCGAGGCCACCAGTGCAAGTGAGGAAGCTATAAAAGTTAAACCATTAGAGGAGAAGAAAGGGGAATCTGGCAGGGAACCGGTAGTGAGCCCATCATTGTTGTCAGTTGACAACTCATAGGTTAAAAAGAAAAGTATAATTGAGATGATTTCTACTGAACTCATGATGATGGCTGCACAAAAAATGATGAAGGAGGGATCTATGGATAAAGGGGTTATTGATCATTCTATCACTATTTTTCATAAACTTGTCATGGAGTTCAAGTTTGACAAAGAAGCAAGCCCATCCGGCAAGCTTAAAATAATCATAGAGCACATTTCAAAGGACTTCCAATCTTTGCAGTGAATATCAAACCAACAAGCACTGGAGAGATTTACATAGGCAAAGAGAGAAACATTTGATCAGATGATTGAGTTGAAGAAGAAGGAGATTAATGAAAAGTTGAAGTTGATAGATAATTCTTTAAGGAAGTGTACTAACATATACAAAGTATTTTGTAATATAGGTTTACTTATAGCTAAGACAGATAAAAGGATTAAGGATATTCAAGAGGAGATTGTAGGTATATTTAATTCTTTTGATGAAACAAATTCTTAAACTACATCTATAGATGGTCAAATTTTGGCTTTTCAAGCCCAAGTTTTAGGTCTTGAGAGGGAAGAAGATAAAATCATAAGGAGAGCCAGAGGTCTTAGAGGATTTGTGAGTCCTCGGTTGGATCCATTAAGTGTACATAAGAAGGAGTGTATAGATATGGTTGGTAAGCCCACACCAGCAGAGCTAAATGAGAAATAATCATATGCCCGTATGCTAAATGGACTTGTATCTAGTTTTGACACTTCCAAATTTGGTTGGGATACTTATCTAGAGATTTTGGAGAAGGCCGATCTGGAAATTTTTCAAATATATTAAGCTTCAGTAAGGTATTTTGGGACATTCAATGTACAATTTTTATTCGTCTCGGTTTTTGGTATTTTTGGCATTGATGTCAAAGGGGGAGTATAGGTAAAAAATATTCAGGAGATATGGAGATATGGGGTATTTTGTTATGATCATAGATGGATATTCAGCTCAAGGGGAGCAGGCTCAGGATGAAACTGGTAGATGGAAACCATGATCATTTTTCACATGAGTGTTGCTATCAATGACAAAGGGGGTTATTGTTGGCAATTGACACTCAATTGATTGGTTTCAATATGTTGTCATTGATGCCAACATGGCAGTTGACATGATCTGGTTTCATATTTTAGATTAGTTGTGTATCGATAGACACTTCACTGGCACCGGCACCAAAACCAGTAGGTTGGAAGGAATTCTTTGGTTACCGGCATTGCATGCGACATGGTTCAAAATCAGGTTATTGGTATTGGAGGCTGACATAATTTGGGAGATCCGGCATCGACAATTATTTTTGATATTCATGTGTTTATGTTATTTAGCTGACATGTGTATTCATATTGTAATTATCTTTGTAAGACGACATAAGGCATGATGGATTGTAAAGGGGTATATAGGTCAGTTGATTAGATCATTTTGTAGTATGAATGTATGTATAGGAAAGGATATGGATATGTGAAATATATGACAGAGATCATGTATGTCAGGATATTTATGTAAGAGGGTATTCTAGTAAGGGTTTAGGGTTTCAGACCAGAATAGACAGAGCTTAACTGAAATTGTATTCAAGCATAGAAGATGCTATCATTGCAGTTTAATCATTTCTTTGGATTGTAGTCTAGATTTCTATATAGTTAGTGAGGCTCCTTTTGTGATTGAGAAGTGTGCTCTAGGCTGTAAGCCTTCCTGGAAGTGCATGCCCCTATATTTTGTAATATCTTTTCATATGGCCAGTAGATAGATATTGTGGGTCACAAATCCCATCGTGGTTTTTCCTCTTTGAGGTTTTCCACGTATAATTCTTTGTGTAATGGTATTCATTTGTGTGATTGGATTATTGGTTTGCTTTACTTCTTTCAATTCTATATGTACCTGTATATCAGTTGGTGAATGCATGTTTTAATAAATTTAAAATTCATTATTCCAGTAGAACACTGATTCACTCCCCCCCCTCTCAATGTTCTTGGATTCCAACAATGTGTGTTGTGCTCTGGTATAAGATTTATAATTGAATTAATTTTTGTACTTGTGAGTAAACTGATTCACTCCCCCTCTCTTTTTAATGATGGTATTAAACCATTCCAACAATTGGTATTAGAGCAAGGTCCTCTCTGCAGAAGCTTAACCACTTGAGGAGATTTGATGGCAACTGCATCAAGTTGCACATTAAATCCTTACCGGAAGAAGAGTCCCATATTTGATGGTACAAATTACAAAATATGGAAGGAGCGATTGAAGATTTATCTCAGATTTCTTGGAGCTAAAGTTTGGGAGATAATGGAGAAAGGGTATATACCTCATGATCTGAATTCTTGAACACGGGAACCTATTGATGAACAAAAGAAATCTGAAAATGATGTGAGAGAAAAAGAAGCATTGTTAAGTGCCCTATCTGATGAAAAGCTATTGCATGTCTTAGAGTTGGAGAATGCTAAGCTAATCTGGACAAAGCTTGAAACTCTTTATGAAGCTGACCAGGCTATGAAAATTGCAAAACTTGAAGGTTTTTGGGTAAGCTATGAAACATTGAAGATGGAAGAAGATGAGAAGATAAGTTCTTTCATGGATAGAGTCAGTGAGATTGGCATGGATATCAAATCCTGTGGTGGATTGGTTAGTGAGGATGAGATAGCATCAAAAGTTTTGAGAGTTCTACCTTTGGCTTACAAGATGAAGGCTACTACTATCAATGAACTCCAGACAATGTCAAGTACCCCTTGTGACCAGAGATACATTACTTGGGAAATTGTCTGCTTTTGAACTTGAAGAACATGGAGATCAGAGTGCTGCTAAAACTGAGACTACATTTAAATCATCTACCTCTGGTAAACCGAAGATATATTGGAAGGAGATGTATGCTAAGGATATGGAGGAAATTGAGAGAGAAGAAAGAGAACTTGAAGAGCTGGAAGCCCTGATTGCTAGAAGAATTCCTAAAGGACCAGCTGGAAGTAAGTATGAAGGAAAAGTCCCTTTTAAATGTTTTTTATGCAATAAGATTGGTCATTTTGCATCTAGATGTCCTAGAAGAGCTGCTAAGAATCATGAAAGATTTGTGAGAAATTATAAGCCTAATCTTGAATATCAGAGCAGACCTAGATTTAGAAGAAATAAGGATAAATCATGTTATTATGCTCATCATGATGATTTTGGTATTACTGATGATGATGATGATGATGATGAACCTGTGAGTGGATCCGGTAATGAAGCCTCATACAGGAAAAATTGGGTCTTTATTGCTATTATGGATGATTCTATGGAATTTTTCATTTAAACAACTCATACTGAAGAAAAGGATGAATGGGTCATAGACAGTGGATTCTCGCAGCACATGACTAGTGACAAGAGCATTGCAAGAATTTCATGGTGGATTGGTCAAACATGGAGACAACAAGACATGTAGGATCAAAGGAAAAGGAACAATATCATTGGATGGTAAGACTAATATTGATAATGTTTATTATGTTGAAGGCTTAAAGCATAATCTCTTAAGTGTAGGTCAGATGGTAGATAGAGGATTTCATTTGCACTTCAAGGATGGAAAATGTAAGATCATCAATAGATCTGGATTTGAGATTGCCTTCGAAACTCAGACCAATGAAAATATCTTTCATTTGAACTCCAGTGAGAAGGATTGTTTGATTGCTCGGATTGACGAAAGTTGGTTATGACATAAGAGGATGTGTCATGTAAATTTTGATTGCATAGTGAAGATCAGTTCAATATCGGTTGTCAAATATTTTTCCAAGATAATTAAACCTCATAATCCATTATGTAGAGAATGTCAAATGGGTAAGAAAGTCATAACTTCTTTTAGAAGTATACATAATAAATCTAATGAAGTTCTTGATCTTATTCATACTGATTTGTGTGGACTTGAAAGGACTAAAAGCTTTCAAGGTGATAGATATTTTATGTTACTTATTGATAACTATTCTAGAATGATGTGGGTAGCATTTTTGAAAGATAAATCTAAAGATTTTGAGAAATTCAAAATGTTTAAAGCTATGGTTGAGACTGAAGATAAAATGCTTGAGATCATGGCAGTGAGCTCAACAAATTTTGTGAAAGAAATGGTATTAGGAAACAAATTTTTGCACTTAGGACTCCACAATAGAATGAATTAGTGGAAAGGAAGAACATAACAATATTGGATACAGTAAGGACAATGATGACAGAAGCTAGATTACCTGATATCTATTGGAGGGAAGTTATCAATACAACGATATACACTTTCAATAGAGTACACATAAAAGGAAATACTGGTAAGACTCCTTATGAATTATGGTTTGGTCATACTCCTACTGTCAGATATTTCAGAATTTTTGCAAGCAAATGTTATATTAGAAGAGATGATGCATTAGGAAAGTTTGATCCTAGAAGTGATGAAGGAATATTTTTGGGTTATTCTACTAAGAGAAAAGCATATAGATGTTATAACAAAAGATTAAATAGGATAATGGAAAGAATAAATGTCAAGGTGGATGAGCATGGTAGTAATCAGATCAGATCATTTGATTATGGATCCAAAGATGAATTTATCAAACCTAAATCATTAATGCAAGAATAAGTTCAGAATAGTGAACCAGTGACATTAGTAGTATTAGAAAATTCAACAACAATAGAAGTCAGCAAATCAAGAAAATTCAAAGACTCCCAGGTATGTAAAACTAAATCATTCTAAAGATCAAATTATTAGAGATAAATGGAAAGGTGTGATGACTAGTAGAAGGTTAGTTGTTGAAGAGGTATGTTTAATTTCTCAACTTGAACCAAAATAATTTATTGAAGGAAGTAAGAATGAAAATTGAATAAAAGCAATAGAAGAGGAACTAGATCAGATCTTTGGGGGTTATTGCAAGGTATGCGCCCTTGGTTTCCTTGTGTTGTGCACTGCAGTGCTTAGGTTTGTGTCATGGCTTAACTGCATACTATAGATTATGTTGGTTTCATGGCTTAGTAAGAAACAATTATATACTTCATTGTCTATAGCTGAAGCAGAATATGTTGCAACTGCTACAAACTGTACTCAGATTTTATGGATGAAAAAAATGTTAAAAGATATAAGGGCGAGTTATAATGAGCCTATTGTTATTCATTGTGATAATACTTTTCTATTGAAATATCAAAGAATCTAGTATTTCTTTCCAAATCAAAACACATTTCTATAAGGTATAATTTCTTGAAGGAAAAGGTTGAAGCAAAGGAAGTCAGATTGGTTTATGTGTCTACTAAGGAGTAGATTGTAGATATTCTAACAAAAGAATTGCCTAAAGACACATTTGAATATCTTAAAGATCAATTGGGGGTAACCAACCCTCCGGAAGAGATGTAGAAATGCAGGGATGCATCAATCCGGTGAGCTTATTAGACATACTTTTCTGATCTGGTTGATGAAGATGGTGCTACTACTCAGGGGGAGTAGTTGACTATTTGGTTCAGTATTCTTGGTCTAGTATCCATCCTTGGTCTGGCATCCATCCTTTGTCAATGATGTTAAAGGGGGAGAGGTGGTATTCATGTGAAAATCAATCATATCTTTGAATCTTTGAGGGAGATTGTTGGCATTATTTGGCACTATGATGTTTTTCACATTCAGTGTTTCTATCAATTCCAAAGGGGGAGATTGTTGATAATATGATGGATTTGGTTAAGTGTTGTCATTGATTTCAACACTATATCCTAGTTGGATCTATCCAGGTTAGTCTTCGTGATCTTCTTGGTTTTGGTTGTGATTCTGAATCGGTGTGATCAGATCTTTGGATTTGGTTTTGGATGCTTATTCTGGTTGGTTACATACTTGCTATATTTTGTTGGTTCATGATTTGGTGCTTTGGCTCTTATTGATTTTGGTATTTACCGGTACCAACTAGTTTATGGTTTTATCAGCTTGCCTCTGCTATCCTGGTCAGCTTTATCGGTATGCATTATTTGGTGACTTGGTCAGTGGATTTTGAGCTTGGCTTATGGAATCAGTTTCTGTCATGCTAAAGGTGTTTTCTAAGTGTATCGTGAGCTTTTGGTGACTTTGCATTGGATGGTGTCTTGTTATGATGGTCTTATTTAGATCTGGTTAAACTTTATGTTATTTCACAGAGGGTTTCTACCAGTTGGTGAAGCGTGTTGGATTTTGGTCTTAGCAGAATCTTTGATGGATGTAATTGTTTGAATACTTGATTTAGGTCCAGGCTATGTAATTTAAATCATAATATTGGTCTGGTGATATCATGTGATGTAATTTTTATAATTATGGGTTTATGGGTTTAGGATTTAGCTGACCTTGTTAATAAGGTTGATGGTCTGCATTTATAGGCGACGTATTCATGTAACTTGGATATCAATGGGATGGGAGGTTATGTCTACATTATCAGTGGAAGGATTATGTGCGAATAAAATCATATCATTTAAGTGAAGGTTGGAAAGGTTTTGTATTGCAGAGCAGACATCAGTGGTTAACCAGAACTGTATCAAGCATTAGTAGATGCTAATTTCACAGTTCATTTCTTTCAGGATTGTAGTCCAATGTTTATGTAAGTCAATGAGACTTACCTTTGTGATGAGCAGTACACTATAGGCTATTGGCCTTTCTACAAGTGCAGACCCCATATTAATTATTCATAATACTACTGTAGAGTATTCATCTGATTGTGGGTAGGGTTTCCCACTGTGATTTTTCCCTTTCCGAGTTTTCCACATCAAAATATTGGTGTTATGTGTGTTGTACTTTCATGTTATGGGTTAAAGTACAAAGTTGTGTCACACTTTTATAAAGGAAATGGTCAATACTGATTCAACTTTTAAAATTAAATCAATAGAAAGTGAAATACACGTTTTAAATTTTGAAATGATGTAAACTAATAAAATTTATATTCGTATGTCTATTTTATATTTGTAATTTTAATAAAAAATTTTAAAATTATTTGAATGTAGTTTTTAATAGAGTAAACACTATAATTCAGCTATTGAAAATATGCTGAATTTGAAATTACACAAGCCACCACACTTTATTTAGTAAATTTTACCTTTTTTTCTTGATTTTTTCTTTTTATATTTATAACTTGAAACTTTAGTGCATGGATATATTTTTTATTGATTTTTATAAATACATATTTTTCAATAAATTTGAAAACTTACGTGTGTTGAAATAAAATGCTTTCCAATTCCCACCACTTTTTTTCTTAATTAATTATCCAAATTAGAAAATAATTATATCATCTTGACATAGATTATTTTCTCTACTACATATTTTTTTCAATTTTTTTAAATAAATTTTAGTATTTTTCCTTGACAAGATAATCAACCTTATATTTTAGTGTTGATGACCTAATTTCAATAAAAAATAAATATAAAATATAAAAAACTAATTAAAATATTAAAAGGTATATATTTTGGAAAATTCACTTATAGATTTATAAAGGGTATTTTTACATTTCAAAAAAAAAATTATTTATAAGAGTAGGAGTTGTTGAAACATCGAGTTTTACTTTTTTTTGTAATTAGACCAAAATTAGTATAAATTATACATTTAGTAGACACTTCCGATTGAAAACGTTGTGGCCCATATATAAATTAGCTATAATGAATCTATATAGACCATATGTTTGAAAAAAATATTTTTAGTTAGAATTACTTAAATTCACTTGTGCTGATAAGTTAGCGTGAAACGTGATACGGTTTTGTGCTTTTACCCTTATATCTTTCATTGTGTTGTCCTCTGGTATAAGGTTTATAACTGAATTAATTGTTGTACTTGTGAGTAAACTTATTCACCCCCCTCTCAGTTTACTGCTGGTATCAGATCATTCCAACAAAAACCTCATTGTCTCTTTATTCTAGGTGCTTTGTATTGTATGATCTCTGATTTGATTGTCTTCCACCTATTCTTGACCATGAATGGTACTGTTTCTTGGCATTAGGATTGTCTCTTAATTTGTAATGTCCTATTAAAAAGTTCTTTCACTGTGTTATGTGACTGTAACTTTATGTTGTCATTTGTTTCATGGCATTTCTTTGTCATGACTTCAATCTTCTTCTTTATAGCTATGATTCCTCAGACATATTACTGTGATGTATTTTTATCATAGTATTGTATCTTTTCTCTTGAATGGTTATTGTTTCTTTCTCACTGTCTTGACTTTGGAAAGCTCTTGTTGTTTGCTGCTTTAAGGTCCTTTCTCATCTTTGTATTTCTTTTACATCTTCAAGAATGCTTTTAAAGCTTAATCAAACATGACTGTTCTATTACTAAATCTTGTAGACATGATTTTGTATTAGCCCTTTTGATGTTCTAAGCATTGTTACAACATTATCCATACAACTCTTTATGACTATCTTTAACTGAAACCTTTGAAACCCTACAAAATAGACTTGTCATTTGATCTTGCTATCACTTTGTACATTGTCTCTCCTTTTTCTCTCTTATTCACATGACGGGTCTAGTTAGATATTTTTCTATTGAGTGCAACATTGTTCATTGTTGTATGTTTTGTCATTGAATGGAAATTTATACTATCATTGAGTGACAATATAGGGGACCATGGATGTTGTTGTACTTCATGTTTGCTAGTTGATTAGTGTCATCCTGTGAGTGGTAACTGGTATGATGAGATCAACCCTTGTGGGAGCCCATTTTAACCCACATACTTGGTATTTATAAAATGGAAATTTATCTTATACCTACACAGTGAACAAACAAGTTAGAAAAAAAAGAAGCTCATGCAGCTTCTGACGATTTATCACTTTGATCTCTTTGATTCTCTTGCTTGATCTGATCTGATTTATTCTATTTGTAGTCTGATATATATGTGTATGAGTAGATTTTTAGAGGAATAGGGATCTCGAGCTCTAACACATCTATTCTTCACCCCTTGCAGGTTTTCTAGGAGCATGAAAAAATAACAATGCAGCTTCAACTAACCAATGGTTCATCATTCAAAGGCAATGATGAATCTTTCTTTCTCTCTCATTCTATTTATACATATGTTTATCATTCTACTTGTTGCACTTACCAGTCATACCCACAACTTATGTGGGTAACCTTAAACATTCTTGTAAATAAGAAGATATTTCTATGCAATCTTTTGATGTCATTTTCTTGAAAAATACTTGCATAAAGAAATAAACTTCCATTTTGAAATCATAATGTGCAAAATGAAGATTTCTATGAAATTTTTTTGTGTACCTTTCTTCATCTGCAATGTGTAAGGCCTCATTAGGCCACCAAATTTAGCTGTAGAAAATTTTTGGTATCAAGGACACTACATTGTTGTTTAGATGTTGTCATTGATGGTAAATGGAGTTAGATATCCAATCTGAAGTTTGTATAGCAGAAGAGATATTTAGGTCCGGTGAGGTCCGATGAGATAGAACAGTGTATCCAACAATGTACAATATTTTGGTTGGTAGATCATTTGTGTTGAATTTTTTATGTTGTGGATATCAAAGAAGAATTTTATATGTGTAATATGCCTTATTCCAGGTTTGTGCCCTTTGGTGTTAAGCTTGGAGTGATTTGGAAGGTCTAGTAGACAAGTTTTCTGGCTAGAACACTGTTTATTAGTAGTAACCTGTGGATATTCATTGTGTGGATCGTGCAGAGTAATTTTGGTGATTTTTTGTGTCCGAGGATGTTTAGTCAAAATGTGGGAAGCGTGTAAAAATTTTCTTTGGTATGTATCATTGTTTTGGATTAGATTGAGTTGACTTGGGTAAAACGTTTCATTTGCATGTTATGCATTTTTGGGCCGACATTTAAAAAATTTAATTTGATGTTGCTTATATATATGAGCAATTGATTTGATTATTTTTAATATCGATGGTTATGTTGGAAGTGTGTATCAGCTATTGTGCATAGTTTCACATGAGAGGTTGAAATATTTGTGCTCCAAAATACAACAAATATTAGAATAGAGCAGTATAGCATAGCAGAGTAAGATTATGTGTTTTGTGCTTAACCAGAACTATACTCAGGCATTTGTTGATTCTATTCAATAGTTCAAACCTTCTTGTATCTTTTGTAATAATTTTATAAGGTAGTGAGCCTTCTGGGGTTGTAGCCCTTATTATAATTTGAACAATGAGATCTAGGTAGTGTGCCTAAATGCATGTGCATTCCCCTCATGTAATATTATTATACTTGTAACAAGGTATATTAATATTTGTGGGAAATATGTTGGATTTGGTTAAGTGTTGTCATTGATGTCAACACTGTATCTCAGTTGGATATGGTTCTGTTGGAATCCAAGAACACTGAGGGGGGGAGGTGAATTAGTGTTCTACTGGTTAGACTGCCTATTATAGTAATTTTAACCTTATTAACAGATCCACTTATTAACCAATATGCATAAAGAAAGTAACAAGAAGTAATATCAATGCAACCACATGAATCAACACCATAACACAGATATTTATGTTGGTATTATGGATGACTTTGTCATGTGTTGCATTGGTTTTGTCATTGATGTCAACACTTGTCTTCTTGGAGGTTTACATTATGTTCATCGGTATGGTTAGTGGCTTATGCACAGTCACCGGTATGTGTTCACCAGCAGGTTATATTGTTCACCGACAGTGATGATAACTTGAAGATCATTTGGTTATGTCAAAGACATGGATTGGAAGTTTGGATTTGTTGTTTTTCTTATTGGTCTTATCGGGTTGATAGATATGCCTTGACCAACAAATAAGTTTAGGTTATGGACCGGTACATGTTATCTATTCCAGATCAGCACAGCACGTCATGGAGATTGTTTTATTGATTGGTTATTGTGGTAAATGTTTTGAGCCGACATTTTGTATTGCATCAAGACTTATTTGTAATTGATTTAAATGTAATATCTTTAGTGAACCAACCTATTCATTTGGTCTTAGGTTTTGTATAAATGATTGTAAGATCTTATTGAAGATCAGGGAATATAGTTATGGTATGAGTGTATTCGTATATTGAAGAGCGAAAATAAGAAGATCCTTGTGTGAATCATACAAACATTATTTGAAGGTTGAAGGAAGGTTATGAAGGTGTATTAACAGTCATGTTCAAAGCTTAATTGGTACTGAATCCAACATTGGAGATGCTATTTTGAGCAGTACATTATCATTGGATTTAACCATCCAATTGTGTAGTCAGTGTGACTCCTATTTTGTGATTGAGCAGTGAGCTCTAGGCAGTTAGCCTTTCTGCATGTGCAAACCCCATTTGTATACACATACTATCTGCAGTAGTATCATCTGATTATGGATAAGGTTTCCCACCATGGTTTTTCCCCTACCGGGTTTTCACGTCAAAATATCTGTGTTATGTGTTGTGGATGTTGTTTCTCTTTATGTTTCATGCATTAAGTTAAACCGGTACTGCTATATCTATTAATCTGTTTTACTGGAACTTAAATTTTGTTTACAAGCATTAAGTTTGAATTGGAATAACTTTCATTTGGATTACAATTTATTAACAACTGGTTCACAATTGATTCACCCCCCACTCTCAGTTGTCCTTCCTAGTGTGTGTGTATAAAAAATGGACCTGTATCTGTATCTGAAATGCACAACACTTCAATTAAGTCATTAGATACATGGTTAGTAAATCAATAATCAATGAATAATAAACTATTACAAAGCGACCCATTGCCTTCTAGTAGATGCAAGTTTAGATTGCTCTCAGATTGCTAAGTTATCCAGTGACTAGACAACACCTAAATGAAGGATTTGTAAATCTATATGAGCATGAATATGAGCTAAATGGATGCAAGATTTAAGCGAGATATGCAAGATTAATCTAACATGATTTAAAAAATATATGAATATTTAAGCTAAGTGATTTAAATAATATGAAATAACTAATATGCAATATCTCAATGCAAATTCTCAATGAACCTAGAGCAAAAAAACATAATAACAATATATTCTCCAGGATCCTTTGAATGAGAGATGAGAGCTTGAATTTATAGAAAATTCAGAAAGAAACCAACGGTTGAGATCAAATGATGATGGGCAATGAAGATTTTCCAAGAGGAAGCACAATCCAAGTGAATTGATGTGATTATATTATTTTCTCAGTTTTAAAGGAAATTGAACTAAAATTAAGATAAAATTAGAAAAAACTGATTTATTCTCTATTTCAATTTTAATATTTAATTGTTTTAATTGTTTTCTTTGAGATTATTTATCAATTTTTTATTTGTTTTTTAAGATTATCTCCAATTGATTTATTTTCTCAATTTTTAATTCTTTTTTTGGTCAATTAATTCCTTTTTTGATGATTTAATGGCAAATTGATTTATTTAATTAAATATGCTAAGATGTTCAATAAAATAAATAGGATAATTGTTTAAAAAATGATTTACTTGGAATGATTAATTAATTAAATAAATATTTAATTAATATTGAGTTATTGATTTGCCATGTGACATTGATGATTAAAGAATTAATTGTGTGCTCAAGATTCATTTATATGCCTTTGGTTAGGACCTTGGTGATGTTGTCGAGATTAGGGGCTCATGGTTTCGATGACCATTTTTAGGGTATTACATTTGCCTCTCTTTGAATTAATGTGCGAGCAATGCGTTGGTTCAAAGAAAATTTGATGTCTAGGAGATACCAGTTCTGAACTTGATTGATCACAAACCAGATGAAGAGGGGGGTATTCAGTTTGTTTTGAAGCGATGAAACTGAACAAATTTGATTAAAGAAAAACCAATCCCGAACTTGATTGAACTAGGACCAATTAAGAGAAAAAGATACCGAACTTGAACTTGATTGATCAAGAAGAAGATCTTACTGATCTAGAACTTGATTGAACTAGACACATTGAGACAAGAGAAAAACCAATCTTGAACTTGATTGATCAAGATACAATGAGCGAAGATAAACTATCCATCTTGATTCATTGCGATGAAACTAAACACCTACTTAGATTGAGCATGATCGAAGATACTCTTTAAACTCTTGATTGAGTTTAAACAAATAATCATCTTGATGAAAAGTGATGAAACTGATTAATGTTAAGAGACTGATTCAGACAAAGACAATATCAGCTTGATTTGAAGTGATGAAACTGATATGCCCCTAGAGATTGATTTGATGAAGCTTAGCTACTTGACTTGTAACGAAGACTTTTGAAAGAAATTATTGACTTTGAGTTCATGAGTATGCCCCCTCAGGAGAGAAATCGAAAGATAGCGAGGGTTGCACAATGATTTTAAGAATTTATTTTGAGTGATTATAAGTTATTTGAGCACAAAGTTTAATGTTGAAGATTAAAATCAGAGTTAATGTGAGAATTAAATTGATATTTAGCATTGATTAACGAGAAGTTGAGCGCAAATTGAAGAAGAGAATGAGCAGTTGATGAAAGCGCTAAGTGGTCAACGTCATGAAATTACGATGAGAGAATTGACGTCAGATTTCGATTTCGATCCCGGAAAAGGACTCAGGATAGCCGATTTATGAGCTCTTGATTTGATTTCATCGTAGTTGTGTTGATTGATTTATGAGATGTCCTTCTATATTCTTTATTCTATATGTATGCATATCTTTTCAGTATAGATGAATGAATGCAAATGGAATATGGATGTTTATTTTTTATTTTTTTTATGCAAATAAATGAGGAGAATGCTCAGTAACTAGTAATGCAAATGTTTATTTTTCTTCATGCAATAATATGAATGCAAATAAGTATAACATTAAATGTATGGATGTATAGAAGATGCTCATGTATGCAACTAACATCTCAATACACAAGTACTCGATCGGAGAAATGATGATGAAAAAGAGACCACTTAGGTGAGAAATGATGAATGCTTCAAACTCTCATTTAGAAGATAAAGAGATCATTGTTATTATGCCCAAATCACTCGAAATGTATAAAATTTAGAATGAATGCAACCTAAACCTAGTCACTGGATTTGGAATGCTTAATTTTCATCACTGAGCATTTTACAAACATAGCAGGCAAAATAGAGTTCCTTCCTTTTCATATGCAATATTAATTATCTTGTCTGCAATGACCCTTTGTTCATTCATATCCTTGGACAGATTATGCATGCATCCGGATTTCACATTAAATAATTTCCCTCAAAACAGACAAAGAAATGACTCCAACCTCCCTATAGCATATAAATAAGTGAAGTCAAGGTATGTGTGGCGATTTCACCTTGATGTGAAGGCACTTATCACAGACACCCAACTAATTAGATATTTCCAAATCATCAGATTCATTCCTACAAGTAGAAAACAATGAAAAGTATTATGTCCCCAATCCTTGCTCCTCTTAGTCAAGATAGACTTCCTCAAGTTACTCAGAGGGATAATAATTGAAAACCAATATAAAAGACAACACACAAAGAAAATTTCATGCATAGCTCAAACTGTTTAGTGATTGTTTTCAGTAATGTTGGTTTTCTTGTGTACTCAGTGATAAAACTCTTCAGTAGTCAGGAGACAGGTGACTGACTCAGAGTGGACGACCAGGTTTCACTGATGTAAAGTTGACTTGGTTGATATTCCTTAGGACATGTAAATTGATCAGTCGATTACCCTAAGACTAGGTCAGTGATCGGTTTCAAGCCATGAGGGTTCTAAAAGAACCAGGATGTCACAAAACTGACTAAAAGATATGCACAAGTGAAAGCAAAGATGCAAGAAAGTGGGATTGAATACAGGAAAGGCTAACGTTTCTTTGATAGATAGAGCACTTGAGTACAAGAGGCGCCTGTTTACCAAGTTTTCCCCTGCTTGGCAAAGATCCCTTTTTTTAGGACTTTTTCTGATTTTTAGGATTTCTTCAAGACTTTTTCTGATTTTTAGGATTTTGTTTAGGACTTTTTAGGATTTTTAGGATTTCTTATGACTTTTTAGGATTTTCAGGATTTCTTAGGACTTTTTCTAATTTTTAGGATTTCTTCAGGACTTTTTATGATTTTTAGGATTTTGTTCATGACTTTTTATGTTTTTTATGATTTTTTAATGTTTGCCCCTAGTGTCTAGCAAGGAAAAAGGGATTTTGAGTACATGAATGGATAAGTGAATGATGGTGGATACTTTCAAGGACTATCTCACAATGTTAACCCAGCACAAGGACCAGATATAGAAATGTACAACAAGGATTTTAGTGATGTAAAGCAAGGATTTTAGCGATGTAAAACAAGGATATAGCATAATGAAGCCATATGGTCCAAAGAAGTGGCCATGTCAAGAGGTTTGTGGAAAGCATGTTTTTGCATTTTGTCCATAGTGTTGATCAAGATCAAGGAATAGATCTGGATAGGGGATAAAGAGGATAATCAAGATCAAAGGTGGTAATGAATGATGTAAGCAAGCAATGGATAGGAGCTAAAGGGTCTGGATCAAGTGTAATAGATAGGACACATGAAGCCTGCAAGGATCCCTAACCTTGTCAAGATCAAAGGTGGAAAAGGGATATGAATGTAGATAGAGAGAATGAGGGATAATGGAGGATGAAGGATAATAGATGGATGTAAATGGATGGAACTTTCCTTGTGTAAAGTGCAAAATGATAATGGATTACGCATGACGCCTATTTTCTAGGTTATCATCATGGTACTTGCCCAAGGCACCACAAGAAGTGGTTTTCACTCGTGGACAAAATTATTTCTCTTTACTTTTTTTTTTTTTGGAAGATAATGGAGGCATGATAGGGGATGGAAGAAGGAACCCAATGTCTCGCTCTTTGGATGGTACCCTTGGAATAATTGTGTATGGCTAGATGGAAATGTTGGAAAGATCAACATTGGCACACATATTGAGGGATGGTGGACATATGGAAGAGAAGTGAATCTTAGAGTTTGAGATTTGAATGGAGGAAAGGTTACAAATTTTGGGGCATAAGTACCCAAAATGGATGAAGGAGGTGATGGAGGAATAGACTCGGAAGGTTTGGAAGGAGGAACAACAATTTTGGATGCCAATTTTGATTTTTCTTTAGACTTTTGTGCTTCAAGTAGCCACTTAGGGATCCACATGGCTTTTGATTTTTGATGCTTTTGTAGTTCCTTAGAGTGCATTTCTTGTACAAGTGCCTTAGGAACCCATATAACTTTTGACTTTTCTTCTTTCTTTGTGGTCCTTCATGGCATTTTGTATTTTTATTTTTCTTTTTGGATCATATTTTTCTTTGTTTTGACTTGTCGATTAGATGGGACATGTTGATCCTTGAATACATGTAGATTACTTGACTTATGACTTTTATGCTTGGTATCCAAATTGCTTGGAGGGAGATGCGTGGATAGATAGGAATGATATGGAGGTCTTTTAGATGGATGGAAGGTACTCGAAGATGTGTGCCTTTGTTGATCCTGCATAAGGGATGGAGGGATAGAGGGACCTAGAATGGATAGAAGCGATGATGGGGAAAGCATATATTTGGATTTAACTGGAGAAATGTAGGATTTATGAGAGATACCAACATCTTGATAAATGTCCCTAAGGCAATGAGCTTTAATATTTTGTGTAATATGGAGGGGTTCTTGCTTGTGGAGATTTACCCCTTTGCTTTTATAAATATTTTGACTTGTAGGATACACTTTGCTTTGGAAAGAAGGCAGGAGTCCATTATGAGATGGAGGTGGAATATAGGGAATGATTGGATCATGAGAGGGATTTGTAGGCATGATGGATCCTTGAGGTGAATATGGAGGATTATGAAAAGGAGATGAAGGGATACTTTGATCTTGACATTGAAGAGGACCATTGGATAGAGTAGGAAGGGTGTTTGACTCTTGATTTTGAATAGGACCATTTGAAAAGGTGGAAGAGGCATCATGATCTTGCTTAGGAAGTGGATTATGAATAAGATTTGGAAGGATGCTTTGCTCTTGAGATGGAAGGAGTTCATCTTGGAAGAAATGGAAAGGTATAAGGGGATCATCATGGGATTCTAGTGAAATAGGATCTTTTTCAATCATTAGATGGGATTGAGGAGTTTTGGTGTCTTGATCTTGATTTATGATAGGACTTGTTTCTTCATTTTTTAGATTATCCTCTTGACATGGAGTCACTTATAAGGAAGGGGTAATATTGTTGATATGCATGGAGGATTCTTGGAAGGTGTTCATGTTTTGGCATGCTAGGGAAGCATTTTGAGTGGGACTCTCTAGAGTGGGTACATTTGGAATTGGAGTGCATGATGGCATAGGATCTAGGATTTTCAAATCTTTAGGGGAACTTGTATCAATATTGGTATTAACTTGGATTTCTATAGGAGACAGCCCTTGAAGGTAAACATGAGAAGTTTTATTGTTTGAAGGAGATGGTATGGATTGTTGCTGAGAAGTTTTAGGAGATGAAGGCATCATGGAAGGGATGGAGGCCACATATGGAGCCTTGCTAGATATATGTTCATGATTTTGATCATGCTTAGAAGTAGTTCCTTCTTTTTCTTTAGGTGAGTCATTAGGATCTTCAATTTCAATAACACCATTATCAATGAGATCTTGAATCTTATATTTTAATTCCATGCATTTAGAAGTCTTATGTTCATTTTATCTATGATATGCACAATACTTACTCACAAATTCATAGCCCCATGTGGTCTTTTTAGGAAATATGATAAGATTATACTCAAGAAGCTCTTCCAAAGTCGACTCAATAGATTGCCCCAAAGGTGTAAATTGTCTATCTAGAGGATATTTGGAGGAAATGTCTTTATGTATTGGTGAAGGTGTCTTGTGAGCTTGTTTGAGACTTGGATTTTGATTGTTAATTATTTGTTGGTTTTTTATTGTCAAATCATATAATCGTTTTAGCATTCCTTGAAGTTTCTCACTCTTGATATCATGCATTTGTTTCTCAAATAAAGTCATTGATTTATTTTGTTGGATTTTCATGTCATATATTTCTTTCTTGATATCTTGATTCATTTGAGCCAAGGTATCCATGGGAATTGGAGCTAAGGGAGCCATGGGACTCTTACTTTTGTCAAAATTTTTAGAAGAGCTTCTGGTTTGAACATGCATTTACAACCAATAGGACCAAGAGCTAGATGTGTTGCAGAAGTCAAGATCAAATTGTAGCTAGTTATTAGTTTAACATAGTGATTGAGTGAAGTAACTAAGATCTGGTATAGTTTTAGGAATTATCTATCCTATGTAAGAAGTTATCTAAGTTAATTTAGGCTTGATAAGATGTTGTTTGAACTAGCTTAGAGATGATCGACAAAATCGTGCAATGCAATGGCATGGGTACACTATCAAGACTATTTATGCTCAGAATTATGATGTCCAGTTGTATGCTCGTTGTAGACTGATCTAGGAAGGTTTGACTATTTTGACTGATAAGAACAGGAATTGATACAACAAAGTTTGTAGGTCCAGACAATGGGTTAACAATTACTAAATGATAAAGATAGTATTTCGTATGAGTTTCTGCTTGATTTTGTACGATAGTTGGGTAGACTCTAGATGATAATCTACTGACTCTAATGTATATTCATATGACAAAGGATTGGACAGAGACGAGATTCTAATAGATAGATTTTCAATGATTGACAAAGACCAGTTTTTGATGTTTGACAGAGACCAGTTTTCGACACGGATAGTTTATCACTGAGTTACTGATTTGTTTTCTCTAGTTTTAGTATTTCAGTTTTAGTTTTAGGAATAAAAATATACAAAACATGCAAGATATATAATAATTCAATCACAACACACTAACCCTATAGAAGTTGCCTTAGAGAAGAAAAAATTTGCTTGCTGACTTAGGTACACACCCAATAGATAATCAGAATATGGCCCCTGAGTCTCAAACAATGGATTCTCAACGACATATTAGCTGAATCCAAATGCTAATGGGGGCACGATATGGCAAGTGTCTTGGGAGAGTTACTATCTCTCTTGCACAAATATTATCCCCCTTTCAGAGGTGAATCAGGTAGCCTCTATCTTATAGTTTTTAGTAAGGGTTTCGTTCAAAAGGACCGCCTGACTGTCACACAAGCATGATTTATACCATGAGGCCCTAAAAGATGCTCAACATGAGACACTCCTCATAAATGAAGCAGTGCTACCGATTATTCCATCTCCTAGGACTTTCACCCCAGAAGCATTTTATTATAGTGAGTTGGATTCCTAGCTTTGGCTAGACTCACTTGGGTCATTCCCTCTCACTGAACGTTAGGGGCTTCTCGGGAGGTAGGCCCTCTAAAGGTATCAACAGATCTCAAACTCTAATAGAAAAAATCTCAAGTTTTGGATTTTTGATTTTCCAAATGGACAAGAGCATACTCTCCTACTCTAGATTTCTCCTAGAAACATGTAAAAGAAAGTTCTTTCCCTTATATAAATTGAAGTGTTCCTAAACAGATTAAGAAGACAGAATGCTTGTTTGTATCTCTAGAGGCAACCTGCAAAACAAAGATATTAGTAGTTTGAGTTTATAATCTTTGGCAAGCATATGTTTAATGATTGAATTCTTTGTCAAGTGGACTTGAAAACATGAAAAGCCCAAGATTAGTTGCCAAAATAACATAAAAAAAATCATCAAAAGAAAATTATAGCATGCAAAGTATAAATTAAACTAATCTAACAAGAATTTCCATTTTTTATGACTATCCTAGTTATGACAGTTTTGCTAGTACTGCACTCTATCATTTATAACTTTCCAACCAGACATAATTAGGCAAATCTCTTCAGTGGAGATGTGGAAATTTTGGTTTGACACAACATATAAAAATTATGTTTAGATCCAACAGTTCAATAAAAAGTCATGCCCTCCGAACAAAGACCATTTTTTACTGTCACAGAAGAATAAGTAAAATGATACTACTGTACTTTGTCATTCATAACTTTCAAACCATAAATCCTTAGAAAAATCTATTGGGTGAAAATGTAGAAAACTTGGTTTTCAACAACATATCAAAAAATTGGTTTAGATCCAATAGTTCAATAAAACGTTATGCCCTCCACACAGAGACCATTTTTGACTATCATAGAAGAATAAGCAAAAAGAAAGATTTTTATTTGGAAATTTAACACATGTTTATTAGTTATAAAAACCAAACATTAAATTCGTTCAAGAAACATTAGAAATATTTTAGTCATAGGTTCGAGCCCCACGATGGGCGCCAAAAATGTTTGTGTGAAAAGTGGACCTGTATATGTATCTAAAATACACAATACTTCAATTAAGTCATTAGATGCATGGTTAGTAAATCAATAATCAATAAATAATAAATCATTACAAAGCGACCCATTGCCTTCTAGTAGATGCTAGTTTAGATTGCTCACAAATTGCTAAGCTATCCAGTGACTAGACAACACCTAAACGAAGGATTTTTAAATTTATATGAGCATGAATATGAGCTAAATGGATGCAAGATTTAAGCTAGATATGCAAGATTAATCTAACATGATATAAGCAATATATGAATATTTAAGCTAAATGGTTTAAATAATATGAAATAACTAATATGCAATATCTCAATGCAAATTCTCAATGAACCTAGACCAAAAACAACATAATAACAATATATTCCCCATGATCCTTTGAATCAGAGATGAGAGCTTGAATTTATAGAAAATTCAGAAAGAAACCAATGACTGAGATCAAATGATGATGAGCGGTCAAGATTTTCCAAGAGGAAGCACAATCCAGGTGAATTGATGTGATTGGATTCTTTTCTCAGTTTTAAAGGAAATTGAACTAAAATTAAGATAAAATAAAAAAAAACTGATTTATTCTCTATTTCATTCAATTTTAATATTTAATTGTTTTAATTGTTTTCTTTGAGATTATTTATCAATTTTTAATTTATTTTTCAAGATTTTCTGCAATTGATTTATTTTCTCAATTTTTAATTCTCTTTTTGGTCAATTAATTCATTTTTTGATGATTTAATGGAAAATTGATTTATTTAATTAAATATGCTAGGATATCCAATAAAATAAATAGGATAATTGTTTAAAAACTGATTTACTTGGAATGATTAATTAATTAAATAAATATTTAATTAATATTGAGTTATTGATTTGCCATGTGATATTGATGATTAAAGAATTAATTGTGTGCTCAAGATTTATTTATTTGCCTTTGGTTAGGACCTTGGTGACATTGTCAAGATTAGGGGCTCATGGTTTAGATGACTATTTTTAGGGTATTACACCCAGGACCTAACAATTTATACATAGAAAAATTCAAAGAGGAAAAACCAAGGTGGGATTGGTGACCAAGAATATCCACTAGCCAAATGAAAAAATATTACAAGAGGGGCCTACACATGCAAGAAGGCACACTTCCTAGAGCACACTGATCATCACAAAAGAACCCTCACTAACTGTAGATCCAAATACTGGATTACAAATAAAAACTGAACTTAGAATACATATCTTCTATGTTGGATGAGTTCTGGTTAAAGCATTATCTATACCGGTTATACTATAACCTCCCTTACCGGTATCCTATATCACTTCCGAATCCTGTAGAACAATAATCAAGACTGATTGCAAATCTTTACATTGACGTTCTATCGATCAAGATAACATCATAAAACCTTTCACATTGTTTATCTGTTATATCTCCCATATATTCACATCATACAAAATGACCTAACCCAGATTGACTTATATACCCATCTACATGAATAAACACAAATTTCTTATGTCATCTTACAAACATATTAGAAAAGATAAGACACATGTCAACCCTGATAAAATATAAACATAAAAGAATATGATCATTGTCGCTTCCATGCTTGCTAGATCAATCTCCTATGTTGGCCTTAGAATACCTATTTTAAGTTAGTCAGTTCCTTGAATGTCAGTTACCTTGATTGCCGAATCTCCCATGAAGTGTGTTGCCAACAATAAAAACACTTATAACCCGAATGAGTGTCAATTGCCAACAATCTACCCCTTTGGCATTGATGGCAACACTCATGTGAAAAATTAATCGTTGAAGTGTTGTATCAGTTTCCATCCAATAACTGATCTCCCAAAGTTGATCTTAGAAGACTACTCCCCTTGAGCTATACATTACTTCTTATGTCCCTAGACATTTTTCACATCCACCTCTCCCCCTTTGACATCAATGCCAAAGACCAGGGCAAAAAGAATAAGAAATGAAATTTTGTACAAACCAAAATTTGATTACTAGATCTAGATATACTTGAAAATATCTGGATCAGCACCCTTCAAAAATGTCAAATAAGCATCCCGGCCGGATTTAAAAGTTCCCAAAATAGATGCAAACCCATTCAAAATGTAAGCATGTAGTTCTTCCTCTTGTAGGGTTTCCAGTGTGGGTAAACTCATATGTTCTATTTATTCATGCTTATGAAGTAACAAAGTATTTATCTAGGGACTTACCAAACCTCTCAACTCTCTAGCCCACTAGATTAACTTGTCTTTTTCCTTCTCCATGGATCAAATTTTAGACCTTAAAAGAAAAATATGACCATCAACTATGTTGGTCAATGATTCAGTACCATCAAAACTGACTGCAAGTTGTTCCAACATGTCCTTATCCTCCTTAACCTTTTTATCCAGGTGTGCTATTAGTTTTTTTGTGTTAGTACAAGACCGGTATATTCGATTGCATTGATGAAGAGCCTCATCAATCCTTGTCATCTCGTCTGTTAGCTTAGCCTTATCGGATGTGATCATGTTATCATAGGTGACCTTCCTAGATGCATTATACATTTCCACCAACTATCAGTTTGACACTTGTTGAAAAGTTTTATACTCTTTGGCAATGTGCTCAGTCAAACCTTTCAACATAGTAGATGGACTAGCTACCTGATCAATCTTGCATTCTAGTGCAAGTTGCTGCAAAATAGGAATAGTTTTCTCAATAACCTGCTTATCTTCTGACCCTTCCTTCCTTAATTTCTAAGTTGCAACAAACATTAAGTCAAAACTGCTTAGCTTCTCAATGTTCTTATTTCCAAGACAACCAAAATATTCTTGACTGGATTATTCAAGTGCCAACAATGAGGGACCAACAGCTGGTGAAGGTGTCTGTACCTGGACCTCAGTCTGATCAACTTAACTTTCTACCTTTTGATTTAATTTATCCTTTATCTCCTCAGCACCAGTGGCTTCACCACTTGGTGTAGTTATTTCAACTACCTCAACCTCATGAAATTCAACTATATCAACATCAATTACCAAAGGATTATCTACTAGTTTATTGATCTCAACATCCAGTACAAGTGTAACTACCAGAGGAATGTCCTTAGATGTTTTTCATTCCAAAACCTGTGAATGTCCACCTAGTATAACTTTACCTTTAGAATCAAATGGGATATCTGGAATGTCAAACTTAGGTAGAATATCCAGTGATGTAAAGAAACCTGGTTTATCCACAAAGAATTTAACCCAAGCCTCATGAGTTTCTTTTATAGTTTCATTTACTCTTCCCACCATAAGACTTATATGTCAATCTCTACTCCGGAAAATTCTTTTATTAGAAAACTCTAGACATTGTTCCATCTCTTCATCCATTATAGCACCTCAAACAATTAGCAATTCCTAAATCTTAATATGCTTATCCTCCTCAATAGTCAATAAACTCCTAGCATCTAACTTATTATACAAATCTATTAGTATTTGAGTCTCAATTTCAATTAAATCTTTCTTATATATGTCTAAATATAACAAAACTGATTCCTCAATCTCATTTTGTTCCTTGTCATCCATATCACCATAATAGTGTTGTATGTTACTTAAAATACTATCTGTTGTGATTTGATCAATCAGTTCAACAACAGAAAGAGGTGCAATAACCTTTACACTTTTACGAGATTCAAGAGAAATATCTAGATCTGATATTTTCTTACCAGGGGTGAGAGAAGACTCCTTGGCCAGTTTCCTTTTCTCACTAGGCTTCCTCTCCTTCAAAATTTTCTTCTTATCTATTAGAGGAGTGATTGTGGATTTCTACAACTTCCCTTCCTTGAGCTTCTTCCTCTTAGATAAACCCTTTCTGGTTCCTACTGCTAGAGAAGCCTGAACAACTACTGGAGGAGATGTCTTTTCCAAACCAATGATTTGTTTAATTTTAGAGGATATCTTCTAGATAAATTGTCCAATCTTCTTGATTTGTCCTTCCCTTTTATTCTTTCCAAAACCAATCTTCACCTTAGATTCCTTTTGTTTAGCTATTCCAAATGTTTTCTCCTTCTCATCAACTAAGGCATTTATAAGCATCGTGTTATAAAGGTCCAAGATCTATGCATCAACCTAATATCCCATCTCAGTAACCTAGAGAGTCCTAGGTTGCACTGCCTCCATCAAAGTTTCATCCTTTTTCACCATGAAGCATATGTCAATAGAATATTTATCAACAATATGATTAGGGATCATTTCCCTCTTCTTCATAGCTTTCTGAAATGCCTTGAAATAACCCCACAAAATGGAGTCCTTATCCTGTCTCAAGTTTCTCAATGCATCCTTGATCTATTTACCTAATGGTATATCAAAGGCCCATTTACTCTTACCAGATCTTGGTATCTCATTCCAAAAGAAAAGCATCAAACAAAGAATGAGATTTCCATACTAGAATGTACCTTTCTTATCTCCCTTAATCTTTCCCAAATTAGAAATTTACTCAACACAAATCCATGACAAAGATCATATTTCTTTTTTTCTTTCACCATCTTGTGTGCATAGAAAATATAGGAACTAGATGTTAGGTCCCAGAGACAACTGAGAGGTGGGGGGTGAATCAATTGTCCAATAACCAAAATTAACTTAACCAAAACTTAATGCTTAAAGCCGGTAAACCAAAATTTATGCCGGTAGATAGTTTTATCAATTAATTGCAGTACTGGTAAAGATTAACGCATGAAACAGAAAGACAATAACATTCACAACACATAACACAAATATTTGTATGTGGAAACCCTGTAAGGGGAAAAAACACGGTGGTAAGCCTTACCCACAATCAGATGATACTACTGTAGATAATATGTGTATACAATATGGAGTCTGCACATGCAGAAAGGCCAGCTGCCTAGAGCTCACTGCTCAATCACAAAATGGGAGTCACATTGACTACAATTGGATGGTTAAATCCAATGATAATGTACTACACAAAATAACATCTTCATATGCTAGATTCAATACCGGATTAGCTCTGATTATCTTCTCAAAACCTTCCTTCAATCTTCAAATGATGTCTGCATGTATAGCACTGCTGATTTTCGCATATACCTTATTACAATATTTTTTTCTTATCGCCTTATAATCTCACAAATGAGATCTTACATATATACCATAACCTAAGACCAATTAAATAGGTCGGCTCACTAAAAGATATTACAATAAAATCAATTACAAATAAATTGATAATCGATGCATCAAGTCGGCTCAAATGCATTTACAATAATAATAAATTATCTCCATAATGTGTCGTGCTGATCTGGAATAGATATTCTTGTCGGTGCATAACATGGACCTATTTGCCGGTAAAAACAAATATGCAAACCCGAATAGACCTATAACCAAATTGCCAAAACCAAGTGATCAAATAATGTCTTCAACATAACCAGGTGGTCTCCAAGTCATTCTAAGAGACAGCGAACAATATAACCTATTGATGAACCAAATACCGTTGACTGTGCATAAGTCTTTGACTTGCCGATGAACAAAACAAAGATCTCCAAGTACTGATAAGTGATGATAGGTGTTGACATCAATGACAATACCATATCAACATATCCAAAATACCAACAATCTCCCCCTTTGGTATTGATGGCAACACAAGATGGAAAAACCATCAAAGTGTCAAAACAGAAATGCCAAAAACCAAAAACCAACAATCTCCCAAAGAGATCATTAACCAGAAATCAAAATACATAATGTCTCTTCCCTAGGAATAATCTTCTCCCAAATAATATATCTCCCCAAAATGTTTTTCCATAATATCTCTCCCCCTTTGAAATCAAATGCCAAAGCAATAGAAAATACCAACTTATTCAATTTATCCAACTACTCCCCCTGAGAAGTAGCTCTCCTCATCAAAGTTGAAATAAAAGATTTCTCTGTTAATTCTGTCGGTTGATGACAAACATCAACTGTCTAAGTCTCTATTGGTGGGGGTAGGACTCCAAGCTACTCTTTGAGATATTCAAACATCTCCTTAGGAAAGGCTTTGTAAAAATATCTACAATCTAGTCTTTAGTATTCACATAAACCAATTTCACTTTTTTTGCCTCAACATTCTCTTTCAGAAAATTGAATTTGATAGTGTAATCACATAAATCTATCCATTTTAATTAAATGAATATTTCATATTCATTTAATTAAAAATCCACTAGCCATCAGTTAATTAAATTTATATTTAATTAATTCATCTTCAATCGTTCTCCTATTAATTAAATAAACTATTCAATTTATTTTAATTAATTCATTAAGCCAAAATTCACAATCAATTAAATGAATAAATTCTATTTATTCAATTTAATCCTCTTTCATCTTTTAAATAAATTAAATAAAATATTTATTTAAATCATTTATTCCTCCCACTTGCATTTTCCTACATCTCCCACTTGCCCTTCCTAAATTATTCTAGAACCTGTCTAATCCTAATCAATTAACCTAATCCATCCCCTAATTATTGTCAAATTCCTAAGCAACTTGGAGTCACTTCTCAAAGACTTCAAAGTCTTTGAAAAGCATTTAATGCTTTGTGTGTTCAATAATTTAGCCTCCAAAGTCTTCTAAACCACTTATGGCTCTTACATGACCATTTATGGTTAACCTCTAACTCAACCCTCATGTGACTCATGTGTCTCCTCAAGCATTTATTGTTTTGATCATGGTTATCGCTTTTACCTTTGCACAAGAGTTTATCCATTGGATAAAAGCTTTATTATTTGAATAAAGAATTTATTCACTCAACCCAACCTTGACCTTAACTCCCAAGTTAACCTTCAGGTCATGTCAAGCATTTGCTTATTCCCTCTCCTCTCAACCTATCTCACATTGGCACTTGTCATTCTGGGATTGGGTTGAAAGTCCTCACATGGATTGAATATCATTCAATCCTGACCCTTGTTGAGATTAATCAATCTCAACCATCCATTTCTCCATTTTTCCTATAAATAATGCCCATTTCTTCATAATCTAGATCCTGAAAAACTTGTATGCATTTAATCTATAGTGAATTTTAGAGAGAGCATTTAGCATAAATCACATATATTGTCATTTTGGACTAAAATAAATCTTATTTCATTTCATAATATATCTAATTAGTTTTTTTTACACTTGCATAGCATAGTTAATCATCTACAATCTTGAACCTCTATAAGCATCCATAATGCAAAAAGCTACTGAGAGCTACACTAATTTTGAACTTGGAGAGGAGAGGAACAAAGGAGAAAGAGCTAAGAGCATGTTAAAAGGAATTTGGAGATGTCTTGTGGTATTTACTTCCATAGTTAAATCCTTTATCATGTTTTCAGTGTCTCTTTTGATATGCCTTCTTAGATTAGTTTTTGGTTGATTAACACTAATGGTTTTTTTTGTGTTTTTGTGTGTTATACGACCACAGGCTTTAGTATAACACTTGTCCATTTCGTAGAGCATCATTTGGTGAACCTGATGTGAATCCAACACCCAACAACATTTTTTTGTTACAAAAACTAACTTTTTTAACTGTTCCGCTTGACACACAGGTCGCGCTTTGGCTCTTTTGCTCGCGTTTTAGCGCTATTGCAATTTGATATTCTAGCACTATTGTATTTACAATAGTGCCATTGTCTCAAATTTAGCACTATTGTCTGTGATTTAGCTCTTTTGAGTATTAAGTAGTGCTTTTGTCATTGTTTTAGTGCACTTGTTCTAGCAGTTAAAGATTTTAGTTTAGCACGTTTGTCCATGTTTTAGCGCATTTGTGTTAAATAGCACTTCTGTTTTCACACAGAGTAGCGCTATTATAACAGAACGTTGTAAAAAGGCCATGTAATAAATAAAATAAAATTCTTAGGCTTGTGGAAGCCCACCTTATGGTCATATTTTACTAACTTTTGCTTCATGTGTAGGTTTTAAACTAATCCCGTTTGTTACTTAAAAACTTTCATTTAGTGCTCTAAAACTCAAAAAAAACATAAATTTCATTTCTTGCAAGTTGGGATCCATTTTTTTTTGGTGCTCTAAAACTCAACAAAAACACAAATTTCATTTCTTGCAAGTTAGGAACCATTTTGTTTTGGTTCTCTAAAAAAAAACACAAATTTGCTTTCATTGCAAGTTAGGAACCATTTTGCTTTGGTGCTCTAGAGAAAAACACAAATTTGCTTTCATTGCAAGTTAGGGATACATTTTATTTTGGTGCTTAAAAAAAAACAAGACAAATTTTCTTTCTTGCATCAAACTTAAACATCACAATCCACACTTCAATTTTTGTGCAAGTAAAAAGAACAATCAACTTGTTTCAATTTCGCAAAATGATTTTACTTCACACAAACGTGTTTTTCATTAAGTTGACCAGGATTTCAAATTCTAGTTTACTCAAACATATTTCCTTTGAAGTTAAAAAGAACATCATGGTTGTTGGAGCAACATCTCGAATTAGATAGAAAATCATTGCAATGGTAAGTTAAAAAGAACAAGTGTATTTTGTGTTTGGCACACTTGTGCAAAAAGAGTTGGTCAAGTGGTCCTACTTCTAACACACACTATCCTCTCCCTTGGCTTTCATGGCCCTAGGTGCAAGAGAAAAGTGTTAGTAACACTCAAGTTTTATCTTTTTAAGATACTTCGACCCGCTATAGAAATTAGGTGAGAGCGAAAGCTGTAGCCTTGGGTATAGCTGTTCCTACAATGTAACTTGCCGAAAGGACAAATGTGCCCCACCACAAGTTACAAGGCTCTTAAGTGAGTCACTAAAGAATGAACTTATGTCCAAAGATGTCAAAAATTATTAAACACCTTTAAGTAGAAGCCCACCCGTTCTGTTGATTGAGGATATTTGTGATAAATTCAGTTCAAGAGCATAGATGGTTTTGCTCCCATGATACTCACCATACATATTTCCTTGAGTAGAAACATAGCTTTTTGAAAAGTCACTTGTGGCTTGATGAAATTGATGACTCCCCCATCATAGGGATCATCTATTTGTTATGCTTGTGCAAGACTTAGTATATCACATCCTTACCTGCCACGACAGGATTCATAAGGTATGTAGTACCAAAGTCGAAGAAATATCAAGATGTGGGCTGAAATTATCACAACTGGCCATTTGACCTTAGGGATAAAGAGTGTTTGAAGTGTTTTCCCTTTAGTCAAGGACCAAGTGCAAATTGAGCCGACTTCAGGCTTTGGAAAAAAACCTAAAATACATTTGAAGGAAAGGGTCATAAAAATTTCAAAGGATTGGGTTGATCTAGACCCACACCTATTTGTGCCTTTTGAGGCAACATTCTTGTGTTTGTGTGCTTGCTTTGTTTTCTTGTCAAAGAAACATCATAAACCCAAAATCAAAACAAGTATTCATCCAACACAAACATTTTCAAAAAGATCTAACACAAAGAGAAATAACAAAAAATGTATCAAACTATATGACCATTCTTCACATCTTGAGAAAGAAGAATCTTCATCAAAACATCAACTTGAAGAAAAGACCATTAAGCTCAAAAGATCTTACCAAAAGGAGGAAATTCTTCTATCTTAATAGAAAAATCTTTGTTTCTCATAGAACCTTCCTACGTCGCATGCGTCTTTACCTTCAGGGGAAATCAAACAAATTTGATCAAGTGTCATTGAACTGCAGAGCTTTTATGCAATATTGAGCATTGAGTTATCACAAGAACAAAGGAGGCAAAATCAATCCTGATTTCTTTCTCGACATTTGCATCACATATAATGTAGGTTGGGAAGAACCACCAACTCCCGAAAGAGAAGAGGAAGAGTTTGTTCCTTTTATGACACAAATCTTTTATTGAAGTTCACATCTCATCCATTATCATATTCACACATCATCAATCCATTCAAACTCTCAAAACATCAAGAGGTTTGTGTCCTAAGTTCCATTTCAAAATATTGCTTGAAACAAACACAAACACATCACTTTTTAGAGTGTCTCTACATCTAGGATAAACTCATCCTAAGAGACATTTCTACATAGGTTAAAACTAGTCTATGAGTGAATCCTCTCATTACTAGGTAGTTGAGTTTGTAACACATCTCAGATCTCTCTAAACCTTATCACATCAAACTTTGTCAATCAAACACAACAAGCAATTCAAGAAAGAAACTTTGGTAGCATCTACCTTTAGTGCTATAGATCCGTATGCAAAAACACTTCACCAAACATCAATCTTTCATTCAATCACCAACTCATCATCATTTTCGTCAAACTTCAACAGAAACTTGTAAACAAAATGGCTCAGACCAGGTATAGGTCTAGACATCAAGAAATTGAAGAGGAAGAGGAGGAAAATCTTAATGAATTCCAAGAGGCCCTTGGAGGAAATGCAAATGATGAAAATCCAAGTACTCCTACTCCTACAGCAATCGAAAGGGCACAACACAACCCTCTCTTTAATATACATTTTGACAAAATACTCAAGAGCAATGTCGATGCTCACTTTTTAAGACTTGCTCAAGAGGGGGCTAAACTACCCTCTGAATTTGATGTAGCACAACTAAGACAAGCATCAAAACACCAAATTCGTAATGAGGATGAAAGAGGTCGAGAACACATCAGATATAACCTTCATCAAGGTAATCCCCCTCCTCCTCCTCCTCCAAATGAAATAGGCATGTTGTAGAAACAAGTCGAAAATCTCACCCAATAACTTCATAGTGGTGTAAAAACAAATCAATTTTCACTCAATGACATTTGCCCCTATCCCTTTGGTAGGAATCTTCATATCCCACCTTTTCCGTGAGGGTTTGAAATACCCAAGTTTAAAAAGTATAGAGGAAAAGGAGATCCTTGTGATCATGTTAGAGAATTCCATTCAGCTTGCCTCAAAGTGGCATACGAGGATACTTACCTAATGTGACTTTTTCCCCAAAGCTTGGGAGGAACAACCACATCATGGTTTTCCCAATTACCAAGTACCATTAGGATATTTGAAGAACTCATCCAGAAGTTCCTGGAACATTACTCACACAACATTGAACATGATATCACAATGGCTGATCTATGTAACACTAAAAAAAAACCAAGTGAGCTATTTTCAGTCTTTTTGCAACGATGGCATCAAATGTCTAGCAGACGTTCTCTTCAGTTACCTGAACAAGAACTAGTGGAAATATTTATTTCCAACTTAAATGATGAAATGGAATTTCACCTAGATGTAAAAGACACAGACTCTTTCAATGACATGGTCACTAAAGGCTTAAAATGTGAGCGGGCTGTCATCAAAAAAGGGCTTATCAAGATATATAATGAGCCAAAGGATGGCCCTCGCCCATGTTTCAATAGTGACAAGCCTAGCTTTTGGAACAAAAACAAAAACATTGTCAATGACGGGGTTGTGGATGCAAGAACTATCAAAAGTGCACAACCTGTGGTTTGATTTGTAGGATAGAACCCCCCACCCAAGACTAACATAGTTGCTCCTCCAAATCAAGGCCGCAACACATCTCAAGAGGAACCTAGACAACGTCAACAAAATTTTAAAACAAAATGAACATACACTCCCTTAGGGGAACCCATCAAAACAATGTTATGACAGATGGTTTCTCAAAATTTGGTTACCTTACCCAAAACATCAAATTATTAACCTCAGGTCAAACCTTCATGGTGGAGGGATACTGAACATTGTGAATTCCATCAAGGGAAAGGAAATAAAACAAGCAATTGTCACAGATTCAAAGATCTTATTGACTGAGGTGAAATCGAAATCGAAGGCCATGACCCAAAGACAACAAACAATGATCATCTCATGTTTAGAAATCCACTTCCATCACAAGATCAAAGGGGTCCTTCCACTTCAGGGAGAAACACAAATACCACCAATTATACACAAGCTGCATATAATTACACTGTGAATCACCTATATGATGCTAGTGAATAGATTGCAACTATAACCATCAAAAATCTCAGGTCTAGTTGCAATGTTCTTACACGTCATGGTAAGATTACCATAAAAGCGGCTCCACAAGGCACCCCATCTATTCCAAAGTAGTATAACCTTGTGGAATAGTTAGACAAAATGCCCACATTGATATATATCTTAGAGCTATTATACCTATCTCCATCCCATAAAATACTCTTGGATTAAGCTCTCCAAGAGGTGTCGGTCCCTGCAAACCTAAATACAGATTAGTTCCAAGCCATGGTTGGACATCTAAGGTCATCACCTTGTCTCACTTTCTTTGAAAGTGACAACTCCTTCCAACAACCTCACAATGCCTCACTCCACATTGAAGGGTTTATCAATCAACATAGGATCAAGCGAGTCTTGATTGATAATGGAGCAGGCCTGAATATTTGTAGACTACAATTAGTCACATCTTTGGGATATGCAATTGAATCAGTGGATCCCCACAAGAAGATCACAATCAAAGCCTATGATGATGCAGAGGATTTATCCAAAGGAGCTATGGTGCTACCAATCTGAGTGGGCCCTATGGTCAAACACATCATTTGTCAAGTTCTGGACCTTCCTCTACCATACAATTTATTATTAAGAAGACCTTGGATACACGCCATGCAAGCCGTTCCATCCACCTACCATCAGTGTATCAAGTTCCCGCATAATGGTGTAGAAATCATAATCCTGGGCGATGCAAACCCCTTTGCATATTGTCATAATATTGGTCATCAACTAGATATTACTATCCCCAACAATAGAGAAGCCATCTCCTCTACATCATATGTAAGTTTAGCCTCTCTTTCCAGTTCAAACACCCCTATACCCAAGCAAGAGAAGCTCAAGATGAAAATAGCAGAGGAAGGTCCTAGGAATACAATCTTAGCCAACTCTTTTGTGTTGGACAAATGTCCACTTCTCCTAGAACTCATGGTAAACCTCAATGATTACTTCAACAACCACTGATCAAGCCAACATGTACTTTGACATCGTTCATCCTTGGAAAGAGTCAAGAAGAAGAGACCAGAGATGAGGACTTAGCAGAATGGATCTATAAAGATCCTATCACCACGAACATCCCACAAGATAAGCTTCCCACATATCAGTATGGAAAAGGCCTTCTCATTATGCAAAGAATGGGTTATGATTGTCAGAGTGCTCTAGGACCTTGCAAGAAAGGACAACATGAACCGCTGTAGCTGGAATTAAAGCCCAAAGATAACACTAGCCTAGGCTTTCAAAAGAAGATTCTTCCTAAGCTCAAATTCAAAGGGAAACCCAACAAACCACTATATTAGCCTATTATAAAGAGGTCACCTTTGATTATAAAAGCAACATCTAACACCATAGCAACTGCCCCATTGAGGCTAAAAATCCCAACAAAACCATCTGCAACACCAATCATCCCACCAATCAAACCAGCAACCCCATCAACAACATCAATAACACTAATAGCACCATTAGCAGCAACAACTGTATCAACACCCACAATAGTATCAACACCACCAGCAATTCTAGCAGAAGTAGCAGAGTCAACACTACCAATACTCCCCGTATCGGATTCATTAATCCCCATAATCCTTCCTGCAATACCAATCATTTCACCTCTAAAGGTACATCAACTGATCACACCTGCAGTGTTTGACTCAAAGGATATCCCCGTATGGTATAGTAATCAGATACTGGAAAGTGACTCAGAAACTGACTCACATGAGTGGGAATTTGATTCCATATAGCTTAATACTTCAAATAACAAAGACACATCACCACCTCCACCCTGCAAAGACATCCTTGTTTATGAAGAAGCACAGATAAAGACCTCTTGGGTTCCTGAGCTGGAAACATCTTCTACAGACCCTACATCACATCCTACACCTGATTCTAACAAGGAGAGTACCATTAATGACCTTCACCACAATGTCTTAACCCTCACTGATACATCTAACAAACTTAACCTAATCGATGAGGTAATGCCCATTATCCATCCTAAACTCATCAAATGGAACCAACCTAATCCCCCATGTCTTGACCTTTTTCAAAATGATGAGGCGATCATTGACTTTTTGGAACTACAGGATAACATACCAAGCTAAGATCACAAAGCTGGATTTTCCATTGAACTTAACAGCGCAACATACTTTGGGGTGGATGCCAAACCTTTCAGCTACAAAAATATAAAAATAAAACATGGATCTTCTAGTGAAAACCACACTGTGGCACTGTTTGATCCCACAAAAGTAAAAAGAAAAAGCGTATCCAATGGTGAAAACCTTTGAGGCACTGGAGGATGAAAGGTTTGACATTCTCCCCTCTAGTACACAACAGGAATGATCAATGATTCTCATTGGGGAAACAAATGAATACAATGTGGGGACTCTTGAAACTCCTCACCACATACATCTGGCATCTCTTTTAACTCTAGAGGAACAACCTAAGTTTGTAGAGTTCTTCCAAAAATGTTAGATCAACTTTGCATGGTCATACACAGACATACCTGGGCTTGATCTTGATTTAGTCATTCATCACCTCATCGTAGCAGAAGGAGCCAAACCTGTCAAGCAGAAGCTTCACAAGATGCATCCTCAGATTGCAGTACTAGTCAAAGTAGAACTTAAGAAACTCCTAGATGTTGGTTTTATTAGACCAATTGATTATGCAGATTGGATATCCAATATTGTGCCTATGGGAAAACCAAATGGGGGCATCTGTATCTATACTGACTTCAGAGATCTGAACAAGGCATGTCCTAAAGATGACTTCCCCCTACCAAACATCGACATAATAGTGGTCCTAACAACAGGACATGCCATGCTTTCACTCATGGATGGCTTTTCAAGGTACAACCGGATAAAGATCTTACCAGAGGATCAACATAAGACGACCTTCACATGTCCATGGGGAACATACTGCTTGAATGTAATGCCTTTTGGTCTAAAGAATGCAGGAGCAACCTATCAAAGAGCAATGACCACCATCTTTCATGACATGATCCATACCATAATGGAAGATTATATTGATGACTTACTAGAAAAATCACTAACGAGAGAAGGTCATCTAGACATATTAGAGAAAATCTTTGACAAACTGGAACAATATCATGTTCGACTCAACCCAAATAAATGTGTCTTTGGAGTAACCTCATGGAAACTTCTAGGATACATTGTCTCAAGCAAAGGTATTGAGGTCGACCCAGCAAAATTCAAGGAAATCATGGACATGCCACCAACAAATAACATCAGATAGCTATGGACACTACAAGGGCGGCTTCAATTTATCTGAAGATTCATTGCACAATTGGTTGATAAATGTCACCCATTTACACACCTGCTACACAAAAATATCCGCTTTCAGTGGGATGCTAGATGCCAGCAAGTATTCCAAATGCTTAAAGATTATCTCATGAATACACCATTCCTGATCCCACTAGATCCAAGTTGGCCTTTGTTACTCTAAATATCAGCAACAAGTACATCATTGGGTGTACTATTGGCACAACATAATGCAAAAGGGAAAGATTGTTTTGTTTACTACATCTCTCACATACTGGTTGGCTATGAACTCAATTACACACCTATTGAGCGAGCTTGTCTAGCAGTAATCCTGGCAACCACTAAACTAAGGCACTATCTATTGACACATAAAGTACACTTAATTGCAAAGATCGATCCACTCAAATACTTACTCAACAAAGTAGCATTGACAGGCTGCTTGGCCAAATGGGTGATGATTCTAAGTGAATTTGACATCGAGTATGTAGACCAAAAAGCTATTAAGGGTCAATTGATTGCACATCAGTTGGCTGATGCATCACTCATAGGCAATCATCCTCTCATTTCCAATTTTCCAGATGAAGAGATGTTCATGATCATAACAGCAGAACCATGGAAACTATACTTTGATGGTTCATACACTAGGCATGGCTCAGGGGCAGGCATTCTGTTTATCACACCTTAAGGTGACAGCATCCTGAAGCCTTACAAGCTCACCTTTCCATGCACAAACAACATAGAAGAGTATGAGGCCTTGATCACAAGACTCAGGCTAGCCATACAATGGAAGTTACGGGAACTACAAGTATATGGAGACTCTCAACTGGTCATTCGACAAGCAATTGATGAATATCAAACTAAAGATGACAAACTCATGCCGTACAAACAAATGGTGGTTAGTCTAAAGGCATCATTTACTACTATCACCTTTGAGCATATACCAAGAGATTAGAATCGAGCTGCTGATGCTATGGCTACCATTGCATCTCTCCTAGATCTTCCACATAATTCAACATGCTACGAGTTCTTGGTAGAACAACTTTGGATCCCCGCTTATGATATCCTTGAAATTGAGATGATATGTTGCCTTATTAGTTCTGAATCCCCATGGCATGGTGAGTTCTACACCTACCTCCATCATCACACACTTCCTCCTAACCAATCGAATAACCAATGTAAAACCTTCATTCACCAAACCGCTTGATATACCATTATTGTTGAAACCCTATACCAATGCAGTCTTGATGGTACTCTCCTTCAATGTCTGGAACAAGATGAGATAACAAAGGCCTTGGAAGAGGTACATGAAGTAATTTGTGGAATTCATGCAAGTGGTCTGTCACTAGCCAAGAAACTCCTGCACACTGGATACTATTGGCCATCTATGGAAAAAGACTCCTACTACTTTGTCAGAAAGTGCAAGAAATGCCAAGTTCATGGAGACCTAATATATGTACAAGCACAAGAATTGCAACCAATCACAACACCATGGCCCTTTTATCAATGGGTCCTTGACCTTGTGGGTAAAATCCATCCATCTTCATCCAACGGTAACAAATTCATTATAACCGCCACTGAATAATTCACAAAGTGGATCAAAGCTGTTCAACTTACCCAAGTCACCGACAAGAAGATCGCCTCATTCATCCTTAATTACATCATCTGCTAGTATGGTGTACCCATGTCTATCATCACAGATAATGGTCTTCCATTCAAAAATCAGGATATTCATGAGCTTTGTGAGAAGTTTCAATTCAAAACTGATTTTCCACTCCCTATTACCCACAAGGCAATGGTTAGGCCAAAGCATCAAACAAGAACATATTAAGAATCCTCAAGAAGATAGTCAATGATGTTGGTCGTGATTGGCATGTTCAATTAAATCTAGTACTATGGGCGTATCGAACTAGCATTCGAACCCCTACAGGCACAACTCCCTACTCACTAGTCTATGGCGCAAAACCTATCTTACCTATCGAGATCAAGATACCATCTCTATAGGTTTCCTTGCACAATCTCATTGATGATGAAGCATACAGAGTATCCCATCTCCAAGATTTAGAGATACTTGATGAAAAGCAACAAGCTGCATACAATCACCTCAAGGCCTATCAGCAGTGCATGAGCAAGAGCTACAATCACTGAGTTAGACCTCGTACATTTGAGGTACGTGATCTTGTTCTTTGAGAAAATCCTCGTAACCAACCCAACAAAGAAAATCAAGGAAAGTTTGAATTAAATTGGTTGGGTCCATATGTTATTACTACTGTATTTGGGTCTAGGGCATATCAATTGGCTACTTCAGAAGGAGAACTACTAGCAGATCCAATCAACAACATGTACCTCAAACGGTTTTATACATAAGCTACACAGAGCATCAGGCTCCCATACATACTGACAAAACACCAAAAACATTCAGATAAATGACCTGAAGAAAATACAAAAATATCAAAATAGTAAAGAAAAAAACATGCATCCAAACGATGAACAACCACTCCGGTGGCACCTTGGGTAAGTACAATGGTGAAAACCTAGCAAACAGGTGCCACTCGTAAAGGCCATCGCTCCGTTGTCTTTTAGACATGCAATGATCATGTTCATCTCATTCACTCATCCATTCGTCCAAACCATGGCTCGTTATTGATCTGCAATTAAGGATAGTACTTCATGCGTCTTGCATCCCGCTTTTTCAAAGTCATGCCTAAAACTGGGGGCAATACCCTTAACCTATTTGATGGAAGTAGATTCTACATTACTTATGATTCATTGATTCTTCATTCAAAACTATCTCACAAAATCCAAAAACATTCAAAACTATCTCACAAAAATCCAAAAAACATTCAAAAACAATCATCACAATACCAAAAACATTGGAAAAATTATCTCACAAAAATCCAAAAAACATTCAAAACTATCTCACAAAAATCCAAAAAACATTCAAAACTATCTCACAAAATCCAAAAACATGAAAAAAACATGAAAAATCAATCAAAAACATGGCAACACCTTGTACATACGTTTTTCAAAGCAGATACCAAACAAAACATTGTGAAATATTCCAAACAATGACCACTTATCTGATCAACTAAACAATCAACATCAACGCATCCACTATCTTAAAACAAAGATGCATCCTTCCTTACCAAAACAAAGACAAGATGAAATTTTCTTTGACAATAAAAGTTTGTTTAAAGCTATCAAATACTTGGTTGATTTTTAGGTTATTCATTCATTTATATATCTCAGGTTCCTACAACATTGTTTGTGTATCTTCTGTGAACTATTCTGATGAAGTACTAGGGCATGTACTAATGGTGTCTACCTAGGAAGTTCACTAAGCTACATGATCTTATGTAAAACGTAGTCATAGATCACTACAGCTTGCTGACTACAGTGTATACCTTGACCATATGAGCATGAACCATTATCGAGGGTCCATATTCTTTTATTCTTTATATATATTATTTTCCTACAGATACAATGCTCTATCCTTGGTTCCTACTACCTCATCCAAACTCGATAATGGTTTATCTCTGATTACAATATGAACTTGTCTTAGGATATGGTTGGCAAAAGATCAAGGAGGACGTTCCAAGTCATTCATAAAATGAGATAATCCTTGTATATTCCACAAGCAATACTCAGGTCAACTTGATCCATTATACCAAGTTGCTTGTATTAACTTGTCTCCTAACAGAGATTAAGATTCCTAATAGGATCTGTTCTGGTAAAGAACACTGTAAGACCTTAATCGGTTTGACCTTAACCAGTCTGGTTCCTATTCTGTAGATAGTGACTGGTGAGTTCCATCTCACCGTGTTTTTTCCCATTTGGGTTTCCACGCCAAAATATCTTGTGTTATTCTATTTGTGCTTTTGTGGGTAAATGCATTATTAGTTATTTGGTTTGTATGTTTGTTAACTGGTTTGTCTGTTAAATTGTTTTACCGGTTTACTGCTAGTCTAGCAAAGTGTTTAAGTGCGAAAATTTTTGGCATACTAATTCACCCCCCCTCTTAGTATTCATCAATTGGTATCAAAGCCTACCTTTCTATAAGTTTAATCACTTGGAAAGAGATATGGGGGAATACACATTGAGGGAACTTACCCACAGGCTCACTCAGTCTGAGCAAGCCTATGATGATCTTATGGTCAAATACAAGGCATCTCAAGCAAAAAGAAGAGAACATGCAAAAAAGCTGATGGAGCTATCTAAAAATAGTTCTTCAAATGAAGCAGACATGGAAGCCCTAATTGCTGAAGTAAATAAGTTGAATGAATCAAACTCCAACCTAAGAAAAGAGTTGGAAGGACTGACTATTCAGATGTGTCAAGAGCTTGAGAACCGGAGAAAAGCTGAAGACCTAGTGAAAGAAAGAGATCATGAGATCTCCAAGGTGAAACAAGAGGTAAGTGCCCTAAACACTCAACTCCATGCAAGCAATATGGAAAAGAAAGGCATGCAAGGAGAACTGAACACTTCCATCTCTGAGAATGAAAACCTATTGGAAACAAATGCTGCTATTTCCAAAGAACTCTCTGAGTCAAAGGAAATACTTGCTAAGTTCAACAAGAGTACTGTCAAGCTAGAGAAAAAGCTTGAATCTGCTAAACCGGTCAAGAATACCAATGGACTTGGTTATTCCGGTCATGAGGAAGGTGAGACCTCTGGTACAAATGCTGGAACATCAAAGAAGCAACCGACATCAAAGGATAAAGGTAAGCAAAATTTTAAACCTGTTTGTTTCAACTATCTTAAAGAAGGACATACTACTATTGTGTGTAGGAGTAAGGCCTACAACAATTTTCCTTATTTTCTAAATGATAAGCCTAGACCCTATAGATTTGATGGTAACTATTATGCATGCAACAAGTATGGGCATAGAGCATCTGAATGTTGGTCCGTTATAAATAACACTGGAAGATATCCTCAGAGGACCCAAGGAGCTGGTCCTGAACCTTTTGTGAACCGGAATCACAACCAGTTTAATGCCTTCAATCATCAACCAAGAAGCAGTGGTTATCAAGCAGTAACTGGATGGAGAGAAAATTGTATGATCTATCATGGTCATGGTCATAATACTGCAACATGCAGAAGGAAGAATGGAAACATGAACAATGGACCTTGGAGAGCACCTGGATTGGTCTGCTATCACTGCAACAAACCGGGTCACATTGCTAGATTCTGTAGATCAAGAAAGAGCATATCTGATGATATATCGGTCACTTCGGAAGGAAACATTGATGTTGACACTATTCAAGCGGACATGAACAAAATCTGGAAGGAGAAACTAGCAGTGTTACAAGAGGAACTGGTTTCTGCACCTACCATGGAAATCACAGAACTGACAAACTAAGCTTTAGAAAAGCTTAAGGGGAGCAAATGGCAAGATGTTTCGAACCCCTAGTTTACACCGGTAAAAGACCTTAACCGGTATGTTATACCTGTCATTTGGCAGAAGACCAGAATTGGTAAAAAGGCAAAATTAGGGTTTACGCCCTAATGGAGGAGCATTAATGACGCTAGGTGAGGAATATGTTTTAAAGCATTTTTCAAATCATTTCTCACTATCATTTTTCGAGCGAAGAAAAGTTTTCCAAAGAGCAGAGTGACGAAAAGGTGATTTGAGCAAAGATTTAGAGAAATTGAAAAACCACGAAGGAGATTCAAATTCAAACTGGAAATGGTCAAGTCGAGAACACAAAGTGGTGATTCAGCAACTGACGAAATGTGAAGTGAAGGAGAATTGACAAGCCCTAATTTCACGTGTTTCAAAAGGTATTTCTCAAAGTTCTTAAGATTTCTATCATGGCTTCCGCATCTCATACCAGTTCTAGTGCATCTATCGAGTCTACAAATTTTATTCAACGGAAGTCCAAGTATAATGCCCTATCACAAGTTTCGGCTGGTGTGATAGTAGAAGAGGGAATTTCTGACTACATAGATTGCAAGATAGAAGACCTAAGGTCTCTAGCTATCCACTCCTAGCTAGGTTTGTTTTGTGGCAAGGATAAGAAAATCAAACTGGAGTATAATATCTTGGAGAAGAAACTCCACAATGTTGTCTACTTCTTGGAAGATTTTATAGAGGATCACATAAGGATCATTTTGAGTAGAGTCCATGGTGACAAGATGTACCTAGAGAGGACACATGATATCACACCGTAGGTAATTCATGCAATCACCCGTTTCTGCAATACAAGGGATGTGCCAGCCCTAAGGATGGCTAGCAAAATTGAAATGGCCAAGCTCACCAGTTCAACAAGCGACTCTCATGGCATGATAGTAAATTCCATCAAGGATGATCTGGTGAAGTATGCATGTATGGTGATTGGATACCGAACATTCTCAGCCAGCAGGATTAACTTTGTATCTGCTGCAGCGGTAAATGATGCTTACCGGATGATAAAGGAGGATGCATCATTTGATCTATGCATCGGTATGCAGAGACAACTCTTATTGAATCTAAAGGCAATCAAATAGGATAATGCACTTAGGTTCAAGTTTGGACAACTACTGGTAAGGTTGTTATTCTATTTCCAAGGCTACTTCCCAGGAGCAGGAGATGTTCAGTGGTCTTGTGACCAACCGGTAACCAAGCAAATCAAGGAAAGCATTGAAGCACTTGGAACTGGTTACCCTGATATTCTAAACAAGTATTTTGATGAGTTCAGAAGGAAGATGAGCTAAAGAGTGAGGTTATCAGTAGACATCATCAAGAAATATGAGGTCCATATCTGCTTCACAATCCAAGTAGATAAATGCATAATGGAGGTTGTTGAGCCTAGACGGGAAGAAGTGGAGCCAATGGTCTATGAGGTGATGTACGACATGCTAGAAGGGTATGCCTCTACCCTTATTGCCTCACCACTTGATCCCAAGGAAAAGAGAACTGACACCTACCTAGAGAGAATAGCACTGACTGAGGAACCACCAACAATGAAAGAAAAAGAATTGGCAGTGAAGAAGGCAAAGGCAGTACCTGCTGCATCAGCACCAGTTACTACTGCAACTCCAAAAGTGACCAAGTGGTCACCAGCCAAGAATAAACTAGAAGCTACATTGGCTAAAGTGTTCCAGAGAAAGAGGAAGACAAGGAACACCTCTCCAGACTCAAAGGAAACTGTGTTTGAGGAAAAGCCAATGAAAACACGTCAAGCAAAGAAGAAGACCAAGAATGAACCGACATCTTCTGCACCGGTAAATATAGATATCTCCTCCTATAAACCTTTGACACATTGTCAAAGAACAATAAAGAATATTAGGAGAAAAGTGTTAAATGACTTACTTGAGTGTTTTGATGACTTCAATGAGGATGAAAAGGAAGTGGTTGAAAAGGAAATAATTCAGTATCTATGTAGTAATGATCAGTCGCCCTCAGAGATTAAGTCTCAGACACCAGGTTCTTTATATATGTCATTAGATAATAGATGGTGCATAGCCATAGAAAAGGAACAGGAAATTAGGGAGAAATTTTTTTCACAGTACTTTCCCGACCTATCAAATTCTGAGTTATATGATGTTATTGACCAAAATAAAGGACTCTTCTTCACTAGAAAAAGAAGACTCTAGCTGTTAGAAGGTAGAGTTGCTGATGTAGAAACAGACACCCATCTGTTTATAAAAACCATTGTCCAGACTCACAAAGCTCATCTAGCTAACCGACAAGCTGAAGAAGAACCGGCTATATCCAAATCAGATGAAGTATTTGATGATGAAGGAAATCCAGTTGTTGAATTGATTGACACCATTGATGTCAACGCTCTGGATGTTGAGGATGTTACTCAGGAAACACCATCTGAGGCAATAGGACAGAAGCAACAGGCTAAACAGGCTGATAAGAAAGCCGAGGATAGATAGGAAGTTACAAAGGAAGAGGCAGAGCATAGGAAAAAGGATGAAGAAGAGAAGAAGAAGAAAGATGAAGAGGAGAAGAAGAAAAAAGATGAAGAGGAGAAAAAGAAGAAAGATGAAGAGGAGAAGAAGAAAAAAGATGAAGAAGAGAAAAAGAAGCAAGAAGATGAAAAGAAAAAGAAAGAAGAGGAAGATAAGGAATAGGAGAAGAAGAAGGAAGCAGAGAGGAAGAAGAAGGAAGAAGAAGATAAGGAATAGGAGAAGAAGAAGAAGGAAGCAGAAAAGAAAAAGGCTGAGGAGGACAAGGAAGCAGAGAAGAGGAGAGAAGCGGAGAAGAAGAAAGCAGAAGAGGACAAGGTAGGAGAAGTGGCAAAGAGCACCCAGATGGAGACTCCGAAGGCAACCAAGAGTCAAGCCAAACCGGCTGACCTCTCTAGTCCTATAGATCTCCAGTCTACAAGTGAAACGGAGCTAATGCAGAGTATCAAGGTAGCTTAAGAGTGCCTTGAAATCATTCGATGGAAGAAGGAGCAGGATGTAATCCAAGCAGCTGTGGATACGCTTACCGGTTTGATACCCGACACCAATCTTCCAAACACTGATTCATCACTAGCTAGACTTAAGCTCCTATGCTCAATAGTAGATGATCAGGTGCAAAGCCTTGAAGAGGCAGCAGAGGCTAATGTCAAGAGAGAGCATCAAAAATATCTTAATATAGCTCTGGTGAAAAAGTTGAATGAGCTCTGGACTGAACTGAAGAAAACACAAAAGGATATAAGGGACACTCTAGATGAGGGGAATCTACTACTCAGCAAAATCTGTCAAACCCATATGTTCTATGATGATGTGCTAGCTCAGAAGAAAAAAATTGAATAGGACTTGCAGTCCTACTTGAGATCATTCAAGCCGCCTTATGATTCCTTCACAACTTATGGGCAAATTGTTCACCGGTTTCATATCCAATCAGTGAAAATAGAGCAAGAGATCAACACTCAGTCTAGAGATTTGTAGGAGCTAAAACTGGTTCTACTCCCATGATTGCAAATTCTTCAGAAGTGCTATATGAACTTGGATGCCCTAATTGTTACACAGGAGATGAGCACAATCGATGCCATGGAAGAACAAGTCTCCCAGATGCAGATAGAGCAAGAAGTAGCCACCTCCCTACTTGAGTCCTGGTCTTTGTCGATGAAACAACTCTTGCAGGACTTTAAATCTATTTTTGACAAGTATCATTCCTTGTTGTCATAAACCTTTATTATTTTTAATATCAAATGAAAACAGGGTTGTTCAACTATACTTTGTCATTGTTGGCAAAGGGGGAGAAGAATTCTATTGGGAGAAGTATCTGGTAATCAAATTTTGATTATATGCTCTGAATATATCAATGTTTATGCTCTTAATGCAAAATTGTTATACATTGTATTGTCAAAGGGATAGTGTATATGCTTAGGGGGAGCAATTTTGCTAATGGCATGATTTTTTTGTAAAACACTTAGATGTCAAAATTTTATTTTCCTAAGTGTTGCCATGAATGCCAAAGGGGGAGATTGCTGGAATTATTGATGTTTATATTGTGATTGTCATTGATGGACACACACTTGCATTGAGATCCTCTTTATATGTATGAGTTAGAGAACAACTAGTATTTGTTCCAACTGGTATGTTGTATTATAGTCTTTAGACTATTGATGTTTTGCAGAATGTGTTTCCCGGTCTGAAGCGGCATGTTAACCTCAAGCAGTATGAGGGATTAAAGCGGCATAACACATTTCTACCAGTCTACATTTTTGTCAAACTGTCAACCGACATTTTATATGAACCGGTAATACTTTGTGATGAGTTACCACCCACCGATTGTTTGACGGTGCTGACACTGTAGTGATGTTTTTTGTGACGTACTACCTAGTATGTCCAGGTTCATTGAACCTAGGAAATTGTAATGTAATCCTATTGGACCGACATGAAATCATTTTCCTTTATAAGGACATCATGTCTAGGGTTTTAGGTTGTTGTTGTTATTGTTGTTGCGATAGTTGATATTGAGGCTAGGGTTTAAGGGTGTTGAGGAGTTGGAGAGATTATGAATGTGTAGAAGACTGAATTAATGCAATAGTGCATTAAGAATGAGCTATCAAGGATCTAACCGAGCAGTTTGTGCTATTAGCTAGATCAAACACTTGTTGATTACTCACATCTTTGACAAGTCTGTAGCCCTTAACTGGGTAGGCCCAAAAGCCTCTTGTATATCCTCTAACAAGGTGGTTCACATCTATGGATCTAAAATCCTCTAGCAAGGTAGTCTTTAATCAGACTTGTCTCCTAATAGAGATTGAGATTCCTAATAGGATCTGTTTTGGTAAAGAACACTGTAAGACCTTAACCGGTTTGACCTTAACTGGTCTGGTTCCTATTCTGCAGATAGTGACTTGTGAGTTCCATCTCACCATGGTTTTTCTCATTTGGGTTTCCATGTCAAAATATCTTGTGTTATGTTGTTTGTGCTTCTGTGGGTAAATGCATTATTAACTATTTGGTTTGCATGTTTGTTAACTAGTTTGTCTGTTAAACTGTTTTACCAGTTTACTGCTAGTCTAGCAAAGTGATTAAGTGCAAAGATTTTTGGCATACTAGTTCACCCCCCCCTCTTAGTATTCATCATTAGGTACCTCTCCCAGACCACCCTGACATGCTCTCTAGATCCCCTAGGCAATCCCTGCCTCTGCCCAAATTGTCTCAACACTCTGCCCAGAAGCTGTCTCTCCACATTGTAGGTTGTCCTACCAATGAGGAATCGAGACATAAAAACATATGGGAATGCCTCTGTATCATCCTCCCATGGCTCACACTCAATGTAAGGCCTCCATATCACTATATCCAAGTCATCTAGTGCCCACTGCCACCACTCTAACTTCCCCAGGTGGGGCTGACTCATCATACCACCATACATATATACATATGGTTGATCCACTTCTCAGAATCACAAACTGATTGGTCAAGTCACAAGTAGATGCTCCCACACTTAAATATGTAGTAACGTGATACCAATTCCCAAAGAGCCCCTTCCTTGATATGTGACCTTATGAAGATCCCGGTATAGGTGCGATAGCATGCACAGTCCCCATGCAAACCGGCTCCCCTCTGTAATCATCTACTCGATCACTTGCCCCCACCCAATGACTAGTCCATGTGATCATCTATCCAGACATAGTAGTCTCCCTACGATACTTGATAGCACTGTTGGTAATGGCTCATACAGCGCGGCTATGTCCTCCTAGGCTATTGATCCATCATCAATATACACATCCTCCTTAAAAAATCTCTGCACTACTAGGGTCCCCCATGCATGGCCATAACTCACCAGCTCTCCTCGGATAGGAATGTGCACGATGCACCATACATCCTCCAGAGTCACTGTCATGTCTCCTTGCACTAAGTGAAACGTACATGTTTCACTAGGCCACGGCTCTGCCAATGCTGTAATCAAACCATGATTCATCTAAATCAAGGGCATATACATCACATCGTACAGACCTATCACTATCATACAATCCACCTCGGCCTCTGTCAACTGATTGCACAACACTTGTGTGGCGGGATGCCTCTCGTGCAACTATAAGACACGAAGATCCTCCTACACAAGTGCATCAGCCATCATCATTAGTTATTTTGTTTCAAACTTTCTTAAGTTTAAACCTAGACTATCAACATATACTTTGATCAAGTATCTTCGAGTCTCAATAGGTAAGCAATAATGGCACACCTAGACTTCAACAGACATTTATCCTAATGACCTAAGTCTCATCAAGGCTACTATAGTTCAAAACAACTCTCACCTCATCTCTCCATCCATCCATCATTAGCATCGGGAGATTTTTGTTCAAACAAACTAGGGCATCTATTTTCTTACACAATAGCGCTAAACTAACACTAGTGCTATTTTGACTATACCATAGTGCTACCTCACAGCAATAGCACTCAATCAACTCAACACTAGCGCTCAAACAAAGTGCTATATTGACTACACAATAGTACTACCTCACCACAACAATGCTCAATCAGTTACACAATAGCGCTAAACAAATGAAAGCACTGAAACAGCTATGCAAAAGTGCTAACCTTAACAAACGTGCTAAAACCACTATGCAATAGCGCCATAGTGACACAATAGCACTACTTAAATTAACAACAGCACCAAAACACAGTTTTAGCGCTGTTGTCTTGAATCAACTTGGACCTAGCTAAAAACATATAAAAAATGCACAAAAATCAAAAATTAAAATTTACATACTGCTGGTTCGTAGTCGTCTGGCCACTGGAATCAACAGACTTGCTCTAATCGGTGCTCTGCTATGGGAACCGGCATCCTGACTGCTGCTTGCTCCTCCAAAAAGTCAAAAACTAGAGCTCAAATTTCACTATGGTCGTGAATACAAATGAGCCTGTTTTCACCCCTTTCTCCCCATATAAACCCTTCGTTGTAAATCTAATTTTCCCCTGCTCACCACTGTGGTCCCCGTGAACTTCTCGAGCCTCCCATTTCTTGATTTTATCTCTGATTTCTTCTATTTTTCACTAGTGTTGCTAAAATCTTCTCTTCTACCACCCTGCCAATTTTCATTCTTTTTCGAGAGATTGCCTAATGTTTTGAATTTTTTTGACCCATCTCTTGAGGGGGCATACCACCCATTAAATTAATATTTTATGGGGCATTTCTTCACACCTTTTTTTGTGTCTTTGGAATGACACAATAAACCACACCGTCTCAAAGAGGGGCAAATGTAGTCACATAAATCTGTCCATTTTAAATAAATGAATATTTCATATTTATTTAATTAAAAACCCACTAGCCATCAGTTAATTAAATTTATATTTAATTAATTCATCTTCAATCATTCTCCTATTAATTAAATAAATTATTCAATTTATTTTAATTAAATCATTAAGCCAAAATTCACAATCAATTAAATGAATAAATTCTATTTATTCAATTTAATCCTCTTTCCTCCTCTAAATAAATTAAATAGAACATTTATTTAAATCATTTATTCCCCCCACTTGCATTTTCCTACATCTCCCACTTGCCCTTCCTAAATTCTTCTAGAACTTGTCCAATCCTAATCAATTAACCTAATCCATCCCCTAATTATTGTCATGTTCCTAAGCAACTTGAAGTCACTTCTCAAAGACTTCAAAGTCTTTGAAAAACATTTAATGCTTTGTGTGTTCAATAATTTAGCCTCCAAAGTCTTCTAAACTACTTATGGCTCTTACATGACCATTTATGGTTAATCCCTAACTCAACCCTCATGTGACTCATGTGTCTCCTCAAGCATTTATTGCTTTGACCATGGTTATCCCTTTCACCTTTGCACAAGAGTTTATCCATTGGATAAAAGCTTTATTTTTTGAATAAAAAATTTATTCACTCAACCCCACCTTGACCTTAACTCCCAAGTTAACCTTCAGGTCATGTCAAGCATTTAATACTTATTCCCTCTCCTCTCAACCTAGCTCACATTGACACTTGTCATCTTAGGATTGGGTTGAAAGTCCTCACATGGATTGAATATCATTCAACCTTGACCCTTGTTGAGATTACTCAATCTCAACCATCCATTGCTCCATTTTTCCTATAAATAGAGCCCATTTCTTCATAATCCAAATCCTAAAAACTTGTATGCATTTAATCTATAGTGAATTTTAGAGAGAGCATTTAGCATAAATCACATATATTGTCAGTTTGGACTAAAATAAATCTTAGTTCATCTCATAATATATCTAATTAGTTTGTTTTACACTTGCATAGCATAGTTAATCATCTACAATCTTGAACCTCCATAAGCATCCATAGTGCAAAAAACTGTTGAGAGCTACACTAATTTGGAACTTGGAGAGGAGAGGAACAAAGGAGAAAGAGCTAAGAGAATGTTAAAAGGCATTTGGAGATGTCTTGTGGTATTTACTTCCATAGTTAAATCCTTTATCATGTTTTTAGTGTCTTTTTTGATATGCCTGCTTAGAATAGTTTTTGGTTGATTAACACTAACGGTTTTTTTGTTTTTTTGTGCGTTATACGACCATAGGCTTTAGTCTAACACTTGTCCATTTCGCAGAGCATCAGATAGAAACATGTTTAGTCTTTGAGTGAAATACCGGATTCTTAGATATATCAATTGCTTCCATATTATCACAGTAAATAGTTATAGGTTCCTTGCATTTTACCTTTATGTCCTTCAACATTTTCTTAATCCATAATACCTGTGTGCAATTGGTTGTTGCTGCAACATATTCTACTTTTGCTGTTGATAAAGATGTACAACTCTGTTTCTTGCTCAACCATGAAATTAGTCTGCTAGCAAGAAAAAATGCTCCGCCGGTGGTGCTTTTTTTGTCATCTACATCTCCTAGACAATTAGCATCTGTGTATGCACATAAATCAAAATTTTCATCTCTAGGATACCATAAACCAAGATTTGTAGTGCCTTATAGGTGCCAGAAAATCCTTTTTACTAGTGATTCATGATTTTCTTTAGGATTACTCTAAAATCTTGAGACAATACATACTGCATTTATAATATCAGGTCTTGTTTGTGTCAAAGACAGTAAAGCTCCTATCATAGATTTGTATCTAGTTGGATTAACAGGTGTTGATTCATCATTCAAAGATAGTTTATTAGTTCTAGTCGTAGGTGTGGTTATCGGTTTAAAGTTTTTCATGCCAAATTTATTGAGTAACTCTTTCAAGTACTTAGATTGACATAAGAATATACCTTTATCAGTTTGTGAAATTTGCAATCCTAAAAAGAATTTTATCTCCTTAATCATAGACATTTCAAATTCTTGTTGCATTTTATTAGAAAAGTCTTTATACAATCCATCTTCTCCTCCAAAGATTATATCATCAACAAAAACTTCAATAACCAAGATGTCATCATTAGTTTCTTTGTAGTATAGATTTTTGTTAGCATTACCTTTAGTGTAACCAAGATTCAAAAGATATTTGTTCAATCTAGCATACCAAGCTCTAGGAGCTTGCTTTAGTCCATATAAAACTTTCCTTAACCTGCAAACCATATCTTTGTCATCTATCAAAGAAAATCCATCAGGTTGTTCAATGTAAACTTCTTCTTCAAGATCTCCATTTAGAAATGCACATTTAACATCGATTTGATATACTTTATAGTTCTTGTGAGCTGCAAAAGCCAAATAAAGTCAGACTACCTCAATTCTAGCTACCAGTGCAAAGGTTTCATTGTATTCAATTCCTTTTTTCTATGAATATCTCTTACACACTAATCTTGCTTTGTTTCTGATTACCTTACCATCTTCATTAAGTTTATTTCTGAAAACCCATTTAGTTCCAATTACATTTTTGTCTTTAGGCTGGGGAACTAATGACCAAGTGTTATTCCTTTCAATTTGTTCCGATTCATCTTCCATAGCTTTAATCCAATATTTATCTTCACATGTCTCATTAATAGTTGTAGGTTCAATTTGAGAAATAAGACATACCTCTTCATTTGTCAATCTTCCTCTAGTCATAACTCCTTGAAATTTATTTCCAATTGTCTAATCTTCAGAATGATTCAATCTTACATACCGGGGTATTTTTACTTGTTGATGTTCTTCAGTGACTGTTGAATTTTCAGATGATGTTGGTGTAACTGGATCAACATTTTGTACCGGTGTACTCATAATAGGTTCATTTGTGATTATCTCTATTGCTAGTTCAGAGTCCATTGACCTTGAATTTCCTCTAAACTGTTAATCAATCTTCACATTTGCACTTTCAACAATTTTCTGCAATCTCTTGTTAAAACATCTATATGCCTTGCTCTTAGATGAATAACCAAGAAATATTCCTTCATCACTTCTAGGATCAAATTTGCCAATATACTCATCTCTTCTAATATAGCATTTACTTCCAAATATTCTAAAATATTTAAGAGTAGGAGTATTACCAAACCATAATTCATGAGGGGTCTTATCGGTTTCACCTCTGATGTGAACTCTGTTGAATGTATAAATTGTTGTATTGACCGCTTCTCTCCAATATATATGAGGTGGATTTGCTTCTGATATCATGCTTCTGGTTGCATCCAAGATAGTTTGGTTCTTCCTTTCCACAACTCCATTCTACTTGGGTGTCTAGGGTGCTGATAATTGTCTTCTGATCCCATTCACTTCACAAAATGTATTAAATTCCTTAGATGTAAATTCACCTCCTTGATTTGATCTCAAACATTTGATTTTCTTACCATTTCATTCTCTACCATCACCTTGAATAGTTTGAATTTCCCAAATGCTTCAGATTTCTCCTTGAGAAAAGTAACCCAACACATTCTAGAATAGTCATCAATGATTAGCATAAAATACCTATCTCCTTGCATACATCTAGTTCTTGCTGGACCACATAAATAAGTATGAATTAAGTTAAGAACATTGTTAGATTTATCTAGAATACTCTTGAATGTTTCTCTAACTTGTTTTCCAAATTGATATTCCTTACATATCAGATTGTGAGGTTTAACAATCTTAGGTAAATCTCTTACTACCTTAGTTGTACTAATTTTCACAATGCAATCAAAATTTCCATGAAAAAGTCTCTTATGCCATTACCAACTTTCATCAATATGTGCAATCAAATATGCTTTCTCATTGTTGTTCAAATGAAAGATATTACCTCTAGTCTAATTACCGGTTGCAATTTCCAAACCAGTTTTGTTTAAGATTTTGCATTTACCATTCTTGAATTGTAACTGAAATCCTTTCTCAACTAATTGATCAACACTCAAAAGATTATGCTTCAAACCTTCAACATCGTAAACATTATCAGTATTATTCTTACCATCAAAAGATATAGTTCCTTTTCCTTTGATCATACAAGCTTTATCATCTCCAAATCTTACTAGACCTCCATTCTAATCCTGAAAGTTTAAGAATTTACTCTTATCACCAGTCATGTGATGTGAACATCCAAGATCAATAATCCATTCATCCTTATCTTCAATTTTAGCTGCCAGGGCTTGCTCTACTGGTTGAAGAGTAGGTGTCAGTTGATCTTCTATTATAGAAATAAAATCCCATCCATTGTCTGTCAGATCCTCATCAGAATCATGAATAACTCCTTCATCAACATAGTAACATGATTTGTCTCTATTCTTCTTAAACTTGTATCTCTAATAATCGAGGTTAGGCTTATATATTCTTTTAGCTTCTTCTCTTAATATTGCATGTCTATTAGGACACCTAGAAGCCATATGACCAATTTTATTGCAGTTGAAACATTTAAAGGGTTCTTTACCTTCATACTTACTTGCAACTGGACCTTTAGACATTTTCCTTGCAAATAGTGCTTCAAGCTCTTCTAGTTCTTCATTCTCCTTTCTGATTTCTTCAAGTTTTCTAGCATAGAGTGCTTTCCAATTAGATTTTTTAGATGATGATGATGATGTTGCAGATGATGAAGCTTTGAAAGCCAAATCCATCTTAACAGAAGCAATAGGACCAAATTCCTCAAGTTCAAGAGATAAAAGTTTTCCAACCAAAGTATCTCTAGATACTGATGTATTAGGCATTGTTCTCAATTAATTAATAGCAGTTACTTTCATGTTGTATGCCACTGGAAAAGCTCTTAAAACTATAGAAACAATTTCATCTTCACTTCAGGATCCTCCACAACATTGTATACCCAAAACAATTTGATTTACTCTTTCCATAAAAGCAGAAATCCTTTCATCTTCTTCCAATCAGATTTCTCAGATGATGATGATGATGCTATATATGATGATGATGACTTAAAAGCTAAATCTATCTTAATAGTAGCAATAGGACCAAATTCTTCGAGTTCAAAAGCTGAAATTTTCCAACCAAAGCATCTCTAGATATTGATGTATTAGGAATTGTTCTGAATTCATTTATAGCAGTAACTTTCATTTTATATGCTGGTGGCAATGCTCTTAAAACTTTAGAAACAATCTCATCTTCACTCAAGGTTCCTCCACAATGTTTTATACCCAAAACAATTTCATTTACTCTTTCCATAAAAGCAGAAATCATTTCATCTTTTTCCATTTTCAGATTTTCATACCTGACCCGGAAGCATTCAAGTTTTACAGTTTTGACTGTGGTATCACCTTTAATCAATGTTTCCAATTTGTCCCAAATATCTTTAGCAGTAGATCTATATGATAATCCCATAACTTTTTGATATGATAATATGCTCAAAAGTGCTTATCTTTCTTTGCAATCATTTTCCTCATCTTTAGCCAAGGTTGGTGGACTAGGTTGACCTTGAGTAGTAGCAGTATAACCATTCTTTGTAACATCCCATATGTCCTTTCCAACGCAATTAAAATGTGTCTCCATCCTGATCTTCCATATGCCATAGTTGTTTCCATCAAGTTTCAGACTGTCCTTCCTAAAATAGTTAGTAGACATTGGATCTCCTCAAGCTATTAAACTTCCGCAAAAAGAGGACTAGGATTTGATACCAATTGTTAGGTCCCAAAGACAACTGAGAGGGGGGGAGAGAATCAGTTGTTCAATAAATTCAAACCAAAATTAACTTAACCAAAACTTAATGCTTAATGCTACTAAACCAAACCTTATGTCGGTAGATAGTTTTATCAGTTAATTATAGTACTGGTAAAGATTAATGCATGAAACAGAAAGACAATAATATCCACAACACATAACACAAATATTTGTATGTGAAAACCCTGTAAGGGGAAAAACCATGGTGGGAAGCCTTACCCACAATTAGATGATACTACTGTAGATAGTATGTGTATACAATATGGAGTCTGCACATGCAGAAAGGCCAGCTGCCTAGAGCTCACTGCTCAATCACAAAATGGGAGTCACAATGACTACAATTGGATGGTTAAATCCAATGATAATGTACTGCACAAAATAGCATCTTCATATGCTGGATTTAGTATTGGTTTAGCTCTAATTATCTTCTCAAAACCTTCCTTCAATCTTCAAATGATGTCTACGTGTATAGATATGCTTATTTTTGCATATACCTTATTACAATACTTTTTTCTTATCGCCTTACAATCTCACAAATGAGATCTTACATATATACCATAACCTAAGACTAGTTGAATAGGTGGGCTCACAAAAAGATATTATAATAAAATCAATTACAAATAAATCAATAAGTGATGCATCAAGTTGGCTCAAATGCATTTACAATAATAATAAATTATCTCCATAACATGTCGTGCTGATCTGGAATAGATATTCTTGCCGGTGCATAACATGGACCTATCTGTCGGTAACAACAAATATGCAAACCCAAATAGACCAATAACCAAATCGCCAGAACCAAGTGATCAAATAATGTCTTCGACATAACTAGGTGGTCTCCAAGTCATTCAAAGTGTCGGTGAACAATATAACCTACCGGTGAACCAAATATCGGTGATTGTGCATAAGTCTCTGACTTGTCGGTGAACAAAACAAAGATCTCCAAGTGCTGATAAGAGTTGACAAGTGATGATACGTGTTGACATCAATGACAAAACCATATCAACATATCCAAAATACCAACACTGGAAACAAAGTTCAACTAGTTTGATTGAGTTACCTTGTATCCAGCTACCATGCTTGCAAATTGAACAACTTTATCGTTGCTAGTGCTAATCTGCATCGACTAGTTGTCAGAGGTGGCACCCATTAGCTTGTTCACCTCATTGTTTGGAATCTTTCTCTTGCCCAGTGTCTGTCTGATCTGGGGTAAGCCTGTGATAGAACGAATAGCCTCCTTGGTGATTTTATAAGGCCGATCAAGCCACATGAACTTGTTGGAATCTAAGAACACTGAGAGGGGGGTGAATCAGTCTTCTAACGAGATAATCAATTTTAACCTTATTAACAATGCAATTCAATAACCAATAAACATGAAAGAATATAACAACAAATAGAAATGAAGCAACCACAAGAGAATACACCATAGCACAAAGATCTATACATGGAAAACCTCAAAGAGGAAAAACCACGGTGGATTGGAGACCCACAATATCTATGTACTAGCCAGATGAAAAAATATTACAATAGGGGCCTACACATGTAGGAAGGCCAACATATTAGAGCATACTTCTCATCACAAAAGGAGACTCACTGACTACAAACACCACATATGGAGTTACAAACAAAATTCTGAACTCTAAGAGTACACCTGCTATGTTGGATGAGTTTTGGTTAAAGCACAGTCTCTACTAGTTTACATTGTGTCCTTCCTTACCAGTATCTTGCTTCACTTCCAAAAATTCTAAGCTAAAATCCAAGATCAACTACAAAATATTACATTCAGATTTTGTTGATGAAGATTACTCATATAACACTATATTCCATTATCTTCTTATGCATCCTTATTCATTATCAAAATAACCTAACCAAACTAACTTAAATACCCTTCCCAAACACAAACATAAATGTCTTATATCGTCTTACAAAGATATTACAATTTCTTTACATGTCAGCCTAAGCAAAAATAAATTCATTAAACTTCAAGACTGATCCTTTAATCATTGCCCTGTAGACCTGTCAGATCAATCTCCTGTGTCAACCTCATATACCAATTCCTAGATTGTTGATTTCCCTTTCCTATTGGTGTCGGTACCTTGTGTGCTGGATGAATGAATGTCGGTTACCACACAATGAATATCGGTGAGTATCGGTTAAGTGACCAACTCAAAATGGTGTGCATTGACATCAACGATAACACAACTAAGCCAGATGAGTGTCAATTACCAACAATCCCCCTCTTTAGCATTGATGGCAACACTCATGTGAAAAATGAATCGCTGAAGTGTTGTTTCGGTTCCCCACTAAAAACTCCAAAACTAATCTTAAAAACTATTGGAAGACTGCTCCCCCTAAGCTATACATTACTTCTCATGTCCCTAGACATTTTTCACATCAACCTCTCCCCCTTTGACAACAATACCAAAGTCAGGGTAAATGAATGAAAGAAATAAAATTCTGTACAAACCCAAATTTGATTACCAGATCTAGATATACTTGAAAATATCCAGGTAAGCACTCTTTAAAAATCCTAAATATGCATCCCTGTTGGCATACAATGAGAGGTGATAATGTATGTTGTCATTAATGTCAATAAGTGAATCAGTATATGGTGCTCAAGCAAGTGTACCGGTATGAACTGGTGTGAAGACTGGAAGCAGCTATAGTCAACTAAGATGGAGTGAACCGGTGTCGGGGTTCACAGTTTGACTACTGGTTTGTAGTCTCAGTTCAGCTTGAGGGTTTTTGGTTTGACGATCTGACTTGTGTAGTGCAACTAATGACATTCTGTGATGAGTTAGTTAAGAGATAAGGATGAGATCAAGATGCCACATCATCTATGTGCATGTGAAGAATATCTTTGAGGATCTTGCATGTGAGGAGTGAATGCATTGAATGCCTACCTTGGGAATGCGCATTTCTTTTAGTAGTGTGTGAAGAACATGTGATGGGTTACTGATTTCCAGGCGTGGTGAAGATTGGACAATGCAGAATAACTTGAGATCTTTCTCAGATTGTTTTATTCTATGCAATGCATTTTAATGGTCAAGATCAGACCTCTTGTAACTGAAAACCTAAATGTTTATGGTTTAAGGTTTATGCTACCAACCTAATTGTTGTCTATAAGGTCAACGATGTTTGTTATTGTTTGGGTTGGAAAAATTTGTGTTTATGTCTGTGTGTTGGAGACTTGATACTTGCCAAACTAGAGTAAGGAGTCTGCAGAGTGTGATTGCAGAAGAGAGGAACTGAAAAGGATCTTCCTTAGCAAAGTAGTGCTATTATCAGATTAGAGTTTTATCTGTTGTCTTCTAACCATTTCAACAAAAAGAAAATCCCTTGACCGGGTAGCTTTAACAAGCTTGTTGCAAATCCTCTAACCAGGTGACTCAAGCTCATTAAGTTCTTTAAATCCTCTAGCAAGGTAACCTTTAACAGGGTTTATAGCCATCACTTAACCAAGTGATCGCTAATAGGATTGGTTCCTAACATAACCTTATTGTAAAGTCTTTAACTGGACTAGGCTCCTAACAGAGCAAACTCCAAAAGAGTTCAAAAAAAAACTTGTGGGTATTCATCCCCACTGTGGTTTTTCCCATTTGGGTTTCCACGTGAAAAATCTGTGTCATGGGCTGTGTATTTTTCATCTGATGATTGAGTATTTTTTTTCAGTTGAATATGAATGCAAAGCTAATGGTTGTGATATTACTAATGCAACTCATGCATGATCAAACTAGTAAAATAGCTATCTAGATTTGAGAATTGTTGAATTCTATTTGAAGTACTTTTTTTTTACCAGTTTAGCTATCTGAAGTATTTATGTTAAGCGGTATTGCTATTGTTAAGTATAGTGGTATAGACAACCAGTTATCTGTGTTCAGAGAGTGTCAAAATATTGAAGCAATTTTTTGTGTGTACTAATTCACCCCCCCCTCTCCGTACCGGTTAGGGTATTAGTTGTTCATCATTATTCATCAATCCTAGCCTACCTTTAATGTTCTCAAAATGGATACGAAACCATTTAGACTATATGCATGACGCTCTTCTTTTGATAGGTTTGTCAGAGTAGGTTTATTCATTAACTCTATGTTTTCCCTCTTGTGAAGTAATAGAGTGTTCAATCAGGGACTCACCAAACCTCTTAATTTTCTTGTGCACCGAATTAACCTATCCATGTCTTTCTCTAATCCAAAAATCTCAGACTCTGTAATCAAAATCTTACCATCAATGCTACTGGTCAGTGTTTGAGTACCATCAAAACTATTAGCCAAAATATCTAACTAGGTCTTTGTTGCCTTCAATTTCACCTCAAGGTTTGTTTTTAGTTTGTCGATGTTAGTAAAAGACCTATATATATATATATATATATATATTGCTACACTCATTTTGAGCCACATCAATCTTTGATATCTCATCTATTAGCTTGGCCTTGTAAGATGAAATCATGATGTCACAAGTGACTTTCCAAGCTGCATTATACCACTCAATCAACTGTCGATTTGATACCTATTGAAGAGTTTTAAACTCGTTGGAAATAAGAACAATCAATCCTTTAAATTTATCGGATGGACTACCAATCTAATCTACCTTATATTCTAGTGCAAGCTGCTACAAAATTGGAATGCTATGCTCAATAACCTACTTGTCTTCAGTCCCTTCCTTCCTTAACTTCTAAGTTGCATCATACATCAACTCAAAACTTCTCAGCTGCTCAATATTCATTTGTGCAAAATCATCTTGATTGGATGAGTCAAGTGCCAACAATGAATGACTATCCAAAATTTTCTATGAAGATTCAGCCTCAAGACTTGCACTAGTGGCTTCACCACTTGGTGTAGTAATCTTTTCAACCTTAACCTCTTCAGTATGTACATTTGGTGTTGAAGGTTCAATATCCTCAACCTTCTTATTTCTTATTTCCACATTAATGACCTCTATATCCTAAATGATTTTTTCTATTATATCCTGCTTATCCTGTATAGTATCAATGTTATCTACAGGTATCTCTATATTAGGTACAAGTGGTTCTACTAGAGGAATATCCTTAGTTATTTTTTGATCCAAAACTAGTGTATCCACTCCCAATATACCTTTTCCCTTATCATCTATCAGGATATCTAGAGTGTTAGAGATTTGAGAGACTTCTGGTGATGTAAATAATCTTGGTTTATCTACAAATAATTTTACCCAAGCCTCATGTGTCTCCTTAACTATCTCATCTACTCTACCTACCATGAGACTCACATGTTGGTGGTTTCTTTGGAAAATTGATTTATTATAAAAATATAAACACTATTGCATCTTTTCATCAGTTATAGCACCACACACAGTTAACAATTCCTATACCTTTATATGTCTATCCTCTTCAACTATTGATAACCTTCTAGAATCTAGTTTACTATACAAATATGTCAATATCTATTTTTCAATCTCTAAAAGTGTCTTCTTATAAAGGCACTTATCATGTGTACAAAAAAAATTGATTCCTCTATCTTGATTTTCTCCTTATCATCCATATGTACATAGTAATGTTGTATATTACTCAAAATTTCATCTTTAGTGATTTGATCAATCAACTCGGCAACTGAAAGAGGAGGAATGACTTCAATACTCTTACTAGATTTGAGAGAAATATCTACATTTGATTTCTTCTTCTTATCGGGAGTAGAAGTAGACTCCTTAATTGGTTTCCTCTTCTCTATGGGCTTCCTCTCCTTTGAGATTTTCTTCAGTGTTGTTGAATGGGTAACCTTCACCTTCTTCTTCTTTACTTCCTTAGCCTTCTTCCTTGGTATCCTGATAAAAATTTTAGGAATCTATGAGGGAAAAACATCAGTGTCAGAACTGGATGTAATAGGGGCAATATAAGTCTCCAGCTTCTTCCTCTTTACTACACCCTTACTAGTTGCTACTGCCAGTGGATCCTGTACTGCTGCTGGAGACGACCCTTCATCTAGTCCAATAATTTTCTTTATCTCAGTGAACATCTTCTGCATAGCTTCCCCAACCTTCTTGATCTTTCCTTCCCTTTTCTTCTTATTGAATCCAATTTCAACTTCAGCTTCTTTTTGCTTAGTAGTCCCAAAGGCTTTCTCTGCTTCATCTACCAGGGCATCAATAATATTCTTGTCATACAAGTCCAAGATCTCAACATCTACCTCATAGCCCATTTCAGTTATCCAGATCTTCCTAGGTTGTACTGCCTCCATCAGCGTTTCATCCTTTTTCACCATAAAATAGATTTCAATTGAGTACTTATCTATATTTTGTTTCGGAACTCTTTCTATCTTCTTCATTGCCTTTTGAGATTATTTGAAATAACCCCAAAGAATAGAGTCCCTATCCTTTTCTTGTCCCATATTTCTTATAGCATCTTTTATGTGTTTTGCTATTAGTATATCAGATGCCCATTGAGTTTTATTGATGCCAAGTAACTCATTCAAAAAGAAAAGCATTAAACAGACAATATGGTTGCCATACCTTAAAGTACCCTTCTTCTCACCCTTAATCTTTCCTAAGTTTATTATTGACTCATTAGACATCCATCGACATAGATCTAGCTTTTCATTCTCCTTAATCATTTTGTGAGCATAGAAAATGCATAAATTGGAAATAGAATTCAATCGATTTGATTGGGTTACCTTGTAACCGATGATCATGCTTGTAAATTGAATTGCTTTGTCTCTGATAATATTGATTCTCATGGACCTATTGTCAAATATTAGACCAGTCAACTTTTCCACCTCATTGTTAGATATCTTTTTCCTTTCAAGGGTTAGACCGGTCAGGGGTAAACTGGTGATCACACAAAGAGCCTCCTTGGTGATCTTGTGGGGCTGGTCTAGCCATATGAATTTTCCATGGACTCAGCTTAGTGCATACCAGATCAATTCATCCTCAAATTTCGACATCCCCAAAATAGGGGTAAAACCCTGATTCTTTAGAATTTGAAATTCCATTTTCATCAACCCATCCTAGTTCACCAAAGTGCCAATATACATGTTCTTAATCTCAGTAAAACCCAAATCCTCCAAAGTACAGTAAATATATGCATGAACATCTTTGATATACAAAAGTCCTTCAAGAACCCTAGAAAATGCGCCAACCAAATCATTGACCTTCGCAATCTAAGGGCATTACTTGAAAATAGAGAATGGACGGTCCTTGATGTCGACAACAACAGGGGTAGCCACACCTACTGGAGTGGAAGATGATCCAGAAGCCATTGCAAATAAGGATAGCTCAAAAACTAATAAAATACCTCATAACCTTTGCTGATGAAAGCTCTTGAGAATCCACTTGAGAATGCACTGGAATTCACTTGAAATGATTTTGATTGCCTCAAATCATCTTGAACTCACTCTATTTTTCTCTGAATGCAGTGTGATAAAAAATAAACTAATATTTTCCTTTTATTCTGCAAAAAACCCTAATTTCTCATTGACATTAGTGCATGCTGACATATCATATCGGATTCAAAATCCATTATCTCATCGTCGGTGAATCTCCAGACTAACTTTACCAAGATCTGAAGTAGGTTTTCAGACCTCTATCAGGGGTAATGGAAGATCTATCAATAATTTACCTCCCCCTAAGGCTAATGCCTTAGTTACTGGATAAGTTTCCTACTGGTGTAGGAACATTCTACTCTGTCAGTTGAGTAATCAGGTTGATTGTCTCTACCAGTTGATCTTTAGATTTCCTAACCCATTTACCTTTTGTTTTCCTTTCTCATCATTTCCTACTAGATTGTTCTTTCTTTTGCAATATTTGGCAATATATCCTATTTTGTTTCATGCATAGAAAGTGACATTATTTCTATGAATTGACTTTTTGAGTCCTTGACCATTCTTTGACCTAGATTAATTAGCCATATGCCCAAAACTTTCCACATGCATGACATCTAACATTCATTGTGCAATCTTTTGTCGCATGACCATACTTATTACATTTTGAACGTTGACTGGGAACTGTATTGTGTTCTGATTTGCTTTATTTCTACATTCACTTTCTCTATGACCAAACTTATTACAAACAAAGCATCTTCCATTAAATTTATGTGCACTGGGTTTCCTTATTGATGATTTTTAATTCCAATTGTCTAGTGGATTTCCCCGATTTTCAATATCAGATCTTTCTCCATGCTCAAATCCAAGACCTCTAGTGTCTCTAGTGTCTCTTTGATCCTTCAATAATTCTTCAAGCCTTGCAGAACTGACCCTGAACTTTTCTTTGTATTTATTTGCAGCATCCTGATCACTTCTTAGGATTAAAATAATTCTTTCTAACTCTTGTTCATTGTTCCATGATTGTACAAACTCAGTCCTCAACACATCATTCTCATGGACCAACCTAATCCATTCCTCAGATATGTCTTTCAGAGATCTACTAGGATTTTCTTCATTCTTCTTTCGGTCTTGAATCTCCTTGGATATCCTCATAGTCATGGCTTGCATTTCATTCTTCATCACACTATTCTCCTTACTCAGTTTTTGACATTGTTCCTTAATGGCATCCTTCTCTTCATCATCCAAATTTGTGAAAGTTCTTTCCTTTTTGCTTGAATAGATGACAGCCTCTCCTGCAAGGTAAGAATCAATTCCTTTGCAGAGTACAATTCATCTTGAAAATTCAAGTTCTTCATACTTTCAGTATCATAATCCTCAAGTGCCACTTCAAGTTATTTTTGTAGACTCGTCTCCATGGATTCTAGATTCAGGATCTTCCTCAAGTTGTTAGACTTACTCCAAGGCACCAAGCTCTGATACCAATTGTTGGAATCCAAGAACACTGAGAGGGGGGGTGAATCAGTGTTTTGTCAATATAGTTAACTTTAACCTTATTAACAATGCAATTCAGTAACCAATAAACATGAAAGGATATAACACCAAACAGAAATGAAGCAACCACAAGATCATACACCATAACATAGAGATTTATACATGGAAAACCTCAAAGAGGGAAAACCATGGTGGGATTGGAGACCCACAATATCTATCCACTGGCCAGATGAATAAATATTACAATAGGGGCTTGCACATGCAGGAAGACCAACAACCTAGAGCACATTGCTCATCACAAAAGGAGCCTCACTGACTACAAACACAATATATGGAGTTACAAACAAAATATTGAACTCTAAGAGTGCATCTTCTATGTTGGATGAGTTCTCGTTAAAGCACAATCTATACCGGTTTACACTATGTCCTTCCTTACTGATATCTTGCTTTGCTTCCCAAACCTCTAAACCAAAATCCAAGAGTGACTACAGAATATTACATTCACATTATATTGATCAAGATTTCTCAAACAACACTATATTCCATTACCTTCTTATGAATCCTTATTCATTACCAAAATAACCTAACCGAACTAACTTAAATACCCTTCCCAAACACAAAAATAAATGCCTTATGTCGGCTTACAAATATATTACAATTTATTGACATGTCGGCCTAAGCAAAAATAAATTCATTAAACTTCAAGACCGATGCCTTTAATCATTGGCATGTAGACCTAGTGGATCAATTTCTTGTGTCGGCCTCATATATTAGTGTTGTTCATAAAAAATGATTAACCCAAGTTCACCTACATTCCTTCTATGAAATGGCCAATTTCAGTCTATGAAACACATCAGGGCTTGGACACCATAACATAGGACCCTAATTGATCCTCCTGCACTTCAAGTTTTGCTAGACCTAGGGGGGACACCCTTTTGATGCATTATATACAATAATCACATACATATGATTGCATCAACAATAAGCAGATAGGTCACTCCACAAACTCACCCAATTTAGAAACACACTACAAATTGGCTAAATCTATATAAACCATAAATGAAAATAGAGCTTGGAATGAAAAGAACACAAACCCCTAAACATAAAGGGAAATAGATTTGTCTTTAATTTGTAAATCTGAAACTATCCCCAAATCTGCAAGACCAGTGCCTTATTTATTGGGCAACCGAGTCACACAAAGAATTGTAAATGTGCATCCGTAACTACAAGTTTGTTCTCCTTACAAGATATCCCTGCATTATTACCTTATACTAATGCATTACTCAATTTATTCACAAAATTATCAAATCTGGGACACATTCCATTGTTTATGACTAATTATAGAATTTAAACTCTTCACTGAAGAATGCCTACAAACAATCATACAATCTCCTTGAGATGACAAATTATAGCCTCCTTGAGGATTCAATTCATAACAATGAAATACATGCATAGAGACAATATTATGGGAAATTCACTCATGCCTGACACAAGTAAGACCTGCAACTAAAAAAAACCACATCTACAACACTGCACTGTAACCTCTATACCTTGAAAAGATCCATAGAATTTTACACATTTGGGTAAAGCAATTCAGAACTAGAAGCCATGAAATCTGGAGCACTTCCTCCAAAATTCTGGAACCCTTACAATTGAGAAGAATTGGGAATAAGAAGGAGATGGAAAAATATCAGAATCTGCAAAACATACCAAGTGTCTTTTCTTCTAACTGAATTTCATTTTCCTTTTTCTTTCCCATGGAAACTTCTCTTAGAATATCCCAAATTTGTTCACATTAACTCCATAACTACATTCCTCATCCTGAGAGCTTTTCGGTGATATATGATACTTGCTATATCGGACAAAAATGAGCCTCTGAGCGAATTATATCTCAATATGCCTCCATCATTTAATTTTTTTGAATTTTTACCTATAGTTTCAACTATGCATTTAACTTTAATTTTTCACCCTGATTTTGCCCTGACGTCCTGCCACATGGCAACCTCTGATTCACTGATAGGGTCCATTGGGTGCCACCTCAGATGACACCTCATCAATCCGCCACGTGTCTACCTCGTCACTGCTAATGGACTACTTGCTCATCGTCACATCATCGCCACCTTAGCACCATTGGACAGGACCCGCAAGTTGGACCTCCACCTAGACCTACCACCTGTGCGCCATGTCATCTTTTGCTACTTCACAATGGGTAATGTGCATGCATGTTTCCTTCGCGAATCCATGTGCACCGTCGATCTCGCTGAACATGCTTAATCTTTAACCTTTGATTTTTTGCCTGATCTTTTCGCCATTTCGAAGGGTTTAACCAACGTGCATCTTCAGGTTTTGAAATCACGCAGGCCATCGGATCTTCTTGAACCTACAGGGTCTTTAACACTATTTTTTCACCTGGCCTTTTCGCCATCTCGCGAAGTGTATTCTTCGAGGATATTTCCTTCGCGAATCAACGTGCACCGTAGATATCCTCCAACTTGCTCGCTAGTTAAGTAGCCCTTTCTCTACAAAACTCACCTGCCTCAGGATCCATGCTTGCATGGGGTCCACCTAGTCGTCACTCAGTCTACTTGGTTGCCTCAGGAAGCGTTCCCATGCATGTGGGGTATGCCTTGGGCACCCAACTGGCACCATTCGTCAAAAGCCTTTGAGGCTTTCACACTATGAATGAGTGGAGTTTTACTTTTAAACACTAAAATATCCCTTCGCCCAGCGAATGTGGGATAAATTCTTTTCGCCTGGAACTACAATTTCTGAGAATTTTTGAGAGTTTTAATGGCATTTGCTTGAAAGTTATTTTTAACCCCTCTTTTACTAGCTATGTGCCAAGTCAAACATTCTAATGAAATTATCTACTGCCTATTGCTAGTGCATTGATGTGAACATTTAAACAATGAAACCTAACCACTTCAAAAGCTTTTGATGCATTATTACAACATGACAGACTCCACTATACAGCTCCATTATCCATCGAAGAGAGTGTTGAGCTTCTTTAGAAAGCTTGTCAACCTCATTCAGAACCAATACTTTATAACACTTATCTCCATTTATATCGATGGGCCTACTTTGTTTTCGGGCAAAGGAGGATGCTAACAAGGGCTGTAGACATTGGGAAATAAACCTATCAAATGCATTTGCTTAAGCTTCAATGGTTCTCATAAACCACACAAGAGGAGGCTTAACGTTCTGCACCAATCGCACTTTCTTGAGAGCTCCTGCAAACTTTTCACCAGCCATGGCAGAGAGTAATTGCTTGGAGTTACCATGGTGAAGGAGGGGAAACATCTATTAATTGCATTAACTTGGGATTTTCTGCATGCTGCTCTTACCACTGTGCCACGTAGGAAGAGAAATTCACCATGGCTGAGAGTAATTTTGCAATGTCTCCTCCACCCCACGTGAAGGGAGGATGTTGGCAATGGAGGAACAAGTTTGGTTTTGAAACTATCGACTACCACTATTTCCAGCCTTCTCCACCATGCACACATAGTAGGGAGGATGCCACATTGAGGACTGGGAGATGGCAGTTTAGAAAGTTGCTTCCTGCAAATTTTAAAACATGCGTGGGAGTTTCATGGCCCATGTGACCTGCCAATTGTATTTGGTTTAAAGGCTCTGCCACTTCAGATGTCACGCAGGAGGAGTTTAAGGAGGCATTTAACATTGTTTTCCACGTGGAGAGAGGGGTATGCTTGGCAATGGAGCTCCACACTACACTTCAGCTCACCCACCACAAAGAGCTTTATGCCTGCCAATGCACATTCGTTGGGAGTTCATTGCCTCTTTTAGACATTGCACCAGTGGTGCAAGATATGCTAGAGTCTCTCCTGAACCATTTTGTTCAGCAATTATGCAACTTTGTCCATCAAGGACATGTTTGGATGCCAAAGATGTTGCCCCTCTCTTGGCTACTCTTTAAGTATTGACACTTTTACCCCCGCATTCTTGATGAATACTCTTTAAATCTTGATTGCTCATTATTTTGATCATTTGATCTTGCACAATGCTTCATGACATAAGTTGTCATGATGGACTATCTTTGTGTGCTTTTGTCAAAATAATGAAAACTCTTCTTTACCTCATTCTGTCATTTAAAATGATGTTTTCACTTATGTTTTTCTCATCCACGCTGAAGGAGGGGGTTTTACACTTATGCACTTTATACTCACATTCACCAATGCTACTGCAAATTGCATAAAGTATGAAATTTTTTCCATTGATATCATAAAACCTGTCACATTTTCTCAAAATAGAAGTGAAAAAAATGCGCTGCCTCTATACCCAACTTGGTTCCAGAGGATACATGCTTTTCTTTCAGACCATGTCGCCATAAATTTAATGCACGGGCATGAGCCAGGTCAGGCCCCAAAGTGGGTTCGACTAATTTTTTTTTTCTTTTCGTTCAACTGACCTTTAAAATGCCTCAGGAACCTTAAACATACCTTTGGAATCGATCGACATCATTTTCGGATCATCAAACTGAGTTTTGCAACTTTCAGGTGCCTGCGCCACATTTTCGCATTTAATCGCGAAGATGTGATTTTCAAACCGGTCAAAACACCTTTCTGGAACTCGCCATCTGACAAGCATGTACTCTGATATACAAGAATGAAATCTTCCAAGTGGTTTTCCAAGATGAATCCCAAGTGAAGAGATATTAATGGTCAAAGATGACCAACTGTCTTTGTCGGCACTGCGGACCTGATGAAGTCAATGTGCAGGCAACCCATGATACTTTTCTTAAAAATATCAAATGATCTTTGTAGACCCTCAAATCTGAGACATGGTTACCTTGAAGTATATATCAAATCTTAGAATGCTTAGTTTGACCAAAAGGTTGACTGGGTGCAAATGGTACGCTCATGAAAATAGCAACTTTAACTGATACGACAATGAAAGTACGGATCACCGAAAAAGATGACTCAAGAAACCCTTTTGAAAACTGATCAAACAGATTGGCAGGAGCTTGAAATTTGAAACATAGCTTGTCATTTATACCAACAATAGCCCAAAATAAACATTTTGACATGACATTCATTGAGGCAACTTTTACACTTATGCAAAACAGGGCTCCGACTAGCAGCTGAAACAGGGACTTGTCAAACCATACAAATTGCACACGTATTGAGCTTGGTAAAATGAGCAAATGGATTGCTAGAGACTTGAAATTTTGCATGCTGACTCAAATTTATGCATATAATTGAATCCATTTTTAATTTTACCATGACGATCAACATGGAAAAAGATATAAACACTCAAAGTAGGCTACTTGGTAAAATCTACATATGTGCCTAAAATGCACTTTCAGCTCGCCCCTTGAAATGGTTACCTGATAAACTGTTCCAAACTGAATTCTGAAAGTTGCACAATAATTCATTAGCTAAATGAAAGGTGTAGGAAACACTTCCCAAGCCTTACCCTTTGAAAATCAACTGGCTCCATTTTACCCTCTCTCTAACTAGGCCATTCAAACTAACTCATTTGGAAAAGTAGAGCAAAATTTTGAAATGGGCCTCTAAACTTGACTCAAATTTAATGAGTCCCAATAGTGGCTCTGACTGGGGATGGTTGATTGCAAGATCAACACAAGAATTTAGAATCTATGGTTAAGCAGACCACCCAAAAATGAAATACTTCTCTTCTCTTCTCAAAAACAAAGGGCTCCTTATTCTACCCAAACAATAGGGCACTTTATTGAAAACCAAACAACTGAAGCAAAGAAAATATACAATATATACAAACATACTTACAATTGATCATAAACTACTCCACTTTCTTCAACATTTACCTTTGTCAAAAATCTGATTCTCATCGCTTGACATCATGATCCAAACAAAGGAACCTTTCAACAACAACTAAGCATAATCCTTATAATCCACCTCTTTCATCTCATTACTATAATAGCTCGTGTGCATACCTTTTGTCTGATTTTGAACTTTTTAATCACACACTACTTCAACAAAAGTAAAATCATGAGACAAAACACTCTAGAGGCCTTCCCACAAGCTGCCATACATTTCACTATCCCAATCAATTCTATCATTTTCAAAGGCATCATCATGCTGAAATTCAAAAATAAAGCATTCAATCTCAACATTGTAATTCTCATTGACACTCACCTTGGTATCATTTACATTCATAGAATGAGGGGCATTACTAACCAATTGATCCAAACAAGGAACACAAATATTTTGGTTCAGATGTGATACTTCACTATGCTGATCACACTCTATACTAACCTTGTTTATCAAACTCAACACATCCGCATCCTCAATATCCCATTCATGGAAAATAATGCATACCTCTGGCTGAAGCAAATCCTCAGCTAAGTCTTTCTCATTCAGACTTACATCCACTTGAAAAACTTCCATTTGTGGTCTGAAGTAGTCATCTCACAACCCATGCCTCTTATCTTCATCATGAAGTAAAATTCTACAACCCATGCTACTTCTGTTCGGAACTTCATCAGCATTAAAATTTTTTTCAACACAAGGGGAAACTTCAATATTTTCCATAATGAAATCAGCACCATGAACATTAATATCAAAGGCAAAGAACTACATATCCAGTTCAAGCATACTATCAACATTCACATTCTCTTCATGGTACTTCAAATTCTGAAAGCATTCAAATATGGGTTCATTTAAATCTGAAAATAAAACATTATCCGTACTGTCACATATATTTTTATCCTCAAAAATACTTTCATTTTTAGATTCATGACTAAAATATATAACTTGGTCTCCCTTTATATCATCTTCACAAGATGAATAATAAGAATTCTCATAACCATCATTAGCTGCATGACTGGCATTCATTTCCTGATCATAAGAAAATGAATAACTTGTGCCAAGATCATTCCTATTCTGAAATTGCTCTTCATTGTTCATTTGTATACTTTCAAGGTGCTGAAAATTGAACTCAGTATCCTCATAATCAGCAGCACCACTCCATTTTGAAACACATTCATCATTGGGTATACTTACACTAAAAACACTATCAGCATCATCTGCAATTTCATTTTCAGCTTTATCAGACTTAAACAAAATCTGATTTACATCATATTGCACATCTTCACTTGCATAATCAGCAACACTTGGTGATCCCTCAATATTTGGTATTTCAACATCAAATATATTAGCAACATGTAAAGACCGATGGTTATTATCCTGATTAATTTCATTATTATTACCCTTGGGAGATGCATGATTTACTTGATAATTTGCAGTCACATAATCAGCATAACTGACATACAAATCAAATGGTACATATCTTTTATATAAATCTACCTCTATATCAGCATTATCACAACATTTCCCACTGATCATTACATCATTATTGTGAGAGACAACCGACATTAGCAATAGAGATTCTTGACTCTCATTTAAATTTGAATTACATGCATCAGCAAAACCATTTGCAACGGTAGAGCTAGACGCACCTTGACAAGGAATGATTTGTTTAGCTTCACATGGTATTTCACAATTGAAGGTAATTTGACAAGAAACCACAGCAAACACAAATCTCTTGGCTATCCCAGATTTCAAGTTATTTTCAATGTCCCTAGTTGTGTTAAAAGCTTCATACAAAGTTTTGGGTTCTTTATTTCTCAATAAGAAACCCATCTTCTCGTCAAATGCACTCATATAAATCTCCAAACATACTTTATTGTCAAACTTATACTTATTGGAAATTTAGACAAAGTTTGTGAAAACCTGATATTAAATGTTGGTACCAATTCATTTTCCCTGATTTGTATATACGTGAACTCTTTCAGCAAATCACAATCACTCACCTTTTCAGTAAATTGGTCTATGAAATCTGAAACTAATTCTTCCCATGAGGAAATACATTTTGTCAGCAAAAAGGAAAACCAATCCCTTGCATCCTCTTCCAATGACTAGACAAATAACTTCATGCACACATCTTCTTGACAAATTTCAAACTCTCCCATCAAATCTGAAAATCTTTTCACATGTTGACACGCTGATTCTGATTTCTTCCCACTGAATATGGGCAAATACTTTCTAATTTTTGTGGGTATAAGATTTGGATAACCCGGAATATCTTTAAAATTTAGAGCAAAATAGTACATCATAATGAAACTTTTCCTATTACATGGTTGTTCTATTTTACTGGACATGGTTATATGTGAATAAGATTGGGGCTGAAATAACTAACTGCACATTGTGACTTCTCAAACTTCATACACAATGCACCAAAAATTCAACAACTTCTAAATATGTCAAGCTACATATTTATCTTTTTCACTTTTTTGACATAAAACTCATGGATACTTGCATATCATAGGAAAACATATAAGATCTTGAAACTCAACAACACTTTGAATATGCAAATATTTTTTATCTTCTTCCCTTTCAACAAAGTGCAAAATACTAGATAGGGAAACTAATTTGCTCTTTCAAATTTTCAGAAGAGATGTCTTGCATTGACAATTCTGAAAATACCTGGGTGTTTGCAGCTATCGGACTTATAGATCTGAACATTTATTTCAACTTGTAGCACGTTCTTTTACCTCAAAGTCGCCACCTCTTGCATAGAGGACATTTTGAACAACAGTCGCCACCTCTTGCATAGAGGACATTTTGAACAACAAAACACCATTCAACACAAATTTAATTCTCTATTGTCTCCTTCAATCTCACTGCAATAAACACTCTTCCAGGCCACAAACATATAGATCTAGGAAAATCAACACCAAATCTATGTATATCTTGGTACTACACTTTTTTTTTATAAAACTCTTATGATGAAGAACTTATCTGAGCATACAACTAATTTAATCATCTACATCTCAATGTGATTTATCAAATCATCTACTAATCCCTCAACCATAAAAGACATCTTCTACTCTATGCAATCTCAATGGACTAACTAACTGGATGAAATTAGGCAAATTCTATTCAGCTTCCCCAATAGAGTCGCTATTTTTGTTGTTCATCAAAAAAGATTAACCCAAGTTCACTTGCAATCCTTCTATGAAATGGCCAATTTTAGTCTATGAAACACATCAGGGCTTGGACAACATAATATAGGACCCTATTTGATCCTCCTGCACTTCAAGTTCTGCTAGACCTAGGGGGGGACACCCTTTTGATGCATTAAATACAACAATAATAGACATATGACTGCATCAACAATAAGTATATAGATCATTCCACAAACTCACCCAATTTAGAAACACACTATAGATTGGCTAAATCTGTATAAACCATAAATGAAAACAGAGCTTGGAATGAAAAGAACACAAACCCCTAAACATAAAGGGAAATAGATTTGTCTTTAATTTGTAAATCTGAACCTATCCCCAAATCTACAAGACCAGTGCCTTGTTCATTGGGCAAGAGAGTCACACATAGAACTACAAATGTGCATCCATAACTACAAGTTTGTTCTCCTTACAAGATATCCCTGCATTATTACCTTATACTAATGCATTACTCAATTTATTCACAAAAGTATCAGATCTAGGACATATTCCATTGTTTATGACTTATTATAGAATTTAAACTCTTCACTGAAGAATGCCTACAAATAATCATACAATCCCCTTGAGATGAAAAATTATAGCCCCCTTAAGGATTCGATTCATAACAATGAAATACATGCATAGAGACAATATTATGGGAAATTTACTCATGCCTGACACAAGTAAGACCTGCAACTAACCAAAAAACAAATCTACAACACTATATTGTAACCTCTATATCCTGAAAAGATCCATAGAATTTTACACATTTGGGTCAAGTAATTTAGAACTGGAAGCCATGAAATCTGGAGCACTTCCTCCAAAATTTTGGAACCCTTACAATTGAGAAGAATTGGGAATAAGGAGAGGGAAAAAGATCAAAATCTGCAAAACATGCCAAGTGTCTTTTCTTCTAACTGAATTTTATTTTCCTTTTCTTTCCTATGGAAAATTCTCTCAAAATATCCCAAATTTGTTGAAGCAAACTCCATAATTGCATTCCTCATCCCAAGAGCTTTTCGGTGATATATGATACTTGCTATTTCAAACAAAAATGAGCCTCTGAGCGAATTAAATCTCAATATGCCTCCATCATTTAAATTTTTTTAATTTTTACCTATAGTTTCAACTATGCATTTAACTTTGATTTTTCACCCTGATTTTGCCCTGACGTCCTGCCACATGGTAGCCTCTGATTTGCTGATAGGGTCCATTGGGTGCCACCTCGGATGACACCTCATCAATCTGCCACGTGTCGGCCTCGTCACTGCCAATGGACTGCTTGCTCATCGCCACATCATCACCACCTCAGCGCCATTGGATGGGACCCGTGAGCTAGACCTCCACCTGGATGTGCCACCTACACGCCATGTCATCTTTCACTACTCTGTAATGGGTAATGCTCATGCCTATTTCCTTCACGAATCCACGTGCACTGTCGATCTTGCTGAACATGCTCGATCTTTAACCTTTGATTTTCCGCCTGATCTTTTTGCCATTTCGTAGGGTTTAACCAACGTGCATCTTCGGGTTCTAAAATCACGTGGGCCATCAGATCTGCTTGAACCTGCAGGGTCTTTAACACTATTTTTTCGCCTAAGCTTTTCGCCATTTCGCGAAGGGTATTCTTCGAGCATCTTCCCTTCATGAATCAATGCGCATCATAGATATCCTGCAACTTGCTTGCTGGTTAAGTAGCCCTTTCTCTGCAAAACTCACCTGCCTCGAGAACTGTGCCTACATGGGGTCTACTTGGTCACCTTGGGAAGCCTGCCCATGCGTGTGGGGTCCGCCTTGGGCATCCAATTGGCACCATCCGTCAAAAGCCTTTAAGGCTTTCACACTATGAATGAGTGGAGTTTTACTTTTAAACACTAAAATATCCCTTTGCCCAGCGAATGTGGGAAAATGGCTTTTAGCTTGGAATTGCAATTTCTGAGAATTTTTTAGAGTTTTAATGGCGTTTGCTTGAAACTTATTTTTAACGCCTCTTTTACTAGCTATGTGCCAAGTCAAACATTCTAACGAAATTATCTGCTGCCTCTTGCTGGTTCATTGATGTGAACATTTAAACAATGAAACCTAACCACTTCAAAAGCTTTTGATGCATTATTACAAGACGATAGACTCCACTATACAGCTGCATTGTTCGTCGAAGAGAGTGTTGAGCTTCTTTAGAAAGCTTGTCGACCTCATTGAGAACAAATACTTTATAACCCTTATCTCCATTTATATCGATGGGCCTACTCTATTTTCTAGCAAAGGAGGATGCTAACAAGGGCTATGGACATTGGGAAATCCACCTATCAAATGCATTTTCTTAAGCTTCAATGGTTCTCATAAACCATGCATGAGGAGGCTTAACATTCTCCACCAATCGCACTTGCTTGAGAGCTCCTACAAACTTTTCACCAGCCACGACAATGAGTAATTGCTTGGAGTTACCATGGTGAAGGAGGGGAAACATCTATTAATTGCATTAACTTGGGATTTTCTGCATGTTGCTCTTACCACCATGCCACGTAGGAGGAGAAATTCACCATGACTGAGAGTAATTTTGCAATGTCTCCTCCACCCCACGTGAAGGGAGGATGCTAGCAATGGAGGTACAAGTCTGGTTTTGAAACTGCCGACTACCACTATTTCTAGCCTTCTCCACCATGCACACATAATAGGGAGGATACCATGTTGAGGACTAGGAGACGGCTATTTTGAAAGTTGCTTCCTACAAATTTTAAAACATGCGTGGGAGTTTCATGGCCCACGTGACCTGCCAATTGCATTCGGTTTAAAGGCTTTGCCACTTCAAGTGTCACCCAGGAGGAGTTTAGGGAGGCATTTACCATTGTTTTCCACATGGAGAGAGGGGTATTCTTTGTAATGGAGCTCCACACTACACTTCAGCTCACCCACCATGCACAGATTTATGCCTGCCAATGCATATTCGCTGGGAGTTCATTTCCTCTTTTAGACGCTGCACCAGTGGTGCAAGATATGCTAGAGTCTCTCTTGAACCATTTTGTTCAGCAATTATGCAACTCTGTCCATCAAGGACATGTTTGGATGCCAAAGATGTTGCCCCTCTCTTGGCTGCTCTTGAAGTATTGACACTTTTACCCCCGCATTCTTCAATGAATACTCTTTAAATCTTGATTGCTCATTATTTTGATCATTTGATCTTGCACAATGCTTCATGACAGAAGTTGTCATGATGGACCATCTTTGTGTGCTTTTGTCAAAATAATGAAAACTCTTATTTACCTCATTCTGTCATTTACAATGATGTTTTCACTTATGTTTTTCTCATCCACACTGAAGGAGGGGGTTTTACACTTCTGCACTTTATACTCACATTTCGCCAATGCTACTGCAAATTGCATAAAGTATGAGATTTGTTACATTGATATGATAAAACCTGTCACATTTTCTCAAAATAGAAGTGAAAAAAATGCACTTCCTCTATACCCAACTTGGTTCCTGAAGATACATGGTTTTCTTTCAGACCATGTCGCCATAAATTTAATGCACGGGCATGAGCCAGGTCGGGCCCCAAAGTGGGTCTGACTAAAACAAATTTTTGTTTTCATTCAAATAACCTTTAAAATGCCTCAAGAACCTTAAAAATACCTCTGGAATTGATCGACATCATTTTCGGATCATCAAACTGAGTTTTGCAACTTTCAGGTGCCCGTGCCACATTTTCATATTTAATCGCGAAGACGTGATTTTCAAACTGGTCAAAACAACTTTTTGGACCTCGCCATCTGATAGGCGTGTACTCTATTATACAAGAATGAACTCTACCAAGTGGTTTTTCAAGATGAATCCCGAGTGAAGAGATATTAATGGTGAAAGATGACCAACTGGCTTTGTTGGCATTGTGGACGTGATGAAGTCAATGCACAGGCAACCCATGATACCTTTCTTAAAAATATCAAACAATCTTCGTAGACCCTTAAATCTGAGACATGGGTACCTTGAATTATATATCAAATATTAGAATGCTCAGTTCAACCAAAAGGATGACTGGGTGCAAATGGTATGCCCATCAAAATAGCAACTTTAATTGATACGACAATGAAAGTACGGATCACCGAAAAAGATGACTCAAGAAACGCTTTTGAAAACTGATCAAACAGATTAGTAGGAGCTTGAAACTTGAAACATAGCTTGTCATTTATACCAAAAATAGCCTGGAATAAACATTCTGACATGAAATTCACTGAGGCAACTTTTACACTTATGCAAAATAGGGCTCTGACTAGTAACTGAAACAGGGACTTGTCAAACCATACAAACTGAAAACGGATTAAGCTTGGTAAACTGAGCAAATGGATTGCTAGAGACTTAAAATTTTGCATGCTGAATCACATTTATGCATAGAATTTATTCTGTTTTTTATTTTACTGTGATGATCAACATGGCAAAAAATATAAACACTCAAAGTAGGCTACTTGGTAAAATCTGCATATATGCCTAAAATGCACTTTCAACTCACCCCTTGAAATGGGTACCTAATAAACTGATCCAAACTGAATTCTGAAAGTTGCACAATACTTCATTAGCTAAATGAAAGGTGTAGGACACGCTTCCCAAGCCTTACCCTTTGAAAATCAACTGGCTCCATTTAACCCTCTCTCTAACTAGGCCATTCAAACTGACTCATTTGGAAAAGCAGAGCAAAATTTTGAAATGGGCCTCTAAACTTGAATCAAATTTAATGATTCCCAGCAACTAGTTCGTATATTGTCTGTTTTCCTTTCCTACCGGTGTCAGTGCCTTGTGTGTTGGATGACTGAATGCCAATTCCCAGACAATGAATATCGGTGAGTACCGGTTAAGTGACCAACCCAAAATGGTGTGTGTTGCCATCAATGACAACACAACTAAGTCGGATGAGTGTGAATTTCCAACAAAACTTGTAATGTCCACCAAAATGCCCCAAAGAAATATAGCTAAATACACACTAATTTTTTTAATTTTTTTTTATCAATACACATAACATCACTTAAGAAATGCAGCGAGCACACATCAACATTTAAGTGTTACGAACATAGAATAATTCACTCAAACTATTAATCAATTATGCAAGAGGAATATAATAAATCATTACTACTAACTCCCTAGGGTATCTCAATGCCATTACTTAATCTACCTACATAGGTAATAAACATTTACTTTCTTCCATATCAATACCTAATAATCTTAATCTTTTTAAAAGCATAGGTGCAACATAGCAATACCTAACACTCATGATATGCAACCTACTTAATTATCCATTTAATATGAGATTCTATCTTTCAATGCATAGCCATTACCCTATTTCATTTAGGTTCATTTTATACACCAAGTCCAAATGTTCCTATTACCATTAACCAACCCTCGACTATTATGATCACCATTCACATACCAAGATTATACTGGCATTATGGATAAATTAATTATGTGTTGCATTGATGATTTGTCATTGATGTCAACACTAGCTATTATGGTTGGTTACCGATAGATAGGTTTTGGTTACCGGTAGAAGAGACTATCTGTTGGACACTTCTGGCATGTTTGGATCTATGGAATGTGATTGGTTACATGTGGTACATGCTTCTGGAGCATGTCTTGGTCAGATGGTATTGACTTGGTAATTGGATGCTATCATACGCTCTTGTAAACCCTTACCAGCATTGGTTTAAGGCTCTACCGGGAGAGCTTTCACTGAGGAATCTTGACAAGATGCATAAGTGGTGTTGGTACAACTTCTAGATGGATTTCAGGATGCTGAAGATGTTCTTTGATCGTGCTTCAACTGCTTGAAGACATTACTTTAGCATGGTGGACCCAGAATAGGTCCAGTACCTATCTAGTTATGGACCAGTATCATGGTAACGTGTTCTCTACATGTTACCGGGATGTTTCAGGATGATTTATGGATTTGTTATTGTTGTTTTTCTCTTAAGCCGACATGGCATATCATTGTAATATGGATCTATGTAATGATCTTATTGTAATATCTTTTAAGTGGATGATCTAATTAGTTTAGGCCTTAGGATTAGTACAAAATGATATAAGATCTCATTTTAGATTGTGGTATGGGAATGGAATAAGTGTCGTGGTCTTGAAATGCAATATCATATACGAAGGATATTTGGTCGATCATTGAGGATCGAATTGGGATTAAGGAAGAGGTCAAAGGCCTTTGGTATTGAGCTTAATCGGGACTATAATTAGGCATGGTAGATGCTATCTCTGGAAGATCATTATTCTGGATTGTTGTCCATATATCTTGAGGTGGTTTTAACCTCTGTAGTCATTGAGACTCTTTTATAATGACCAGTACACTCTAGGCAGTGTGCCTTCCTACATGTGCAGGCCCCTCATTGTAACACATACTTCTTGCAGACGTATCATTTGATTGTGCGAAGGCTTCCCATTGTGGTTTTTTCCATTGCAGGTTTTCCACATACAAATCATGGTGTTATGTGGTATGGTTGCTTTGCATTGATTATATGTTTATTTGTTAAGTTGTATTGTTTATCGGTATCTATTTCTTCCCCATCAGTACTTAATCTGGTTAAAGGTTATTAAGTGTATTAAATGATATAATTTGTTAACAACTGATTCAGCCCCCCCTCCCCCCCCACTCAGTTGTTCATTAGTTATCCTACCAATTGGTATTAGAGATTTGGTCCTATCTTGCAAAAGCTTAACCGCTTGAGGTAGATCCTATGGCAGCTAGCACTTCAAATCCACCGGCAACTATTTTTAGAAGAGAAATCCCTAAGCTTGATGGAACAAATTATGGGATATGGAAAATTCTAATGGAGACTCATCTTAGATATCTTGGCAATGATATTTGGGAGATCACTGAGAAAGGATATACACCTTATGATCTGGCATCTGGCAATCCTACTCCTGCAGACTTGGATAAGAATATTGAAATATGATTGCAAAGCTAGAAAAACCCTATTGTGTGTACTTACTGATCAACAAATCATGGGATTAACTACTAAATCATTAGCAAAGGTTATGTGGGACAAATTGCAAACTATGAATGAAGGCGATCCTACTGTCAAAATTGCTAAACTTGATGGTTACGGGTAAGATAATGAAAGAATTGATGTGTTTATGGAAAGAGTAAATGAGATTGTTATGGCAATTCAATGTTGTGGAGGTTTTTTGAGTGAAGATGAAATAGTTTCCAAAGTCTTAAGATTCCTTCCACCGTCTTACAAGATGAAGGAAAATGCAATTAATGAGTTGAGAACAATGGCAAAATATTCAGTTAATAGAGACATTCTGATTGGGAAATTATCTGCTTTTGAGCTTGAAGAATTTGGATATTTTGGAGCTGTGAAGTCTGAACCATCTTTTCATGCATCATCAACATCATCTACTGGCAAAAGTGATTAGAAAGTCCTATATGCAAAAGAACTGAAAGACATGAGGAAAGAAGATGAAGAGTTTTAGCAACTTGAATCCTTATTTTCTAGAAGAGTACCTAAAGGTCCGACAGGAAGTATGTATGAAGGAAAAACACCTTTTAAATGTTTTTCATGTAATAAGATTGGTCATTTTGCATCTAGATGTCCTGAAAGGAATGCAAGATTTGAGGAAAGAGTTAAGAAATCATTTAAGCCTGACCTGAACAAATATAGATTCAAGAAAAGTAAACAATGCTACATAGCGGATGAGGAAGGAGGAACTAATGACTCTGGAGATTAATCAAAAGAATACTCTACTAGTGGATCGGGAAATGGAAAGGAATGGGTGTTTTATGCTATAAAGGAAGATGAACTGGAACCAGCTATCAAAAATGAAGAAAAGGCCTCGACATAAAAACTTGAAGATAAGGATGAATGGGTAATTGATAGTGGATGATCACATCATGTGACTGAAGATAAAGGGAAATTCCTATCCCTGGAAGAATACAATGGTGGTCAAGTCAGATTTCGAGATGACAAAGCATGTATGATCAGAGGTAGAGGTATTATTTCTTTGGATGGAAAGCATAAAACTCATATTGTCTATTATTTAGAAGGTTTAAAGAATAATCTTTTGAGTGTTAGTCAATTGGTGGACAAGGGTTTCCAACTTCAGCTTAAAGATAGAAAATCCAAAATCTTTAACAATATTGGTTTGGAGATTCCAACCGATATTCAGACTGGAGGTAATATCTTTCACTTGAACATTGGTAATAAGACATGTTTGATTTCTCATATTGATGAGAGTTGGTTATGGTGTAAGAGGTTGTGTCATGTTAATTTTGATTGTATTGTTAAGATCAGTTCAACCAAAGTAGTTAGAGATATACCTAACATTATGAAGCCTCATAATCTGGTATGTAAGGAATGTCAATTGGGAAAGCAAGTTAGAAGTTCTTTTAAGAACATACATGATAAATCTAATGATGTACTTGATTTGATTCACACTGACTTATGTGGTTCAGAAAGGACTAGAAGCTTTCAAGGTGATAGGTATTTCATGTTGATTATTAATGACTATTCTAGGATGATGTGGGTGACTTTCATTAAGGAGAAGTCTAAAGCTTTTGAGAAATTCAAGATCTTTAAAGAAAAGGTTGAAAGAGAAATTGGATTGACAATCAAATGTCTAAGTTTAGATCATGGTAGTGAGTTCACTTCTCATAAATTTAATAGTTATTGTGAGATAAATGGAATCAAGAGACAGTTATCTACACCTAGGACTCCTCAACAGAATCAGAGTAGTTGAAAGAAAGAACATAACCATTTTGGATGCAACAAGATCTATGATGATGGAAGCCAAATTGCCTCACATTTGCTGGAGAGAAGTAGTGAGTACAACAGTCTACACATTCAATAGAGTTCACATTAAAGGTGAAACCGGTAAGACCCCTTATGAATTATGGTCTGGACATACACCTACTATTAAATATTTCAAAATTTTTGGAAGTAAATGCTATATCAAAAGAGATGATTCAATTGGAAAGTTTGATCCTAGATGTGATGAAGGGATATTTATTGGTTATTCAATTCAAAGAGAAGCATATAGATGTTATAGAAAAAGATTGGAGGAAATTGTGGAGAGTGCTAATGTGAAAGTGGATAAGAAATACAAAAATCATTCTATATCATATGACAGGGAACTGACAATGGAAATGATTATTACTAAACTAGCAATGCCTCAACCAGTATAGGAAACTGAGACAGTTACACCGACACAATCAGAAAATTCAACTATGACTGATGATCAGAGTAGTGAACCTAAAGTTCAGAAGACACCAAGATATGTAAGATTAAATCATTCTAAAGATCAAATTATTGGAGATAGGAACAAGGGAGTTATGACAAGAAGAAGACTGACAAATGAAGAGGTATGTCTTATTTCTCAAGTTGAACCAGCAACTGTTATTGAAGCTTGTAAGGATAAACATTGGTTAAAGGTTATGGAAGATGAATTAGATCAGATAGAGAAGAATGAAACTTGGACTTTAGTTCCTCGACCTAAAAATAAGAATATTATTGGAACTAAATGGGTTTTTAAAAATAAATTGAATGAGGATGGTCAAGTTGTAAGAAACAAGGCTACATTATTTTGTAAAGGATATTCTCAAATGGAAGGAATTGATTATGGTGAGACATTTGCACCTGTAGCAAGAATTGAAGCTGTTAGACTATTTCTTGGCTATGCAACTTATAAGAGATATAAGGTTTATCAAATGGATGTTAAATGTGAATTTTTGAACGGTGAACTTGAGGAAGAAGTATACATTGAGTAGCTTAATGGATTTTCATTGACAGATGATAAAGATATGGTTTGCAAATTGAAGAAATATTTATATGGTTTGAAACAAGCTCCTAGTGCTTGGTATGCAAGGTTGGATAAATATCTTTTGAAGCTTGGTTTTACTAAAGGTAGTGCTGATAGTAATTTATATTATAAGATTATTGATGATGATATTTTGATTATTGAAGTATTTGTTGATGATATCATTTTTGGAGGAGAAGATAAATTGTGCATGGAATTTGCTAACAATATGAAGAATGAATTTGAAATGTCCATGATTGGTGAGATGAAATTTGTCTTAGGTTTGCAGATTACTCAAATTGACAAAGGCATTTTTATCTATCAAACTAAGTATCTGAAGGAATTGTTGAAGAAGTTTGGTATGGATAATTCCAAACCGATAAGTACTCCTATGGTGACAAGTGAGAAATTATCTATCAAGGATACTTCTACACCAGTAAATCCCACAAGGTATAAGTCTATGATTGGTGGTCTGTTATATTTGACTCAGACTAGACTAGATATTATTAATGCAGTAAGTATTGTTTCAAGATATCAAAGTAATCCTAAAGAAATCATGAATGTGCAGTAAAAAGGATATTTCAGTATTTGCAAGGAACAACAAAATATGGTTTATGGTATTGTAAAAATGATGATTTCACTTTATGTGCATATACTAACTCAGATTGGGCAGGAGATACTGATGATAGGAAGAGAACTTCTAGTGGAGCTTTCTTTCTTGGAAAGAAACTAGTTTCATGGATCAACAAAAAACAACCATGCATTTCTTTATCTACTAGAGAAGTTGAATATGTTGCAGTAGCAACTAATTGCACTCAAGTTTTGTGGATGAAGCAAATGTTGAAGGATATCAGGGTAAGTTGTAGTGAACTGGTAGTTATCTACTGTGATAACTCTGCAGCTATTGACATGTCTAAAAAATTGTTATTTCACTCTAAGACTAAGCATATATCAATAAAGTATAACTTTCTGAAGGACAAGGTAGAAGCAAAGGAAGTCAAATTGGTTTATGTGAACACTAAAGAACAGATTGTAGATGTATTCACTAAACTGTTGTCTAAGGAATCATTTGACTATTTGAGAGATAGGTTAGGGGTTTCTGCCCCGCTGGTAGAGACTTGATTGATGTAGTTTTTCATCAATCCAGCATGCATTATCAGAGATATTATTCATTCTGACACTGATGAGTGGTGCTACTACTCAAGGGGAGTAGTCAGCTTTGAGATTCAGAGGTTTATATTCTTGCTTTGATATTTTTGTCAGATTTTTGGCATTGATGTCAAAGGGGGAGTGCTAGTGATGTGAAAAATAAATTCAGAGATATCATTCATAGGGGGAGAGTTATTGATATTCAGGAGATTGTTGGTTGTCTTCCATAGGGGGAGACTTGTTTGGCATTTCTTGCCACTTAGATATTTTTCACATCTAGTGTTGCCATCAATGCCAAAGTAAGAGATTGTTGGCATTATGGATGAATTGATTATGTGTTGCATTGATGTTTTGTCATTGAGGTCAATACTAGCTATTATGGTTGGTTACTGACAGACGGGGTTTGGTTACTGATAGAAGATCTAGTGTTACTGACTGAAGAGACTATCTGTTGGACACTTCCAACATGTTTGGATCTATGGAATGTGATTGGTTATATGTGGTACATGCTTCTGGAGTATGTCTTGGTTAGATAGTATTGACTTGATAATTGGATACTATCATACACTTGTAAACCCTTACCGACATTGGTTTAAGGCTTTACCGATAGAGCTTTCAATGAGGAATCTTGACAGGATGCATAAGTGGTGTTGGTTTAGCTTCTAGATGGATTTCAAGATGTTGAAGATGTTCTTTGATTGTGCTTCAACTGCTTGAAGATATTGTTTTAGCATGGTGGACCCAGAATAGGTCCAGTACCTATCTAGGTTATGGACCAGTATCATGATAACATGTTCTCTACATGTTACCGAGATGTTTCAGGATGACTTATGGATTTGTTATTATTGTTTTGGTCTTAATTCGATATGGAATATCATTGTAATATGGATTTATGTAATGATCTTATTGTAATATCTTTTAGGTGGCTGACCTAATTGGTTTAGGCCTTAGGGTTGGTATAAAATGATGTAAGATCTCATTGTAGATCATGGTATGGGAATGGAATACATTTCCTAGTCTTAGAATGCAATATTATATGCGAAGGAGATTTGGTTGATCATTGAGGATCGAATTGGGATTAAGGAAGAGGTCAAAGGCCTCTGATATTGAGCTTAACTGGGACTGTAATCAGGAATGGTAGATGCTATCTCTGGCAGTTCATTATTTTGGATTGTTGTCCATATATCTTGAGGTGGTTTTAACCTCTGTAGTTAGTGAGACTCTTTAGTAATGAGCAGTACGCTCTAGGTAGTGTGCCTTCTTGCATGTACAGGCCCCTCATTGTAACACATACTTTCTTCAGAAGTATCATCTGACTGTGGGTAGGCTTCCCACCATGGTTTTTCCCTTTCTTGGTTTTCCACATACAAATCATGGTGTTATGTGGTATGGTTGCTTTGCATTGATTATCTTTTTCATTGTTAAGTTGTATTGTTTACCGGTATCTGTTTCTACCCTATCAGTAATTAATATGGTTAAAGGTTATTAAGTGGATTAAATGATATAATATGTTAACAATTGATTCACCCCTCCCCCCTCTTAGTTGTTCACTGGTAATCCTAACAGATTAACCCATACATTGCATTAACATAATTTTCATTTATAACTAGCTTACACATTTTCATTTATGATTCTATGTTCCTACAATGTCTATCACTTTATCATGATTCCTAAAGTACATAATGCAACAATCACAAAGTATTTCTAAACATTTAATCCATAGCTCATTTAATAATCATAAAATCTCTTACAATATAGCAGTCAACAAACAATATCTTATTACAAATTAAGTAACTACATGAATTCAACTTGACACAACTTGAAATACAATGATCCTATTATCATAACAACTAATAGCATCCACCAAATGCAGTTATAATATTAAACCATAACATATAATACACTCTAATCCTTTGATAGACAAGCATTCATTTTACATCTACCCATACACTTACTAGTAATTTCCATTAATGAGATTCGTAATTTGCTCATTAAGAACATCCATACAATATTTTCATAAGGAACATTTAATTACATCCCAAACATTATAAGATTTCAATCCTAGCATTAGATCATTGATGACGAGGTATGATACTATAAGTTCAAATTCTTCAGCCTTAACTCATAAACATGTCCTAAGATATCATGTATCATTACTCATACTTATACATCCTACCAAGGCATAGCATTTCTTCTACTAAAATCATTAGTTAAAGACATCATTTCCAAGATATTACTGTTATCTTAATATTTGCACAATCTCCTTTTAACATGGCTCATCAAGAATAAAATTTGCATCATTTAATTCCAACCCATAATACTTATTCACATCTCACACATCCATTCCATTTAATATACAAATGTGTTACTGTTACCAAAATTCTGCACATGCAAAATTTGGTGCCCTAATGAATCCTTGCATTCATTCATATTAAAAAAAAGGCCCAAATCATGAGCAAGAAATCAGAAGTACATCTTTTTCTAACTTGTTTGCTTCATGTGCAGCTACAGGAAAAAACAATGAAGCATGTGGATTAAAATGGGCTCCCATGAGGGTTGAGCTCAACATGCTATAAATCATAGAGATTTTATGCTCCTTTTCAAGAAATGTGTGGCTTATCAAGCCTAATTGGGACTCCAAAAAAGTCATGCTTTTGAATTTTGCCCTATCAGCAAGACCTACCCCAATCAGCAAGATGTACCCCAATGAGCAAGTACACCACTAAAGGTTGTATCGGCCATTGGAATGAACCATTTCATATCATCCTGATGAACCGATGGAAAATCTAGGGCATGAAGAACAATTATCCCACATTGGCAGTGCAGACAAAGTGTATAGCATTTAAAGCTTAGATCACATGTAACTAAAGTGTCAAAGCTTGAAAGCTTTTGACAAGAGGTGGCTCGTCGCTTGGTCGACCCTGTGCGCACACATATCTCAAGGTGACCCAAATTTTGCATCAAACCATAAAGAAGGTAAATATTGAGTAGATCGATCACATCCAATGGTCAGGCAAAAGATCTAATGGTTATTGCTAAGGTGCTATGATTAGATTCTCACTGATTATCACCGTGACTTGGCGACTGATGATGTGGCGGAGAAAAGAGTATAAGAAAACATATAGGTGGTATATAGGTGGTGGTCCAGTGGATATTGACATGGTACAAATGGGTGACATTGAGCAGATCTTGGCCGCAACGAGTCTCGAAAGAATTTCACCGAAGGCTCAGTTTCATCGACATAATAATATCGATGAAACTGTAGGTTTGATGAAACTGGTAAGTAGCTCGCCAAAGGAATACTTTGGCTGAAAGAATGAGATCCGACAGAACAGGATGCATGGCGGCCCGGTAGACAGGTGGTTCCTAGGTGGATCTTCGAAGCTAATCAGGAGGTGACATATGTTGACATGTGGCACAAGAGAGAGGATCAACTAGAGTTAAAGCTTGAGAACTTTGGAGGAAGATCAACGCATGTCGCTATACTGCAATAGGAAGTTGCAAGCTAGGTAACGACCACGACTTGGTGACTAATGATGTGGCAGTTAAGGTGGCCATCCAGGTGGGCTAAGAGTGAATGAGGATGTGACACATCATAAAGAGTAGATGAAGAGCCAAGGCAGATCAAGTCCAGTGGGAGGTCCAAGTAGCGGGACAAGGTGGAACCATGAGTGAACCAGTGGTTGACACGTGGTGACACTGTGGCATAAGAGATACCCACTCAAAGTAGATCCGCATGCAAATCAGAGGTTGACATGTGGAAAATATCTACAGACAAGCGAATTTCTTCTTTTTTTTTAAAAGTCAACTTTGAACTTGAACTTCGAACTGGTTCAAGTGGTTCAATGGTTCAAGTGGTTCAACCAGTTCAAAGTGTTCAAAGTTAATTATCATCGCTCGTCCCCATGGGACCCAATGAGAAGTGGTTTTGGTGAAACTTGGCTTTCAATGAGTCTTGCAGACTATTTGTCAAAGAGAAGATTTTATCGAAAGACTTGCGGAACAAAGATAAGAAAGAGGTGGCCTTGCTCTAGAGTGTTAAAATTTTTAAGTGAAGCCCAGGTGGATCCGTGAACAAATCTGAATGTAGCACGTGGCAAGGGTCAAGTGACTAAGTGGGTCCATTTTTTTAAAGAGAAACTCAGGTGGGGTTTTAAAGGTCTAGCAAGTCTAAAAAGATCCAATGGTTGTCGCTATACCACAATAGAAAAGTGCTCGAGCATTAATCACCACGACATGGCTTCAAGCCGCTAGCAGTTCCGGTGGTTAAAGAGAAAATATGACAGTTAATCTAGGCAATTAGGGAAGATAGTTAGTGACTAAAAAAGGTAAAAAGCAAGCAATTCATGATGGATCCGATGGTGGTTGCTATACCATGGCTGGAAGTTGCTCGATGGATATCTGTTTGGAGTTGGCAACAAGCAATAAGTTTTCATTCTAGGTAGTTAGTGAGGTCATGTTTAGATAAAGGAGAAAAGACCCCGGAGTCAATCAGAAAGTGCCACGTGACAAAGTGCAGATAGAGATCAAAGAGGATCGAACAATCAGGATAGCTTCTAGACTAACTTACCATTGACCCAATGGATTTGATTTCAGAGGTTTGGAGAACTGGTCGTCTGTATGGTGAAAATCCCGCTAAGCGAAGAGTTAAATTCCTACATGAAAAAATTAATTTAGACACTGATCGATTGTCCAAAATGCAAGTGTTGCATACCATTGGAAAGCTCATGAAACAAAGAGATCATATTTTTAAACCATTTATACCAGAAGTTTCAGCATGAAGAGCAATTTCTAGGGAATACATTTGATATTTTCAATGGGATTTCTTTTAATACAGTCTCAGTTCATTTCATCATGCAGATTTCATGTGGGGATAGCTATTTTTCATACTTAGACATCCATATTTTCAAACAAAGAGTTCTTCTTTTTTAGTGATGCTTTGTTAGGCAGGACTGGTAGCTCCATTTGTAGTAAAGAGATTTTCTCTTCATGTAGAATTAGTGGCAATCCTTTTGAACAATAAAGATTGTTATTTTACAATATTGTGCATGAGTTTTTATGCCATTTAATGGGCAGATTCACACAAGGTTTTTCTCATGCAGTCCATTTTTTGGGTTTTTGAAGGGGATTCATCAAAATTTCTATATATTCTCTTCCTCCTTTTTTGCATACACATTTTTGCAAAAAGCATTGTAGCTCAGTAGTATTTGAGTTTTGTAATAGCAAACTCCTTTATTTTTAGTTATATAGCAGCAGATTACCTTCTTGGTATTTCTTGTCTAGTGTTGAATGAATGATTTGATGATTTCCTGTGATTTTTATCCTCTAATTTATCTCATTCAGTCAATTTGTGGTGCAAGAAAATACATCTTAGTTGCAGGTTCTATTTTATGTTAGTTTATTTTAATTGCTTGAATTTGTGAAAACCTATTATTTTCCTTCACACACACACACTAAATTCATACCTTTCTAGAAAATATTTATGCATCTACATGTTCAATTCAGTTGTGAGATTCAGAGTTATTTGTTGGAAGATTTTTGTAAGTTAAGTAGGTTGTATATCTCAGATAAGATATTTGGTGCATCACCTTCATTAGAATATATTTTTATTATACACAAGCCTTCTATCCCTTTCTATCCCTTTTCTTATCAAGTATTTACAAGAGATTCACCAAATAGGAAGCCGACCTGATCTCTGGAGATTCACCTTCACTTTGAGCAACCCATAGGCTCGAAGGTATTTTCATGTTTCACAAGATTGCTTGTTTTTGAATATAGCATCACGGGTGAAAACCTCAGTGACAACAATTTTTTGCACGCCCAGTGGGACTCGTTTGAGCTATCACAACTCAAAGGAAATCCATTTTTGCTATTGTTTTGGTATTGACAGTAGTAAATCAGCCTATTGAGGTTATTTTTTCTAAATACCTGGCGACTCTATTTACTGGTTCTATGTGCAAAATAGGTTTTAACAGCATATGAGAAAGTATCAAACTATATAGAGTGAGGATCCTGTTGAGCATATTGAGCTACCACCATCATAGAGAAGGTCAAGGACAATGAAAGAGACAGAGAAAGAAGCAAATTCAGTACTTGAGTTTCTAGAAGGTTTACCAGTTGAAGTTTTTTTGGAATTTCCAAATTCTAATCTTCTCTCTAATTCTTCTCCTCTACCTAATTCTCAGCCTAATTTTGCCACCTGCATAAATCCTCTTTTTGCAACTACTCCAATTCAATCATCTATTACCCAGAATCCACCAATAAATCCTCCAGTATTTCCAATGGCCATACCAAGAGCACATGCTTTTGTACCCTTCAATGGAGGCAGCCCTTTAAATCTGACCCAATGTGATCCTATACCAGGAGCATCCTTGATAAGTGTTCCAAATTTCATTGGTGAAGACCACGTCACACCCATTGAGCATATAAGAGATATAGCATCTCTATGTGTGGTTCACCATATAACCCAAGAGAATGTGGCACTCAGGCTACTGACAACATCATTCAAAGACAAAGCCCTTCAATGGTTCAGAGGTTTGCAAATTAATTCAGTTGTTCATTGGGATTATTTGGGTGATAAGCTAACAACACAATTTGTAAATAAATTAGATCACCTATCATTGGTTGAGTAGATGACCACTATCAAGAGGGCACCACAAGAGTAGATGACTGATTTCAATTACCATTTTGAGCGAACTTGGAATAGAATTCCTACAACGGTAAAACCTTCTCCTGAGCATGCATTTTTGTATTATTTGAGAGCTTTAAATAACGATATTGTTGTTATGATTCAATCTATGGGTGGGGTTACATTACTAGCAGCTTATGATATATCTATTAGAGCATAAAACAACCTTATACAAGTTGGTAAAATTGCTCCTAGGCCTCCTATGCATATTTTTCTTGATATACAACTATCAATGCCTTTACAAGTACCCCTTTAGTTGCAATACATGTTGTACCAGCACTAGGTTTCCAAAATTATGCTCAAAATAGTGTTGTAGTAGACCCATCAAAGCAACTATAGACACTACAAGAAATGTTTATAAAGAATGTTGAAGCAACACAACAAATCCAATAGACTATGAAAAATTTTGGCAATGAATTGGTGAACCTCAAGAAAAACCAGAACCAAAATCAAATGTATCAAGCCCCATATCAAGCTCCTTATCAATCCAATAGGCCTAGCTACCAAGTTGATGCTCAGAATCAAAGGAGGAACAATAATAATAGGGAAAACTAGTAGTACAATCAGAATACTACTAGCAATTCTAAAGAAATTGTTCCTGCTCAGAACAATATGGCACAAGCTTGGGTTTTCCTTGCCAACAACCTCATAGTCAAGCGTCATGTCAAAATGCAATGAATGCTCAATCGCAAGCCTTGATGGTACAAAGTAACATGTCTTATCAGGATGTAGGTACAAAAGAAGAACCAAAAGGTCCTGAGGTAGCTATGATGAATTGGCAAGGTCAGGAATTTTGTGGAGTTAATCATTCATAGGCACAAAATATACCTTTTTCACCTATTGCAGCTAATACAAGGTCAAAAAAGCATGCTACTAACATTGGACAACAAGATGCAAACCATCAACAACAAGCTGTAAGTAATGGACAACATCAAAATAAGTCTGGACAACAACTAGATAAAGGGAAACAACAAGCTTCTACAAGTCAGCAAGATATTAGTACACCTCCACCTGTCCAAAATGTGCAAATTTTACCAAGAGGACAACCTACAACACCTAAAGAACAATAGAAGGTTAGTGGTGTTCCATTTAATATTGTTGAATTTATGGAAAAGAACATTATTTCTATGACAATGATAGATGCATTGCAAATTCCTGGATAAAAATAATTGCTAAGAGACAAATTGGATAGTCTTTCCTTAACTAATGGGCCTCAAAAAGATCAGCCCAGAGTTGCATTAGCTAATGATATCCTAGTTAAAAACAATCAGCCAAATCAAACACCAAAGCCTCCTCCATTGTTTGTAACATTGATAATTGTCAACCATCTAGTCCATAATTGCTTGATAGACTCAGGAGCTAGTAGTTCAATTATGCCCAAAGACCTTGTAGATAAACTTGGTCTAAATTATGAGCCCGTTTCTAGAGGAGTTGTACAATTAGATGGAACATCAGTTAAGTCAGTTGGATTGGTCAAAGATCTTGGATTGACCTTGCATGCTTATCCTAATTTTGTAATACCTCAAGACATGTACATAGCTGACTTTCCTCCACATTTTTCTATTTGCCTATCTAGAGATTTCACAACAAAATTAGGAGGATACCTTTCTACCGATTGGTCACACTTGTTTTATAGAACCTGGTATTGTACTAAGGTTACCATTAAGTCAGAACCTCAAGGCACTTACAACTTAGAACCATATATCCCCAATCCTATAAATGCATATTTTTTCATCAAAGACCATGAGGAGTTACCACTTATGTAGGATCCAGATGCACCTATTCAGTGCATGCCTAATGTGCATTTGGATGAGTGGGCAGCCCAAAATATGGTAGAAGATCCTTTCATCAACATGGATGAAATAGGTCTTGGTGTTTATATGATTCATGAGGAGGATTATGTTATTCCTAAGCTTGAAAAAGAGGAAATTACACCTCACCAGCAGTCAGAACAACAACAAAATCAGATTTGGTAGCTTTATTTTGATGGTTCAAGAGGTAAGAATGGTTCTGAAGGTGGTGTTATGCTAGTTTGACCTGAAGGGATGAGATACTACACTGCTTTTAGATTTTCTTTTAGCTGTACAAACAATACAACTGAGTATGAATCATTAGCATATGGCTTAGAATGGGCTAGGTAGAAAAAGTTAAATGTTTACAAGGTTTTGGTGATAGTGAACTAGTTATGAACCAAGTAAGGAATATCCATGTCACCAAGAATGATGTTTTGAAAATGTACAAGCATAGAATTTGGGATTTAATTGAAGATCTTGATGCATTTAATCTGTTGTCCATTCCTAGAAGTCAAAATAAAGAAGCAGATAGGCTTGCTGCTTTAGGTGATCAATTTAACATACCAGATGACGTAGGAAATATTGATAGACAACAGTATGTTAAAGTTGAAGTAAGGCCCTCAGTTCTAGATAACACTGTTAATTAGCAATTTTTTGACTCAGATGAGCAGATTACTAATTTCCTAATTGAAGAGATTGAGTTTTCTATCGGAAATCAATGTAAGTTCAATGAGCAATATGAAAATTAGTTTCTCCATTTGAAAACTAACAAGCTGCCGAAGGGTTTGGTAACCCTTGAATCTATTTTTAATACAGATGATCAAGTAAGAAAGGACAAAGGCAACATGTTTGTGAAGGAAGAATATTATGAACTTGTTGAAATATTCAAGGACAAGTTACTTAAAATTGGCAAGGTATGTACCCCTGAAGAAAAACACACTTTTGTAAAAATTTGTCAATAATTTAATTACATATTTTCATGGAGGTATGAAGATTTGAAAAGATTTGATCCTCATTTAGCTCAGCATACTATAGAGTTGGTAGATAATGCAAAACCAGTAGGGCAAAAACAAAGGCCTCTTAATCCAAAATTAGACATCTTATGAGGACTAAGTTAAATAAGCTGATTGAAGGAAATATCATATTTCCAATCAAGCACACATCTTGGGTGTCCAATCTAGTTCCCATTAGGAAAAATAATGGTGAGCTTAGACTATGTGTTGATTTTAGAGACTTAAATAAACCATCCCTGAAAGATCATTACCCGCTTCCCTAAATGGAGAAAATTTTGCAAGTTGTCTCAAGTTTAGAGAGATTTTTATTACTTGATTGTTATTCAAGATATAACCAAATTCTGGTCAAAGAAGAAGAATAGTACAAAACAACATTTACAACCAAGTGGGGTACAATGGCTTATAATAAAATGCCATTAAGACTGACCAATGCAAGGGCAATATTTCAGTGTGCAATGGATATGGCATTTCAAGGCCTCATCAACAAGTTTGTTTTGGTTTACCTAGATGATGTAACTATTTTTTCTAAAAAGGATAATAAACATCTTGACCATCTTAGACAAGTATTTGAAAGATGCAGGGAATTTGGAGTTTCATTAAATCCCAAGAAGACCATATTTGTTGTTCATGAAGGCAAGTTGGTGGGATACATTGTTTCAAAACATGGAATTTCAGTAGATCCTGATAGGATCATAACCATACTTGCATTGCCATTACCAACACATAAAAGGGAATCCAAAGTTTCATAGGTAGGATAAACTTTATTAGAATATTTATTCCTAATATTTCAGCATTGATGCAACCACTTACAACCATGCTTACGAAAAATATTCCTTTTCAGTGGACTAAGGAAGGTTAAAGTAGTTTTGAAGAAATTAAAGAAGCAATTGCAGCAGCCCCTACTCTCATTAATCCTGATTTTAAGAAAGATTTTATTCTATATGCTTTTGGGAGTGAGGACACTATTTCTGCAATGTTGTGTCAACAAAATGATGAAGGTTTAGAATAGCCAATTGCTTTCTTTAGTCAAATTTTGCATGATTATGAGACTAGATATTCATTTGTCGAAAAGCATGTGTTAGTAGTAATAAGAAGCCTTAAGAAATTTAGGCACATGCTCTCTAATAGTAAAATTCAGATTATGTTTTCTCTTCCTACAGTGAAAGATTTTTTTCTCAACAAAGACATAAATGACAAAAGGGCAGGTTGGATCACTAAGGCAATGGAATATGACATTTCTATCAAGGTAACTAAGCTAGTTAGAGGAAAGGGTTTATGTGAATAGCTTGCTAGAAGTATGTAAAATAGCAAAGAAGAGGATCAACAAGTTGAAACAGTGCTTAATAATGAGGAACACCCTGCTGCCCCAGCTTTACCAGTCACTTGGAATCAGCAAATTATCCATTATTTACAAACTGGTGACTATCCAGAAGGCTTAGACAGATCAAAATGGAGGTATTGTAGGCTACAAGCCATTCCTTATGCTTCAATAGATGGTATTTTGTTCAAAAGAGATTATAATAATGTTCTTCTAAGATGCATTGAGATGGATCAGATTGAAAAAGTTCTAAAAGAATTTCATGAAGGACTTGCAGGAGGTCACTTTGCAGCAAGAACAACTCTGAAAATTATGAGAGTTGGTTATTATTGGCCTGAAATGTTTAAAGATTCTCACTCATGGGTAAGAAAATGTGGGAAATGCTCATTGTTTGTAGGCAAACAGAGGTTGGCAGCCTTGCCTTTGCAACCAATTAAAGTAGAGCAGCCCTTTGCAAAGTTGGGACTTGAGTTTATAGGACCTATTAATCCACCTTCTAGTGCAGGTCACAAATGGATTCTTACAGCAACTGATTATTTCACAAAGTGGACAAAAGCAGTTCTATTGAAAGAAGCTAATGAAACTTCTATCTTTAATTTATATGAAGATTTAGTGTCCAGGTTTGGTACCCCAGAATCAATCTTTTTTTATAATTCTTTAGCTTTCATTGGTCTTAAAGTTTTAGATTGGTCAGTTAAGCATACTATATATTTCAATACTTCCTCCAATTATTACCCTTGGGGTAATGGACAAGCTGAATCAACTAATAAAAACTTGATCAACATCATTAAGAAGACCATTGTTGAGAATCAAAGAACCTGGCATGAAAAAATCAAGTTATCCCTTTGGCCTAATAGGATTACACCAAAAAGATCAACAGGTAACTCTCCTTATGTTTTAACTTATGGCAAAGAAGCCATGTTACCTATTTTAGTTGAATTGCCAACTTTAACTTATGTAAAAGAGTTTGAATTACTTGAAGAACAACCAATACAGATTAGGCTTGCTCAGCTTATGGAGTTAGAAGAAACTCGCACGGAAGCATACAAAAAATTAGAAATTCACCATGCTCAGATGAAGAGAACCTTTGATAGAAAATTTGTACCATGCATATTTAATCAAGGTGATCTTGTTTTCAAGTGGGATGAATTAAAGAACAAACTTGGTAGGCATACCAAGTTTGATGCTATGTGGGATTGTCCGTATGTTATCACAGAATGCAAACAACATAATGCTTTCCAGCTTGCTAAATTAGATGGAGAGGTGTTGCCAATCCCTATCAATGAGATTCACCTCAAATTATGCTATTAAGTACTAACAGTTTGCATAGGTACATAGTAGAATAGTTACAGTTCTTTCTTTTCAGCAGTTGTCAAGCTCAACTATAAGCAGAGCTATAGTAATTTAAATTGAATAAGTGATTTCAAGCACATCGCAACTTAATTTTTTAGGCTATTTTTGTTTTTATTTTTTCCTTAAGTGCAGATTGCACAATGTGTAGGCTTAGTTGTATGCAGAGCCTTTGTAGTTTCCTTTTCAGTTTTGTTTTGAGTGTTGATATGCAATTCTAGATTTTTGGAAAAGCTAGAATTGACTCGATGCCCAATGGATATGCTAGGCTACTAGACTCTATTATTTAGCAGGAAAACACCTCTAAGAGGTTGCCAAAAATGTTACTAAAATTTTGCACATGCCAAATTTGGTGCCCTAACGAATCCTTGCATTCATTCATATTACAAAAAAAAGGCCCAAATCATGAGCAAGAAATCAGAAGTACATCTTTTTCTAACTTGATTGCTTCATGTGCAGATATAGGAAAAAACAATGAAGCATGTGGGTTAAAATTGGCTCCCATGAGGGTTAAGCTCAGCATTCTATAAATCACAGAGACTTTATACTCCTTTTCAAGAAAGGCGTGGCTTATCAAGCCTGATTGGGACTCCAAAAAGTCATGCTTTTGAATTTTGTCGTATCGACAAGACCTATCCTGATCAATAGGATGTACCCCAATGAGCAAGCACAATGCTAAAGGTTTTATCAGCCATCAGAATGAACCATTTCATATCATCCCAATGATGCAATGGAAAAGCCAGTGCATGAAGAACAATTATCCCACATTGGTAGTGTAGATGGAGTGTATAACATTTAAAGGTTAGATAACATGTAACTAAAGTGACAAAGCTTGAAATCTTTTGACAAGAGGTGGCTCATCGCTTGGTGGACCCTGCTCATGTGCACATCTCAAGGTGACCCAAACTTTGCATCAGACCGTAAAGAAGAAGGTAAAGATCGAGCATATCAATCACATCCAACGGTCAAGTAAAAGATCTAACAGTTGTTGCTAAGGCATTGTGATTAGATGCTCACCGATTATTGCCGCGACTTGGTGACTTATGATGTGGTGGAGAAAAGAGTATAAGACCAAATATAGGTAGCATATAGGTGGTGGTCCAGTAGTTGGTGACATGGCACAGATGGGCGACATCAAGCAGATCTTGGCCACGATGAGTCCTGAAAGAGTTTCACCAAAGGCTCAGTTTCATCGACATAACAATATCGATGAAACTGTAGGTTCGATGAAACTTGTAAGTGTTACTAGTTATCAAGTTGCCATTAGTTTTATGTTGAAAGCTATTCTATATACTCTAGTTGGTTATATCTACCGAAATATTCAGTCGATATGCACAGTCCAAATGGTTATAGAAGAAAGTAGTCTCAGAGCGTAGTATACATCGAGCTATCTACCGAGTATCATTTCATGTCTATCAAGTAGCAAAGATGACACACCGAGTTGATATACACCGAGTGAAATGTGTTACCAGATTCATTGAACCTGGACATACATATGAAAACATGTTACAAGATCAAGGACAATATAACCGTTATCACATTGGAAATTGCACTTAAAGATTGTGTATGATTTTGAGGTCATCTAACTAATGAAATATTTTGCATGGTTATTCATTTGATAAAACATATTTGTAAGATCGAAGCAATGAATGGATCACCGACATAAGAGATCTATTTATGCAACATGGATTAAGATCAGATATATACATGTAGCATGACAGAAAGGAAGATATAGAAATATATGAAGCAAGACATGTGAAAGCACTAAGTGTTATGACTTTTACAGAGACACAAAGGTCATCGAGAAGGATTTCAGAGAACAGTCAAAGAACAGAGTAAATAGAAGGGTTTCTCGAGTTACTATATGGGTTACCAAGGTATGCTAGAAGAAAGGTAATCTTATTCTGAGCACATAGAATCTACTATAACATTCCAGATGTAAAGTTGCAAATATTTGTAATGAATTTATTGTAATATTTTGAAGGTGTAAGAGAAACCTTTAATAGGGTAAAAAACTCTAATCAAGTCTATAAATTATAAAGCCTCTAACTAGGTGCAACATTTATATGAAGTGTTATAAATCCTTTAGCAAGGTAGATCTAATAGATCTTGATACTCCTAACAGGGTAAGCTATTAGAAATAGCTAAACATGTAGCTCTAACCAAGCACTCTTTATTATTGCAGTAGTGAAGTTGTGGGTGCCATCCCCACCGCAGTTTTTCTCTCTAACCAAGAGTTTCTACATAACCAAAATATATGTGTTATGGAGTGAATCATGTATGATTGTTATCCATTTATTTTAGCTTTATATTATGTTACTACACTATTCAGTTTATGCATAACAGTAAAGTTATAGTTGAAGAAAAGTTTTGAAGTACTAATTCACTCTCCCCTCTCAGTACATTAGCTTTCCATATTGGGCCTAACAATTGGTATCAGAGCTTCAATCTTGGAAAAGGGTTTAACTGCCTAAAGAGAAAGATCTTATCAATGGAAGGCTATAAACAATATCGAAGGATTGTATATCTACAAGAAGAGCTGGATCATGTTAATCAAGTGATTGCAGATATGCAAAGGCAAATGAAAAAATCTCTAAAAGTGAGAAGAAGATTATCTGATGATTTGCAGGACTCTCAAGAGCTAGTGGAACAAATTGAGACATCATCTGAGAACAACATATCTGAAGAAACTAAAGAAATGATTGGAGTATTGAAAGAAAAGAACAAAGCACTAGCTGATCAACTAAAAGCAATGAAAAGAGAACATGAACATTTCAGCACATAGATGACTAAAAATCTTGATGCATTGAGGACAACCAAGGATAAAGTAAGAGATCTAGAAAAAGAGAAACAACAACTTGAAGTCTTAGTATCTGATAAGAATGATGAAATCACAAGGTTGACTAGAATTCAACAAAATCTATCAGATCAACTAGGTTATGCACATCATGAAGCAAATCTGAGAGATGGTGAGAATCAAGCATTGAAACTTGAAGTATCAAGGTTGACCAATGAACTTGAAATAGAGAAGAAATCCAAAGAAACACTAAAGAAGAGTTATGAAGCATCAAAGATGTTGGATGAGCAACTGAATACAAGATGACCCAACAAAGATGCAGGACTCAGTTACAAAGGAAAAGACTCTACCAAGAAGAGAATTCATAGTACCAAGAGAGGAGAATCATCAAAGCAAGCTGGAAACAAGAAGAACATCAAAGGAAAGAAGCCTATTTGCAACTACTATGGAAATCAAGGTCATACTGCCAACATGTGCCAAATCAGAAAAGGTAAGCAACCAAATGTCACTAAGTCCAATGGTTATTGTTACAATTACAGTAAATATGGTCACATATCTAATCAATGTAGGACAAAGTCTGTTAACAATTATCAGAAGGCAAAATTCAAAGGTTTTTGTAAAAACTACAATAGATATGGACATAGTACCGAGAAGTGTTGGTTTAATCAAAAGAACTATATGTGGTCTGCACACCGAGCAAATGTTAGAGGTTACCGACCTCACACAAATCCTTACTGATAGTATTCTGTAGTACCATGGGATTACAATACAAGGATATGGTGTGAATGTTGTGGAAGATATGGACATATAAGTGCCAACTATTTTATAAAGTTTGGGATGAACAACTGAAGATCATGGAGAAATCCTGGTATGGCATGTTTTCATTGTCACAAAATAGGACACTTGGCTAGAGATTGCAGAGATCAACCTAGAAAAGACACTAAAGAAATAAAAGAAAAATTAAAGATGATTTGGAAAAAGAAGGAAATTGTGTCAAATGAAGAAAGCACCTTACCTACCGAGTTAGGTGTTCCTATTCCAAATTAATCGGTAAAGGTATGAAGGGATTGCATTCTCTCAAGGTTAAATCTTAACAGTTCCTATTTTATTATGTACTTAATTCAAAATCTGCATAGTTAAGATGTAGTAGTAAGTTTGAAATTCTATCAAAGTCTTTTGGAGCACTATACAGGAAACCTAGCAAGTCGGTGAATACAGGAAGTTTGGTTACTTGGTTAAAATGCAAAAAGGGAAGAAAGTTTAGTGGAACCGAGTGCATTTAATGTTTTTGACCTAACCTGCACGGAGCCCGATAAGGCATATTGTGTACTTAAAAGCATTTTTGTTGTCATTTTTACTTACCAAGTTTTCGAGAGAGTAGAGAAAAGTGAATCTAAGGCAATCAAACCTCCTACAAAGAAAATTCAAGGTATTTACATCAATCTCAATGCATTGTTTAGCTGGTTTATCGCTCTTATCAAGTTGCTATTATCTGCTAAGTGTGAAGCGTCAGTCGTTTGAAAATCCTCAAACCCTAAGGATCTTTTGTTAGTTTTTATCTGAAATCTACAAATGGCACCTAAGATCCAAGATCCCATTGTTGTTAATAATGTTGAGAAGCCCTCACTAAAATACTCTTTGACTCCCAAAGTTGCATCTGAACCGGATGACAAAACCGCATTTTCACTCATCCTGGATAGAGTGTTATTAGTTGAGGATGTGAGATTCTTCACCAAATGTCGTGTTGAAGAACTCGATCATGTTGAAATCAAAGACACCTATGATGAACTGTGCCCTGATGGTAAATTGAATAGCAAGTATAAGCACATTAAGATCAAGGGATTAACTGAAGCCCTAACCTATCCCCATGTGTTCAAACCCCAGTGGGTCAAGTTTGTTCTGAGCAGAGTTCATGATGATTTCATGTGGCTAGAAGAGAAACCATTTAAGATTACCAAGGAAATCATTCATCTGATTACCAGTTACCCTATTTATGATCATGCCTGAGCTCAAAAGATGATATCATAAAAGGAATTGATCAGTTTTACCGGAGTGGAATCAGATTGCAGAGGACTAAAATTGAACAATGTCATAGATGAAGAATTAAAATTTACCATTAGAGTAATTGGTTACTATTTCTTCTAATTAGCAAGGGAAAATAGTGTACCCTGTGCAGCAGTAGACTTAGCATACAAAATTGTGAAAAAGGGAATGAAAATTGATCTATGTGAGGTGTTGTTGAAGAAATTGTTTGAGAATCTGAACACCATTAGGAAGCCGAAGAAGAACAACTTGGCTAATACACTAAAGTTTGGATCACTACTTGTATGCATATTTTTCTATTTTGAAAAATTCTTTCCATCAATCAGTAAAGTTGTTTGGGAACTACACCAACCAATCACCCATTAGATCAATGACTTCATTAAGAAGCTAGGTGATAATTTTAATGATATTATGGATGATTACTTCAGCAAATTTCAAGAGAAAATGCATAAAAGGTACTAGATTTCACCCCAGCTAGTGGAGAAATACAAAGAAGACATATGTTTTGAAGTGGAGACTTATTATTGTAATGTGAATGTTGTGGAACCAAGAACTCAATCTTTGTCACCTATGGGATATGAGATTGATTTTGACATCACACAACAACAAATTGATGTCTTTCTTACATTGCCAAGGTATGCTACTGAGCTGAGGTATGGAACCTATGAAGAAGTGAAGGAAAAGATAAAAATGAGCATTGTAGTACCCAAAGCTACAAGAAAGGCAACAAAGATGATAAAGGCATTATAAGAAAAATTTAGAGAAGACTCTTCCTCCACACCTGTCAAAGGCACTATAGCCATTACTGAAGAGGAATCTGAAGCCCAAGAGGCAGCTATAACACTGAGCACCAAATTTCCTAAGGGAAAAGTGTTGAAAAGAAAGAAACAAGATTCATCAAAGGCCTCACCGACCCCTCAAGCAAAGCGACCTAACACTAGAGAATCTGCAACTTCACTGAGTAAGAAAGAAAAGAGTGTTACTATTCCCAAGGTAACAAAGACCTACAAGAAATCTACTTGGAGACTCATTTTGGCAAAAGAGTCCAGTGACACCGAATCCGAGGATGCAAGTAAATTTTAGATTGTCAAGAGCAAGAAGGTAAATGTACATAGTGTTGAAAAATTTTGTGCTAATCTAAAAGAATATGGTGGATTTGGAGGATTCAAATATGTTAGGTATGAAACCAAAAATAATGATGAAAAGAGACAAATTGAAGAAGCTGTCATCTGCACACTTCTAAAATTCTGGTTGGCTCCATTGGAACTATCTAAGTCACTTCCGAATGAGTTATATTTACATATTGACAATAGGTGGAAGTATGCAATGGACTCAGAGAAATAGATCAAAGAAAGAAGTCTGGTACATCTCTTTCCTGACATGTCAGTAGTTGAAATAAAAGAACATCTGACAACCTACAACTCAAAGTTTCTCGTCAAACAAAGAGCCTTAAAATTGATGAATGGGCTGTATATTGAAGTAGAAAATGAGACAAAAGAAAAGTGGCAGGAAATATTTAAAATCAAGGATGCTGGTGAGAAAGCTACAGTTGAAATTGTTGATGTCACCGAGCAAGATCCTGATGTTACCGAGCAAGACCCTGCTGACACCATTCAAATAGATGAAGATATCAAGGATACAAAGGCACCGGAATAGAAAATGATAGAAGGCAATGCATATGCAAAACTTGTATCCAGTGAATCAATCTTGGAAAAAGTTCAGCCTTATCCATCGGTCGATCAACCTATCTCAACCGAAACCCCTCAAGATATGGATCAAGGCACCGAAGGTCACAAGTCTACAACAGGAGAAGGTACTACTCAAGAACAGAAATCTCAAGCACCTTCTATCACTAAAAATGTTGTAACTAAGACACCGAGTAATGAGACACCAAAGGACTCTATAGAGGCTAAAGAAATCGACCAAAGTGTTGCCTCTACCGAGCAACCTACCGAGGGTCATCAAGCCTCACAAGCCATTGTCTTAGTTCAATCGGTGAAAGGTAAAGAAAAGAAGATGAAAAAGCATAGTTTTAAAGTTGATTTGTCAAAACCAATAGTGTTGCCCAATGTAGACATATCAAAATTAAAGGGGCAAGCACTCATTGATTTCGGTGAACTATGCAAAGAAAATGTCGAACAAGAGAAGCAAATGGTTATTCAAAAGAAAAATAAGGTACTTCAAAAGGTGAAAGCACTCTTAATAGATATGCTACATGAAGCTACAGTGTCAATAGATGTAGCCATCCACATTCAACTGGATGAACTCCTAACAAAGATAGAGACATCTGGAGTTGATGCATCAAAATATTTGAGCAAGCTAAAAGACAAGGAGATCACTGCAAAAATGATAGAAGAGGTACATAAAACTATAGTTATTGGCAAAGTTAAACTTGTCAAATTTATTGTTGAGTTGACTCCTCAACTCAAGCACATTCATTATTTATTTTAGAAACTCTGTACATTTTCTTTATTCATTAAAGACATCAAGAATAAAATAGAAGCAATTGAGAAAGAGATCACCGATCTCTCAAATAAGTTGACCACAAAGCCTAATTAAGTTCAAAATTTCTATACAAAGCTACAACAGCTCATGGCTCGACAATTGGACCTAAGAAATGAAGAACACAAGATCAGGATGGACATAAGGACACTTCAGACATTATTCCTTCCTCGTCTTTCATCCGTCCAAGAACAGATCAACTGAGCCACATCCCTATCTACTACACAAGAGGGAAGCACTCTAGATGGCTTAATATAATTATTGGCTGATACTCAAGCATAAAATTCTTTAATGGAAAGTGTAAAGGATGCCCTCTCTATCACTCTCACTGAAGCACAGACAAAGTACAAATCCATTTTTGACCAGTTGCCACCACCGAATGGTAATTAAATTTTGATGTTTGTCAAAAAGGGGGAGTGATAGTATTCAAAGTATAGTATCAAACAAAAAGAATTATAGTATACAGGGGGAGTATACCGAGCAGAGTGAGTAGAGTATCCAAGAGCAGTGAATCAAGCAATGAATAGAACAGTAAGCAAAGAACAAGAGCAGATCACCGAGCATGCAAAATTAGAGTTTTGTATAGTATATTGATAAGGGGAGTATATCTGGATATATTATTTCATTGACTATTGTAAATACTGTCAGTATAGTCAAATTTTAAAAGTATATAGATTATTGAGTTATAACTTTGAAAGTAGTTTTTGTCAAACATCTCAACTAATGTCAAAAGGGGAGATTTTTACTACTTATCAAGTTGCCATTAGTTTTATGTTCAAAGTTATTCTATATACTCTAGTTGGTTATATCTACCAAAAAATTCAGTTGGTATGCACAATCCAGTCGGTTATAGAAGAAAGTAGTCTCAGAGCGTAGTATACATCGAGCTGTCTATCAAGTATCATTTCATGTCTATCGAGTAGAAAAGATGACACACCGAGTGAAATGTGTTACCAGATTCATTGAACCTGGACATACATATGAAAACATGTTACAAGATCGAGGACAATAGAACCGTTATCACATTGGAAATTGCACTTAAAGATTGTGTATGATTTTGAGGTCATCTAACCAATGAAATATTTTGCATGGTTATTCATTTGATAAAACATATTTGTAAGATCAAAGCAATGAATGGATCACCGACATAAGAGATCTATTTATACAACATGGATTAAGATCAGATATATACATGTAGCATGACAGAAAGGAAAATATAGAAATATATGAAGCAAGACATATGAAAGCACTAAGTGTTATGACTATTACAGAGACACAAAGGTCACCAAGAAGGATTTCAGAGAACAGTCAAAGAACAAAGTAAACAGAAGGGTTTACCGAGTTACTATATGGGTTACCGAGGTATGCCATAAGCAAGGTAATCTTATTCTGAGCACATAAAATCTGCTATAACATTCCAGATGTAAAGTTGCAGATATTTGTAATGATTTTATTGTAATATTTTGAAGTTGTAAGAGAAAGCTTTAATAGGGTAAAAGACTCTAATCAAGTCTATAAATTGTAAAGCCTCTAACCAGGTGTAGCATTTAGATGAAGTGTTGTAAAATCCTTTAGCAAGGTAGATGTAATAGATCTTGATACTCCTAACATAGTAAGCTATTAGAAATAGCTAAACATGGAGCTCTAACCAAGCACTCTTTATTATTGCAGTAGTGAAGTTGTGGGTGCCATCCCCACCGCAGTTTTTCTCTCTAACCAAGAGTTTCTGCGTAACCAAAATATATGTGTTATGGAGTGATACATGTATGATTGTTATCTATTTGTTTTAGCTTTATATTATGTTACTACACTATTTGGTTTATGCATAACAGTAAAGTTATAGTTGAAGAAAAGTTTTGAAGTATTGATTCACCCCTCCCCTCTTAGTACATTAGCTTTCCATATTGGGCCTAACAGTAAGCGGCTCACCGAAGGAATACTTTGGCCAAAAGAATGAGATCCAACAGAGTAGGATGCGTAGCGGCTTGATAGACAGGTGGTTTCCAGGTGGATCTCCGAAGCCAATTAGGAGGTAACATATGTTGACATGTGACACAAGAGAGATGATCAGCCAAAGTTAAAGCTCGAGCACTTTAGAGGAAGATCAACGCATGTCACTATACTACAAGAGGAAGTTGCAAGCTAGGTAACGACCGTGACTTGGCTACTAATGATGTGGCAGTTAAGGTGGCCATCCAGGTGGGGTAAGAACAAATGAGGATATGCCACGTCATAGAGAGTAGATGAAGAGCCAAGGTAGATCAAGTCCAGTGGTAGGTCCAAGTGGTGAGACAAGGTGGACCCGTAAGCAAACTAGTGGTTGACGCATGGCAACACTATAACATAAGAGATACACACTTAAAGTAGATCTACAAGCAAATCAAAGGCTGACATGTGAAAAAGATCTATAGACAAGCGGATTTCTATATTTTTTTGAAAAAGTCAACTTTGAACTCGAACTTTGAAATGGTTCAAGTGGTTCAATGGTTCAAGTGGTTCAAAGTGTTCAAAGTGTTTCAAGTGTTTCAATGGTTCAACCAGTTCAAAGTTCATTATCATTTCTCGTCCCCGTGGGACCCAGTGAGAAGTGGTTTTGGTGAAACTTGGCTTTCAGTGAGTCTTGCAAACTATTTGCCGAAGAGAAGATTTCACCGAAAGACTTGCCGAACAGAAATAAGAAAGAGGTGGGTCCGCTCCAGAGTGTTAAATTTTTTAAGTGAAGCCCAGGTGGATCCACGGACAAATTTGAATGTAGAATGTGGCAAGGGTCTAGTGACTAAGTGGGCCCATTTTTTCAAAGAGAAACTCAGGCGGGGTTTTCAAGGTCCAAGAAGTCTACAAAGATCCAATGGCTATCGCTATACCACAATAGAAAAGTTCCCGACCATTAATCACCACAACATGTAAACAAGGTGCTAGTAGTTCTGATGGTTAAAGAGAAAATCTGATGGTTAATCCAAGCAGTTAGGGCAGGTGGTTAGTGACTAAAAAAGGTAAAAAGAAAGCAGTTCCTGACGGATCTGATGGTGGTCGCTATACTGTGGCTTGAAGTTGCTCGATGGATATCTATCTAGAGTTGGCGACAAGCAATAAATTTCCATTCTAGGCAGTTAGTGAGGTCATGTTTAGATAAAGGAGAAAAGACCCTGAAGTCAATCAGAAAGTGCTACATGACAGAGAGCAGATAGAGATCAAATGGGATCAGACGATCAGGATAGTTTCTTGACTAACTTACCGTTGACCCAATGGATTTGATTTTAGATATCGGGAGAACTGGTCGTCTGCATGGTGAAAATCCTGCTAAGTGAAGAGTTAAATTCCTGTATGAAAAATTAATTTAGACACTGATCGATTGTCCAAAATGCAAGTGTTGCATACCATTGGAAAGCTTACCAAACAAAGAGATCATATTTTTCAACCATTTATACCAGAAGTTTCAGCATGAAGAGCAGTTGCCAGGGAATACATTTGATATTTTCAATGGGATTTCTTTTAATACAGTCTCACTTCATTTCATCATGTAGATTTCACATGGGGATAACTATTTTTCGCACTTAGACATGCAGATTTTCAAGCAAAGGGTTCTCCTTTTTCAGTGATGCTTTGTTAGGTAGGACTAGTAGCTACATATGCAAGAGAGAGATTTTCTCTTCATGCAGAATTAGTGGCAATCCTTTTGAGAAATAAAGATTGTTATTTTGCAGTATTATTCATGAGTTTTTATGCCATTTTGTGGGAAGATTCACCCAAGTCTTTTCTCATGCAGTGGTTTTTTAGGGTTTTTGAAGGGGATTCATCAGAATTTCTATATAATCTCTTCCTCCTTCTTTTTTCTCTCTGGTTATTTCTTTCTTGCATACACATTTTTGCAAAAAGCATTGTAACTTAGCAGTATTTGAGTTTTGTAATAGCAAACTCCTTTATTTTTAGTAATATAGCAACACATCACCTTCTTGATATTTCTTGTCTAGTGTTGAATGAATGATTTGATGATTTCCTATGATTTTTATCCTCTAATTTGTCTCATTCAGTCAATTTGTGCTGCAACAAAATACATCTTAGTTCCAGGTTCTAGTTTGTGTTAGTTGATTTTAATTGCTTGAAGTTGTGAAAACCTGTTGTTTTCCTTCACACATACACTAAATTCATACCTTTCTAGAAAATATTTATGCATCTACATGTTCAATTGAGTTGTGAGATTCAGAGTTATTTGCTAGAAGATTTTTGTGAGTTAATTAGGTTGTAGATCTCAAATAAGTTATTTGGTGCATCACCTTCATTACAATAGATTTTTATTACACACAAACCTTCTATCCGTTTCTATCCCTTTTCTACAAGAGATTGACAAAACAAGAAGCTGACCTGATCTCCAGAGATTCACCTTAACTTTGAGCAACCCACGGGCTCGAAGGTATTTCCATGTTTCACATGATTGCTTGTTTTTGAACATAGCATCATAGGTGCAATCCTCAGTGACAACAATTACAATGTAACTCAAGGTCCATCATTACAATGATATACTATAATCCAAGCTATCACTATTACTAGAATAACATAATCATTTCTCATAAGAATGATTTCTTTTACAACCATCTCATAATAATTTCATTACATAAATCACATCATCATTTACATTCTTTCTGCAATTATTATCCATGAACTATTTGAAGAAGAATCCTCATCCATGAAAGAAGAATCCAAAGATAGGAATATCCCAATGGTTTAAAAGCACCATCCACCCAACCATGTGGAACCAAAGGAACCACCCCCCATGCTAGGAGATGACACAAGGTCCCAACACACACTCTACATCTAGGCTGACACTCAAGCCAAAGAGACTAAACAATACAAGGACACTCAACCAAGCACCAAACATAAGAAGGCATAAATAGAAAACTCCTAGAGGTGCACTAATCAACAAGGCATCAATACATCTCAAGAAAGTACACATGTAGGAGTGGAGTGTCATCACATGCTATCCTCCCTGATAATATTGCTACCATAAATCTTCAAGGCATAACCTCAATAGACATATGGACCCATTTCTACCCATGAGAGAATCAAGGGAGATTTGACTTACCATCTTCATGGCCTTCTCATGCTTATCCTAAAACATCCTCCCTAGGATCAAGTAATGAGGCTCAAAAAAATTTGTTATCTTGTTAGGTGAGTCCTAATTACCCAACCCATCTAATTTATTTTTTAAGTTCTCAGTTGCTTATCATTTAAAAAAACCCCATGTGCCTTCGTAGTCTAGACGGAAGGCTTATAAAATTAATCGCCTATCTCTCGTGACTCCAGACATCATATGAAAGCCCACTCCACCTATCATGCTCCCAAAATAACAATAGAAAAGTAGGAGGATCTAAATCAAATACAAATCTGAAACCAAAATCATCATTATGCAACCATAAACATACTCATAAGCTTGAACATCTGAAAAGCCATATTAACAAGTAACCTTGAGCCTCATACTCAGAATAAACATCAAGCCATAATAAAGCAACCAAATCTTCATCAACATGGAATAATGATAGCATTAAGGTACATCAACTTGTTGGTCCAACATCAATACAACAACCCTCACAATCATGGCAAAATAGCCTATGCCCAATAATGTCTATCACGCACAAATTAAAAGTCAACTCTAATCAAAACAAGTCAAGTCAAGGGTGGACACTAGATCCTCCCCCATTAGACTTGACTTACTCCTGGAAGTCCTAAGAGTTAGGGTGACAACTAGCACACATAAATCAAAATCTTCCTTTTAACATAAACATGTCATAATATTTTCTAACTCAAGAAATATAATGACAACTAAATTTCCTCCTTATGCTTTAATTATTAGAAATAAAAATATTAAACAAGAGGTAAATGAAGCACCAACTCCTATTAATTATGATATGTGCACTAAATTATAAAAAAATTTACAAGGGAACTTCATTTTAACCACACTTGCAATACAAAACTATAATTTTAGTCACTGAGTTAAGCATCAATAAGAAGAAATCACTATATTTCACACCAATATTCATAGTAACACTTAATCGACATCTAGTTGCATGTAAATAGAGAGAGAGATATACATTTTACACAATATCTTACACATATGCACATATTATATTATTAAATAAATCTTATCATAAGCCTAAATGAGGGAAAATTTCTTAGAAATAAGCTTCCTCAAGTTAAATATATTCAAGACATCACACGATAACCAAGCATATATAGCCCATTTATTTAAAAGAACAAAATTCATGACATTCAATGTCCTAATTTCCACCATGCTTCCATTGCACTACTCTTAATACAAACATTAGATGCAATCCTTATCCAATCAAATCATTCAAGGGCATCCTTAATCCATTATTTGTACACAAATATTTTGAAGGCAAGAAATAAACAACTATTTTTTATTTAACTCTTCCATAAATTACAGACTTCACAATTCAAAGGCACTTCTATCTACTATAAAATTCAGAAAGTTTCCAATATATTTCATCCTATTAACACCTTTCATTTACTCAGCTAATAACAATATTATCTAATTGTTTGCTTAGTTTAGTGCACTTTTCCATGTTGTCCTCCCTCACACATACTATCAGAGGTTCAAAATGAATGTGATAGAGACAACACTTGACTCAAGACATTGGCCCACAATACATCGACACTTAGAATGACCACCACAGACAACAAAAGAGGAGGTAAAGGAAATATCCTCAAATCAATTCATTAAATTAAAAGAGAAGAAAATTTGCCAGCGAAATCAATCAAGAAATTTAAGTGTGACAAGTGCCACCACAAGGGAAAAAATAAAAGAAAGAAGAATGCAGTGGTCATCCCAAGAGTAAAGAAATCTCAAAAACATATTAATCCTCATGACACATCACACAAATCATAAATTAACTCAAGGCAAAATAAATGACTCATCCAACCCACATCACGAGGTGACCAACATTAGTCACACCAAAGGGAGTAATCGTTGCACAACATCCAAGGGTGCAATGCCTTGAATGTGTTAGAGAGTGCACACCATATATTTAAAACTTCTATTTTATCCATATGTTCACATTCTTTTCATTATTTTTAATGCAATACAATCTTTTTTGAAAGTCTAGACAATTATCCTTTATGAAAGTTGACATAGGTAGGAAGAGATAAAGCGACTACGCACTCACACATGGACAAGGAATATACTCATACTATGACTAATGTTCAAGATATCTCATTTATACCATATTCATATTCACCAAGGTATAATAGAAACAAAAGTTAGAGCTTAAATTAATCACTTGATAGTAGACTATGACATGCATCATTTCCATTAATGCGCAACTAATAACCTATAGAATATTAGAATTTCCTTCATAAGGTCTTTAAGCAATTTAGTCAATCATATATTTAAACAAGCAAAATAGGTCTCATTACTAAAGCCAAAGTTTAATATCAATTTCTACTCTTACCAATAATAATCTTCCAATATACTTCTAGTTATCTAAACTAAGAATATCTCTATCCTACTTCCAAAACATAGTTTTCTTTTCATCTAATGTCACTTAAATTCTAAGAATACATGCATCTTTCTATTCAAACTCACTTCCTATCATTACTTAATTATTATCATTCATAGACTATGTATTTTCAAGATTTCAAGAGAAATTGACATTTAGAGTCCCAACACAATTTCTTACAATTAATTATATTTTTATCCCATTAGAATTCGTTAAGGAAGCACTTCTTAAAATTCAAATAAGGCAATGAGATAGTAACCTTTCTCAACTTATCCATCTAATTAAGAGAAATATTTCTTCAATCATTATTCAATCCTTCTACTTAATATCAATACCCCCAAGTATTTGAATATTTTACCCCAAAGAGAAAAGACTAAGGAAGGGATATTGTGCCACATAAATCAATACACATAAATTTATGGAAACTCAATTTCAATTTCCTATTCATGCCAAATATAGATACCCCGCTTTGAGACCTAAAAATTCAACTTCCATAAGATCTCCTACCATTAGAAGTGCAACTAGAAATCCCAAATACTTTGATAGCTATGATTTCCTCAAACAATCTTTTATTACATACAAAATCACACATATACTAAAACAACCAATAGTTCTATGGGGTAACCATTACATTACCAGCTAACTTCCTTACAATTCACATAGGAGATTAAAATAAGGAAAAAGGTATTATTAAGCTACTTTTATTATGCACCACATACAATTTCTTTGATTTTCACATCATGATCTATACTAAATTATTCCTAAATGCATAATACAAACACTTCATCTTGTTATTCGTAGGAAGATCAACATAATAGACCAATTTTATGAACATAGCATTAATTAAGAGGATACACACATTCTTTTCTCATTCTACAACATAATTAATTATGTATAAGGAGAGCAACCTTAATCGTTCAAGTAAGCACTGTAAATTTATAGAGCATGTAAGAACATATAGACACTTCTCTTATTCTGGAGACATGCATATGGATTGAATACATACTTTTCTTAAAATTATGATTCCTAAAATGAATTAGAGAGAAACAGAAGGCATAGATATCTAAGATTCCCAAAATTCCACAAATCTCAAAGAGTAACTTGATTCAAAGGAACATCAAGGCACATTCACAAGGCTAATAGCAACATCCTTAACCAAAGATCCTAGCATTGCAACATGGGCTCCGATACCAAATGTACTGCTTGCCAAAATACCCTAGAGAAATATAGCTAAATACACACTAATTTATTTATCAATACAACACATAACATCACTTAAGCAATGCAATGAGCACACATCAACATTTAAGTGTTACAAACATAGAATAATTCACTCAAACCATTAATCAATTATGAAAGAGGAATATAATAAATCATTACTACTAACTCCCTAGGGTATCTCAACACCGTTACTTAATTTACCTACATAAGATAAAAATTTACTTTCTTCCAAATCAATACCTAATAATCTTAATCTTTTTTCAAGCATAGGTGCAACATAACAATACCTAACACTCATGATATGCAACCTACTTAATCATCCATTTAATATGAGATTCAATCTTTCAATGCATAGCCATTACCCTATTTCCCATAGGTTTATTTTATACACCAAGTTCAAATGTTCCTATTACCATTAACCAACCTTCAAATATCATGATCACCATTCACATACCAAGACTAACCCTTACATTTCATTAACATAATTTCCATTTATAATTAACTTCCACATAATCATTTATGATTCTATGCTGCTAGCATGTCTATTACTTTATCATGATTCCTAAAGTACATAATGCAACAATCCCAAAGTCTTCCTAAACATTTAATCCATAGCTCATTTAATACTCATTAAATTTCTTACACTATAATAATCAACCAACAACATCTTATTACAAATTAAGTAGCTACACAAATTCAACTCGACACAACTTGAAATACGATAATCCTATTATCTATAACAACTAATAGCATCCACCAAATGGAGTTATAATACTAAACCATGACATATAATAAAATATAATCCTTTGATAGACATGCATTAATTTTACCATCTACCCATACACTTACTAGTAATTTCCATTAATAAGATTAGTAATTTATTCATTAAGAACATCCATACAATATTTTCATAAGGAACATTCAATTACATCCCAATCATTATATGATTTCAGTCCTACCATTAGATCACTGACTACGAGGTGTGTTACTATAAGTGTTGGTGTAGACATCTAAAAATGATCAATGCTTGCGGAATCATACTTTAACATTTGCGCATTGCCTTATTTTAGGGTTTTTGCATCGCATTAACATTTCTCCTATGTTGCATACTTGGTCTTTATCATTTGTGAGCATTGAGTCCTCCTTTTGCATTCTTCATTGTCCTGCTTTCGAATTTGGTCTTGTCGATAACAATATTTGTCATGATTTTGGTCAATCTTATGTTGTCGCATCAATGTGCGTATTCATTTGTCATCATTTTGGACATCGTCAATCCTAATTAGGATTTTGTCCTCTTATCAATCTTGTCATCATGCGATCGATTTGTCATCGATCATTGACATTTTCAATCTTGTCCTCTTGCGATCGATTTGTCATTGATCATTGACATTTTCAATCTTTTCGTCTTGCAATCGATTTGTCATTGATCGTTGACATTTTCAATCTTGTCATTTTGCGATCGATTTGTCATCGATCGTTGTCATTTTCAATCTTGCGATCGATTTGTCATCGATCGTTGTCCTTCTTAATCATGTCAATTTGGATCAATTAGTCATTGTTCCTCGTCAATTGGCTCATTTATCAATCAAATCGTTTGTCAGCATTGGTCCTTTGTCAGTCAGAATCATGATCAAATTGAGTTGATATCAATTATCCTTTGTCAAGACCTAATTGTCATTCTTGCATTTTCTAATTCATCTTCTAGGGTTTCATGATTTATTCATTTAACCTTGTTTGTCATTTCTCCCTCTAGGATAAATAATTTTTTTATTTATCCTAAGTCTTCTTGTCACAATTAAATGTTTATTTAATTAGCTAACTAATTCTTCCCTCTTTGTGAATTAATTAATAAATGAAAAATTGTTTATTAATTCACTTAATTCCTAATTTCCTAATTTTTCATCAATTTCAATTTTCTAATTTTCTAATTTTCTAATTTCTAATTTTCAATCCTCTCCTATATTTCTCCTAATTTCATGGGAATGACATTTCAAGTTGTCATAATTTGTCATAATTGACAATCAATCAATTTTGACATAGAAATTTGTCATAATTTTGCCAAAATTATCAATCAATCAGTTTTGCATAGAAAGTGCAAATTTGTCATAATTTGTCATATTTGTCATTCTTGATTTGAAATTTCCTTTCAAATCTCTTCATGCTAATCTTGTCTTTTCTCCAATTTGTCTATAAACTGGATGAATTTCTTCAATCAAGGTCCCTGATCCCTAGTCGAATCAATCACGCTTCTAGTATTCTTGCGCTATCGTCTTGTCTACTTGCTTTCACATCATGCTTATGCACTAGTAGGTGAGATCCACAAATAAAATCTATTTGAAGGAGAAAGAAGGACAATGGAGCCACATGAAGGAGGCATTCAAGTTCGCAATGGTTTGTGTTTGAATTGATGTCTTGTTTTCATGTCTTTATTAAGTGTAATTAGGATTGTTATCACTGCATTTCAATTTTCGTGATTGAACTAGGCTATTGTTTACATTTCTTTGATGATTTCCAATTTCCTAGCTACATTAATTGGTGAACCCGACGTGAACTAACCCCCTAATCATGCTTTTGAGTGCTTTTGAGTTGATTTGCAGGTAAAAAACCCAAGAAACAGGGTAATGCAGGGTTTTTTGAGAACTTCTGCGCCTCTGTGAAGCAATCTACGCCTGTGTCAAGCATTCTGTGCCTGTGTCAAGGACTTCTGAGCCTATGTTACTGCATTCTATGCCTGTGTTACTAATTTCTATCCCTATGTGAGACATTCTGCACCTGTGAAAGGCCAGAAATAGAGGTAAAATGCAGTGTTTTTACTTGCAAATTGCTTTGTTTTGCATTCTGTTTCTGCTTTTTTGGTTTTTGGTACTATTTCTCTGTGTAGCACCTTGGCATTATGCATGACAAAGACAACAAATGAAACTACTAACACATTGTATGCAGGTTCACTAGACAAAGACTAAGCAAATTAAACTCCTGACTTGGTGGTTTTGCTGGTTTCCTTGGGCTCCAACTAAACTTTGTGTTTGTAATTCATATTTAGGCACCTAGTATGATTTCTAAATAGGATGGAATGAATGTGTGTTTTCTTTGATTGTTGAGTTTGACATTGGAGTAGGAGAGTATGTTCTCATCCTTCTTAGGGTGATTAGAAATCCAGATCTTCGATACCATTCTCTTGGTTCAGATTGTTTGTTACCTTTAGAGGGCCTGCCTTCCCGACCATTTGCTTTCTTTTGCAAGAAAGTGACAATCATGAGAAGGGAACGACCCAAAGTGAGTACAGCTAGAATACCTTGGCATTCTAACTCACTATAAATAAATACCTGATGGGCGAAAGCTTTGAAGGATGGGTTACATGGGAATTATAGTTACTTGGGAAGTGATGACCCTTGAACTATTTCTCATATCAACATCTAAGTAGGGCCTGTCGGTCTAAATTATGCTTGTGTGACTACATTTGTTTGGTATCTTGGTGGGCTTAATGTCTCAATCACGCTTGTGTGACACCAAGGAGTAACACTTAACAAAAATCCTTACTAAACACCTTGTATTTAGAGGCCAAAAATCCTTCTAGTTGCATGAGAAGGACAAGTTCGGATACTTGGAAGAGATACTAAGTTCGCCATGGGGAGATTTCCATGAGGACTGATGCTTGGCTGCCCTGAGAAGTTAGTGTCATGGAGGGGAGCCCGTGGGGTCAAGCATCTATGTATTCTCCTTGAATCTCATAATGAGTCTACCTCTCAAGTACCTACTGTCCTTGCCTACCATAAGAAATGTGTGAATGAGAATAATTGTCTTGAGTCTAAGTTAAAATATCTTGTCTTCTTTGCTTGTCAAAAGTTGAGTTGTGTCTCATTTCAAAAACAAGACAAATTGATTCGAAAACAAGGTTAAACACAAGAGTATTTCATTCAAAAAATTTCAAAACACCTTCAAACATGGTTGTCAAACATTTTTCAAAACCTTGTCTCAACATTCATGTCACCTAGATTTAGGTTCATCCTAGGTTTGCATTTTGCAAATTCATTGTCAATTACCAAGGTTAAGTTTCACCTAGGTCATACTCCTTTGCATATCAATAAGGGTCATCCATTTTGCATGTGTCCTCCTGCATTAGAGTAATAGCATTTCATAATTCAAACTTAGGTTGACATTGTCATACATTTGCATTTGCATACCCTAGGTCTCTTCATTAAGTTTAGGTCATTATCATATCATATTAGGGTCATTTGCATAGTAATTGTCCCTTTGCATATAGTGTCAAAACTAGGTTTTGTCATACTTGAGTAATGCAAATCTTTGATAAACCCTAAGTTATTGTTAGGAAGTCTAGACCTTGTCAAACTTTTGTCTTTTTGTCATCAATGTCATTTGGTCAAACCTAGCTTAGTATCCAAGCATATAGGCGAGACATTGTCATTTTGTCCTTTAGTCACTTGGTCCTTTTGTCTTTTGAGGTCTAGACATCATTTCAATTTCCTAAGGGTCTCATTTTTAGAATTGCATTCATGAGTTTGTCAAAATCTTGAAAAAACAACAAAAACATTAAGTTGCATTGTCATCCTTTTAGGTTGCATTTGTCAATCCCATTAGTTGCATTGCATAGTGACATGTTTGTTGAAATGAGGTCTCAACCTTCTTACGAAGCCATGCCATCACAATTGAGCAATCAATCATGTCAATCCAATCTCTACATGTCTCAAAACTTGGATCAAACTTATCATGATGATGTAAATGTCCAAATACAAAAACTAGAGGAGAAACTAGCTCAAGAAGAGGAGATTTTCGAATAAAGAGTGAAAAACATTGAGAAGAATAGATCAAAAATGTCCAAAATGTTTCAAAAATTTCCAGGTTGAAATACAAAGATTGAGCCAATTGATGTAAGATCTCTTCTTGAATGATTAGACATACCAGCTCTCCTCTCACAAATAGAGATGATGAAACAATTTCAAGAAAAGAGACAACATCAATTTCAACATTATGTGTCTCCACAACAAGAACAAGAAGGTGTTTACTATCAATCAGATTTTCAACCAATACAGCCAATGGTTCAACCAATTGTTCAACATATACAACCAATACAACCAATGGTCCAATTTCAACAATATGTCCAACCAACTATACAATGTCAACAAATAGTTCAACCAATGGTGGAATATCAACAAGTTCAATCAACATATCAATGTCAACAACCACAACCAAACATTCAAAAACAAAGGTTGTAGCACACACCAACCCAAGTTTCAAACATGTCAGAACAATTGAACCAAGTCCAATATCAAAACATGACATCAGATCAGAACCAACTCCTTTCCAAACATGTTCAAATTCCAGATTCAACTATATCAAAACCTTGAAAGAAAGGTGGCTTTATTGCAATGATCTTAAGGAAATTACCAAGTGAGTTCTTTGAGGAAGATCAAGATAATACACTTATGTCTAGCAATGCCTCATCCCCCCGCAAACAAATTGACTCACCAGTGGCATCTATCCCTACACCTTTAGAAGTTTCCCAAGAACCTTCCATATTGTCCTCATCAAACAATACACCCAAGGATGCAATTATCCAAGAGCTATCCATAATTGATTGCCAAGATAATCCAATTCATGATGCACATCCTTGTCATGTTTCAGAAATACAAGACCCAATGCCACCATGCACTTTATTGCCATTACCTATTTTAGAGGACCCCATTCGAAGTCCCTCTTCCTCATGTTCAAGCTTTGATTCCTTGCCAGAATCCATCACAAATGTTCAAAGTGCATTTCCTTCATGCCAAACCATTGATCCCTTGTCAGAATCCCCCATGCATATCCAAAGTCCAACCCCATGTCAAGAGGATAATTTAGAGCATGAAGAAATGAGTCCTAAAGAAAATCAAGATCAAGATCCTAAAACCTTATCATCCCATCCAATTGTTGACTAGGACCCCATGTTCCCAGACACTCACGATGATTCCCCTATTCTTGTCCATCCTATCCAAAGTCCTATTGACACTCCATTCCCCAAGAAAGATCAAGATATCCCAGTCCATCAAATCCCAAATGATCCCCTTCCATTTCATGAAAAAAATGTCCTTTCAAATCCCATTGGAATTCCACTTCCTAAGAAAGATCAAGATATCCCTTCTATCCTTTCCAATGATCCCATTAAAAGTCAAGAGCAAAGCACCTTTAAAGAAGATTCCAATGATCTTCCTCCTTGTCAAGATCAAATTATTCCTTTAAATCCTCCACAAGATCCACTTGTTCCTCCATCTCCTTGTCCTAATGCTCCATATACACTCCAAGATCGCATTTCTTTTGATGATCCCATTATTTTTCTCATTCCATCTCTTGAAGAGCCTGTCATTGAACCATGTCCACTACACAATCCTAGTCCCCCTCATGATCCTAATCCCCCTCATGATTCTAACATGTCAGTGCAAGATGTTCATGAACCCTCGACGTGCATAATGGGTTCTTCCACTTTGGTGAAATCCGATCCACTTCAAGATCTCATTATTTCTCTCATATCATATCCACCTCATAATGGACTCACGTCTTCTTCCCAAAGAAAAGAGTATCCTACAAGTCAAGATATTCATAAAGGCAAAGGAGTAGATCTTCATAAGCAAGAATCCATTCATGTTAAAGAAAATATTAAGGGTCATGGCCTCAGTGAAATTCCTCAAGATGTGGGTACCCCTGCTAAATCCAACATCCCTTCAAAATCCAAGCATACGCCTTCCCCATCATACTTTCCATCCATCTTAGGTCCTTATATTACTTCATCCTCTATGCAAGGTCAACAAAGGCACACATCCTTGAGTCAATTTCACCAATCCAAAGGAACTCCATTTCATTCCTATCCATCCATGCAATCCTTTCCCCCTCCAAGCAATTTGGATGCCAAGCATAAAAGTCATAAGTCTAAAAATCCACATGTATTCAAGGATCAACATGTCCAATATAATCGACATGTCAAAACAAAGAACAAATTGATCTATAAAGAAAAAGAAATATCCAAAAGGCCACAAAGGCCCACTGAGAAAAATAAAGCCAAGTCAAAATATATATGGGTTCCTAAATCCCTTGTGCAAGCAATGCACTCCAAGGAATCACAAAAGCATGAAAAATAAAAAATCATGTGGATCCCTAAGCGGCTCCTTGAAGCACAAAAGCCTAAAGAAACATCCAACTTGGCATCCAAAGTTGCTATTCCTCCATCCAACCCTCTCAAATTTGTTCCTCCATCACCTTATTCATCCATTTTGGGCCCTTATGTCCCAAAATCGATAGCCTTTCCTCCATCCAAATCTCACAATCTGAGATCCATTTTTCCTCCATCAGTCCATCACCCCTCAAGGTGTGTGCCAATGTTGATCTTGCCAACATTTCTATCCACTCAAGCACAGTTCTTCCAATACCCTATCCATTATCCAATGCATATTTTCCATCCTTCCATCCCTTTGGTCCAATCCTTTGCATAAATCCTTGCCTTAGTTTCATCTCATTTTCCATGTCCTTATCCTACCAATGTCTTTGAGCATGTTTTTAAAGGTCATGGTCCATTTTTTTTCAAGGCTACTATCAAAAAAAAAAAAAAAAAGACGCTTGAGTCCTTCTTCCATCCCCTATCATTTGTCCATCTTCTATTGAAAAAGTCAAAATAACAAAAAAAAAAAAAAAAAAAGGGTGAAAAAAAAAAAGGAAAAGAGAAAAAAAGTAAAGCAAAAATGATTTGTCCACTGGTGAAAACCTGGCAAACGGGTGCCTTGGGCAAGTACCATGATGAAAACCTGGCAAACAGGTGTCATGCGTAATCTATGAACTTCTTGCACACCAGACTTGGGGATAGGTTTTATCCTATCATATCCTTTTGTCCTTAATTCTTCCATTATCCTATCGAACCCTTGTCATTACCATTCATATCCTATTGTCCCTCATGTACATATCCCCTTTCCACCTTTGATCTTGACAAGGTTGAGGATCTTCATGAGAATCATGCATCTTGTTTGCAGCTTTTAGTCCATCATAGCTTTTGGTCTTTATCCATTTGCTTATTACAACCTTTCATCCATATTCCCCGTCTTATTGCAACTTTCTGCCATTATCCCTTAGCCAATCCCAACCTTCAGTCCATGTCCCTTATCCATTCTTGGTCTTGCTTATCCTATCCATATCTTATCACTATCCATACACTCTTTTTCATTCCTTGATCTTGATCTGACATAAGGACGTGAAATGCAAACACATAGTTTCAAAAACCTCTTGACATGTCCCTCATGCTATGTTCCTACTTTACATTGTCATATCCAGTCTCTTGTCCCATCACGCAATAGCCCTTGAAAATTGCATCTGCATTGTCTCCATAATAAAAGGCCTTTGTCTTCCCGCTATCCACCATCATTTCAGAAAGCCTATTTATTCACCTGTCATATTCCTTGCCTTGCTAGACACTGGGGGCAAAATCAAATTTTTTTTTAAAATGTCCTGAAATAATCTAAAAAATTTGAAAAATGTCCTAAAAAAATCATAAAAAAATTTAAAATGTCCTGAAATAATCCAAAAAAGTTGAAAAATGTCCTGAAATAATCCAAAAAAATTGAAAAATGTCTTGAAATAATCCAAAAAAAATTTGAAAAAGTCCTGAAATAATCCAAGAAAATTGAATAATGTCCTGAAAAAATCCCTAAAAATCAAAAACTATCTTGAAAAAATCCCTAAAAAGTCAAATAACATCCTGAAAAAAAATGAACACAAAAAAAATAAAATTGTACACACTCGAAAAGCAAAATGAAAAAAATATATCCTCTGTGCATAGACAGATCGCTAAGCATGCATCCAACGACATGCAATCAAACATTGTGCTTTAATGAAATCATGCATAAAACAGATGAACTTTTTCAATCAAACCAGGCATTCAAACTGATCAAATTGTCTTATCAATCAAACATCATCATTAATATCATTCGTCCTTGGCACATTATCATGGGTCTTATACAGGGTGAGGTATACTCGAAACCAGACTGTGTCCTGTCTTAGATGGGGTACTGCATTTCCTAAAACTAGACAACATGATTGTCCTATCAACACTTTCAACTTTTGACAATGAAGATCAAGATGCTTGTTTGACTTGTTGGAATTAGTGAGTCTTATCTCTTTATTGATTTATCTTTGTCTTCGATCATGTTCCTATGTTGCTCGATGATGTCACTGAGTGATTTAGAGTGACCGGGATGGTTCATGGTCCCTTTCTTTTTTGTTGTGATTGTTGTTTGTCTGTGATGTGTCTGTCTTTTGCAAAAAGGGTTGCATTTCAGCTCTGGCCTTCAATGCCATGATGCTACACATCCATTTTGCTACATTAAATAAAGGTTCTCACCTACAAAGTGTATTACTGAAAGCAAGTTTTTCTTCGCCTCTAACTGTCCTTCATCTCATTTCTTCTTACTAACATTTCTTCTGTCAGTTTGGGTATTTAGTTCGGTCTAGTGCTCCGATTTCCCCAAACACATATGCTGCATCCTGCATTCATTGGTTAGTACATTTGCATTATATCAAGCATCACATCAAGCATTTTATCCATTTCATATTATAAATGCATCAAAAACACACACAAAATATATATATATATATATATATATATATATATATATATATATATATATATATATATATATATATATATATATATCCATACATGTTCCACAATGGTACATAAAATAGTGCATACGCCATCCATACATGGAAAATAACATAAGTCATAACACATTGCATCCCATCATATCATATATCAAAATAATATCAGAGTACAAAATTGGACTGTCTATCCTAAGTATGGCCCGTACGCTGACTACATAATGTCACACTACATAATGTCAACTGTTTGTCTCAGTCGTAAGGAGCATGCGCCTCTATCACTGGGTGCTCCCTCTATCCTCCTCATCCCTGCCATGTCTCAAGGATGATGTCCCTCCTAGTCCTGGTTGTGGTGGTCTCATAGGTCCACTCACCCCCATGCTGCTCACCGACCTCCGAGAGCGTGGCACGCTCTCGGAGGTCGGTGAGCAGCATGGGGGTGAGTGGACCTATGAGACCACCACAACCAGGACTAGGACAATATGATGATGCTCTCTGCTCTGGTGGAACTGCACTCTCATATAGTGTCCTCCAATGACGTATCTCCTCTTCGGTCTCTACCAACGTCTATGCCATCTCCCATGCACTGGCATCCCTAATCGACCCAATGTACTCAGTGACTCTCTGTTCTTCTTGTTGTGCCTGAGCTATTGTTGTATCTCGAGCCTATAAGTCTGGCTATCTCTACTCTGAATTGATCACACTCTATCCTCAAGATGGCATTCTGTCTCTCTAAAGTCACAATGTGATCTTGCTGACTTGCTATGGTAGCCCTGCACATCTCCATCTCCTCTATGCTAGCTGTCTCCGACTCTATGGGTATATCCTGCAATGATTCCTGATCGACTGAATCTAGCTCATAATCATCATCCCCCTCATCATCTCCATCCTTTTCATCCTCTTCATCCTCATCCCCACCCTCATCCTCCTCATCCTCATCATCTCCCTCCTCCTCTCTTGTGAGTGAGAAGTCCTCCTGTCTTCTCAGTACCGGAATATCAGGATCTGTCAATGGCACTAGCTATTGTCGTGCAAACCATCGCTCATACTCCTCTATTGTCCTAGTGTCCACCACATCTGATCTCCAATCCCACTATCTCTACTATAGCTGTGTGAAATCAGCATAGGCTATGTGTGGCTGAATCATACTCCCCCACTGACTCGTCTCTCTGTGAGATCAGGCAAAGTGTGTAGTCCTTCTAGGTACATCCTACCTCTCTCCAAACTGTCGTCTGACTCTCTCTGGCAGGTACATCTCAATCACTCTCTGGTGATTCACTGGTCGCCCAAACAGGTATCTCTCTTATCTACAATATGGTAGCTCATCACTATCATCTAACTATCCAGGGCAATCAAGATATGGCCTCCATGTGAACTCTCTCAGTCTGTCTAGCTCATGTCGCCAATACAATATATATCCAAAAGGACCCTGTCTTAGTGATCCTCCATAGCAATACACATATGGTCAGTGTGGTAATACCTGTCTCTCTGCAATCAGTCGACATATGGCTATGTGCTCAAATGCCCATACCTGTAATAGTGTGACTCCACAGCTCAAAGTCTACACTCCCTGATATGCTATCTGATGCAACTAAAAATATAGCATAGCCAGTACACATGGTCCCCATGCGTACACCGTCCCCTCTGTCACCATTAACTCTAGCACTCTACCCCCATCCAATAGAGAATCCATGTCCTCGTCTATCCCCTGCTAGTAGGCATGCTATCACCACTGCTATCACCACATATCGCTGATCATACTCTGATGCCATGGTCTCCCAGCCAATCTCCCTCTCTACGATATCCAGATCATCTGCATCACACTCAAATAATCTGCACAAAGCATCTCTCCCTATCATTGAGTCATACTCTATCATCTCTCCATGAATCGGAATGCGGAGGATATGCCATACATCCTCTAGTGTCACAGTCATCTCTCGAGTCGCCAGATAGAATGAGGAGGTCTCTGAATGCCATCGCTCTACCAATGCAGTAAGCAATCCTGTGTTTGCCCTGATCTCGGGCATGAATGTGATATAGTATATCCCAAGTCCTACTAATGTATCTCTGTTCGTGCTTCTGAGTCTATGTCGTAACATGAAGCAGTCAATTCGGTTCTCCCACGTGATCAATGGATATTGTTGACTCTGCATCACAATTGGGGCACATTTTGTCAGTTCTAGGGTTTGCTCCTATGGGCTGCATTTCCTTGTTTCATGTCCAAATCAAGGTGTTTCTCATCTATTTTGACCTATCCTATCCTTATCCTCCCTTTTCGGATCATTAGCATGTTGTTTTTGACCAAAATTGGCTTCCTAGGGAACAACTGTGCCTGTGTGATGTATCCTACACCTGTGTAGCAACAACTTGTGCCTGTGTACCCTGCACAAGCACAGGATACCCTACACAAGCACAGGATGTTCTCACACAGGCACAAAAGTTAGTTTCTGCATTCCCTGTGGGCCCTGCAATGTCCCGCAAGTGATCAAAATTCATAAAATTGACAATATGGGTTTTTGAAGATACATATCGCTGCTCCCGCATCATCCAGTCATTTGTAGGTGCGTACATGTTCTCTGAGGTGATCTTCCATTGGAATGTTCACCATCTCTCTGCAAGTGTCCTTTTCCAGAGCAACAAATTCTCCTCTTTGGCTAGTGCAAATGAGCAATTTTCACTCTCTTTGTCTCATTTATAGATCTTTGTCAGTGCATAGATGGATGTGCACTCTCTCCATCTCATGCTGGTCACGGTATTTTGCACCTTAAATTGCTTGTCCTTCATGCATCCGGTCATCGATTGTTAGTCTGTTTGAACCTATCATTTTCTATCATTCTTATCGATCAATTGGCCTCTTTTCTGCATTTTTCCGGCCAATTCCTCGAGGGGGCATGCATATGTCATTGTCAGTGTCTGGGGCATTTTCATTATTGTTCTTTGAAACAACACTTAAAATCACATTATCTCAAAGAGGGGAAAAATGTAGACATCTAAAAATGGTCAATGCTTGCGGAATCATACTTTAACATTTGCGCATTGCCTTATTTTAGGGTTTTTGTGTCGCATTAACATTTCTCCTATGTTGCATACTTGGTCTTTATCATTTACAAGAATTGAGTCCTTCTTTTGCATTCTTCATTGTCTCTCTTTCAAATTTGGTCTTGTTGATAACAATATTTGTCATGATTTTGGTCGATCTTATCTTGTTGCATCAATATGCGTATTCATTTGTCATCATTTTGGACATCATCAATCCTAATTAGGGTTTTGTCCTGTTATCAATCTTGTCATCATGTGATCGATTTGTCATCGATCATTGACATTTTCAATCTTGTCGTCTTGCGATCGATTTGTCATCGATCGTTGACATTTTCAATCTTGTCGTCTTGCGATCAATTTGTCATTGATCGTTGACATTTTCAATCTTGTCATTTTGTGATCGATTTGTCATCGATCGTTGTCATTTTCAATCTTGCGATCGATTTGTCATCGATCGTCATCCTTCTCAATCATGTCAATTTGGATCAATTAGTCATTGTTCCTCATCAATTGGCGCATTTATCAATCAAATTTTTTGTCAGCATTGGTCCTTTGTCAATCAGAATCATGATCAAATCGATTTGATATCAATTATCCTTTGTCAAGACCTAATTGTCATTCTTGCATTTTCTAATTCATCTTCTAGGGTTTCATGATTTATTCATTTAACCTTGTTTGTCATTTCTCCCTCTAGGATAAATAATTTTTTTATTTATCCTAAGTCTTCTTGTCACAATTAAATGTTTATTTAATTGGCTTACTAATTCTTCCCTCTTTGTGAATTAATTAATAAATGAAAAAATGTTTATTAATTCACTTAATTCCTAATTTTCCAATTTACTAATTTCTCCTAATTCCTAATTTCCTAATTTTTCATCAATTTCGATTTTCTAATTTTCTAATTTCTAATTTTCAATCCTCTCCTATATTTCTCCTAATTTCATGGGAATGACATTTCAAGTTGTCATAGTTTGTCATAACTGACAATCAATCAATTTTGACATAGAAATTTGTCATAATTTTGCCAAAATTATCAATCAATCAATTTTGCATAGAAAGTGCAAATTTGTCATTCTTGATTTGAAATTTCCTTTCAAATCTCTTCATGCTAATCTTGTCTTTTCTCCAATTTGTCTATAAATTGGATGAATTTCTTCAATCAAGGTCCTGGATCCCTGGTTGAGTCAATCATGCTTCTAGTATTCTTGCGCTATCATCTTGTCTACTTGCTTTCACATCATGCTTATGCACTAGTAGGTGAGATCCACAAATAAAAGCTATTTGAAGGAGAAAGAAGGACAATGGAGCCACATGAAGGAGGCATTCAAGTTTGCAATGGTTTGTGTTTGAATTGATGTCTTGTTTTCATGTCTTTATTGAGTGTAATTAGGATTGTTATCACTGCTTTTCAGTTTTTGTGATTGAACTAGGCTATTGTTTACATTGCTTTGATGATTTCCGATTTTCTAGGTACAATCCCAATCATTATATGATTTCAGTCCTACCATTAGATCACTGACTACGAGGTATGTTACTATAAGTGTTGGTATTATGGATGACTTCATCAAGTGTTGCATTGGTTTTGTCATTGATCTCAACAATTATCTTCTTGGAAGTCTACATTGTTGATTTTCCACTATGGTTATAATGGTTTATTGTTGAATCGGCATATTGTTGTCCTGACATGGATATTGGCTTATGCATAGTCCCCAGTATATGCTCACCAATAGGTTACATTATTCACCGGCAGTGATGATAACTTGGAGATCATTTGGTTATATCGAAGACATGGATTGGATGTTTGGATTTGGTGTTTTTCTTATTGGTCTAATCGGGTTGACAGATTTTCCTTTACCGACAGATAGGTCTAGGTTATGGACCAGTACATGATATCTATTCCAGGTCAGCATGACACATCTTGAAAATGGTTAATTGATTGGATAATGTGGTAAATGTATTGAGCTGACATATTGTTTCCAATCAAGACTTATTTGTAATTAATTTAATTGAAATATATTTAGCGAGCTGACCTCATGTATATGTCTTAGGTTTTGTATAAATGGTTGTAAGATCTTATTGAAGATCAAGATATGATGAGTGTGTGTGAATATTGAAGAGATAAAATAAGAAGATCCTTGTGTGAATCACGCAGACATTATCTGAAGGTTGAAGGAAGGTTATGAAGGTGTTTGACACTCATGTTCAGACCTTAAACTGGTACTGAATGCAGTATTGCTGATGCTATTTTGAGCAATACATTGTTATTGGATTTAACCATCCAATTGTAGTCAATGTGACTCCTATTTTTTGTGATTGAGCAGTGAGCTCTAGGTGGTTGGCCTTTCTGCATGTGCACACCCCATTTGTAGACACTTACTATCTATAGTAGTATCATCTAATTGTGGGTAAGGTTTCCCACTGTGGTTTTTCCCCTTATCGGGTTTCCATGTAAAAATATTTGTGTCATGTGTTGTGGATGTTGTTTCTTTTTCTATTTCATGCATTAAAATATACCGGTACTACTATAACTGTTAATTTGTTTTACCGACACTTAAGTTTCGTTTACCGGCTCTAAGTTTAAGTTGGAGTAATTTGCATTTGGGTTATAATTTATTGGCAATTGGTTCACAACTGATTCAACCCCCCCCCTCTCATTTGTCCTTCCTAGATCCTAACAATTGGTATCAGAGCCAAGTTATCTTTTGCAGAATCCTAATAGCTTGAGGAGATCCTATGACAACAAATATTTTCAGGAATGACAGTCCAAAACTTGATGGAACTAACTATGGTATATGGAAGATCGGAATGGAAACACATCTGAACTGCATTGGAAGAGATATATGGGATGTTACTCAAAATGGCTATGTTGGTCCTACTCCGAATCAACCTCATCCACCAACATTGGCTAAGGACTTGGAGAATGAATGCAAAGCAAGATAAGCACTTCTGAGTGCATTATTAGATCAGGAAATCATGAGATTATAAGACCAATATACTGCTAAAGCTATTTGGGATAAAATAGAAACACTGAATGAAGGAGATACCATTGTCAAGATTGGGAAACTGGAATGTTAGCGTATCAAGTATGAAAATTTAAAAATGTAAGAAGATGAAAGAATTTCTGCATTTATGGAGAGAGTTAATGAAATTATTTTAGGAATACAATGTTGTGGACGATCCTTCAATGAAGATGAAATTGGGTCTAAAGTTTTAAGAGCTTTTCCATTGGCTTACAAAATAAAAGTGACTACTATTAATAAGTTGAGAACAATGGCTAATATATCAGTATCTAGAGATACTTTGGTTGGAAAACTTTCAACATTTGAGCTTGAAGAGTTTGGTCATGTTGCTACAGTAAAGACTGATTTATCCTTCAAAGCATCATCATCATCATCATCTGACAAAACTGACTGGAAATCACTTTATGCACAAGAACTTGAAGATATGAGAAGAGAAAATCAAGATATGAGAAGAGAAAATGAAGAACTTGAAGAACTTGAAGCACTATTTGCAAGAAATATGCCTAAAGGTCCAATAGGAAGTAACTAAAGCACCTTTCAAATGTTTTAATTGCAATAAACTTGGTCATGTGGCTTCTAGGTGTCCTGATAGACATGCAAGATTAAAGGAGGAAGCAAAAAGATCATATAAGCCTAACCCCGAATATCAGAGATATAGATTTAAGAAAAATAGAGATAATTCATGTTACTATGCAGATGAAAATGGTACATATGATTTAGATGATGATCTAGTAGATAGCGGATGGGGTTTTGTTGCAATAAAAGAAGATCAACTGACACCTATTGTCAAACTGATAGAGTAGGCACTGGCAGCAAAAATTGAAGAAAAGGATGAATGGATAATAGATATGTTGCTATTTTGGTTATGTTGATATGGTTTTGTCATTGATTTCAACACCTATTAACACTTATCAACTCTGGCACTTTGGACAATTAGCAATGTTCACAGGCAAGCAAGTGACTTTATGCACAGTCACTTGTATCTTGTTCACTGGCAGGATATATTGTTCATCGACACTTGGAATGACATGGAAAACACTAGGTTATGTTGAAGACATCGTTTGGACACTTTGTCTTTGAGATTTGTTCATTGGTATATTCACATTTTCATATTTGTTGTTACCAACAAATAGGTCCAGAATAAGCATTGGCAGGCTTATCTATTCCAAATCAGAACGACACGCTTTGGAGATGATTTTTTATTGTTGTAAATGCATTAAGCCAACATGTTGAATTGGTTATTGCATCGATCATTGATTTATTTTTAAAATGTTTTATTGTAATATCTTTTAGAGCTGACCCACTAAAATTAGTCTTAGGTTATGGTATATATGTAAGATCTTACTTGTAAGATCGATAAGAGAATGTGAGAAGGATTATATTTGGTATATGCGAGATTAAGTAGAGCTATACGCATAGACATCATTTGAAGGTGAATCAAGGTTTTTGTGAAGGCAATCAGATTTACACTAGTACTGAATCCAACATATGAAGATGTTGTTTTGTGTAGTACATCATTATTGTATTTAACCATCAAATTATAGTCAGTGTGACTCCTATTTGTGTTTGAGCAGTGAGCTCTAGGCGCTTGGCCTTTCTGCATGTGCAGACTCTATTTGTATACACATACTATTTGCAGTAGTCTCATCTAATTGTGGGTAAGGTTTCCCACCATGGTTTTTCCCCTTATAGGGTTTCCACAGGTGTTATGTGTTGTGGACGTTGTTGTCTTTCTGTTTCATGCATTAATCTTTACCGATACTGCAATTGATTGATAAACTGTCTACTGACATAAAGTTTGGTTAACCGGTATTAAGCATTAAGGTTGGTTAAGTTATTTTGGTTTGAATTTATTTGACAACTGATTCACCCCCCCCCCCTCTCAGTTGTCTCTGAGACCTAACAAGATAGTGGATTGTTACATCATATGACTGGTGATAAAAGAAAATTCTTATCTTTTTCAGGGAATTCATGGAGGTCTAGTAAGATTTGGAGATGATAAAGCTTGTTTAATCAAAGAAAGAGGTACTATATCTTTGGATGGTAAGCATAATACTGACAATGTTTATTATGTAGAAGGTTTAAAGCATAATCATTTGAGTGTTGGTTAGTTAGTGGAAAAAGGATTTCAGTTACAATTCAAGAATGGAAAATGCAAAATCATAAAGAGAACTGGATTGGAGATTGTAACCGGTAATCAAACTAAAGGTAATATCTTTCATTTGAATACCAGTGATAAGACATGTTTGATTGCACACATTAATGAAAGTTGTTTATGGCATAAGAGACTTTTTCATGTGAATTTTTATTGCATTATAAAGACCAGTTCAACTAAGGCAGTAAGGGATTTTCCTAAGATTGTGAAACCTCATATTCCGATATGTAAGGAATGTCAAATGGGAAAGCAAGTTAGAACAACATTTAAGAGCATTACTAAGAAATCCAATAATATTCTTGATTTAATTCATACTGATTTGTGTGGTCCAACAAGAACAAGAAGTCTACAAGGAGATATATACTTTATGCTAATAATTGATGATTATTCTAGAATGTGTTGGTTTGCTTTTCTCAAGGAGAAATTGGAAGCTTTTGGAAGATTCAAGATATACAAGGCAATGGTAGAAAATGAAACCGACAAGAAAATCAAATGCTTAAGATTATATCAAGGAAGAGGATTTACATATAGAGAATTTAATGCATTCTATGAAGTGAATGGAATCAAAAGACAACTATTAGCACCTTGGACACCCCAGCAGAATGGAGTTGTGGAAAGGAAGAAAAAAACTATTCTAGGTGCATCAAGAACCATGTTGATGGAAGCAAATCTATGTCATATATACTGGAGAGAAGCAGTGAATACAATGGTTTATACTTGCAACATATTTCACATCAAAAGTGAAACTGGTAAGACCCCTTATGAACTATGGTTTGGTCATACTCCTACTCTTAAGTACTTTAGAATATTTGGAAGCAAATTTTATATTAGAAGAGATGAGTATATTGGTAAATTTGATCCTAGAAGTGATGAAGGGATATTTCTTGGTTATTCTTCTAGAAGCAAGGCATATAGATGTTTTAATAAAAGGTTATAGAAAATCATTCAGATTACTAATGTGAAGATAGATGAACATTTTAGAGGAGATTCAAGATCTGTAGAACCAACAATTGAAATGATTATAAATGAACCAATACAGATTGCACCAGTACAGAGTGAAGATCTAGTCACATCGACATCATTAGAGAACTCACCTATGATTGAAGAACAAAGGCCTGTAAATGATAATCAAAACAAACCCAGGTATGTAAGATTGAATCATTCAGAGAATTAGATAATTGGAAATAAGAATCAAGGTGTTATGACTAGAGGAAGATTGGCAAATGAAGAGGTATGTTTAATTTCCCAAGTTGAGCCAACATCTATTGTTGGAGCATGTCAGGATGAACATTGGATAAAATCAATGGAAGATGAATTAGAACAAATTGAAAAGAATAATACTTGGACTTTAGTTCCCCAGCCTAAAGAAAAAAATGTAATTGGAAGTAAATGGGTATATAGAAATAAACTTAATGAAGATGGTGAAGTAATTAGGAACAAAGTAAGATTAGTTTGTAAAATTTATTCACAGAAAAGAATATATTATAATGAAACCTTTGCACTGGTAGCCACAATTGAGGCAGTTAGACTATTTATTGCATTTGCAGCTTATAAGAACTATAAAGTTTATCAGATGGATGTAAAATGTGCATTTTTGAATGGAGATCTTGAGGAAGAATTTACATTGAACAACCTAATGGATTTTCATTGACATATAATAAGGATATGGTTTGCAGGTTAAGGAAAGCTTTATATGGGTTGAAGCAAGCTCCCAAATCTTGGTATGCTAGATTGGATAACTATCTTTTGAAGCATGGTTACACAAAAGGTAATGCTGACACCAATTTCTATTACAAAGTTACTAGTGATGACATTTTGGTTATTGAAGTATTTGTAGATGATATCATTTTTGGAGGTGAAGAAGAGTTATGTAAAGACTTTGCTAACAAGATACAGGAAGAATTTGAAATGTCTATGATTGGAGAGATAAAAAATTTCTAGGCTTGTAGATTTCACAAATAGATAAAGGTATATTCATATGTCAAACAAAGTATTTGAAGGAACTTTTGAAGAAGTTTGGTATGGAAAACTCCAAATCGGTAAGTCTTCCTATGACTACAACTGATAAATTGACATTGAAGGATGATTTAGCTCCTATTAATCTGACAAGGTACAAATCTATGATTGGAGGATTATTGTATTTAACACAAACTAGACCTGCTATAATGAATGTAGTATGTATTGTATCTAGATTTCAAATCAATCCTAAAGAAAATCATGAATCGACAGTTAAAAGGATTTTCCAGTACCTATAAGGCAAAAACAAATCTTGGTTTATGGTATCCTAAGGATGAAAATTTTGATTTAAGTGCATATACAGATGCAAATTGGGCAGGAGATGTAGATGACATAAAGAGTACCACTGGCGGTGCATTCTTTCTTGGCAGAAGATTGATTTCATGGATAAGCAAGAAGCAGACTTGTACATCATTATCTACAACATAATCAGAATATGTTGTAGCAACAACTAATTGTACTCAGGTATTATAGATCAAGAAAATGTTGAAGGATATAAAGGTAAAATGCAAATAACCAATAATTATTTATTGTGATAATTCAGCAAAAATTGATATATCAAAGAATCTAGTATTTCACTTTAAGACAAAGCATGTTTCTATTAAGTGCAATTTTCTGAAAGAGAATGTTGAAGCAAATGAAGTGAGATTGTTTAATGTGAATACTAAAGAGAAAATTGTAGATATCTTTACAAAGCCTTTGCCTAAGGAAACATTTGAATATCTTAGAGATCAGCTTGGGGTAATTTCCCCATTGGCAGAGACTTAGATGATGAAGATTGGCATCAAACCAGCAGGGACTAACATAAAAATCTTTTTCCAGTTTTGATGAAGGAGAGCTACTTCTCAGGGGGAGTAGTTAGCTGAATGTTGTATTTTGAATTCTTAACTACTTTGGCATTTGATGTCAAAGGGGGAGAGATATCTATGGAAAAAAATTATACCTTAAGGGAGAGATATACTCTTTGGAGAGATGTATTTTGGTTTTGGTTCTGTATCAACTTTTGTATTGATCTATTTTTGGGAGATTGTTGGTTCAATGGTTTTTGGCATTCTATTCTTGGCACTTAGATGTTTCCATCTAGTGTTGCCATCAATGCCAAAGGGGGAGATTGGTGGTATTATGGATGACTTTGTCATGTGTTACATTCATTTTGTCATTGATGTCAACATTTAACTTCTTGGAGGTCTACATTGTTGATTTGGCACTATGGTTATATTGGTTTATTGTTAAACTGATGTATTGTGGACCCAGCTATTGGTATTTTGGATATGTTGATATGGTTTTGTCATTGATGTCAAAACTTATCTACACTTGGAGATCTTTGGTTATGTTCACCAGCATGTTCAGTGACTTATGCACAATCACCAGTATTCTTCACCGACACTTGGAATGATTTGGAGATTACTTGGTTATGTCAAAGACATTGTTTGGACACTTTATTTTGGTGATTTATTCATTGTTCTAATCAGGTTCGCATATTTTTTGTTACCGACAAATAGGTCTACGTTATGGACTAGCAAGCATATCTATTCCAGATCAGCATGACACGTCATGAAGATGATTGTGAGGCCCCACATCGACTCAGTCTGACATTTCAATGGTTTTTATGATGAGACTATTATGGATGCTTTATTTTTATGCGTTATGGATTTAGAACTTATATGATTCCATGATTTGGATAACATTGCTACATCTTGATATTTTATTTATATGCTTTATGATATACAACACTACATGATTTTTGAATAGGATGAATTTGCGGTGATAAATGTCGTTATTGAATTTGCTGGACTTTACTATGATAAAAGAAATATGATGTATGTTATAAGTGTGGATCAAAATTATGAGAATTAGGATGAATTGCTTATGTGAAATTGCTTGGATATAAGATGTATTAAATTATTCAGATGTAAATTGTATGCAAGTGATGCTGTGTATTATTATTCTTGTGATTTATATTATATGAGGTTATTTGAAGTTACTAATGTGCAAATTGAGATGCGCAGGATGTTAACCAAGTGACCATGGAAATATTACGGAGAACCAAACCTAGACCTATGTATGCTCGTAAAGCCAGGGTTTGTCTATTTGGAGAGACAACACCCCATTTGTGTTGTATTTTATTCATAACAATAAATGATGCATGTGTGTTAAGTGTTATTTAATTGGTTTATGTAAAATCCACAAGAGACGATTTCATGTATAAATTTGTAAAAGTATTTTCTTTGTGTCACTTGACACATCTGTGGATTTATGTTTGAATTTTTTAAATTTATCTCTTCGTGGGAATTGTTTAACTATAGCTTTTTCAATTAATGTAATGAGATTCCATAAATTCCTTGGGTAAAGAATCTTTGGGATGGTCGACATAGGTTTTACCCGAAAATAAACTTCACTGGGGTTAAAAAAGGGTTAAATGGACAGCTAGGGGTAGTTTAATAGGGTTTCCTAAAGCCCATAAGGTATACCTAAGGGTTAGGGGTAATTTAAGGCAAGTTTCTACTCCCATGTGACCTTTTAGACACCCTAAAAAGTGACTTTTCTAAGCTGTGCGAAAATTGAATTAGAAGACTTGAACCTAGTTGTAAACCTTCCTTTTCGAATGAGAGTTCTCTTTCCCATTTTACCTTACCTTCCTTTTTAGTTTTTAGAAACTTGTGAGAACTCTCGCAATGGGCTTCTTAAGCAAGAATTAGAAAATTTGTGGGTAATCATCCACTCTCCATTTTTGGAGACAAAAGAATTTTGAAAAGGATAAGCTAGATTATTGAATAGAAAATTTTGCTAAGGGTAGAAAGAGAAGAAACGTGGAATTGCGCTACTCATCCTCAACAAAACTAACCTACCTCTGGGAAGATTAAGGTTGGTTGTATTCTTCTTATAATGGATTTCTTATTGCATGTGTTTAAAAGTAATGTTTGTGTAAAAGATTTGTTTCTGTGCATGTTCTCTTGGAAATTTATTTGGTATTTTGTTTTTATACATTGTATGTGTGTTTGGGAGTAATCAAGAACTCCTACTCTTGGGAGACAGGAGGATCTTGTGGGTGGTAGAAGTGACAGCCCTCGAGTGAGAGACTCTCGTTATGAGAGCAATCACAAGGGATTTTGTATGACCCTTGTTGCATTGCTTGTTTATGCATTGGGGGTCATAAGGAGGGAAATAAGGCATGAATGCCTCAGGGGGCATAAGGAATAAGGGGTTTCTATACTTTATGTATCTGGTTTGCCATGAGGTGGCTACATGTTTTTCTTACTTGTAGTTCTCCTCAGGGTACTTGGTCCACTACCACCCTTAAAAAGGTCATCACCAAAGTGTGGTGCAGTGTAGCCAGGTTGGGAGTGTCTTTGAATTTGTGTGTATTCTATCTTTTGTGTTTGCATGTTTGTTACCTGTCTAGGGCTTGGTTCTTTGAGTTTGGGGGTGGCTACCAGTTAGCCTAGGCTGGGAGGTGAGCACTCCATGATCATATCCTTGATCTTATTTGTAGGTTGTTGAAAGAAAGGGATTAGGACAAGTGGAAAAATTTGATGGAGTTAATTGTTGCAGAATCCATTTGGGAATATGTTACTATTCTATTTTAAAATGTCCTCATTATAAAAGTTGAGTGACCTAATTGTCAAATGACTATAGTGTCTTTTAAAGTAATTCCTAAAAATGTAATAGTTATTTGTTATATTGCAAAAGACGAAATGAATAATTCTGGAACAATTTTCTAAAGTTTTGTTTTCTGAATTTAATTATTGTTGAGTATATTAAAAATGTGGGAAAGCAAGTAAATTTATTTTACCCCTTTATGCATGTGAAATAAATCCAGGAAATAAAGAAAGGAATTAATGGTTGTATGCATGTTGTTGTGAATAAAAATATTGCAGTTTAAATTCCAAATTTCATGATTTAAGTTTAAGGATTCTAGATAATTATAGTTGCAGAAAATAAAATCACATAAATAATTGCAGAAATAAAACCTAAAGTAGTTATAATTATTTCTATGGTTTTAATTTAATAAATTTTGGACTTATTAAGTTGCCGTTAAATTTATTGATTTCTGGAATTTACTTAGTTGCAGAAATAGAAACCTGGAGTAAATAGTTATTCGATTTAAATAAATTCATAGTGCTATAGTTGCTATTTTATGCTTAGTAAATTTTGTTAATTACTTTTGTTGCAGAAAGTAGATCTAGAGTTAAATAGGCTATCTATTTTAAATAAAACAATATTTAAATAGTATGTTGTATAAATTTATTTAAAGCTGCCATTATTTAATTGCAGGGAATAAACCTATGGCTATATATCTTATCTTAGATTTTAGCAAACTTGTATTCAAACCCAAAATAATAAACATTGATCAAAATCTGAATATTTAAATTAATATGTCTAAGGTTTTCAAAAAATAATATATTTATAACTATAATATATGGTTACAAGGTAAATTTTGCCAAAACATTATGCATTTAATATATTAAACTATATATACATATATTTATATATATAAATATATATATATATATATATATATATTTATATATATATATATATATATTTATATATATATATAATATACATATTATAAATATAAAAAAAAAAAATTAAAACAAAAAAATTTATCTTGGGGCAGGGTTTAGAACCCCCGCGGAGCCACAGCCACGCAGGGCACGCAGTCCCTGTGTAGGCCACGACTCCCATAGAGGCCACAGCCTCTGTACGGACCGCGATCCTCACAAGTGGTGGCAACACCCTGAGCAGGCCGTGCTCTGCGTAGTGGGCCACGCCACTCTGCGGGCCGCGACTCACACAGCGGCCAAGGCCACTGTGTGGGCCACGACCCCCACAGTGGGGTGCCCCACTGGTGGATCTCAGCACCACCACGCTGACATCCCCAAACACAGTCACCTCCACCGCCCTCTGCCATGGCTGCCGCCATTAAGCCTTTGACCCTGCACAACCAAGCAAACAAAAAAAAAAAGAAAACCCTAGCTTGGTTAGGGCTAGGGTAAAACATGAATAATGATTGTTAAAATAAAATAAGGAGGCTTGTTTTTTTAGATTAAATAAGGGATTATGGTTTGCATGGGTAAGCCCTTTAGACTTAATTGTATATATATATATATATATATATATATATATATATATATATATATATATATATATATATATATATATATAGTGCTAATATATCATTTTAAACCTAAAAGAGGGAGATGTTGAAGAATTAAGTATTCAGGAAGTAATATTTAATTTTAAATTTAAATAGGCTGAGTTGATTTAAATATTAATGAAGCTAATATTTAATTTTAAGTTTATATGGGTAGAGGTGTGTTTAAATATTAACGAAGTTAATATTAAAATTTTGAATTTAAATAGATTGAGATGTTCATGAAATAAATATTAATGAAGTTAGCATTTATTTTAAATTTAAATAGATTGAGACATTTATTAACTGAATATCAATGAAATTAATATTTATTTTAAAATTAATAGATAGAGGTGTTTATGAATTAAAATATGAATGAAGTTGATACTTAATGTTAAATGAAATAGACTGAGCGACAATAAAGCTAGTCCATCATAATCCGCATTTAATTTTAAATTATTTTCGTTTATTTAAGTTAGTAGGTAAAGTTAATTCTAAACGTAGTTAAGACAAACCATGTTGTAGCATTTTATATTATCGAATTAATGCTTTTAAAAGTTATATTTAAAAAAAAATTATTCCGTTCTTGCCCTAAATTTTGGGCATGACATTTTGGTATCAGAGCAAGGTTTCCACACTAGGAACCTTACTCCACTTACGTTTCGCTTTAGATTAATTTATTTATTTTATTAATTTTATAGGATATTTAAATTTAATTGATTAAATATTTTTCTAAAGGAAATTAGTTATTTAATTTATTTTATTTTTCCTCTTAGGATGTCTTCGACGACCCGACAAGCTTGCAAGCACGGAAGGGGTCCTAGGCATGAGTGCATAGTACGTGAAGAGGTAGCTAGGGAGGAATCAGTTCCAGAAGAGAACCCAGAAGCACCTCCTGAATAGCCAAATGATCCTAATTGAAACCTCTTAGAAGCAATCCAGAACCTAATTGGCATAGTTCAAGAAAGGATTCTAGCAGAGAACCCTTAGGTTAGAAATCAGGACTCTAGGAGTCATAGATCAGTTGAGAGGGAACGAATTAGGAGCCCAACTCCTATTCCTGTAGAGAGTCGGGGTGAAAATGAGCCAGAGTCTATGCACATACCAAGACCACCTCCAGTAGTGGAGCCAGTTTATTTTGAGAGAGCTCGTCGGGATCCAAGGGATCTTATCAGGGAGGTCATTCACCTCTAGCCACCGTCTTTTAGGGGCTCTACTGATGGGGTAGAGGCTGAGGCATGGCTTTTGAGCCTTGAGAGGTGCTTTGCATTATGCTCTTACGAGAGCAACCTAAAAGCATGTGTCGCAGCCCATCTGCTGAGAGGAACGACCTCCACATGGTGGAGACAAGAGGAGTACAAATGCAGATTAGTTCCTGATACTCTCACTTGGGAGATATTCACAGAGAGGTTCCAGGAGAGGTACGTATCAGAACATTTCAAATAGCGTCGTATAGACGAGTTTCACAACCTCCAACAAAAGGGCTTATCAGTAATCCAATATGAGAGCAAATTCTTTTAGCTCTTGCCTTACATAGATTATCTAAAGGACAAGAAAATTCTTGTCAACCACTTCATCAGAGGATTAAATGCCGGTATAGCTAGGCTAGTGAGCATGTCTACTCTAGAGAGCCTTCAGGTTGCTGTGGAGAAGGCACTGATAGCCAAGAAAATTCAGGTCAGACCATAGGACACTAGGGACCGGTTTCAGAACCGCAACTCCACACCCCAGACCTATGGATTCTAGTAACCACATTGGAAGGGAAATAACCAAAACTCACAGGGGTTCTCCAAACCCCCTCCTCCACAATAGACACCATAGAACCAGAGGCAGAAGCCTCCATAGTATCAGCAGGGCACCAAGCCCAAGCAGTGGCAGTCTCAGGGTCAGAGGTGAGATCAAAGAGCATAGGTGCCTTACACATCTCCGGTGAGGACTCAGCAGTCCTCCAGGGGTGGGTACAATGGATCCAGTAGGACAAGAGGATAGGCTTTCTCTAGGCCCCAGGGTGCCCAGTTTTAGGCAAGCGGTGCTTGCTTTACATGTGGAGCCATGGGGTATATGGCGAGGGATTTCCCTCAAGGTCAAATGGTAGGGAATCAGCGGATGGCCGCTTCAGAGCTTATAGTTGGTGATATGGGTAGGTCCCATAGAGTATTCGCAGTGGTTGACAACCGCCAGGCTAAGCATTAGGCCACAGTCATCTAGGCTACAGGTATGATCAAAGGTAACAATGTATCTATTTTGTTTGATTCAGGAGCTACTGACTCTTTTATATCTCCATTGGTTGTGGAGCGTTGCGGGCTAGTGGCAACTAGATAGGGTGTCAGTTGGGAAGTGGAATTACCTTTAGGGGCTAGAGTGTCAGTGGAATCAGAGGTTAGGGCATGTCAGCTGTAGATTGGCAAGACCACCACTTTAGTAGATCTTAGAGTGACACCACTTGGATCTTATGGTATCGTACTTAGCATGGATTGTCTTTATGCCCATAGAGCCAAGATGGATTTCCACCTAAAAAAAATTGAGTGTGAGGATGATCATGCTTCACCCTTAGTTATCACCAGGATTCAGAGACCTGTGTCTCTTTGTATGATCTCCACAATGCAGCTGAAGCGGAGCATGTGAAAGGGATGTCAGCTTTTTGCTATCACTATCAGTAATAGAGGAGAAGAGGAAGAAAAGGAAACATTGCTTGATGACCATCCTATCCTTAAGGGATATTCAGATGTGTTCCCTTCAGAGCTACCTGGAATGTTGCCCCATAGAGAGATTGACTTTCATATAGACCTTGTACCAAGAGTCGAGCCAATTTCCAGAGCACCTTATAGGATGACCACAAATAAGCTTAATGAGCTCAAAATACAGCTTGAGGAACTCCTTGAGAATGGTCATATTCATCCTAGCATATCCCCTTGGGGTGCACCAGTCATCTTTGTTAAGAAGAAGGACAGATCTCTCCGATTATGTATGGATTATTAGCAGTTAAATAAAGTAACCATCAAGAACTGATATCCTTTGCTAAGAATTGATGATTTATTCAACCAACTTCAGGGTGCCAAAGTCTTTTCCAAAATGGATCTGAAGTCAAGATACAATTAGCTGAGAATAGTGGAAAGTGATATCCACAAGACCGCATTTCGCACTAGATATGGTCACTATGAGTTCACCGTGGTTCCATTCGGCCTTACAAATGCCCCAGCTATTTTTATGAGTCTCATGAATGGGGTATTCCGTACATTTCTGGACCGTTTTGTAATTGTGTTCCTCGATGATATACTGATATATTCTTGGAATGAGAAGGAGCATGAGGAGCACTTGAAATAGGTGTTGCAGTGTTTGTGGGATAACTAGTTGTTTGGCAGTTTGTCAAAGTGTGCTTTCTTTCGATCAGAGGTCAAGTACCTTGGGCACGTTATTTTCGGTGATGGGATCTTAGTTGACCCATCAAAGATTAGGGCTATTATGGATTGGCCAGTGCCAACTAGTGTGACAGAGGTTAGGAGCTTCATGGGCTTAGCAGGTTATTACCGATGTTTTGTCGAGGGATTCTCTAGAGTCACACATCCTATTACTTCTCTTCAGCATAAAGGGAAGAAATTTTAGTGGACAGAGAAGTGCGAGAAGGCCTTTTAGGAACTCAAGAAGACACTTACTAGTGCTCCTATCCTTGCTATACCAGATCCCTTAGCTGACTTCATGGTTTGTACAGATGCTTCACTAGAGGGTTTAGGAGCAGTTCTTATGCAGGATGGTAGGGCTATAGCTTTTGAGTCTAGGAAACTTAAGACTCATGAACTTAATTATCCTACTCATGACCTTGAGCTCGCAACAGTAGTGCATGCACTTGTGAGGTGGAGACACTTCCTTTTAGGTCATCACTTCGAGCTACATTCAGATCATCAGAGTCTTCAATACATCTTCACTCAGCCAAACCTTAATGCACGTCAGAAGAGATGGATGGAGTTCTTGTGCAAATATGATTTTGATGTTCACTACATCAAAGGAAAGGAAAATGTAGGCGCAGATGCTTTGAGTAGGAGACGTCATGAGGCTTATACCATATCTATGGGCACGGATTTGAGAGACCATATACTACAGCACTTGCTAGAGGATGGATGGTATGTAGAGGTTGGTTAGGTAATACGATCTCAAGTTACTCTAGAGGGGAAATATGTGGATTATTCTTTGGAGTCCGATGGACTATTACGCCACAGAGGGCACATCTATGTACCTTCCTTCAGGAAATTGTGAGAGTTCATTGTCATGGAGGCTCATAGAGCTCCTTATGCAGCACATCCCAGAGTTAAAAAGTTGCATGCTGACTTGAGGTAGTTATATCATTGGCCAGGAATGCGATAGCTCATTGTTGAGATAGTAGCTCGATGCCTCGAGTGTCAGAGAGTAAAGGCAGAACACAGCCATACAGGGGGGTTGCTCCAGTCTCATGCTATACCAGAGTGGAAGTGGGATACTATATCCATGGATTTCATCATTGGTCTTCCTATCTCTTCTCATTGCCATGATGCTATCTTAGTGATAGTTGACAAGTTGACCAAAGTGGCCCACTTTTCACCAGTTCAGACTACATTCATAGCACCAGCAGTGGCATAGGTGTTCTTGCGAGACATTGTTAGACTTCATGACATCCCACGTAAGATCATTTCTGACAGGGATTCTCTCTTCACTTCTTCCTTTTAGAAGGCATTATAGACAGCTATGGGCACTAAGCTCAACTTGAGTACAACCTATCACCCGGAAACGGATGGTCAGACAGAGAGGGTTAATCAGGTGTTAGAGGATATGCTTCGCATGTACATCATGGATCATCAGACTAGATGGGAAGATTACCTTCCCTTAGTGGAGTTTGCCTATAACAATGGGCATCACAATTCTTTGGGGATGCCACCCTATCAGGCTTTATACGGCAGACCTTGCAAGACATCGTTGAGTTGGGATCGCTTAGAGGACATAGTTGCTATTGGTCCTGAGATAGTTCGGGATATGGAATAGCAGGTGGATTTGATTAGGCATTGTTTTAGAGAGGCTCAGGATAGACATAAGAAATATGCTGATGCAAAGAGGATAGATCGTAGCTACTTGGTTGGAGACTGAGTCTTCTTGAGAGTGCGGTCGCATAAGAGTCCAATCCATTATGGAAAGGGTTCTAAGCTCGCACCTCGCTTTGTAGGACCTTTTGAGATCCTTGAGAGGATAGGCCCAATTGCCTACCATTTAGCATTGCCACCTATCCTGTCACGCATCCACGATGTGTTTCATGTATCACTTTTAAGAAAATATATCTATGATGAGTCTCATATTTTAGATTGGGATGCCTTGCAGGTGGAGTCAGACGGGCAGCTAGCTTTGGAGCCCATTCACATTTTGGCACACCGGACGTTGGTCCTTCGAGGTCGAGAGCTGGACCAGGTTAGGGTCTAGTGGGATTGTTATGAAGATGTTATGGCTTCATGGGAGGATGCAGCATGTATGAGATCAGAGTACCCCCACCTCTTTGATGAACTTTAAGAGGAAGTTCATGCCTAGAGGGGGAGGGTGTGAGGCCCCACCTTGACTCAATCTGACATTTCAATGGTTTTTATGATGAGACTATTATGGATGCTTTATTTTTATGTGATATGGATTTAGAACTTATATGATTTCATGATTTGGATAACATTGCTATATGTTGATGTTTTATTTATATGCTTTATGATATAGAACACTACATGATTTTTGGATAGGATGAATTTGCGGTGATAAATGTCGTTATTGAATTTATAGGACTTTACTATGATAAAAGAAATATGATGTATGTTATAAGTGTGGATCAAAATTATGAGAATTAGGATGAATTGCTTATGTGAAATTGCTTAGATATAAGATGTATTAAATTGTTCAGATGTAAATTGTATGCAAGTGATGATGTGTATTATTATTTTTGTGATTTATATTATATGAGGTTATTTGAAGTTACTAATATGTAAATTGAGATGCGCAGGAAGTTAACCATGTGACCATGGAAATATTACGGAGAACCAAACCTAGACCTATGTATGCTCATAAAGCCAGGGTTTGTCTATTTGGAGAGACAACACCCCATTTGTGATGTATTTGATTCATAATAGTAAATGATGCATGTGTGTTAAGTGTTATTTAATTGGTTTATGTAAAATCCACAAGAGACGATTTCATGTATAAATTTGTAAAAGTATTTTCTTTGTGTCAATTGACACATGTGTGGATTTATGTTTGAATTTTTAAATTTGTCTCTTGGTGGGAATTGTTTAACTATAGCTTTTTCAATTAATGTAATGAGATTCCATAAATGCCTTGGGTAAAGAATCTTGGGGATGGTCAACATAGGTTTGACCCGAAAATAAACTTCAGAGGGGTTAAAAAAGGGTTAAATGGACAGCTAGGGGTAGTTTAATAGGGTTTCCTAAAGCCCATAAGGTATACCTAAGGGTTAGGGGTAATTTAAGGCAAGTTTCTACTCCCATGTGACCTTTTAGACACCCTAAAAAGTGACTTTTCTAAGTTGTGCGAAAATTGAATTAGAAGACTTGAACCTAGTTGTAAACTTTCCTTTTCAAATGAGAGTTCCCTTTCCCATTTTACCTTACCTTCCTTTTTAGTTTTTAGAAACTTGTGAGAACTCTCACAATGGGTTTCTTAAGCAAGAATTAGAAAATTTGTGGGTAATCACCCACTCTCAATTTTTGGAGATAAAGGAATTTTGAAAAGGATAAGCTAGATTGTTGAATAGAACAGTTTGCTAAGGGTAGAAAGAGAAGAACTGTGGAATTGGGCTTCTCATCCTCAACAAAACTAACCTACCTTTGGGCAGATTAAGGTTGGTTGTATTCTTCTTATAATGGATTTCTTATTGCATGTATTCGAAAGTAATGTTTGTGTAAAAGATTGGTTTCCGTGCATATTCTCTTGGAAATTTATTTGGTATTTTGTTTTTATACATTGTATGCGTGTTTGGGAGTAATCAAGAACTCCTACTCTTGGGAGAGAGGAGGATCTTGTGGGTGGTAGAAGTGAAAGCCCTCGAGTGAGAGACTCTCCTTATGAGAGCGATCACAAGGGATTTTGTATGACCCTTCGCTACATGGCTTGTTTATGCATTGGGGGTCACAAGGAGGGAAATAAGGCATGAATGCCTTGGGGGGCATAAGGAATAAGGGGTTGCTATACTTGATGTATTTGGTTTGCGATGAGGTGGCTACATGTTTTTCCATACTTGCAGTTCTCCTCAGGGTACTTGGTCCACTACAACCCTTAAAAAGGTCATCACCAAGGTGTGGTGTAGTGTAGCCGGGTTGGGAGTGTGTTTGAATTTGTGTGTATTCTGTCTTTTGTGTTTGCATGTTTCTCACCCATCTAGGGCTTGGTTCTCCGAGCTCGGGGGTGGCTACTAGTTAGCCTAGGCTAGGAGGTGAGCACTTCGTGGTCATATCCTTGATCTTATTTGCAGGTTGTTGAAAGAAAGGGATTAGGACAAGTGGAAAAATTTGATGGAGTTAATTGTTGCAGAATCCATTTGGGAATATGTTACTATTCTGTTTTAAAATGTCCTCATTATAAAAGTTGAGTGACCTAATTGTAAAATGACTATAGTGTCTTTTAAAGTAATTCCTAGAAATGTAATAGTTATTTGTTATATTGCAAAAGATGAAATGAATAATTCTGGAATAGTTTTCTAATGTTTTATTTTCTAAATTTAATTATTGTTGAGTATATTAAAAATGTGGGAAAGCAACTAAATTTATTTTACCCCTTTATGCATGTGAAATAAATCCAGGAAATAAAGAAAGGAATTAATGGTTGTATGCATGTTGTTGTGAATAAAAATATTGCAGTTTAAATTCCAAATTTCATGATTTAAGTTTAAGGATTCTAGATAATTATAGTTGCAGAAAATAAAATCACAAAAATAATTGCAGAAATAAAACCTAAAGTAGTTATAATTGTTTCTATGGTTTTAATTTAATAAATTCTGGATTTATTAAGTTGTCGTTAAATTTATTGATTTCTGGAATTTACTTAGTTGCAGAAATAGAAACCTGGAGTAAATAATTATTCGATTTAAATAAAATCATAAAATCATAGTGCTATAGTTGCTATTTTATGCTTAATAAATTTTGTTAATTAATTTTGTTGCAGAAAGTAGATCTAGAGTTAAATAGGCTATCTATTTTAAATAAAACAATATTTAAATAGTATGCTATATAAATTTATTTAAAGTTGCCATTATTTAATTGCAGGGAATAAACCTATGCCTATATATCATATCTTAGATTTTAGCAAACTCGTATTCAAACACAAAATAATAAACATTGATCAAAATCTGAATATTTCAATTAATCTGTCTAAGGTTTTCAAAAAAAAAATATTTATAACTATAATATATGGTTGCAAAGTAAATTTGGCCACAACATTATGCATTTAATATATAAAACTATATATACATATATTTATATATATAAATATACATATAAATATATATATATATATAAATATATATATTTATATTTATATATATAATATATATATTATAAATAAAATTAAAAAAAAATTAAAACAAAAAAAATTTACCTTGGGGCGGGGTTTAGAACCCCCGCGGAGCCACGACCGCGTAGGCCCTGTGTAGGCCAGACTTCCCATAGAGGCCGCAGCCTCTGTGCGGGCCGCGATCCTCATAGGTAGCGGTGACACCCTGAGCGGGCCATGCTCCGCGCAGTGGCCACGCCACTGTGCAGGCCGCGACTCACATAGTGGCCAAGGCCACTGTGTGGGCCACGACCCCCATATTGGGGTGCCCCACTGGTGGAGCTCGGCACCACCGCGCCGGCATCCCCCAACACAGTTGCCTACACAGGGCCTCTGCCATGGTCGTCGCCATTAAGCCTTCGGCCCTGCACAACCAAGCAAACAAAAAAAAAAGAAAACCCTAGCCCAGTTAGGGCTAGGGTAAAACATGAATAATGATTGTTAAAATAAAATAAGGAGGCTTGTTTTTTTAGATTAAATAAGGGATTAGGGTTTGCATGGGTAAGCCCTTTAGACTTAATTGTATATATATATATATATATATATATATATATATATATATATATATATATATATATATATATATATATATTTATATATATATATATATATATATCATTTTAAACCTAAAAGAGGGAGATGTTGAAGAATTAAATATTCAGGAAGTAATATTTAATTTTAAATTTAAATAGGCTGAGTTGATTTAAATATTAATGAAGCTAATATTTAATTTTAAGTTTATATGGGTAGAGGTGTGTTTAAATATTAACGAAGTTAATATTAAAATTTTGAATTTAAATAGATTGAGATGTTCATGAAAGAAATATTAATGAAGTTAGCATTTATTTTAAATTTAAATAGATTGAGACGTTTATGAACTGAATATCAATGAAATTAATATTTATTTTAAAATTAATAGATAGAGGTGTTTATGAATTAAAATATGAATGAAGTTGATACTTAATGTTAAATTAAATAGACTGAGTGACAATAAAGCTAGTCCATCATAATCCACATTTAATTTTAAATTATTTTTGTTTATTTAAGTTAGTAGGTAAAGTTAATTCTAAACGTAGTTAAGACAAACCATGTTGTAGCATTTTATATTGTTGAATTAATGCTTTTAAAAGTTATATTTAAAAAAAATTTATTCCATTCCTGCCCTAATTTTTGGGCATGACAATGATTTATTGTTATTGTAAATGCATTAAGCCAACATCATGCATCGCATATTGATTCATTTGTAATTAATTTTATTGTAATATCTTTTAGTGAGCTGACCTACTCCTTTGGTCTTAGGTTATGCTATAAATGTAAGATCTCATTTATGAGATTGATATAGGATTTTAAAAAGGACTGTAATAAGGTATACATGAATATAAGCAGAGATATACACACAAACATCATTCAAGATTGAAGGAAGGTTTGAAGAAGGAAAATTAGAGCTTAACCGGTACTGAATCTAGCATATGAAGATGCTATTTTGAGTTGTACATTATCATTGGATTTAACCATCCAATTGTAGTCAGTGCGACTCCCATATTGTGATTGAGTAGTGAGCTCTAGGTAGTTGGCCTTCCTGCATGTGTAGACTTCATATTGTACACACATACTATCTATAGTAGTATCATCTGATTGTGGGTAAGGTTTCCCACTGTGGTTTTTCCCCTTACAGGGTTTCCACGTACAAATAATTGTGTTATGTGTTGTGTATATTATTTGTCTTTCTATTTCATGCATTAAACTTTACTGGTATTGCAATTAACTATTAAACTGTCTATCGATATTAAATTTTGGTTTACCGACATTATGCATTAAGTTTGTTTAAGTTAATTTTAGATTGTATTTATTGGACAACTGATTCACCCTCCCTCTCAGTTGCCTCCGAGACCTAACACTAACATGGATATTGACTTATGTAGAGTCACCAGTATATGTTCACTAGCAGGTTACATTGTTCACCGACAGCGATGATAACTTGGAGATCATTTGGTTATGTTGAAGATATGGATTGGATGTTTGGATTTGGTGTTTTTCTTATTGGTCTAATCAGGTTGACAAATTTGCCTTTACCGGTAGATAGGTCTAGGTTATGGACCGATACATGATATCTATTCCAGATCAACACATCACATCTTGAAAATGGTTTATTGATTGGATAATGTGGTAAATGTATTGAGCTGACATATTGTATCGAATCAAGACTTATTTGTAATTAATCTAATTGAAATATCTTTAGTGAGCCAACCTCATGTATAGGTCTTAGGTTTTGTATAAATGATTGTAAGATCTTATTGAAGATCAGGACATGATGAGTGTGTGCAAATACTCAAGAGAAAAAATAAGAAAATCCTTTTATGAATGACACAAACATTATCTGAAGGTTGAAGGAAGGCTATGAAGGTGTTTGATACTCATGTTCAGAGCTTAAACCGGTACTAAATCCAGCATTGCAAATGCTATTTTGAGCAGTACATTGTTATTGGATTTAACCATCCAATTGTAGTCAGTGTGACTCCTATTTTCATGATTGAGCGGTGAGCTCTAGGTGGTTGGCCTTTCTGCATGTGCAAACCCCATTTGTAGACACTTACTATCTGCAGTAGTATCATCTGATTGTGGTTAAGGTTTCCCACCATCGTTTTTCCCCTTACCGTGTTTCCACCTCAAAATCTTTGTGTCATGTGTTGTGGATGTTGTTTCTCTTTTTGTTTCATGCATTAAGTTATATTGGTACTACTATAATTGTTAATTTATTTTACCGACACTTAAGTTTAGTTTACTGATAGTTTACCGACACTAAGTTTAAGTTGGAATAATTTGCATTTGCGTTATAATTTATCGACAACTAGTTCAAATTGATTCACCCCCTCCCCCCCCCCCCCCCCCTCTCAGTTGTCCTTCCCAAATCCTAACAATAAGTACAAATTCTTCAACCACAACTCATAAACATGTCCTAAGATATCATCTATTATTACACATACTTATACATCCTACCAAGGCATAGCATTTCTTCTACTAAAATCATTAGTTAAAGACATCATTTCTAAGCTATTACCATTATCTTAATATTTGCACAATTTTCTTTTACAATGGCTCATAAGGAATACAATTTACATCATTTAATTCCAAACCATAATACTTATTCACATCTCATGCATCCATTTCATTTAATATACAAATGTGTTACAATAAAACTCAAGGTCCATCATTACAATCATATACTATAACCCAAGTTATCACTATAACTAGAACAACAAAATCATTTATCATAAGAATGATTTCTTTTACAACCATTACATAATAATTTCATTACATAAATAACATCATCATTTACATTATTGCTGCAATTATTATCCATGAACTATCTGAAGAAGCATCCTCATCCATGCAAGAAGAATCCAAAGATAGGAATATCCCAATGGTTTAAAAGCATCAATGACCCAACCATGTGGAACCAAAGGAACCACCACCATGATAGGAGATGACACAAGGTCCCAACACACACTCTACATCTAGGCTGACACTCAAACCAAAGAGACTAAACAATACAAGGACACTCAAGCAAGCACCAAACACAAAAAGGCACAAATAGAAAACTCCCAGAGGCACACAAATCAACAAGGAATCAATACATCTCAAGCAAGGACACATGTAGGAGTGGAGTGTCATCACATGCTATCCTCCTCCATAATATTGCTAACACAAATCTTCAAGGCTTAACCCCGATAGACATGTGGAGCCATTTCTACCCATGAGAGAATTAAGGGAGATTTGACTTACCATCTTCATGGTCTTCTCATGCTTATCCTAAAACATCCTTCGTAGGATCAAGTCATGAGGCTAAAAAAAAATCATTATCTTGGTAGGTGATTCCTAGTTACCCAACCCATCTAATTTATTATTTAAGTTATCACTTGCTTATCAATAAAACCCCATGTGCCCTAGCAGTCTAGACAGAAGGCTTATCAACTTAACCGCCTATCTCTCGTGACTCTAGACATCACATGAAAGCCTAGTCCACCTATCATGCTCCCAAAATAACAATAGAAAAGTAGGAGGCTCTAAATAAAATACAAAACCGAAAGGAAAATCATCATTATGCAGCCACAAACATACTCATAAGCTTGAACATCCTAAAAACAATATTAACAAGTAAGCAACCTTGAGCCTCATACTCGGAATAAACATAAAGCCATAATAAGGCAACCAAATCTTCATCAACATGGAATAAATGATAGCAGCAAGGCACATCAACTTTTTGATCCGACATCAGTATAACAAACCTCACAATCATGGCTCATCAACATGAAAGGAGTAATCTCAAGAACACATAAGTAAGGCATATCCATTTACCAAGATGCAAAAATCATGTAAAACTCTCAAATTAGATAAATGCAAAAACTGGAAAACATCTATAGACTATCCAAAAAGCCTCTGGTACAAGATCAGATTCAAAATGAAATATAGATAAAGGAAAACAGGTAAGGATACCTTTATAGGACAGAACAATGCATACACCACGTAGTACAACGCTTTCACATTATAGTTTATCATTTTTACATTGTAGTTTAGCGCTTATATTATAGTTTAGCACCTGTGCTGTTAGAGACAACACTTTTATAGGAAAGGCAACTCGAATACGCTGAAGGACAATGTAAATGTAACAAAGGATAGCGCAAATACACTTAAGGACAACACAAATACACTTAAAGACAATACAAATACAACTAAGGACAATGCATATACAAAATTAACGATTTTACATAAATACAAACAAAAAAACACACAACTTTTGGCCAAGATTAAAAATCAAGCTTTAAAAATAAGGCTTCAAAAAATAAATACATAGAGTCGCCCAGAACAATGGATTAAATGGGCACAAATGGCATAAATAATAAATATTTGTAAACCAAGATTTAACCAAAACTTCTTCACGACATAATACTTAGAAAAACACCAGAAGAACAAATACAGACTCTCAACAATCCTAGAATGCACGCACCAAAAATTCATACTCAAAATGAGGATATAAATTCACCCTCAAACAAAGCAAATCAAATCAAAGAAGGAAAACCATAGAGAATGAGCATTCTTAGAGCTATGAATGACATTTACAGACAACCCAGAAATATAAATATTTTCCCACAAACTATAGAGTAAACATTTACAATAAATTTATGCATTTACATATTTCCTCCCAAAGCATACAAACTATAAATTTATTTTCCCCAAGTTCACACATAAAATCTGCAGACACAGTGCATATAGGAAGCTATAAAATAAAATACAAAAGCAGAAAATATCACCAACCTACAACCCGTGTGATGGGAAGAAGCTGAAGAAGAGCTCCCCAAATCCAAAAGCCAAATCAAAAAGCTCCAGCAACAATCCAAGCCAAAACCCAAAAGAAAATATTGCAGAGAAAATTTTACAAAGAAGAAGCCAACCCGAAACACATCACGGGAATGAAAATAAAAACCCAAACAGTAACTAAAACCCTAGCCTCTACATGGACCAATCAGGATACTCAATTCTATAATATATTTTACCAACCCCACCATAAAATATAGTTTTACCTCCCTTTTCGAATTCAACCAATGAGAGAAGAGGGTAGGTAAGATAAATATAAATCATGTTTTTACAATTAGGTGGGAATATTTTTAAGTGTATTTATACATCCCACTAAACATAAAAGTTAAACTAATAAATAAAACATGAGCCACAATTAAATAAATCAAATGGGGGAATTATATTAAATAAACCAAAGGCTCATAAATGAATTAAAGAACCAAATAAACATTAAATACCAAATAAATATTAAACCATGGATGATTAAATAAATAAATAAATAAACAATTAAATACTAATAAAAGGTCAAATAAAAAATATCAAATAATTATAAAACCACAACATAGGCTAAACAATAAATATCAAATAAATATTAAATCATCATTAAAATAAATAAACATAAAATATCAAGTAATTAAATACCCACAAAGACAAGATTCTGATAAATTAAATTAAACATTAGATAATCAATATAATCGAATCGCTATTAATCAAAATAATTAAAATAAACATTATTAACTATTTAATTTCACATCAATAATCAAATAATTAGTCTCAACATAATAGATTTAACCAGCCAAACTAACATACTCCCAACATAAAAGAAACCAAGCTTACTAATTGACATGGTGACTTATGCCAAGACATTGATGACTCACAGTGAACAACTTAGACCTAGAGTATGTGAGGGGAACTTGTGTCAACTCTGAACCACATGCCATTGGGATTTAAAGACACGCTTAGACTTGTGGAGATAGATGGAGTCGGTGTTTGGTACCTGCAAATCTTGCATCCACAAAGTAAGGATACGATATATATATATATATATATATATATATATATATATATATATATATATATATATATATATATATATATATATATATATATAACAGACAAGGGTTAGAGAATCGCAAGGGCACATCCCACTCGTAATGAGTGATGTGACATCATCTCTATCCCGAAGACAACCATACAACAGTCAAACATACCATAAGATCAACTCATCCTAGATAATCATTAAATATGGTAAGCACATCAAAACATCATCAAGAGCATGATTAGTATAATTCATGATTATAGTAAGTCCTGTAAAATCCATCAAGAATATGAACACGTATATGATCCATCAACACTTATGCTCATCAAAGCACATGATCAATATAATCTTTTGATAATCTATCACATAATAAGTATATAGTGTCTAACAAATCACATGATCAATAATGATAGTATCAACATCGTATAAATCATCCAAAATAGACTATGTCGAATAATGTCTATCACACATGAATTAAAAGTCAACTCTAATCAAAATAAGTCAAGTCAAGGGTGGACACTATAGAACTCATCATGGACTTGACTCAGCACATACTGAATCATCTCATCCTCAAACTTGGGCATCTCCAGAATGTCAGTGAAACCCTAATCCTTCAAAATTTGAAATTCCAGTTTGATCAATCCATCCTTGTTCAACCAAGTAGACAGATACATTGATTTAATCTCTGATGAACCCAAATCCTCCAGAGTGCAATAAATATACACTCTCACATCTTCCACATAAATAACTCCATCAATAACCTTAGAAAATGCGCTGATAGAGTCATCAACCTTTGTAATTTGATGGCATTGTTTGAATTCTGGACATGGATGATCCTTAATATCCACCACAATAGGGACAACCACATCTATCAGTGTGGGAGAAGACCCATAAGCGATTCCATTTTTTGAAAAATAGCATGAAAAAAGAGAAAGTACCTCACAGCCAAATCCAGTGAAAACCTTTGATAAATCTGTACAGAAAATATTGGAAATCGCTGGAAAATGCTTTTAATCATTTTGATCGCCTTAAACTCTCTCTAGTTCACTTTGCTTCACTCTGAGTGTTGTGTGATCAGAAATGAAGCAACTTATCCCTTTTAATCTATAAAGCCCTAATTTCCCATTGATATTAATGCATGTCAGCATATGATACTAGATACAAAATCCATTATCTCGGTGTTGGTGAATCTCTAGACTATCTTTACCAAGATCTGAAACAAGCTTTCAGACCTCTACTAGGGGCAATGCAGGATCTGTCATTAATTTGCCTCCCCTAAGGCTAAAGCCTTAGTTACTGGATAAGTTTCATGTCGATGCAGGAACATTCTGCTCTGTCGGTTAAGTAACCAGAGAATTTACCTCTATCGATTAATCTTCAGACTTCCTAATCCATTATTTAGCATGACCCTATGAAATCTCATCAACTTGTTGCTTTCCTTTCTCATTTGATGTGTCATTCCCTTCAAGTGTATTCTTGCTTCTACAATATTTGGCAATATGTCCTATTTTGTTGCATGCATAGAAAGTAAAATTGTTCATCTGAATTGCCTTATTGAGTCCTTGACTATTCTTTGACCTACATTGATTAGTCATATGTCCAAACTTTCCACATGCATGACATCTCACATTCATTCTACAATCTTTTGTCCTGTGACCATACTTGTTATACTTTGAACACTAATCGGGAACAACATTATTATTTTGATTTGCTCTATTTTAGCATTGACTTTCTCTATGACCAAAGTTATTACAAACAAAGCATATACCATTAAATTTATGTGCATTGGGTTACCTTACCATTGATTTCTGATTTTGGTTATCTGGTGGATTCGCCTAATTTATAGTACTATATTTTTCTCCATGCTCAAATCCAAGACCTCTAGTGTCTCTAGTGTCTCTTTGATTCTTTAATAATTCATCAAGCCTTGCAGAACTGACCCTGAACTTTTCTTTGTATTCATTTGCAGCATCTAGATCACTTCTTAGGATTGACATCATTCTTTTTAACTCTTTCTCAATGATATGTGATTGCACCAACTCAGTTGTCAACACATCATTCTCATGCACCAACCTAATGCATTCCTCAAATCTATCTTTTGGTGACATAGTAAGATTTTCCTCATTTTTCTTCTAATCTTCAATCTCCTTAGACATCCTCATAGTCATGGCTTGCATTTCATTCTTCATGACACCATTCTCTTGACTCAACTTTTGACATAATTCCTTAAGGGTATTCTTCTCTTCACCATCCAAATTTTGTAAAAGTTCCTTCCATTTAGCTTGAGAAGATGATAACCTCTTTTGTAGGGCAAGAATGAATTCCTTTGTAGAATTCAACTCATCTTCTATCTTCAATTTCTTCAACCTTTCAACATCATAGTCCTCAAGTTCTACTTCAAGTTCCTTATGTAGACTCATCTCCATGGATTCCAGATTTAGGATCTTCCTCAAGCTATTAGACTTATTCCAGGGCACAAGGCTCTAATACCAATTGTTGGAATCTAAGAACACTAAGAGGGGGGGGGGGGGGTGAATCAGTGTTCTACCGGTTATAGTAATTTTAACCTTCTTAACAAATCCACTTATTAACCGCTATGCATAAAAGAAAGTAGCAACAAGTAATATCAATAAAACCACATGAATCAACACCATAACACAGATATTTATACATGGAAAACCTCAAACAGGAAAAACCATGGTGGGATTGGTGACCCACAATATCCATCCACTGGCCAAATGAATAAATATTACAAGAGGGGCTTGCACATGCAAGAAGGCACACTACTCATCACAAAAGGAGCCTCACTGACTACAGATCCAAAAAATAGATTACAAACAAAAATTAAACTCAGAATGCACATCTTCTATGTTGGATGAGTTCTGGTTGAAGCACTGTCTGTATCAGTTATACTGTAACCTCCCTTACTACTATCCTAGATCACTTCCCAATCCTCTAGACCAATAATCAAGACCTATTGCGGATCTTTAAATTGACATTCTATCGATCAAGATAACATCACAGAACATTTTGCATTGTTTATCTGTTATATCTCCTATATATCCACATCATACAAAACAACCTAAGCCAGACTGACTTATATACCTATTTACATGAATAAACCAAAATTCCTTATGTTGGCTTACAAACATATCAAAAAAGATAAGACAAATGTCGGTCCAAATAAAATTTAAACATAAAACAATATGACCATTGCCGCTTCCACACTTGCTGGATCTATCTTTTATGTTAGCCTTAGAATACCAGTTCCAAGTTATCTGGTTCCCTGAATGTTAGTTACCTTGATTGTCGAATCTCCCATAAAGTGTGTTTCCAACAATGACAACACATAACCCGGATGAGTGTCAATTGGCAACAGGTTCTGCTATCCCGGTTAGACTTGGTGTTTGTCTTGGTTTTTCCTTTGATTCTGATCTAGTATGATCAGATCCTTGGATGCGGTTTTTGATGGTTATTCAAGTTGGCTATATGCTTGTCATATTCTATTGGTTCATGATTTGGTGCTTTGGAAGCTATTGATTATGTTCCTGGTTGATATTTCTTGGTACCAGTTAGCTTTACCAGTTGACGATACTTGATGATTTGGTTAAGTGATTTTGGTTTGACTTATTGAAATGGACTCTTATCATGTTTAAGGTGTTCTTGATCATATTATAATTGTTTGCTAGCTTCGCATTGGCTAGCATGCTGATTTGGTGGTCCTATTTGGATCCGGTTGGTTATTTTATGTTATTGCACTAAGGGTTTCTACCGATTGGTGAAACGTATTGGAAATTGGTCTTAGCATGATTTCCAATGGATGTAATTGTTTGGGAATTTGAATTAGGTCCATGCTATGTAATGTAAATCATTATATTGGTCCAGTGATATCATGTGATGTAATTTTTGTAATTATTTGTTTATAAGTTTAGGGTTTAGCCAACCTTATCATCAAGGTTGATGAATTGTATTTATAAGTGACTTATTCATGTAATCTCAGGATTGATGGTTATGTATACATTATCAAAGAAAGGTTTATGTGCGAATAGTGATATTGTTGGCAATATTACATTAAAACAGACAATGAGAGATTGTTGACATTTCAATAAGGATATTGAGAAGGTTGTTGATGATTATGGACATAACTGATTAAAGATGTTTTACTATCTTGATATTATTATTTTGTCATTGATGTCAAGAAATTGATTTTCTAATTTAGTATGATGTTGCCATGTCTTGAGATGTATGATATGAAGATTATAAAGAAGTCGGTAAAGACACAGGAAAGAATATGATGAATAAGGGGATAAGATATTCAATGGGCAACTACTACCCAGTTAGACAATGATGAGATCTTGATGTTTTAGATTGTTTTAACATCATACATATGTTGTAAAATGTAAAGGTTAATACTATACTATGTTATCAAGCAAAGAACCTAGTCGGTAAACCCTAAGGTTATCGCAGTCAGTTAATGACAAAATGCCTACCGAGTGAAGTTTAGTATTCACTGAGTTGTAACTGAGCTATAACAAAATGCATTTAATGTTTACATGTGATATTTAATGAAAGAAACTGATGAGCTAGAGCAGATCAATGATTAGCAAGATGTGGAAGAAGTTTGTTAAGAAAACCTAAGGCAATGGAAAGTCGGCAAGAAGATCTACAGCTCAGATTGAACCGCATTACCCTAACACAAGTTCCAAGGTGGGGTAAAACATTTTCAGGTCAAAAGATATAATGAACCTAGACAAGATTGAAGATCTGATGGCTATGATTGATCATGGCAAATGTGATCAATGAGATTAAGTGGTTAGAAGATTGTTTATAAATAGGAAACTGTTGATAAACAATGTATGCGGGCAAGTGTATGCACAGGGATGCTACATAGTTATAACCGAGCATAGATGCTTGAAGACCTGTTAGAATAATAGAGTATTGCTGCCCAACAGATAGACAAGATTAGTTGTATGTCTATATTGTATTGAACAAATAGGAATTTGCTTTAGCATTTTAGATGTGAAGTTGTAGACAGATCGTATTGCTATTATTTTGTGAAAGTGATAGGAAATCTCCTAACCAAGTGGACTTAATAGTCTTATATGTAAATCCTCTAACAAGGTGACATTCTGATCAAGTGTTTGAAATCCTTTGACAAGGTCACTTCTAACAAAGTGAAGATCCTAACAGATCTGAGGGAAATCCGTTAACCGGGTCACATCTAGCAATGTGTTTGTAATCTTTAACAGGATTTGCTTTTAACCGAACATACTCTAGAAGAGTATATTTCTTAGTGGGTCTGAAATCCCACAGTGGTTTTTCCCTATTTGGGTATCCATGTTAAATCTGGTGTTATGAGGTTTATATAGTTCATATGCTTTTGAGTTTTCATGTTTGACAGTTTTTGGTTATATGACTGATATATATATGTTACCGAGGTTGAATCTGATGTTTTTATGGATGATTAAGTTTTGTATGATTCACCCCCCCCCCTCTCATCTTGTTGGCTATTGGATCTGTACATATATTAAGTATTAGAACTATCAATTGGTATCAGAGCTTTAGACTCTGAAAGAAAAGTTTAAAGGCACTTGAGTTAAAGATCCAAAGATGTATAAGAGGGATGCACCTAAGTTGAATAAGTCAAGTTTCTCTACATGGCAGAAAAGGATGAAGCTACATCTATCAGGAGTTGGAGAATATGCTATATACTATCTGGAGAATGATTTTGTTGCACTGAGCACCTATCCATTGACTATGGAAGAGATAAAGGCAAAGCAAGAACATATTCAAGCAATGATTGAAATAACATCTGCATTGACCGATTCTGAGTTTAATGATCTAGAAGGCTGCAATGATGCAAAGGCAATGTGGAGTAAGCTCATATCTATATATGGAGGAGATGAACATGTTCAAAGAGCAAAAAAAGATAGTTTAAGAGGACAACTTGAATCTATGAGGATGAATGAAGGTGAGAACATAACCCAGTACAGTACAAGACTAAAGGAGATTGTAAATCAAATCAAAGGAGCAGGAGGAACTATTGAAGAAAAGGATGTGACAAGTAAGTTGTTAAGAACCCTTCTACCTACCTATCTAATCCGAGTCTCTACAATCAATGAATTGAGGTCTATACCTAATATGTCAGTTTCCTTGGATGCTACTATTGGTAAGCTACATGCATTTGAGTTAAGTAATTTTGATAACAATGGGTCATTGATAAATAAAGTTGAATCTGCATTTAGTTCTTTTCATTTGAATGAATCTAATGATTACAATGAAAGAAAGTATAAGTACTCTGAAGGAGATCATAGTGGAGCAAGTGAAAGATTTTGGAAGAACATGGAGGAGGTACACAAACTGTATGAAGAAATCAGAAAGCAAGAAGAGTTTGAAGCACTATTGGCCAAAAGGTTACCGAGAGGCAAAGATAAGTATAAAGGAAAACTAACTTTGAAATGTTTCAATTGTGATAAGATTGGACATATGGCTTCTAACTGTCCTGACAAAGATTTCACTGAAAAGAGAGATTACTAAGATGACAGACAAAAAGATAATCATTACAGAGGACACCGAGACTTCAAAAGAAGAGATAGAAAGACATCCTTAATTGCTGATGAGGAATCTGACGATGATAAATCAGATGAGACGGATACAGAGGAAGTTGTTTATGTGGCTATCAAGGATAGATCAGATGAAGAAAGGTATGAAGAAAAATCCCTAATATCTCACATAAACACTAATGATTCTTGGATTATAGATAGTGGATGCTCACATCATATGATAGGAGATAAACACAAGTTTGTTATGTTAGAAGATTATGATGGAGGCTATGTTAGATTTGGTAATGATGCACCATGTCCGGTAAGAGGTAAAGGATCCAAAACACTTCTTGATAATGCAAGATGAAATGATGTTTATTGGGTTGAAGATTTGAAATATAAATTGTTGAGTGTAGCATAGCTAAACAACATAGGTTACCAAATAGAATTTTAGAAAAGAATTGTCAAAGTTCATGACAAGAATGGAAAGTTAGCTGCTACCGGGACACAAACAAAAGGTAATACATTTCACCTTGACTCAACTCACAATAAGTGTTTGCATGCAAAGATTGATAATACCTGGTTATGGCATAAATGGTTTTGTCATGTTAATTTTGATAATCTGATCAAAATAAGTAAGAAGCACTGAGTAAGAGGTCTACCAAGTCTTGAAAAACCTGAGAATGCTATGTGCCGAGGATGCCAGATGGGTAAGATGACAAAATCTAGCTTTACAAGTAAGTCCTACACTTCTAAGGGAATTTTAGATCTTGTGCACACTGATCTTTGTGGTCCTATGAAATTTCAAAGTTATTATGGTGATAAGTATTTCATATTATTTGTGGATGATTATTCAAGGATGATGTCAGTAATGTTTTTAAAAGAAAAATCAGAAGCTTTTCAAATGTTTAAATGGTACAAGGAAAGAGTTGAAAATGAAATAGGAAGACAACTGAAATGTCTTAGATCAGATAGAGGAGGAGAGTTTACATCTGATGAGTTCAACCTATTTTGCAATGATCATGGTATAAAAAGACAAGTCTCTACACCAAGAACTCCATAGCAGAATGGAATAGCTGAAAGAAGAAATAGATCTATTGTGGATTGTGCTAGGACACTAATGATTGAGAAGAAGGTTCCACAAACATTTTGGAGAGAAGCAATAAGCACAGCTGTTTACACCTTGAACCGAGTTCAATTGAAAAAAGGTACTTTGAAGACACCTTATGAAATCTGGTATGGCAAGAAACCTAATGTAAGTTATTTTAAGATCTTTGGAAGTAAATGCTATGTTCATAAAGATGATAGAAATGGCAAGTTTGATCAGAAAAGTGAAGAAGGAACATTTCTAAGATATTCTTCTAGAAGCAAAGCATTTAAATGTCTGATCAAATCATCTAACAAAATAGTAGAAAGTGCAAATGTAAAAATTGATGAATTTGTAGAAAGAAATGATGAAGGAAATTCCAAAGAACCGGAAGACTATGATGAATTTGTCTATGTGCAATTGAGAAGTCCTACTGAGATAACTGTTCAAGAAAATGAAGAAAATATCTAGTTACCGAGTGATGAAGAAGATCATACAGAGCCTATCGAGCCTATATTAGCCAAGTATGTCAGAAGGCACCATGCACCAAGTCAGATTATAGGAGATAAGGATGATCTAGTGATGACAAGGAACAAACTGAGACAGAACACATGTTTGATATCTGAATTTGAACTGAGAATAGTGAAAGAGGCATTTAACAGTGAAGATTGGATAAATGCTATGATAGAAGAGATTGATCAAATCAAGAAGAATGACACATGGACACTGGTCCCAAGACCAAAGGACAAAAATGTAATCAGTACAAAGTGGATCTTCAGAAACAAGCTAAATGAAAAAGGTGAGGACATTTGGAACAAAGCAAGATTAGTTTGCAAAGGTTATTCCCAAGAAGAAGGAATTGATTATGGTGAGACTTTTGCACCTATTGCTAGACTTGAAGGAGTAAGAACATTGTTGGCATATGCTACTTTCAAGAACTTCAAGGTATATCAAATGGATGTCAAATCTACATTTCTGAATGGAATATTAGAAGAAGAAGTTTTCATTGAACAACCTGAAGGATTTGTTGAAGACAATAATAAAGATCAAGTATGTAAATTGAACAAAGCTTTATATGGTCTGAAACAAGCACCTAGAGCATGGTATGAGAGATTGCACTCTTATTTGATTAAGATTGGTTTTATAAGGACAAGTGAGAACAACAACATGTACAAGAAGAATGATGAAAATGGAATACTAATCTCAGCCATATTTGTTGATGATATTATATTTTGTGGAAATGAAATGAGAAAAGAATTTGAGATGTCATTAATCGGTGAGATAAAGTATTTTATAGGCTTACAGATACTGCAAATGAAAAATAAGATTTTCATTACTCAATCCAAGTACATAATGGAAATCTTGAAGAAATTTGGAATGGAGGATTCAAAACCAGTAAGTACTCCTATGACTACCAACTATAAACTATCAAAAAATGATGAATCTGCATCTGTTGATGAGACACTCTACCGATCCATGATTGGAAAACTACAATAGGTTGTTTACAACAGGCTAGATATAGCACATGCAGTAGGTATTGTTGCAAGATTCTCTGCAGATCCTAAGGAAATACACATGACGGCAATCAACAGAATTTTCAGATACTTAAAAGGCACTGAAGATTATGGCTTAGTATATCAGAAACGAAATGATTTTGATTTAAAAGTTTATACTAATGCTGATTGGGCAGGCAACATTGATGACAGAAAATGCACAAGTGGAGGAGATTTCTTCTTAGGAGAAAGACTAGTGAGTTGGCTTAGCAAGAAACAAGGATGTGTTTCTCAGTCAACAGTCGAAGCTGAATATGTTGCAGCAGCACTGAATTGTACCAACATTGCATGGATCAAACAACTATTGGAAGGTATAAATGAGAAAGTTACCAAGTCAGTAACTATATTCTATGACAATACTAGTGCCATTAATATTTCAAAGAACCATGTTATGCACTCTAAGACAAAGCACATATATATCAAATATCATTATCTTAGAGAAGAAGCTCAAGAGAAGAAAGTGGTGTTGGAATATTTTAACACAAAGGAGCAAATAGTTGATATCTTCACCAAGCCACTACCAAAGGACACTTTTGAATATCTTAGAAGTAAGTTAGGGGTCCTACTCCTATCTTTTACTCACTGACTGAGTTCGGTGAAAGCATCACTTCGATGACTCTATTGAATATCTTTTGGGGAGTTGATGTTGGAATGATACACTTTAGAATTTTTTTTCTGAAAGTGTACTGGAATTAATACTGGAATAATATAGAGAATGATATAGGGAACAAGAATTGTAAACAAATGCTCTGACCAAGACTCAGTTGATACAAAACAACAGGCAATAACTTCTTACAAAAACAAATTTTGTTTTTTTTCTTCTTTTTGGCATTGTTGTCAAAGGGGGAGAAGACCTACCAAGGGGGGGAAGACCTACCCAGGTGGAGAAGACCTACATAAGGGAGAGAAGACCTAAGGAGGAGAAGACTAAGAATATATGGGAGAAGACTGAGAGAAGACTAGAAGACTACAGATTGAAATAAAGACTAAAACAGAAGAGAAGTCTAAAGAATGGGGGAGAGCATTTCAAGCATTTTAGAATCACAGCAATCCGAATCTTTTAAAGGTAAAATCAATTGTTTCTGCCATGAATGCCAAAGGGGGAGATTGTTGGCAATATTACATTATAATAGACAACGAGAGATTGTTGACATTTCAATAAGGATATTGAGAAGGTTGTTGATGATTATGGACATAACTGATTAAAGATGTTTTACTATCTTGATATTATTATTTTGTCATTGATGTCAAGAAATTGATTTTCTAATTCAGTATAATGTTTCCATATCTTGAGAAGTATGATATGAAGATTATAAAGAATTCGTAAAGACACAGGAAAGAATATGATGAATAATGGGATAAGATATTCAATGGGCAACTACTACCGAGTTAGACAATGATGAGATCTTGATGTTTTAGATTGTGTTAACATCATACATATGTTGTAAAATGTAAAGTTTAATACTATACTATGTTATCAAGCAAAGAACCTAGTCGATAAACCCTAAGGAACCTAGTTGGTAAACCCTAAGGTTATCGCAGTCGGTTAATGAAGACAGAATGTCTACCGAGTGAAGTTTAGTATTCACCGAGTTGTAACCGAGCTATAATAGAATGCATTAAATTTTTACATGTGATATTTAATGAAAGAAGCTGATGAGCTGGAGAGGATCAATGATTGGTAAGCCGTGGAAGAAGTTTGTTAAGCAAATCTAAGGCAATTGAAAGTCGGCAAGAAGATCTATAGCTCAGATTGAACCACATTACCCTAACACAAGTTCCAACGTGAATGTGAAAGTTCCAAGGTGGGGTAAAACATTTTCAGATTGAAAGATACAATGAACCTAGACAAGATTGAAGATCTAATGGCTATGATTGATCATGGGAAATGTGATCAATGAGATTAAGTGGTTAAAAGATTGTTTATAAATAGGAAACTGTTGATAAACAATGTATGCGGGCAAGTGTATGCACAGGGATTCTACATAGTGATAACTGAGCACAAAAGCTTGAAGACCTCTTAGAATAACAGAGTATTGATGCCCAACAGATAGACAAGATTAGTTCTATGTCTATTGAACAAATAGGAATCTTCTTTAGCATTTTAGATGTGAAGTTGCAGATAGATTGTATTACTATTATTTTGTGAAAGTGATAGGAAATCTCTTAACTGAGTGGACTTAATAGTCTTATACGTAAATCCTCTAACAAGGTGACATTCTGATCGAGTGTTTGAAATCCTTTAACAAGGTCACTTCTAACAAAGTGAAGATCCTAACAGATCTAAGGGAAATCCCTTAACCGAGTCACATCTAGCAATGTGTTTGTAATCTTTAACACGATTTTCTTTTAACCGAGCATACTCTAGAAGAGTATATTTCTTAGTGGGTCCGAAATCCCACAGTTGTTTTTCCCTATTTGGGTTTCCACGTTAAATCTGGTGTTATGAGGTTTATATTGTTCATATGCTTTTGAGTTTGCATGTTTGATAGTTTTTGGTTATATGACTGATATATATGTTACCGAGGTTGAATCTGATGTTTTTATGGATGATTAAGTTTGTATGATTCACCCCTCCCCCCTCTCATCTTGTTGGCTATTGGATCTGTACTTATATTAAGTATCAAAACTATCAGATATATCATTCAGTGAAATGTTGTAAAGGATTTGTGTTGCAGGGCAGACATCTGTGCTTAACCGGAATTGTATCAAGCATTAGGAGATGCTACTTCCATAATTCATTCTTTCTAGATTGTACTACAATGTGTTTGTATGTCATTGAGACTTCCATTTTTTGTGAGCAGTGTGCTCTAGGTGGTTGACCTGATTGCAAGTAAAATCTCCATTGTAATTGTTCCACATACTATTGCAAAAGTATTATCTGATTGTGGGTAGGGTTTCCCACTGTGGTTTTTCCCTTTACCAGGGTTTCCACCTCAAAATATTGGTGTTGTGTGTACTGTGCTTTCGTTCTTTATCTTTCATTGTGTTGTTTCTTTGTGCTCTAGTGTAAAGTTTATAATATGCATTAACTATTATACTTGTGAGAAAACTAATTCATTCCCCCTCTAAGTTTTCTCCTGGTATCAAAACTATCTAACAATTGGTATCAGAGCCCTTGGTCCTCTCTACAAAAGCTTAACCACTTGATGAGATGCGATGGCATCAACATCAAGTTCTACATTTAATCCGTACTAGGAGAGTGCTAGATTTGATGGTACAAATTACAAAATATGGGAGGATCAAATGAAAATTCATCTGAGATGTCTTGGAGCTAAAGTTTGGGAGATAGTGGAGAAAGGATATATACCTCATGATCCTAATTCTGGAACACCAGAACCTATTGATGAACAAAAGAGAGCTGAAAATGATGTTAGACTAAAAGAAGCATTGTTGAGTGCCCTATCTGATGAGAAGCTATTGATAATTGAATTTTATAGAGCTGGAGAATGCAAAGTAAATCTGGATAAAGCTTGAAACTCTTTATGAAGGCAACCAAGCAGTAAAAAATGCAAAAATTGAAGGATTCTGGGTAAGATGTGAAACTTTGAAGATGAAAGAAGATGAGAAGATTAGTTTTTTCATGGATAGAGTGAATGAAATTGTCATGGGAATTAGATGTTGTGGCAGATTAGTTAGTGAGGATGAGGTTGTGTCAAAGATTATGGGAGTTCTACCTCCAGCTTACAAGATGAAGGCTACTGTAATTAATGAACTTCGGACAATGTCAAGTACCCCTGTTACCAGAGACACATTACTTGGGAATGGACTGCCTTTGAGCTTGAGGAGCTTGGAGATTAGAGTGATACTAAAATAAAGACTGCATTTAAATCATCATCTTCTGGTAAGTAGAGGATAGATTGGAAGGAATTGTATGGTAAATATTTGGAAGACATTGAGAGAGAAGACAAAGAGCTTGAAAAGTTGGAAGCTCTAATTGCTAGAAAAATCCCTAAAGGACCGGCTGGAAGCAAGTATGAAGGAAAAGTCCCTTTTAAATTTTTTCATGCAATAATATTGGTAATTTTTCTTCTAGATGTCTTGAGAGAGCTGCTAGGAATCATGAAAGATTTATGAGGAATTATAAGCCTAATTTGGAATATCAAAGAAGACCCAGATTTAGAAGGAATAAGGATAAATTGTGTTACTATGCAGGTGATGATGATTTTGGTGTTACTAATGATGATGATGATGATGATGAACCTGTAACTGGATATGGTAATGGAAGGTTCGATAAAGATTGGGTCTTCATTTCTATCAAGGATGATTCTCTGGAACCAGTAATTGATACAAATAATACTAAGGAGAAGGTGCTAGCTACTAAAATTGAAGAGAAGGATGAATGGGTTATAGACAGTGGTTGCTCACATCATATGACTAGTGAAAAGAGGAAATTCCTAACTTTGCAAGAATTTGATGGTGGACTTATCAGATTTGGAGACAACAAGGCATGTAGAATCAAAGGCAAAGGAACAATATCCCTAGATGGTAAGACTAATATTGATAATGTTTATTATGTTGAAGGATTGAAGCATAATATTTTGAGTGTAGCTTAGATGGTGGATAGAGGATTTCAATTGTAATTTAAATATGCAAAATGCAATATTATCAATAGATCTGGATTTAAGATTGCATCCAGAACTCAGACCAATGGAAATATCTTTCATTTGAACTCTAGTGAGAAGGCCTACTTGATTGCTAATATTGATGAAATATGGTTATGGCATAAGAGGATGTGTCATGTAAATTTTGATTTCATAGTGAAGATCAGTTCAACACAAGATGTGAGAGATTTTCCCAAGATTGTTAAACCTCATAATTTGGTTCGTAGACAATGTCAAATGGGTAAGCAAGTTAGAACTTCCTTTAGAAGTATACATGATAGATCTAATAAAATTCTTGATTTTATTCATATTGATCTATGTGGACCGGCAATCACTAAAAGTTTTCAAGGTGATAGATACTTTATGGTGATTATTGATGACTATTCTAGAATGATATGGGTTGCATTTTTTAGAGAAAAATCATAAGCTCTTGACAAATTCAAAATTTTCAAAGCTATGATTGAGACAGAAACAGGATTGAAGATAAAATGTTTAAGATCCGATCAAGGTGGTGAATTTACATCCAGTGAGTTTAAAAAATTTTGTGAGAAAAATAGAATTAGAAGACAATTTTGTGCACCTAGAACCCCACAACAGAATGGAATAGTGGAAAGGAAAAACAAAACTATCTTGGAAGTTGCAAGGACAGTGATGATGGAAGCCAAGTCACTTTATACCTACTAGAGAGAAGTTGTCAATGTTGTGGTATACACTTTCAACAGAATACACATAAAAGGTGATACCGGTAAGACTCCTTATGAATTATGGTTTGGTCATACTCCTACTGTCAAATATTTCAAAAAAATTTGAAGTAAATGCTATATTAGAAGAGATGATGCATTAGGTAAATTTGATCTTAGAAGTGATTAAGGACTATTTTTAGGGTTATTCTACTAGAGGAAAGCATACATATGTTATAACAAAAGATTAATAGGATTATGGGAAGCATAAATGTAAAGGTGGATGAGAAAGGTAATAATGAGATTAGATCATATGACTATGGTCCAAAAGATGAATTTGTCATATCAGAACCGATAGTGCAAGAATTAGTTCAAAACATTGATCCAATTGCTCTGGTAACATCAAAAAACTCCATAGTGACTATTGAAGAGCATAAAGAATTAGAAAGTCAAGACAATCCTAAGCCCCCCAAGTATGTGAAGTTGAATCATTACGAAGATCAGATCATTGGAGATAAAAGGAAATGTGTGATGACAAGAAGAAGGCTAGTTGTTGAAGAGGTATGTTTAATTTCTAAAATTGAACCGAAATCTTTTATTGAAGAAAGTAAAGATCGGAATTGGATGAAAGAAATAGAAGAGGAACTAGATTAGATAGAAAAAAATAAGACTTGGGAATTGGTTCCTAGGCCTAAAGATAAGAATATTATTGGAACTAAATGGGTTTTCAGGAATAAATTAAATGAGGAAGGTCAAGCTGTGAGAAATAAAGCTAGATTGGTTTGCAAAGGTTATTCAAAGGAAGGAGTTGATTATGATGAAACTTATGCTCTATTTGCAAGAATTGAAGAAATAAGACTATTTCTTGCCTATGTTGCACACAAGAACTACAAGGTATATCAGATGGATGTCAAATATACATTACTAAATGGATATCTTGAAGAAGAAGTATATATTGAGTAGCTTGATGGATTTTCTTTATCAAAAGACAAAGACATGGTTTGCAGATTGAAGAAAGCTTTATATGGATTGAAACAAGCCCCTAAAGCATGGTATGCTAGATTAGATAAAAATCTTTATAAGCACAGTTTTAGCTTTAAGGTAATGCTAATAGTAACTTATATTATAAGATTAAGCTTAATGATATATTGATCATTGAAGTCTTTGTGGATGATATCATTTTTGGAGGAGAAGAAAGTTTATGCATGAAATTTGTTGACGATATGAAGAATGAATTTGAAATGTCGATGATTAAAGAGATGAAATTTTTCTTAGGTTTAAAGATTACTTGGACTGATAAAGGTATTATCATTTGTCAAAATAAGTATGTGAAGTAATTTCTTAAGAAATTTGAACTTGAAAATTCTAAACCTGTTGGTAGTCCTATGATATCTGATTGCAAATTGTCAAAGGATGATGAATCTTCTAGAGTAAGTCCAAGTAGATACGAATCAATGATTGGTGGATTATTGTACTTAACTTAGAATAGACTTGATATAATTAATGGTGTTTGTATTTCTTCTAGACTTTAGTTAGATCCTAGAGGAACTCATGATATTGTTGTTAAAAGGATATTCAGATATTTGGTAGGTACAACAGATTATGGGTTATGGTATCCAAAGGATGATGATTTTAGACTATGTGCCTATATAGACTCTAATTGGGCAGGAAATGTGGATGATTGAAAGAGAACTGTAGGTGGTGCATTCTTTCTTGGGAAGAAATTGGTTTCATGGATTAGCAAGAAACAATCATGCACTTCATTATGTACTGCTAAAGTTGAATATGTAGCTGCTGCAACTAGTTGTACTCAGATTTTATGGATGAAACAAATGTTGAAGGAGGATAAGTTATGATGAGCCTATTGTTATTAACTATGATAACACTATTGCTATTGATATGTCAAACAATCTGGTATTTCATTCCAAATTAAAACAAATTTCTATAAGGTATAATTTCTTGAAAGAAAAGGTTGAAGGAAAGGAAGCCATATTGGTATATCTGCCTACTAAGGAACATATTGTGGATATCCTAACAAAACCATTGCCTAAAGATACTTTTGAATATCTCAAAGACCAGTTGGGGTCACCACCCCTCCAGAAGAGACTTAGAGATACAGGGATGCATCAATCCGGTAAGCTTATCAAACATATTTTTTGATCTGGGTTGATGAGATGATGTTGCTACTCAAGGGGAGTAGTTATCTATTTGGTTCAGTTTTTTGTTTTGGCGGTACCCATCCTTTGTAATTGATTTCAAAGGGGGACATGGTATTCCTGTGAAAATCAATTAATCTAAGCGAGAGTTATATTTCAGATTAGTCATTGGGAGATTGTTGGCACTCATTGGCACTTGGATGGTTTTCACATTCAGCATTGTCATCAAAGCCGAAGGGGGAGATTTTTGGCAATATGTTGGATTTGGTTAAGTGTTGTCATTGATGTCAATATTGTATCCTGATTGGATATGGTTCTGATATCCCAATTGGACCTATCCCAATTAGACTTGGTGTTTGTCTTGGTTTTGGCTATGATTATGATCATGTATGATCAGATCCTTAGATTCGGTTTTGGATGGTTATTTAGGTTGGCTATATGCTTGTCATATTCTATTAGTTCATGATTTGGTGCTCTGAAAGCTATCTCTTATGTTCCCGATTGATATTTCTTAGTACCGGTTAGCCTTATCGGTTGGGGATACTTGATGATTTGGTTAAGTGATTTTGGTTTGGCTTATGGAAATGGTTTCTTATCATGTCGAAGGTGTCCTTGATCATGTTCTAATGGTTTAATGGCTTTGCATTGGCTAGTGTGCTGATTTGGTGGTCCTATTTGGATCTAGTTGATTATTCTGTGTTATTGCACTAAGGGTTTCTACCGGTTGGTGAAACGTGTTGGAGATTGGTCTTAGCATGATTTTCAGTGGATGTAATTGTTTAGGAATTAGGTTCATGATATGTAATATAAATCATAATATTGGTCTGGTGATATCATGTGATGTAATTTTTGTAATTATGCATTTATAGGTTTAGGGTTTGCCGATGTTATCATTAAGGTTGATGAATTGTAGTTATAGGCAACTTATTCATGTAATCTCGGGATTGATGGTTATGTATACATTTTTAGAGGAAGTTTTATGTGTGAATAGTGATATATCATTCCGTGGAAAGTTGTAAAGGATTTGGTGTTGCAAGGTAGACATTTGTGCTTAACTGGAACTGTATCAAGCATTAGGAGATGCTACATCCACAGTTCATTCTTTCTGGATTGTAGTCCAATGTGTTTGTACGTCAGTGTGACTTCCCTTTTGTGATGAGTAGTGCACTTTAGGTGGTTGGCCTGATTACAAGTGCAATCCCTATTGTAATTTTTTCACAGACTACTGCATAAGTATTATCTAATTGTGGGTAGGGTTTCCCACTATGGTTTTTCCCTTTATCGGCTTTTGCACATCAAAATATTGGTGTTGTGTGTACTATGCTTTCATGCTTTATGTTTGATTGTGTTGGTTTCTTTGTGCTTTGGTATACAGTTTATAATTTGCATTGACTGTTATACTTGTAAGAAAATTGATTCACTCCCCCTCTCGGTTTTCTCCCAATATTAGAATTGTCTAACAATATTGTGGGTCTCAATCTCATTGTGGTTTTCCCCTTAATTGGGTTTCCATGTAAAAATCCTGGTGTTATGGTCTTGTGTTTATTTGCTTTGTGTTTCTGCACTCTACTTTTATTCATCTACATTAAGTGGTTTAAAGGACAGATTAAGTATGTTAAGAATTGTAGAAAACTGATTCACCCCCCTCTTGTAGTGTTCCTTGATTCCAACAATTGGTATTAGAGCCTATCACCTTGAAAGAAGCCTAACAACTTGAGGAGGCTCCAGGAAGGTGATTCAATGGATTTTGGTAGTCTAAAACATTAGCTTATTGTAGAACTTGAGGATCTTGGTCATGCCCAAGTTGAGGTCCGACAAGTAAAAGAAAACCTTAAGGATGTTGAGAACTTCATTGAATCATTGAAAGATCAATTGAACAAGTCAAGGGAGAAAAGAAAGGAACTTGTTGATAAGATGAAAGAGAAAGAAAGTCAAAGAATTGATGATCAATCCATGAAGGAGAAGTCAGAAGAGTGTGAAAGACTTTTTAGAGACAATATATTTCAGAAGAATGAGATGGAAGCCAGTGTGGTGAGACTGACAAAGAAGATTGAAGAAAGAAAGAAGAATGAGTAGAAGATTGCTCAATCCTTGAAAGACAAATTTGAAGAGTGTTGCAGACTTGAAAATGAGAAATGATCAAATGAAGCAACAATTGTATGAAACCAAGGAAGATCTTGGAAAGCAGATCTTTCTTCTTAATTTTGATCTTGATGCTGCAAATGAGTACAAGGAGAAATTTTGGATCAAATCATCTAGACTTGATGAAATGCTTGCAAGCTAGAAGAATTCTAATGATTCTCAAGGTCTTGGATTTGAGAAAGGTTAAAGCTCCAAATCAGCACAATAGAAGAACAATTCAGGAAGGCCTCCGATAAGGAAACTTAATGCTCATAAGTTCAAGGGTAACTATTTTTTTGCAATAAAATTGGTCAGATGTGTAGTCAATGCAAAAATAGGATGAATAATAATGGTCCATCTTTCGCTGGTCAATGTTTCAAATGCAATAAGTATGGTCACAAGGCAAATGAACTCATAAGTATGATGAATGAAATTTAAAATAGAAGTGTCAAATGTTATGCACATGGTAGGCTTGGACATGTTGCTAATCAGTGCAGATCAAGAGGAAATTGGATGAACTTCAAGTCTAGACAAGGAAATGGTATTTTCTATGCTTGCAACAAATCCAGTCACATTGCTAAGTATTACAGAAGCATAAATGTGAATAGGAGAGGTTTGGACAACAAGAATAAGAATGTGAAGGCAAATGAGAAGGGAAAAGAAAAATTTGAAGAGATCAGAGATCAGATGAAGAAGACTTGGGTTAGGAAGAGTGATTCAGAAGCATCAAATGGATCTGCACCTGATTTCAATGTTGGAAGCTCATCCGATAACTAAGCTAAGGAATTACGCCTTAGGGGAGGTTTTCATGAAAATATTACAAACCACTTGTTGGAGATTTGTACCTAGTTCTAGTAGGTTGCAGGTGTTTTATTTTATGATCACTAAATCGGTGAAATATTTTTCGAAAGTTTTTGATGATCCGCAGAAGATTTCTTGAAGATCTGTTTATATTAAAGGTATCCAAAAGATTAGGGATAAAATAATTTATTATACCTAAAAGTTAGGTATGCGGAGGATAAAAAGAAAATTAACCTATTTATTTCTCACTTTGCATTCTAAGTGAGAGAGAAGAAGAGTGTAGTGAAGCATGATTTCTAGAGATTCAGAGCGAAAAGAAGATTTGTCATGCGATCTTGCATCCAGTTGAAAGATATTTATTGGTTGACACTTGTTTAGTTTGAAGCTTAAATTTTCAAAAATGGCATCCTCTAGAATTGCGACCCTATTGGTAGTAGATGTCACTTTAAGGGCAAGACCTAATTTTAAGAAGCATTCACATAAGTCAATGGAAGATGATTTGAGTGGTTCTTTTTCATCAGTCCCATATGGAGTTTTACATGTGGAGGATATTAGGGTTTACATCTATTGCAATATTGAGGAACTTGGGAGTACTCAAATGATAAAATTATACATACAACACATGATTGATGGAATGGGAAACATAAAACTTGAATTTAAGTTGATAAAACAGAAGGGTTTCATGCAGTTCATCAACTTTTTGGTGTTTGATGAACTTGAGTGGGTACGATATATTCTGAGTAGAATTCACAATGAATTCATTGGCTTGACAAACCCCATAAGATTACCAAGAGTTAAATTAAGGCAGTGACTTGTTTGAGCTTAGTCGGTGAGGTACCTGCTTTGAGAAATGTTAAGAACTAGATGGTAACAAAGGCTACCAATTCCTAATTTGATAAAAGGTCGATGACAATGAGTGATATTATGGAATATGATGTCAGGTTTGCATCAATGGTAATGGGATACAAAATATATCATTCTAGCTGGGACAATTCAGTATCCGATATGGTCATCTATGTGGCCTATCAGACATTGAAAGAAGATAAGAAATATGACTTATGTGAGGTGCTCCAGATTGAGCTATTGAGCAACTTGAGGAAAATAAAACAGGATAAGAAGCATGTATTTAAATTTGGAATTTTGATCATATGTTTATACTTCTCTTTTATGAATGAGATTCTGGGAGTGGGAAAAGTTCAGTGGGCCTATGATAGGCTAGTGGTAGTGCAAATAAAAGAAACACTTCAGGATCTCAGAGAATCAAAAATCTAGAACGACATACTATGGGGATACTTCAATACCTTTCAAAGCATGATGCAAAGAAGAGAGAGAATTCCTCAGCAGATAGTGGACAACTATCAGGATACAATTTTTTTTTATGGTTGATACTGACCAATGCCTTATGGAACTTGTGGAGCCAAGAACTTCATGGATCATGCCCATACGGTATGAGTTTGAAGGACATATTCTTTATGCATGTGCTCAACACTTATTGAGCAAACTAGTGGTTAAATATGAGGAGAGGTTTGGAACATACAAGGAAAAGAGCTTGGACTTACACACTAAGTTCAAGAAGCATGAGATTCAAAAGAAGGTTAGGAATGAGGTAGAGAAATTGGCAGAGAACCTTGGGATTACCAAGTAGGTGGTTTGAAGAGCCAGAGAAAAGAACATTTTGAAAGAAGAAGATATTGTAAAACCCAAGAAGGCTAAATTGGAAGCCCCTTCACTTAAGCCTAAGCAATCAAGGAGCTTTGCATCCTTCTTTGATGGTCAGAAACCTATTAGCTCTCCTAAGCCCCAAGCTAAACCATCCATTGAAGGAAAGAGGAAGAGAGGGAAAGCTAGAGTATTCATTTCTACTGATGAAGAAGAGACAGAGTCTGATGAAGAAGAGACAGAGTCTGATGAAGAAGAGACAGAGTCTGATGAAGGTGTCAAGGAAGTGAAGAAAATCTCAAAGGCTACTAAGGTAGCCAAGGAGAAACCATCTAGTGAACCAAAATCTCATAAGAAATCTAAGACATCTAAACATGATGTTGCATTAAAGAAAGGAAAAATTGAAGTTAAGCCTCCTATATCTTTAGATCAGATTGTGAATGAGGTTGTGAAGAATGGTAATTTCAAGCCATTATCAGAATGGTATAAATTTTTTGATGAATCTAGTAAAAGAACCTTATAGGAAGAAATTGTAGAGTACTTGAATGTATATAGTAAAGCTCTAATTGAACTAATGTCAATCATACCCAAGATCTTGTATGAAATTTTGGATACTAGAAGACAAATGATAAATAAAGAGGATGAGAGATTGAAAGATTATGTATGTTAATCTATGTTCAGTAATTTCTAAGGTAGAGATAGAAAGATTACTCAAGTTAACAAAGAATGAGTTTAGGAGTAAGTACAAAGTGAATAAAATCATGTTTGGGAAAATTGATGAGGTTGCAAAAGAAAATAAGAAAATTTTGTCAAAAGTTTTGTTAGAGAACCAGTATGAAGTTAATCAGGTAAAAGGAAAAGAAGGATCCCATCCAGAACCTCTAAACATGCCATCATAAGATAATTTGGAAGCTAAGGAGATAATGGATCATAATTTTTCCCCAGAAGTTTAGATAGTTGAGAAAATAGAGGTTAGTATGCAAGAAGTGGTTAGATTTGAAGATGAAAGGAAAGAAGATGAAGGAAAGGACAAGGATGATAATCCTCTAGTTGATGCAGATAACCCTCTAGTTCTTGAGAAGAAAGAAAATATAGAGATGAATGTAGAAAAGGGAAAGGTGGAGGTTAAGGTTGAAACACTAGCAAGAGGCACTAAGGAATTAGTGAAGGGGAAGTAGATTCATGTAGTGGATCAAAAATTCATCCAAGGCCCCATCAACCTAGCTTCTCTATCCCTCATCGAAGCACTCAAATTAGTTGTATTTGCTCAAGCCAAAGAAAAAGATAGGTAGTGCGGTGAAGTCAGGTGACCCACCATAGATTGAAAACGACCCACATCTAAGTCTTTAGGGATGTTAGTGGTGAGCAAAGATTTGTCTAGAATCTCTCTATGAGAAGAAGAGATTTGAATCAGTTCAAGAATGGAGATTTTAGCAGTTGTTCGATTTAATTGTTCAACAATGCTATAACCAGAAGAAGATGATGAAGCCAGTTGTTTAGATTTAGCCATGGTCGTATCTGGCTGTTTGTTTGAAGTAGTCAGTAGATTTGACATTGTCAATAGATTTGATGATGTTTGATAAGGAGATGAAGAGCTAACCCCTTTGAGAGTAACCTTCTTTTGAGCGCGGGTTACAACATTTACAATTTGTCTTTTATTTTGTGTATCTTTAACTATTATCATGTTGTAATATTCAGATTGGGAAGATTCAATCATGCTGATCACATTGTCATTGTTGGCATAGGTGTAATTGACTTTGGCACCTCCCTTGGATTTTGAGGAATCACCTTGTTCATAAGAAGGTAAAGGATCTTTGAAGGCTTTGTGATCAGCACTAGTCGTATGGTTTCTAACAACAATTTTGCCAACATCGATTGAATCTCATGTTTGAGTTTCACGCAATAATTTGTTGTATGACCTTTATTTTGATGATATTCACAATACTTGTTTTCCCTCCACAATTTAACTTTGACCTAAGGATAATATGGTTTAGAGTTATCTGGCAATGTGATAAGTTCATTTGCCAATAGATTTTTAAAAGCTAACTCATAGGATTCACCTAGAGGCATGCTTAGGTTTTGAAACCCAAGATTTCTCTTTCAACCACTCTTTTGATCTCTTAGGCGGGTTTTATGTAGTTCTTTCAGCTGCTTTGAGGGCTTGTGTTCTACTAGTTAGGTTGAATACTACAGGTTTTGATTTTGGTTTGACATTATCAACCACTCCATCATTAACAACATTTTTGTTATTATCTTTGTCGTACTTCCACTATTTCTTCTTTTCTTTGGAACTAGAGCCTTGATGTGTTTCTTTATAAAGTGATAAATCTCCTTTCCTTACAAGCATGTCTTCTATCTTAAGATAACTATATACCATTTTGTTGAATTAAGGGTATACTTTCATTTGGATACTATATTTCAACTTAGGAATTAAATTATTGACAAAGACGTCCATTTTCTCAGAATTAGGAATGGGTCGTGAATACCTAGAGATCTTTTTTCCCCAATGCTAAAGAAAAATAAGAAAAGGTTCTCCTATTTTTGTTTAGTATTACAAAGCTCGATCATTGTGACCAGATGGCGAATGTTATAGGAGTATTGTTGTAGAAACAATCTAACCAGTTCTTCAAAAGATTTAATTCCTATAGGTAGGATTGAGAACCATTCTATAGCTTTTCCTCCTAAACTTCTTGGAAAGAGGCGCATGAGATAAGTATGTGGTGCAGGGCACCACTTGGTTTTTGATTTTGTTTGTTGTTTGTGTGTTGGTAGATGGTCCTACACCCTAGAATGGTGTTTTTAATTAGTGTGGATCTTTGGAACCTATAAATGTAATAAAGAGCCTCTTGTAAGGTCAGTTGGCTCTAGGTTATTTATAAACCTACTGACCAACTCTGACCATGGGTTCATCTAGGGTAGGAGGTATGCTATTAATTTGTCCCCTAAGTTGGTGGATTAGGATTGGTCTACAAGTCCTTTAGGGACTTTGGAATGTCAAAATTGAAAAGTTGTCAAAAGATGTAAAAAGTTGCAAAAGTTGTTAAGCAACATTTCCCCACCGATTGGAAAAGAAGTTCCAACAATCCTAACTAGTTGAAAATAAGTTGTAGCCATTGGGGGAAGGCCTATTTTTTCCTTAAAGATCATATGTGAGTTGGTTGGATGATGAATGTAAGGCGGTTTGAATAAACAAAAAACTCATATTTTGCCCATTTTTCACTAGTTTTTTGTACTGTACGATTTGATAGAGCATTGGTTGGTTTGTTGTGTGAGTGAAGATTTGAATGTAAGTGGTTTGACTCGAATTGGTGGATTTTGGAGGAAGTTGTAGGCATTTTATAAAAAACTGTCACTTAAGGACCCGGTACATAGTGTTTCACTAGAAACATGACCCTAACCTACAAATCCTATTGAGGCTCATCAGCCATTTGGTAAATGCAGATTGAGGGTGTGTGTATTGTGATTCTAAAGGGGTGGAATCTGGGAGTGATTTTTTGTGTGGTTTCCACCATACCCTAGGTTAAACAAAACCATGTGTTTAGCCTAGTCTTGAGGAGGAATGAGAGAACAATCACCTAAGGAGAGTTTGGGAACTGGTCTAAGGGTGGTTTTATTTCACTAGATACCTAAGGAACATGCATAAGGGGTGAGTTAGATTCTACAACCCCATTCTTAAGTAGTTGCTTTGGAAAATGGACCTAATTAGGCCTATGAGGTATGCCAACCCAGTAGGTGTGTAGGGGTGTTGGAGAAAGGTCATAACTCCATCTCTCAAAATTGGATGTAAGTCCCAAAAGGGTACTCCAAAATGTAATTTTTTCCTAGTGTTCTTTGAAGGAAGTTTTAATTATTTGAGAAATACCAGTCAGATAGGGTTACAAGGAATAGGCCTAATTGGGTGTTCCTTGAGCCGGGTGCAGTAGGAAGTCTTCAAACTTGAGTGAAAGGAATAGGATGAGTGTCCTTGGTTGTCAAATATCCCTAAACCTCCTTAGAAAGTGTTGTGGTTGATTGAGTACATTAGTGTGTGTGTAGAACCCTAGTTGTGGGTTGAGATAAGCCTTGTCTAGGCTTAAAAGGGTGAATTGGGTCATCTTACCTTCTTGTTGCCCACTCTACATCAAGTGGTATCAGAGTCTTAAAGGTTCTTGAGGGTGGAAGAAGGATGTTGGTAAGATGTCAGAAGGAGAAGACACTAGTGATGGAAGAAGGATGACCAACGCTAAATTGGCCAAGTTGGTAAGAGAGCAAGCGACAGCCAGCAAAGAGATGAGGAAAGAATTGGATAGGTTGAAGGGTAAGATAAATAAGAAGAAATGAGACTCTGAAGAAGAAGAGGAAGAAGGGAATGAGAATGATTCCCTTTTGCAAGAAAGAGAAAGGATACCTGCAGATCAAAGAAGTTTCCTTGAAGCCCTTGAGAGAGTAGGTAGCAGAGATGACAAAGCAAGCCTACCTGTGTTTACTGATAAGATGAACCCAGAGGAGGTGATGGATTGGTTGGAGGCCCTAGAGAATATATTTGAGTGTGAATATGTTCCTGAGATCCAAAAGATGAAGACTGCTAAGTGTAAGATGAAAGGATCTGCCCTTAGTTGGTGGAACTTCTTGCAAAATGAGAAAATAGAAGAGGGAAAGAACCCCATCTCATCATGGAAGAGGATGGTTGCAGAGGTGAAAAGACAATTTGTACCTGAGGATTATGAAGTGACAATGCACAAGTTTCATAGCCTAAGACAAAAGGATTTGGATGTCAGTGGATACACAAAGGAGTTCCACAAGATGTCCTTGAGAGAAAGGGTGCCAGAGAATGAGAAGCAAAAGTTGGCAAGATACATGAATGGCCTCAAGTATACCATTAAAGATGAATTAAGTCTCTTCAATCTAGAGATAGTTCACAAATGCTATCAGATGGCACTAAGGATTGAAGAAAAGTCTAGAAGAAAGGGAGACCAGCAAGGTAGAGGAAGAGGAGGTAACTTTAGAGGAAAAGGTAGATTTGGTGGAAGAGGAACATCTCCTAAACCACAAGGAGAGTTAAGTAATTAGGAATCAAAAGGAGAACCAAGTCATAGGAGTAGTTTCAAAGGAAGGAGACCAAATGGCTGAGGTAGATTTGGAGGTAGAGGAGCCAATGTGTTCATCGGAAGGTGTTTCACATGTAATCAAGTTGGCCATCAGTCATTTAGATGCCCAAAAAAGCGAGGCTCTAACAATCAAGGTGGAGAAAGGAGAGTTTGTTTGGCATAGGAGGAGGACACCCAAATTGTGAACTCACCTTCAAGACATGCAGACTAGAGCAAGGAGAGTGTCTGATGTTCCAAAGGACCCTCTTGAAGGTACCAACCGTCAAGGAGCCACCACAAAGGAAGACATTGTTTAGAACTACTTGCAAGGTAAGTGGAAAGGGATGTAGAGTCATTGTGGACTCAGGGTCAATGGATAATCTTTCTTCAACTAAGATGGTCAACAAGCTTGGATTCAAGAAATTTCCTCATCCTTGCCCCTACAAAGTCTCCTAGTTAAGCAAAGAGCAGCAAGCCCTAGTAAGTGAACAAGTTTGGGTTGAATTTCAAATAGGTGAATATAGAGACAAGATCTTGTGTGATGCTGCAGAGATGGATGTTTTCCATTTACTCCTTAGAAGACCATGGTAATATGATGTAGGCTCAAGACATGATGGGAGGAAAAATGTCTACAAGTTATCTAAAAATGGTGTGCAATACACTATGAATCCACTACTAGATAATGGTAAGGACAATAAAGTTGTGACTAGTGTCATGTTAGTAGTTGAAGAGGAGTTTGTGCAAACAATCAGAGAGAAGGGTACCCCATGATTTGCCATAGTGGTAAAGACAAGAGAATAAGTGAGAAAGAAAATGGAAGACAAGGTGCAAGAAAGGACTGTAGGTCCTAGGGAAGTGAAGGAGCTGTTGGAAAGATACAAGGGTATAGTTGCAAGAAGCAAACTAGAGACCCTACCACCTTTCAAAGATGTGCGTCACTATATTGACCTTATACCAAAATCAACATTGCCCAAAAAAGAAGCATATAAACTGACCCCTGATAAAAATTTAGAACTTGAAAAGCAAGTACATGAGTTTTTAGAAAAGGGATTCATAAGAAAGAGCAGTAGCCCTTTTGCTATCCCTATAGTATTGGCCCCTAAGAAAGAAGGTACATGTAGATTATGTATGGACTCTAGAGCCATAAATAATATCACAATCAAGTATAGGTTCCCTATGCCTTGGATAGAGGACTTGATGGACTATCTAGCAGGAGCCAAGTACTACTCTAAGGTGGATTTGAAGAGTAGTTACCATCAAATCAGGATAAGAGAGGGAGATGAGTGGAAGACGGCCTTCAAAACAAATGAAGGACTTTATGAATGGCTAGTCATGCCATTTGGCCTCTCTAATGCCCCTAGTACATTCATGAGACTCATGAATGAAGTCTTGAAACCTTTTATTAATCTTTTTGTTGTTGTGTACTTAGATGATATTTTGATTTTTAGCAAGGATAGGGATGAGCATCTAACACACTTAGATTTGGTATTAAAAAGGTTGAATGAAGAACAATTGAAGATCAATTTGGAGAAGTGTGTCTTCTTGCAGGAATAGTTGGTGTTTCTTGGTTTTGTAATATCAAGAGCAATCTCAAGATGGACCCATCCAAGGTGGAAGCAATCCTCAATTGTCCTACACCTAGAAATGAAAGTGAGGTAAAGAGTTTTCATGGTATTGCAAGCTTCTATAGGAAGTTTATTAAGAATTTTAGTGGTGTATGTGCACCTATGATTGATACTATCAAGGGGGGTAGAAAATGTCATTTGTATGGACTAGTGAAGCAGACAAGTCCTTTGAGTATTTGAAAAGAAGGGTAGCAAAACAACCTATATTGGTTTTACCTGATTTTCATAAGGTTTTCACCATAGAATGTGATGCAAGTAACAAGGCAATAGGGGGCGTCTTGAGCCAAGAAGGTAGACCAGTAGCCTTCTTTAGTGAAAACTTGAATGAGGCTAAACAAAAGTACTCAACCTATGACTTAGAGATGTATGCAATGGTCCAATCCTTGAGGAAATGAAGGCATTATTTCTTTTTAAAAGAATTTGTAGTCTATACTGATAACCATGCTCTGAGTTTCTTGAATAGGTAGGACAAGTTGAATCACTACAATATGAAGTGGATGGAATACCTTCAAGCATTCACTATCACCATCAAGCACAAGAAAGGAGTAGCAAATAAGGTAGTTGATGCCCTTAGCAGGAGGAACTTGATAGTAAAAGAGATTCAGTTGGAGAGAATAGGGATTAATTCCATGAAGGATATGTCCCAAGGAGATGAGGATCTCCAAGAAGCATACCAAGTGTGTCAGGAAAAGGGTGACAAGTACCACAATGAGTTCTCATATTTTATTTTGCAGGAAGGTCTACTTTCCAAGGGGAGTCAACTTTAAATTCCTAAAGGCTCCATGAGGGAAAACATTGTGAGAGAGAAGAATTATGGGGGATTGGCAAGTCATTTTGGAATTGACAAGACCCTTGAGTTGGTTAAGAGATTCTATTTCTAGCCTAAGATCCAGACTGAGATTAGAAAGTATGTGGAAGGTTGTGATCTATCAAAGGGCCAAGGGTAGTAGTTCAAATGCAGGTTTGTATACTCTTTCCCATACCAAGAAAGCCATGGGACTTAGTCAGCATGGAATTTGTATTAGGACTTCTAGAGACTAAACAAGGTCATGATAGCATCTATGTAGTTGACATATTTTACAAAATGGCTCACTTTCTACCTTGTAAAACCACACATGATACATCCCATATAGTAGATATATTCTTCAAGGAGATTGTAAGATTACATGGTTTGCCACTGTCAATTATCTCAAATAGGGATTCTAAGTTTCTTGGACATTTTTGGTGAACTCTTTGGAGAAAGTTAGGTACCAATTTTTCATTCACATCAGCCTATCATCCCCAATCTGATGGACAGACTGAGGTCATCAATAGGTCACTTGGAAACCTATTAAGGTGTCTGACTAAGGATCAAGGAACTAAATGGGATTCAATACTTCCTAAAGCAGAATTTTCTTATAATGACTCAGTGAATAGAAGCACTCGTCATAGTCCCTTTGACATAGTGTATGGATCACACCCTAGAGGTGTATTCGAGTTGAGAGATGTAAAAGATTTGGATAGAAGAAGTGCACAAGTCGAGGACTTTATAGAAGTAATGATGGATATCCATCAACAAGTCAAGGATAGGTTAGAACAAACCTCAGATAAGTACAAGCATGCAACAGATAAGAAAAGGAAAGATTTGCAATTTAAGGTTGGAGATATGGTGATGATTCATGTCAAGAAGGAGAGACTCCCTAAGGAGAAATACACCAAGTTGATGATGAAGATGATAGGCCCTTTCAAGATCATTCAAAAGTGTGGCAGCAATGCCTACAAGATTGATCTCCCACCGGACATTGGTCTCTCTAGAACTTTCAATGTTTCAGATATCTATGCATATAAAGGTCTTATTACTGATGTGTGTGATGCAAGTCCAGATGATTCCAACAGGGAAGAGATGTTACAAGACCTACCTAAGCAGACCAAGCTTGCAGTTGAGCATGTAATTGATAGGAGGGTGAGTAAGAAAACAAGGAGGCATACTTACTATGAGTACCTGGTCCAATGGAAGGACAAAACCTTAGAAGATGCAACCTGGATGACAGAGCAGGCTTTGGAGAAGATTGGATGCAAGGTTCCAAATTTGCCAACTCAAGAGACTTGAGTTTTTTCTAACCCTGGGAGTATGGTGCAAGGAACCTCTTGGTTTTGGATTTTTGTTGTTTTTTGTGTGTTGGTAGATGGTCCTACACCCTAGAATGGTGTTTTGAATTAGTGTGGATCTTTGGAACCTATGAATGTAATAAAGAACCTCTTGTAATGTCAGTTGGCTCTAGGTCATTTATAAACCTAGTGACCAACTCTGGCCATGGGTTCATCTAGGGTAGGAGGTATGTTGTTATGTTTTTCCCTAAGTTGGTGGCTTAGGATTGGTCTACAAGTCCATTAGGGACTTTAGAATGTCAAAATTGAAAAGTTGTCAAAAGATGTAGAAGGTTGCAAAAGTTGCTAAGCAACTTTTCAAAGTTGCTAACCAACATTTCCCCACCGATTGGCAAAGAAGTTCCAATGGTCCTAACTAGTTGAAAATTAGTTTTAGCCATTGGAGTAAGGCCTATTTGTGCCTTAGAGATCATCTGTGAGTTGGTTGGATGATGAATGTAAGAAGTTGGTGGTTTGAATAAACAAAAAACTCAGATGTTGCCCATTTTTTATTGGTTTTTTGTACTGTATGATTTGATAGAGCATTGGTTTGTATGAAGTTTTTAATTGGTTGAATTTTTGTGTGAGTGCAGGTTTGAATGCAAGTGGTCTAACTCGAATTGGTGGAGTCTGGAGCAAGTTGTAGGCATTTTATCAAAAACTATCACTCAAGGACCTGGTACATAGGCTTTCACCAAAAACATGACCCTAACCTACAAATCCTATTGAGGATCTCATCGAACCTTTGGGAAATGTAGGTTGAGGGTGTGTATATTGTGATTCCAAAGGGGTGGAATCTAGGAGTGAGTTTTGGTGTGGTTTCCACCATACCCTAGGTTAAACAAAACCTTATGTTAGCCTAGCCTTGAGGTGGAATGAGAGAATAGTCACCTAAGGAGAGTTTGGGATCTAGTATAAGGGTGTTTTTGGTTCATTAGGTACCTAAGTAACATTCCCAAGGGGTGAGTTAGATTCTACAACCCCATTCTTAAGTAGTTGCTTTGGAAAATGAATCTAATTAGGCCTATTAGGTCTGCCAACCTAGTAGGTGCTTAGGGGTGCTGGAGAGAGGTCACAACTCTATCTCTTGAAATTGGATGTAAGTCCCAAAAGGGTACTCCAAAATGTATTTTTTTCCTAGGGTTCTTTGAAGTAAATTTTAATTATTTGAGAAATACCGGTCAGATAGGGCTACAAGGAATAGGCCTAATTGAGGGTTCCTTGACCCGGGTGCAGTAGGAATTCTTCAAACTTGGGTGAAAGGTATAGGATGAGTGTACTTGGTTTTAAAATATCCCTAACCCTCCTTAGAATGTGTTTTGGTTGATTGAGTATATTAGTGTGTGTGTGTAGAACCCTAGTTGTGGGTTGAGATAAGCCTTGTCTAGTCTTAAAAGGGTGAATTGGGTCTTCTTACCTTCTTGTTGCCCACTATCCATCAGTATGTTCATGCAACAACTCCATACATAGGGTACAAAATTTTTGGACATGGTCATGGGGATTTGAGTTTCCATCACATTTATCGAACTTAGGAATTTTTGTTCTGGAAGGAAATGAAGGCATGTAAAGACTCTTGTTGAATGGAAAAGGACAAATCATATTAAAGGAATATTTCATAGGAGATTTGTCTTTGTCTTTCATCTCCTTAATCTTAGTTTGTAGTTCTTGTAGTTGGTTTGTCATTAACAATAGTAGATTATTGTCTTCTTTAGTGATAAGACTTTTAACATTGTAATGAGGGGGGAGCTTAGTTCCTTGTTTGGCCAATTTGAGAAAGTATTCTTCTTTTTCTTAGGCCATGATAATCTTCATCATCTTTCTAAATTTTTTATATTTTTGACATTTTTCTACTATTTCTTCTCCGGGTTCGGAAACTTCAGAATCGCTGGAAGAGGAATCACTATCATTAGCCTGGATACTAATGTTATCACGAGCCTTATGTTTATGAGTCTCTTTTTATTGTCTTCCTTTAGACATATTGGAAGATAGGGATTGATCCTAAAATGGTTATTTGAAGATGAAGGTTTGTTTGAGTAACGTTGCTTAAAAGATTCGTCAAAAATTGGTTGCTCTTGGTAAAAAGGATTGGTTTGCAATGTTACTATCTCTTCATTTTCCTTGTTCTTCTTCTTAGAAGATCTTCTGGTTTGAAGAGGCATTTACAACCGATGTGACCGACAATCAGATGTGATGCAGATGTCAAGATTAAATCAAAGCTAGTTATGCATTTTAACATAGTGATTGAGAGAGGTGACTAAGACCTAGTCTAGTTTCAGGAATGATTTATCTTGTGTAAGACGTGATCTAAGCAACCTAGGTTGATTTTGATAAGAGATTTGATAAGTTTGATAATTGATTGATTTGAACTAGCTTGGAGATAATCGACAAATTCATGCAAGACAATGACAAATGTATAATATCAAGAGTATTTATGCTCAAGATTACGATGACTAGATTTACGCTCACTACGGACTGATTAGGCAAGTATGACAGTTCTGGAAAAGTACACAAATAAACAAGTTCTGGACTGACAAAATCAGAGATTCGTACTACAAAGGATACTAACTGAGATGACAATTTTATAGGTTCTAGATGACACAGATAGTTTCTTGTATGAGTTGCTACCTATACTCAAACGATATTTTAATGCTTACCAGATGACAACTTGTCATATACCAGAACGACTCGTACGAGAAAGTTTATAAGTTCAAACGACAATCCTTTGAGACAAGAACGACATTTTAAATAAGCCAGAATGACAAACTAGAAGACTTAGACGATAATGTATTCAACTCATATGATGAATTAGGAAGCTTGTACAATAAGTTAGGAAGATTGTACGACTATTATGCTCAAAGACAAATTTTTGACAAGGAGATTGAGTTTTCTGACTAGTGAATTTTGATTTTTTTGGTGTTTTTGAGTTTTTCCAATTTTTTTAGATTTTTAGTTTTTTAGTTTTTCAATTTTAGCTTCAGACAAAAAACACAAAAAACACATAAGATCAAAAGTGACATCAAACACAACATCCTAATCCTAAGGAAATTAGCTGAGAGAGAAAAAATTTGCTTGCAAACTCAGGTACACACCTAATAGCTAATCAGAATACGGCCACTGAGTCTCACGCAATGGATTCTCAATGTCGTATTAGATGACTCCAAATATTAATGGGGGCATGAAATGATAGGTATCTTGGGAGAGTTACTATCTCTCTTGCACAAAGATTATCTCCCTTTCGGAGGTGATTTGGGTAGCTGCTATTTCAAAGTTCGTAGTAAGGATTTTCATTCCAAATTACCCCTTGAAGTCACACAAGCACGATTGAGGCCTATAGCTCGACAAGGTACCGAAATAAGTTGTAGTCACGCAAGTGTGATTGAGACTGTGAGGCCCTATAAAATTCTTGATATGAGAGATATCAAAACAGAAAACTCAAATAATCTCATCCCCTGAGACTTTAATCCCAAAAGGTGTGTTTATTATAGTGAGTGGAATGCTTGGGTTTAGTTGTACTCACTTGGGTCATTCTCATAGGGTGATTACTTTTTCCCACTATGACAGGCCTGCTAAAAGGTATACAAATCTCAAACTTAGAAAAAGCTTTAAGGGTCTAGATTTATGATTGTCTGTGCAGACAAGAGCATACTTTCCTACCTCTTAGATTTTTCTTCAAACTCAAAAGATAGATTTGTTCATTAACCAAATAGCAATTTAAGTGCCTAAAAATAAATTTAAAAAATACATTATATTTGGTCGATTTTCTTTAGGCAACCTGCAAATCCAATGCATCAGTAGTCATGTTATTTTTTCTTCTTTGACATGCATGAGTTTGGTTTGATAAATTCTTTGACAAGCATTCTATAGAAAATGAGTTAGGCTGTGAAAATCTTAGGTAGACAAAAGATAATTCAGGAATAGCATCAGTGAAATTTGAAGACAAGTCAAGAAAACCCTAAAAAGATATTGTTTATAGAATGAGAAACTCAAATGACTATTCTCACTAGATCGAATGAGTAAACCCCAAAAGTAGGCAACAAAGAAGAAAATAATACAATGATTCCCACAGAGCCGAAAGAGTATTCCCAAAACTTGTCCTGTAATGAATAAAAACTCATACAACCTTTTGCAAAGGTTGTACAGTTGAAAAATCTGAAAATTTAAAATAAAGATTTTGCAAGGCTGAAAATGAAATTCTCGAGCCCACGGTGGGCGCCAAAAATTTGTGTGTGAAAAGTGGATTTGTATTTGTATCTGTATCTGAATACATAACACTTCAATTAAGTCATTAGATGCATGGTTAGTAAATCAATAATCAATAATGAACAATAAACCATTACAAAGTGACTTATTGCCTTCTAGTAGATGTGAGTTTAGTTTTTCTCTCAGATTTTGATATGCAACACCAGTGACTAGATGACACATAAACCAAGGTTTTAATCTATATGAGTATGAAATTGAGCTAAGTGAACGCAAGATTAAGCTAGATATGCATGATTAATCTAACATGATTTAAGCAATATTAAGCTAGATGATTTAAAAAATATGTAATAATTAATATGTAATATCTCAATGCACAAATCTCAATAAGCTTAGATAAAAAACAACATAATAACAATAATCTCCATGTTCTCTTTCTATGAGAGATGAGGGCCTGAATTTATAGAAAATCTAGAGAGCAAAGTGTGCCAATGGTGAAAGGGTGTGTCTCTTGCCAAAGGTAATACATGATGAACTGGTGTGACCTCTCCCACACATTAAGAGATATAAAGGGAAGGAGTCAAAAACATCTAGTGACATCACCATTGATCAGATCAAATTAGAACTGTTATTAAGTTATAGGCAGTAACATCCTTGTTCTTGGTGGTATGCATAGGGATGTGCTTAATATGTATGCTTAATATATGAAGCCAGATAATGTTCTTATGCAGGATTTAATAATATCAATATAGACTGCAATATGTATGACAGTCATGCTTTCATATACATTCATAGTACAACAAGATATTGACATATTTACAGTCCCAAGATCTTAACCAGTTCTAATTCCTTTTTCCTGAGGAGTGGTTTGATGCTATTAGGGAGAGGTAGAGTAAAACCATCTCATGATAGATGAGCCCCAAGGGTGAAACAACTAATGATCCTGAAATTTGGGCTGCAGGCCCTAAGGGTAAATTTTTTGAGGTTCTAGTAATCTAAGTTGCATTATAGAGATGGTATCATCACGCCCTAGACAAGAAGGTCTCCCATCCAGGATTAAAAATTAGAAGGGGATTAAGATTAGGCCTGATTAAGGACAATGCCTAATTTTACTATGAGCAACCCTAGTTATTAATTCGTAATTACTATAACATGGTAGGTAGTAATGTATGTTTCCCTTTGGGAATTGAAAGCCTATAAATAGGGGACATTAGATAATATTAATATGCAACTACCTATGTTCCTTCCTATATTTTTGGAATATATGGAGAGATGCAAATAGATAGCAAAATAGGAAACTTTATTTTTGTGGGATAGACAACATTCTTATTGCATATAGATATAAATGTGCATATATAAATATATATGTACTAGGCTGTGATTAATTTCATATTGTTGACACCTCAAATATAAATTGCAAACATAATGAAGCACCCCACAAATGTTTTATAATGCTGCAGTTGGGTATAATTGTACTAAACAACCATTTATAATATGAAACATAAGCTAAGTATTATTTCCCAAAGGTTACAATCTCCTTTCTCATGGTTTAGAGCTGGAAAGGATGGTGGGGCCCACATAAAATTATCTTCCTTTGTTATGAAGTTGCCTTTCCTTACAAAATAAATGGTGATTAGGTGGATTATCCATGGGAAGTGGTGGCTATAGAGAAGCTTATTAGAGGTTGTCCCCTCCTAGCATTGTAGCCAGTAACGCAATTCATTTTAATATAAGGTGCCCATAACTTTAATACAATGGTACATAAGCTCTTTGAGAATGAATTCCAATATACTTTCCACCTAAATCAATAGTGTATTTAGGAAAGGTGTAGAAGTCAACAAAGGTTGGGCTTAGTCTTATTATGGTATGACAGTAGCATCAAATGCAACCATGGTACAACCAACATGGCCATAAATCAATAAAATAGTATTCACCAATTTACACAAATAAAATAAACAATCAACCACAATGGATGAAAGTTAAAAACTCTTTGAAAATGTTAATTGAAATATATTTTGACAAATCTAGTTTGGAAAACCACACATTAACTGAAACTTAAAATCCTTCAATCTTTAGCACAACTCCTGAAATCTCCAATACACTTTTGGATTTATCTTTTGAGAGAAACACAACCCTTGGATGGAATGACCTCTTAGATAAGAGGGTTTTCAGTCCCAAATCCAATCCAGAAGCCAAAAGGGTTTTTGTAAATTTCTTCCTTTGATTTCATTACCAAGAGGGTTTTGGATATGCAAAAAATTAATTGTAAGAACTAAACCATTGTTGTAGATATATTAAATTGAATAATATGAAAAACTATCAATGATCATTTTAAATTATCATACATTAATTTTACATTCTATTGCACAAGCTTATAAACCCTTTGCTTTTTTGTACAATATTGGCCAAACTATTTCATAGGAAAGTAATTCCTAAAACCAACTATTTCCAATTTGGTTGGCCAATGGAGTGACGGACAAGGTTGAATGGGTGGTGCAGTTCCCCGCCACCCTAGTGGGGTAGCCATCAACTGGTACTATGATATAGACAAGACGAAGGTAGGAACTTGGGACAAGTTGTAGAAAGCCTTCGAGACAGAGTTTTGACTCCTTTGGGATGATAATGAAATCATCGCCGAAATCTTGTGCACAAAGCACGGGAAGAACGAGATAGTACGAGCATACAACTGGAGACTCAAAGAGTTGCTCAAAAAGATGGATAATCAACCTGCTAATGGATTGAAAAAGTTGTGGTTCGTGGAAGGACTGCGATCTCTCTCACAAAGAAGATGAAGATTGTCCCTCCTACCTTGTACAAGGATGCATACAATTGAGCCATGGACCTCGAGAGCGAAGGCAAGACCTCAAAGAAGAAGAAAGACAAATCATCAGGTGACGATGGTTCTTCTGAGAGAAGTAGTGATGAGGAATCGAGCAAGAAAGTTCACGCTCTACAAAAGGACATGCTTAGGATGATGAAAGAATTCAAAGCAATGAAGGGAAGTAGTAGTAAGAATGAAGGAGCAACCTTCCACAGTGGTAGCTGCTAACCCACAACAATCAGCCAATACCATAGCATCTTTTGGTGGGTACAAAAATAATAGATGAGGAGGAAAGAATAACAACAATAGCACCCACAGAGTGCAGTATGATGCAAAAGGCCACCCTATGATCCAGTGTTGAGCCTGTAATGAATGAGGACACTATGCCCATGATTACCCCAAGGGAGACACCTCTCAGCATATGTGCCAGTGGTGCAGGCCAAGTGATCATGACGACGAGAGTTGCTCAAAGTTTGGAGTAAATTTGTTAACCATTGAAAAGTCCAATGAAAGGGAGGCGCTTGCCATCACTAGAGCACAAACAAAGATGGCTCCTTATCTTGATCCTCATACGAAGAAGGAACGAGTATGGGTAGCCAAGGCTGATATTGAGTGGAAAATGAGGAAGGTGCCCTGAGAAACCCTGGCAAGTACATTGATTGAATGTGAACAGAACATCCTCCAACAAGTGTTGTAGACTAAGGTACACCATGCCGAGATTAAGAGAAGCCATCACTAATACCGTAGAAGTGTTGATGCATACAACAACACTTCACACAGAGGTGCCGGTCAACCCCTTGGCTGACCCCATGTTGTTGGCGGTGAACAACAGGAGAAACCCGATAGTGGTAGAAATGGGGATATTGGTTATGATCCTCACAGACACCATCATAGACGGAGGGTCTAGGGTGAATGTACTCCCCGAGGAGACATGGCATAAATTGGGCAAACCGACACTATGGCTGCCAACCTTCAACCTGGTGGGTGCCAACCAACACGTTATCAAACCCATCGGGACACTCATGGCTCAACAAGTGATGATCGACACTCAACCCTTCATTATAGACTTTGTGGTGATTCCCTTGAAGAAAAGAGGCTATGACGCAATCCTGTGAAGAGGCTAGCTGATTAAATACATAGTAAATACCAACTGGAAGCAGAACATGTTGTCCATGGAGAAGGGGGGTCAAAAATTTATCATCAACCTCTGAACATAGTTGGTGAGTGAAGAAATGGCATCTTCTTTATATTCTGACTCCGATGGGGATTTCGAGGTGGATGAGAACAAAAGGGAGCTGAATGACGAAGGTGTTCTAGAATTAGAGGATTGCTCTGAGGATGAGGGAGGCTTGTTGAATGGGCTATTCCACTAGCAAATGGAAGATTATGAAGTATTCCATCCTGCGTGCCACATGCTACAAATTGAAGAAGAGTCGGGTGAGAATTATGAGTTCCCGCTAGAATACAGGGACTATAAGGAGGGAGACACCAGAGTAAATGATGTTCTAGCATACGAGTTTTCAAAGGACAAGCCAATGCTGTACAAAGACCCCACCATGAAGGAGACAAATTTAGGAGATGTAGGGACTATAAATATCTGGGTGGGAGACGATTGGATCCCAGTGCTGAAGGCTGCAGTATTCAAAATTTTCATAGAATACAAGGATGTGTTTGCTTGGTCCTACAAAGATCTGAAAGGAGTCCCACCCGAACTATGTGTCCATCGGATACCATTGGTCCCTAGAGCCTAGCCGGTACAAAAGAGGTCATACCGTATGGAGAAGGAACGAGTATGGGAAGCCAAGGTTGATATTGAGTGGGAAATGAAGAAGGAGCCCCGAGAAACCCCGATAAGTACACCGGTTGAATCCAAACAAAACATCCTCCGACAAGTGTTGCAGATCGAGGTACCTGTCAAACTCAAGGACCTCCTCAACACCATGCTGAGATTAAGAGAAGGCATCACTAATATCATAGAAGAATTATAGTACCACCCCGTACCATCCCATCTATTTTGCTAGTCGCTTGCTATTGAAATTCGAGAAGAATTATAGTACCACCGAGAGGGAAGCCCTTGGAATGGTCTATGCTATACAAAAACAATAGACAAGGATGAAAGAATAACAACAATAGCACCCGCAAAGTGTAGTATGATGCAAAAGGTCATCTAATGATCCAGTGTCAAGCTTATAATGAATGGGGACACTATGCTCATGATTGCCCCAAGGGAGACACCTCTTAGCATATGTGTTGGTGGTGCAGGCTAGGAGATCATGACGATGGGAGTTACCCGAAGTCTGGAGTAGATTTGTTATCCATTGAAAAGTCCAATGAAAGGGAGACACTCGCCATCACTAGAGCACAAACAAAGAAGGCTACTTATCTTGACCCTCGTACGAAGAAGGAACGAGTATGGGCAGCCAAGGCTAATACTGAGCAGGAAATGAGGAAGGAGCCCCAAGAAACCTCGACAAGTACATCGGCTAAATCCAAACATAATATCCTCTAAAAAGTGTTGCAGACCGAGATACCTGTCAAATTCGAGGACCTCCTCAACACCATGCCGAGATTAAGAGAAGCCATCTCCCCTATGTATGGAATTTGCTTTGGAAGTGTACGAAATGTTGCTCAGCCATACAAATTTATTCCCTAGCACCAGTGATGAGGGATGTATGGCTCGGTTTATACCTATCATACAGTGTCTGAACACCAAGTGTATGGGCCTTCATCTGTATGATGTTGTGTCACACTTCGGTCGTACAATTCTCTGCTTCATTTGTACAACACTCTTCATCACCCTTCCTGGCCCTATGTCCTTCTTCAGCATTCGTATGGTTTTCGTCCTCCAAATGTACGAGCCTTTATCACCTTTGTGGCCATACGAATTTCAACTATCACCTTCTCTACTGCCGTATAGTTTTTTTTTCACTACACTCACTTTTTTGCCAATGATATAATTTGACCGTATGGTTATTTAATGTCTTGGCCATACAGTGAGTTCACTAAATTTTTTTTTTTAATTATTAAAATAATTACCTTTTCAAATTGGTTAGGTAGGCCCTGCCTCTAGACTAATTGGGTCATTCCATTGCTACTTGTGGTAGTAAATTTTCAATTTCGATCTGTTTACCGTCTCCTTTATCAGTTGGTCATCCAATGTGAACAGCTTAATTGTGCCATTCTCAACTACGTTGCAAATTTTATATGGCCCTAGCCATCTGACCTTGAACTTTCCAAGATTGATCTCATTCCGCCTATTATACTTTAGCACCCACTGTCCCAGATTAAACTCCATGCACCGGATATGCTTATGATGCCAAAATTTCCATCATTATTGGGCGACGTGGCATCAGTGGCCCATTGGGCCATCATCCTTTGTTTTTCCAACTTGCCCAAAGTGTACAGTTGCTCCTACAAGCTCTCCATATCTCCTAGGCGATTCTCAATTGCTATCCTTAGACTCAGGACCATGAACTCCGTCGGGAGATTGGCCTCTCGGTCATACATTAATTGAAAAGGTGTCAAACCCATCATGACTTTGTAGGTGGTCCGGTATGCCCACAGTACGGATGGCAACTTATTTTCCCAATCTTTATGCTCAACTCCACAAGACTTATAGATCATAGATACCAATATTTTATTAGTGGCCTCAGCCTGCCCATTGGCCCTTGGGTAGTATGGGCTTGACAAGGAATGAAAGTTTTTAAATTCCATCGTGAGTAGCTTGACTACATGGTTCACAAAGTGGCCACTGCAATCACTCATCAGTTGAATTGGAATGTCATTCCTTGTGATGATTTTTTCATAAATGAACTTGGTTGTACTTGAAATTGAGTTATCTGGCAGTGCTCATGCCTCAACCCACTTGGTAAGGTATTCTATCACCTCCACAATGTAATGACATCTCTGTGTTCTGCTGGCCTTCAAGGGTCCAATGAAATCCAGACCCCAGTGTTTGAACAACTCCTGGGTATGAGATGGATTGAGGGGCATAAACTCCCGCTTCAATGGTTTTCCTACCTTCTGGCAAGTATCACATCCCACCACCCATTCCTGTGCATCATTATACAGGGTGGGTCACCATAGTCCAACCAACAATACTTTGCGTGTGGTGGTGTTTGGACCCATGTGGCTATAGTGGGCCCTTCGTGTGCTTCCCGGAGTACTCCTGGAATCTCTTCTTCCATCACACACCTTCTGAGGACTTGGTCAGGTCCCATTTTGTACAACAACTCATTAATTAGTTGGAATGTCCTTCTCAAGACCAACTTCCTTCTCTCCCTTCGTAACATCTCGGCTAGGAACCGAGAGGTGGACAAGTATTCCACAATGTTTGCATACCACGAAGGTAGTGCTGCAATTTGGAACAGATGTGTGTAAGGAAAGTCATCATTGACTCCCTCCAACGGCTCTCCTAACTTAATCCGGGACCACTGATCAGCGATCACATGGCTCCTACCTGATCATACAATTATGGTGAATCTGAACTCTTGAAGGAGTAATAGCCACCTGCTTATTCTGCCTTAGATAATGGGTTTATGGGTTTATTTACTAGGTACATCAATGCCTGGTGATCCACATAGAAAGTGAAAGGTGTTGCAATCGAGTAGTGTCAAAATTTTGTATAACATAGACCATTCTAAGGGCTTCCCTCTTGGTGGTACTATAATTCTTCTTGGCTTTCGATAGCAAGCAACTGGGAAAATATATGGGATGGTCTAAACCATGCCCCCCCTTCTTGCGCTAGCATAGCCCCAATGGCATAGTTCAAGGCATCCACATGTACATGGAATTCTTGGTCCTAGTTTGGAGAGGCCAGAATGGGTGTGGCCACCAATCTCCTCTTGAGTTCATTAAATGCTTCCCCTTGTGTTGGTCCCCATATGTATAGTTTACCCTTCCATGTCAGCTTGTCCAATGGGAATGAAGTTGATTGAAGTTCTTAATGAACTTCCGGTAGTATCCTATATGTCTTAAGAAGGACTTTACTCCTATCACATCAATGGGTGACTCCATCTCCACAATTACCCATACCTTATCTGGGTCAATTTTTAATTCAACTTTACGAACAATGTGGGCCAGCAACTTCCCTTGCGGCACCATAAATCTGCATTTCTTTGGATTCAAGGCAAGCTTGGCCCTCTGGCTTCTCTCCATACATTCCTACAATGCTACCAAGTGAGTGTCTTTGCTACTAAAACTAGACCTGTCATCCAAGAAGGCCTTATAATTTCCCACAAATATTTTGTCAAAGATGTGAAGGACTATCCTCTGAAATATTGTCGTACACTCTTTGGCATTGGTGTAGCAATCAATTCCATACACAGGCGACTGAGTTTAGAAAATCCGTAAGTCGAAGAGAGTCCGTACACCCAGATCGATCAACAATGAGCAGCAAAGAGTCTCCAAGAGGAAGCACAATCCAGGTGAATTGATGTGATTGGTTGCTTTTCTCAGCTTTAAAGAAAATTGAACTAATTTTAGGATAAAATAAGAAAAACTTATTTATTTCATATTTTATATCTTGATATTCAATTTTTATTTTTAATTGATTTAATTGATTTAATTTCTTTTCTGATATTTTTCAATTTAATTCCATTTTGATTTCTTTTCTCAATTTTAAATTCTTTTTCAAATTAGTTATTTTTTTCCAAATTAATTCCTTTTTGATGTTTTAATGAAAAATTGATTGATTAATTAAATATACTAGGATATTTAATTGAATAAATATGATAATTGATTAAAATGATTTACTTGGAATGATTAATTAATTAAATGATTATTTAATTAATATAGAATGATTTATTTTCCATGTGACATTGATGATTGAGAATTAATTAATTAGGTGTTCATGATTGATTTAATTTGACTTTGGTTAGGACCTTGGCGATGTAGTTGAGATTAGGGGCCCATGGTTTAGATGACCATTTTTAGGGTATTACAAGAGTCACTTTAGATACTTGTGTAAAGAGTATGCAAGGTGCTCTATTCGAAGGTGGAAACTTATACAATCATGCTTTTCACTGTCCAAGTTCACTACAAACATTGAGAAGAAGTTTAAGGTGCATGAGGATGAGCTAGAATGCATATCTCAATCGATTGATCATTTGATAGTATCATTGAGCAGTCATGAAAGTCAGGTAATATTATTACTTTATAAAATCAGAAGCCTAAATCATGATCGGGAGAGAATAATTGGCAGAGTGGGAGAATTTAGGAGTCTCATTACTCCTAAGTTGGATACAATGTTGAGTTCTCTCAAGGATACTCAAGATGCTCTAGCCAGCAGTGATCCAGAAGATGTAAAAACAATAGAAGCACAATCTTACCTATTTATTGGATTTATAACTGTGCTAGAGAATCTGAAGAAGGGTTGGTATAGCCATCTAGAAACACTAAAGAATTCCTATCTACACATCTTCAAATTTGTGTGAGTATGTAAGGACTGTGTGTACATATGTATATAAAAAAAATTTCTTGAATTTTTGGTTTCGAGAATCCTACCTTTGCCATTGATGTCAAACGGGGAGAGTAGACAAGTGAAAAATGTTGATCTCAGGAGGAGTTGTTGATTTTGAGAGTTCAGTCTAGTCAGATTTTTGGTTGCAGTGTATATATTTTGGTTTTGGTTCGACACTTAGTCATTTTTCACTACGTGTTGCCATCAATGCCAAAGGGGGAGATTGTTGGAAAGATATATTACATTGATGTTCAGATATTGTCATTAATGGAAACTAATGTCAGATATGCCATCTGCAGTTCATAATTCATTCATACCAGTAGATTGATTGAGGTTCGGTGAGATCCCATGAGAAGAACAAGACATCCCACAAAGTGTACAGTGTTATGGTTGGCGGTTTAGTTGTGTTGGGTATTTTATTTTTTTAATCTTGAAGAAGCATTTTAGATGTCTAATATGCCTTATTCCAGGTTTATGGCCTTCGTTGTTGAGTTTTGAGTGAATTGGAAGGTTCAGTATATAGGTTTCTGGTTAGAATAGTGCTTATCAGCAGTAGCGTGCGGAGATTCATTGTGCGGATCTTGCGGATCAATTTTGGAAATTATTTGTGTATTTGAGGATAGTGAGCCACCATGTGGGAAGAGTTTGGACAAATTGTTTTGGTCCACATGATTTTTTTGGATCAGAATGAGCCGATTTGGGTAGCATGCTTCATTTGTGTGTGATGCATTTTTTGGTTGACATGATGAAGACCTAAATTGATATTGTTAATGTATAAGACCGATTGATTTGACCATTTTTTCTATGAATGGTTATGTGTGATGTGTGTATGGGTGATTGTGCATAGTTTCATGTCCACAAGTGAAATATTTGAGTTCTGGAATACAACTGAATATCAAAACAAAGCAATATAGTAGAGCAGAGTAAGATAAAGTATTTTGTGCTTAACTGGAACTATTTTTGGGATTTTGTAGATGTTGTTTATCAGTTTAGATATTCCAGTTATTATCTGTAATCATTTTGTAAGGCAATGAGCCATTTGGGGTTGTAGCTCTTATTGTAATTTGAGTAGTGAGCTCTAGGTAGTGTGCCTAAATGCATGTGAATTCCCCTCATGTAATATTATTATACTTCTAACAAGGTATATTAATATTGTGGGTCTGAATCCCACCGTAGTTTTTACCTCAACTAGGTTTCCATGTAAAAATCATGGTGTTATGGTGTTGTGGTTATTTTCTTCATGTTTCTACATTCTACTTTTATTCATTTGCATTAAGTGGTTTAAAGGACAGATTAAGAATGTTAAAAACTGCACAACACTAACTCACCCCTTCCTCTTAGTGTTCCTTGATTCTAACAAATACTAATATCACCTATGCCTCCATGTACCCATAAGTACCTATAACCAATCAATGCATGCCAAACTCCAAATTCAACATAACACCATCATGAAGTAATAAAAAAAATGATCATGTACCCAATACAAAGAGAACCACCAAGATCAATTTCAAACCTCCAACCATAGAATCAAGAACATAAACATGGCAACATGATCTAACCATCTCCTCCTAGGAGATAGAATGCTCCATATGAACATATCACATAAATGTACCATGCCAAAACATTAAATTGGTAATCAAAAGTCAACCATGATATAATAGTAACCATCTTACCAAACAAAGATAACCATCTCCTACTAGTGTACCTACAAATGTGAAAGAAACTTTTTCTATAATAGGATCTAAGGGTCCTCCTACAGCATCTGCACACTAAGAGGATCATCCACCATCCAATAGTGAATATACATCATTTCCACAAGCTCACGTTGAACCATGATATCGATATTTCAATAGAATCATGATAACCATTTCCCAAGTCAAGATCATCTAGGTCTACACACATACAATTGAAAGTGTAAATAATATCAAGTGAAACCAAGATCTCCAATTCAAGAAGATACACAACTGACAACAAATAATAACGAACCAATCCCACTCCACCACATCATCACTATAAAAAACTTCCACTAAAAGTGTAACCAAGATATCCATGAAATCATTATAAACGATCCTCTAGACATCAGAATCAAATAAGGTCCTCATGCCATCAAATAACTCAACAATTCATATAATGATCAAAAGCCAAAAAACCCATGATCCTCAAACAAGAATATTCAACACCATAACCAATCAAGAATCCAATAAAATCATCACCAATCATAGAACATACAAATCTAATCATTCCATTCAAAAATACCTAAACAAAAGAAACATACATGCTGCCATCATCACCTCCATTGAAACAAACATCTAACTCTCAATGTGTCTAACCTACAAGCATCACATAATCAACAGCTTAGGTCCTCCAACATGACTCTAGTAGTTAACAATATCTCTCATCCTCAACATGATAACTAAATTAGCAAACCAAGTGACTAAACCAAGCCACCAATATAAATATGCATCAAAATATAAGGTCTATGGGCATAGGCATCCCATATCCAAGCCATAAATGCAACATGTAAGTGTAGAACACCTACAAAACCGTACAACTTGTAGACCCAACAACAAAACATACATACCCAAACCAAATACTAATAACTGTAATACCCTAAAAATGGTCATCTAAACCATGGGCCCCTAATCTCGACAACATCACCAAGGTCCTAACCAAAAGGCAATTAAATCAATCTTGAGCACATAATTAATTCTTTAATTATCAAATATCACATGGAAAAATAAATTATCCAATATTAATTAAATATTTATTTAATTAATTGAATCATACCAAGAATATTCATTTTCATCAATTATCATATTTTAATTTATTAAATATCTTTGCATATTTAGTTAATTAATAAATTTGCCATTCAATCATGCAAAAAAGAATTAATTTACTACAAAAAGAACAATTTATTACAAAACAAAGAGTTGAATTGAAAATTAAATAAAAGAATTGAATTAAGAGAGAAATCAAACTTGAGATATTATTTCTTTTTCTAAATTGAGAATTTAAAATTAGAAAGCAATTAATTGAATTATTAATTAATCTCTTAAATTGGAACTCAAAGCTTTTCAGAAAAAGAAGTTTAGTTGCATTAAAAAGACTCTTTTCTTGATTAAATTGAAGAATTATCTATTTTTATCACAAATGCATGGAATTGATTTATTATTGTTTTCCAATGCAACTTGGACTTCTAATTTGAATGCATTTCAATTGAACTATAATTGGAATCTATCTCAAGGTTAACTCAACCTGATTTCTCAATTGTTTCAATTAATCCTAAATTGAGCTTTTTCATCATCTCTCTATAATTCTCTATAAATTCAGTCATCAACTCTCATTCCAATTCACCTTGAAGATTTTTGAGAATACGTCATTATTATACTGATTTTTCTCTGGAGTCATTGATTGATTATTATTGCTTTTTTTTTAGATTATTTGCATCCATCTTACATCCATTATTACTTGCATCCATTACTGCTTGAAGTGATTTTTTGCTTGAATTATTCATCCATTTTTTACATCCATATAGCTTAATATCATATAGATTAAATCCTTCGTCTTGGTGTAGTCTAGTCACTGGTATTGCTTATAACAAACTAAGAGCAATCTTATACTCGCATCTTGTAGAAGGTAATGGGTCACTTTGCTATGGTTTATTTTTATTGATTATTGATTACTAACCATGCATATAATGACTTAATTGAAGTGTTGTGCTTGCAGTTACAGGTTCACTTTTTCACACACACATTTCTAACACCCACCGTGGGGCTGAAGACTACTTCTTTTTCTGCCTCCAAGATTGATTTTTTATTTATTTTTGTTATTTTTCAAGTTTTTCAATTTTTCGATTTTTCGTCTGTACATCTTGTACGACAATTCCCATAGGCTTGAATGATAAACTGTAGGTGTCGCACAAATTTCCATATCCTATCGTACTAGCATATCTTCTGTCGTACGAGCATAAATCCTCTGTCGTAGGAGCAGAAATCATCAGCAATCTTATTTTGTGCAATATTGAATCCTATCTCGTACGAGTCAAGACTCTGTCGTACGATTCTATATTTTCTGGTAAAAAGGCAAATTTCATGATTTTATCATTTTTTTGATTATTCTGATGACTGACCCTAACTGTTTATCTGTTTGTCTTAGAATTTTTCACAGCCTAAGTAGTTTTTGTAGAATGCTTGTCGAAGAATATGCTTGTCGCACAAAGACAATATTACTACTGATTCGTTGTCTTTGCAGGTTGCCTAAGGAGAATCAACTAAACCTCGTGTATTCTTTAAATTCATTTTTTAGGCACCTAACTTGCTATCTGGTTAATGAACAAAATCTGTCTTTTGTGTTTTAGAAAAATTTGAGAGGTAGGAGAGTATGCTCTTGTCTTCTTTTAGACAATCAGAAATCCAGACCCTTGAAGTGCTTTCTTAAGATTGATTGCAACATCTTTAGCAGGCCTGCCCTCCCAAGGAGCTAATAACTCTATAGCCTTTAGGGCCGATGAGAGGGGAACAACCTAAGTTGGAATGACTAGATGCCAAGTACTCCAACCCACTATAAAATAAACGTGATTTGATGAAAATCAAGTCAACGACAGTGCTCGGGAATAGCTCTCCTCTATACCTTTGGGTATATTAAAGCTTGGTTTTCAAGGCTGGGAGACCTCTTAATTGAGTTTATACCTCAACGCATCGAACGGACCCCTTACTAAATCCAATTAAAATTAGAAGCTACTCGGTTCACCTCCGAAAGGGAGATAATCTTTGTGCAAGAGAGATAGTAACTCTCCCAAGATACTTGTCATTTCATGCCCCCATTAGTGTTTGGAGTAGGATAATATGGCATTGAGAATCCATTGCGTGAGACTCAATGGCCGTATTCTGATTAGCTATTGGGTGTGTACCTGAGTCTACAAGAAAAGGTTTTCTTGCCTCACCAAATTCCTTAGGATTTGCATGCTGTGATTGGAGTTACTATACATACTACCTGTTTTCTATGTTTTCATCCTTGAAACAAAAATTGGAATACCAAAATTGGAGAAGACAAGAAACAACTCAGTGATTTGAAACTCTATCCGTGTCAAAACTAGTCTATACCAAGTCGAAATTGTGTCCAAAATCAGTCGATCCTAGTAAAAAATCAGGCCATCTCAGAATTTGTCATACTCAGTTGTCAATACTCAGCAGTTAAAAAACTCAAAATTTTTAGTCTCTGCCCTATAAACAGTTGTATGAGTTTGCTAAATTATCGTGATGCACCAGTCTTGTGTCGTACGAATCTACTCAATTGTCGTCCTATAGCAAATTCTCTGTCGTATGGGTCTAAATCATTCATCATCCTACACTGTATCCTATCTCGTATGAGTCAGAATTGACCTCAGTCTTTTGTCATCCTGCACATGCCTATTAGTTGTACGGTATAAGGTAGCAACTCATACGAAACATAACTTTTGTCATCCGGTCCAGAAAACCCTGTCGTACGAGTTTCTAGTTTTGTCAAACAGAACAGTCAAACTTGCCTAAAAATAGCTTACAACAAACATAATACTGGTTATCATTTTCCTAAGCATAAAACAGATCAAGATAGTGTACCTCTGCAATTTTTTGTTGCACGATTTGGTCGATCACCCTTCAGCTAGTTCAATCAAACTACCTATCAAACTCAAGTCACTTAGATAACGTCTTACATAGGATATATCATTCCTAAATTAGACCGAATCTTAGTTACTATTTTAGAATCAACCCAAGTAAACGTCTTATATAGGATAGATCTTTCCTGAAACCAGACTAAATCTCAGTTGTTTCTCTCAAAAAATACTTAAACCGAACAAACTAGCATTGAAATTGATCTTGACCTCTGCATCAAAAACAAGCTTTGGATCACACTAATTCATAAAGATGCCTATACAAACCAGGAGTTCTAGTAAGAAAGAAGCCAAATGCAAGGAACCGGTCTTCACATACCAGCACAATCCATTTTATCAGGAAGACCCACTCACTGACATGCCTTCATCCTCAGGAATACCAATTTTCGAAGAACCTCGACCTCCTCATATATATGAGATGATATATGGAAGAAAAAATAAGGACAATACTAATGTTCACGGAAGTGATGATTCCTCCTCCAGTGATGCTGATCAAGACACTGAACCTTCTGAAAAAGAAATTCTTGACTTGCAAAAGGACAAAGACTTTAGAAAAGTGATGAATGCTATCCTAGCTAGAGAGAAGGAAGACTATATCTTAAGATTAGCAAGACAAGGTGTCAAACTTCCTATTGGATATGATGTTCAGACACTTGTCACCAAAAAGGAAGATTCACCTATCCTCATAGTACACAAACAACTACTAGCCTTGAAAATTGAGATCACAGAATTGAAGAATAAGGATAAATCCCTGAAACAATATTCCCTGGAGACAATATTCCCATTTCCATTTGACAAGAATCTATACATGCCTCCATTTCCTTCACAAATTGAAATCCCAAAATTTGACAAATATGATGGTATCTCAGATCCCCAAGATCATGTCAGAGAGTTTTGTGCTACCTGTATGGAATTCATGCACGATCACACCTATCTCATGCATCTTTTCCCGAGGAGTCTAGGAGGACAAGCCATGGAATGGTTCTCAAGTCTACCTCAAGGAATAAAATAATTTGAAGAATTAGTCCAACTATTCTTGCAATAATACTCATACAACATTCAACATCCTGTGACTATGATCGATCTTTGCAATACTAAACAGAAGATGGGAGAACCTTTTCTCACTTTCCTCCAGCGTTGGAGAAGGATGTTCTCTTGGTATACACAACCTATTCCAAACTCTGAGAAAATGGATATATTTGTCAATAATTTGGTCCCAAAACTGAAATATAGTATTCAAATGCAAGTACACCCATCATTTAACAAAATGGTAGATAATGCCATTTGAATGGAAGATGTGCTCATCAAAAGAGGGGATATTTCACCTTGGAAGGAAACACAACCAGGATCTAGCTCTAAAGAGAAGAGAAAGTATTGGAAATTTGGCAAGGACAACAACAAGAATGTTATTAATGACGGAGTAGTAGATACTGTTAAAACCACCTCACAGCCCACAATATTCAACTTGGCTAGTGGTACACAAGCACTCAAAGCTACTGAAACTACAACAGAGAATACTCCTAAGAAAAAAGAATGGTTCAAAGAGAAACCTTGGCTCTCTAAACCTAAGTGTGATTTCACTCCTCTCGAAGAATCATATGAATCTGCTTTTAAGACTCTATTGGCAAACAACCTGATAAATCTACCAAATAACTCCAGACCATATGATCCAGAAGTCAAACCAAGATGGTGGAGAGAAAATGAATACTATGACTTTCATCGAAACAAGGATCATAACATAAACAATTGCATGAAACTAAAATACGAGATTCAAGATCTCATAGACACTGGTAAAATCATTGTTGGAAATCACCCGACCAATGCTGATCACAAAGCATTCAAAAATCCTTTACCTATTTACGAACAAGGTGATTCATCAAAAACCAAAGGAGGTGCTATAGTTAACTATACTTATGCCAGCTAGGACAACTTTATTAACATGCTTGAACCTTCACACTCAAAATATTGCTATGTGGTTATAGTTCATGATAAACCAGATGAATCACAATATGCAAGAGCTCTGACCCGATCTCAAAAGAAAGTCACTCTCCAAGGGGCTAGTTCTTCCACTACGGCTCAAGAAACATCAAACCCAATAGCCTTACCAAATAAACAAAAGGAATCAACCTTCAACAAATTTAAAAGGTTAGCTTCATCATCATCCTCCGGATACAACATAGTTGAACAGTTAAAAAGGTGTAGATACTTTTGTGCCTCATAATAGGGCAGCCTCTCCAAACGAAGATCCAGAAACATTGATGAAAGACTTAGAAAAGAGACTGAAGATTACAAATACCAACATGGATGGCTACAAGATAGAACCGATACTATCATTAGTTTCTCTCCCTCCATCACCAAAATAGTTGGGCAAGCCATCAGAGGCTATGAGAACACAAACTTTAGCTCTGAATACTATATATGATGGTCTCTTCATATAGTCTTCTACCTCCTTGGCCAATGAAATAGAAGAGGATGTTGTGCTTAACTGGATTTTTAAGGAAGACAGTCAAAATGAGGAGGTACGACACTGTGAGATTTCCTCAAAACAATATGGTCTTGGCTATAAAATGATGCAACGTATGGGATACTCAGGTACTGGTCCTCTAGGTAAACAAAAGGAAGGTATTATTGAACCAATTCAGCTACAAACCAAATCCACAAATGATAAGGTTGGACTAGGATACAATCCTAAAAAGACATCAGAACAAAAACATGTCTCTAAGTCTAAAGGCTTGAAAAAGATATCGCCTTTAACATTACATGAAGCAAACACTAAACAAACAAAAGAAGAGTGTAGAAAAGAGAAAGAGGAATCAAGAGTTAAGAAGGAAGAAATGGTCAATGCTCAAGCTTCGATGGTATCAGCTATGATAATACAAGAAGTCGAGGTTCCTGAGGATATAAGAGATGAATTTGTAAGAATCAGAGAATTGTTTGCACCATTAAAATTCCAGTCACATATACTAGCAGGCAACAAGTAGATGATTCATCAAACGAGTATGAATGGGGTCCTGACTATCTTTCAGACACATCTGCTACAAAAACTCTAGAAGAATCTAGTGGTGTCATAGATGATACTCAAGAGCTGATGTGCATAAAACTAGAGAGGGAAATACAAGAAATTAGACAAAAGAGGCAAGCAAATTATGAACAAGGACTAAAAGAAGGAAGGATACCAGAAAGCTTCTCATCTATGTGTCCTTATCCTAAAACAAAACAAATTAGTTATAGCACTACACAGGAAGAGTTAGAAGCTACAGAACAAGAACCAGTTATCAGTCTAGAAGAACCTGAATGGAGTAGACAACAACAAATTGCAAAAACAATGAGATCATGTCAATAGGTGTGCCAGATACAAATGACAAATGAACCACAACATGAAGGAACTTGTAGCATTAAAGATGTCGGCATTGATACCATACATATGCTTACTAAATCACCTAAACGAAGCTTGGAAACCTTATCTGATGACTTTGATGACTCTGATGATAGTCCTATTCATGATGATATCCACGCAGACTCAAAATTGGAATCATCTGATACAAACAATGAAAAGTTGCCTACTAGTCTTATTGCTATTAAACCACAATGCGAAGTCTAGTTTGGCATAGTAAACAATGTTACAAGTATGTCTATTGGATTAGATCGATTAAATATTAACATGAACTCTAATAATCACAATCTGACTTTTCCCGGTATCGAGACACTTATGCAAGGTATACTTCTAGAACTCAATTTTTTGATCCGCAGTTGTGATAACAATATCGTGAATGCTCTCAAACCTATCGAAAATTTATCCTTAGTACATCCCAAATTGATTGACTGTACTTTATAGAACCAACCCATGAATATACCTACTTTCACCAATGACTATAAATTATCCTATTATCTCAATGCAGTCAAACCTATAGACTCTTCCACCAGTGAACAGAGTGGAAATATGACTGAAGCAGATGTCAAGTATCTTAGTCGCAAAAATAGGCAAAATAAAAATAAAAGATCTGATGGTGAAAACCACATTGTGGTGGTGTGAGAATCTAAAAAGAAGAAAATAAAGGACGTACCTAAAGGTGAAAACCTCTCTAAGGCACCTAAAGGTGAGATACTTGATATACTACCAAGTCATTTTCAGGAAAGGTCCTCCATATTGATCGAGCCAACTCAACCAGTGAACATTGGGAGTCAAGAGACACCACATATCATTCATGTAGCTCAATCACTATCAGCAAAAGGATTGAAAGAGTTCACCCAGCTATTCTTAGAAAAGAAAATAAACTTTGCATGGACGTACTCTAATATGCCGAGCTTGGATCCTGATCTCATTATGCACCATCTTTCAATCACATCAGGATTAAAACCAGTTAAGCAAAAACTCTGTAAGATGCACCCGCATGTAGCATTATTGGTCAAGGCTGAACTAGAAAAACTACTCAAAGCTAGATTCATTAGAGCTATAGATTATGCCGAATGGATTTCAAACATAGTACCTGTATCAAAGGCAGACAAATCTATCAGAGGTTGAACTGACTTCAGAGATCTTAACAAAGCATGTCCGAAGGATGATTTTCCATTACCAAATATTGATATGATAGTCGACATGACTGCGGGATATGAAATGTACTCACTAATGGATGGATTCTCCAGATACAATCAAATCAAAATAGCTCCTGGAGATCAGGAAAAGACAGCTTTCACCTATGCATGGGGAACCTTTTGCTGGAATGTCATGCCATTTGGGCTAAAGAATGCAGGAGCAACCTATCAAAGAGCAGTCACTACAATTTTTCATGATATGATGCACAAGAATATGGAAGACTACGTTGATGATACTTTAGTGAAAACTATGAAAAGATCAACACATATTCAAGAGTTAGGTCCTATCCTCGATAGAATGGAAAAGTTCAAACTCTGATTAAACCCAAAGAAGTGTGCATTTGGAGTGACATCTGGTAAGCTACTTGGATACATTATTTCAAAAAAAGGAATCGAAGTTGATCCTGAGAAAGTCCAAGCCATAATGGAAATGCCACCTCCAAAGAATATCAGTCAAATGAGAAGTCTTCAAGGACATCTCCAGTCTATCAGAAGGTTCATTTCTCAGCTAGCAGACAAGGCTCAACCTTTCATGAAGGTACTATGGAAAGGCGTATTATACAATTGGGATCAAGAATGTGAGCAACATCTTCAACAAATCAAAGAGTATCTGTCAAATCCACCGATATTGATGCCACCTATTTAGGGTAAACCACTAATCTTATATATATCAGCAACTGATTCATCACTGGGGGCACTTCTGGTGCAATAGGATGACAACAAAAAGGAAAGAGCTATCTATTACATTAGCAGGACATTAGTGTCATATGAAATGAATTATACTATAATAGAAAAAGCATGCTTAGCATTGGTCTTTGCATCACAAAAACTAAGACACTATATGCTAGCACATTCAGTCAAGTTGGTGGCTAAAATTGATCCACTCAAGTATCTTCTTAATAAAGCGACACTCACAGGAAGATTGGCAAAATGGGTCATGATTCTTACAGAATTTGACATTGAATATGTGGAACGTAAAGCCATAAAAGGATAGGTAATTGCTGATCAACTTGTTGAAGCTCCACTTGAGGATACTCAATCGCTACACATCAAGTTCCCAGATGAATCAATAATGCATCTTACTCAACAACCCTAGAAGATGTTCTTTGATGGGTCCTTTACTCAAAATGGTTCAGGTGCTGGCATATTATTCATTACTCCTCAAAGGTACTCCATCCCAAAATCTTACAAGATTTTATTTCCCTGCACAAACAATATTGTAGAATATGAAGCCTTGATAAATGGGATAAAGTTAGCCATTGAATGGAAGGTTGGTGAATTACATATTTATGGAGATTCTCAGCTGGTCGTCAATCAAATCAGCGATACAAATCAGACTCGAGATGAGAAGTTGATTCCTTACAAGAGAATGGTGGACAATCTCAAGAAGTACTTTTCTTTTGTGTCATTCTAGTAGATCCCAAGGTCCGCTAACAAAGCAATAGATGCTATGGCCACTCTGGAATCCATACCTGAGTTACAAGAGTTCAATGCTTACTTTGAATTCCTGGTGGAAGAGTTACATTACCCAGCTTATGATTCCCCTAAAACCCAAATAGTCTATTCTATTATTGGACACGACTCATCTAGATATCGCCACATCTACTCCTATCTACATGACCAAGTTATTCCTGAAAATCTTACCTGAAATGAGAAAAGAAACCTAACTCAAAATGCTTTGCGGTATGTTATCATAGCTAACGATTTATTTAGATGAGGTTTGGATGGTACATTGCTTAGATGTCTAGAAACTGAAGAGTCTAAACGTGCATTATCAGAAGTCCATGAAGGTATTTGTGGATCTCATTCAAATGGTTTTACTTTAGCTCGGAAACTATTATGGGCTAGCTACTACTGGCCAGATATGGAAAAATATGCCATAAAATTTGCGAAGACTTGTGAGAAATGTTAGCTTCATGGAAATCTCATACACGCCCCGGCAAGGGATCTAATACCATTCATTACACACTGGCCTTTTCAGCAATGGGCCTTTGATCTCAATGGTCAGATATATCCTGCATCATCCAATGGACATAAATTCATCATAACTACCATTGAGTATTTCACCAAGTGGGTAGAGGCAGTTCCGCTCATCAAAGCAACTAGTAAACAAGTCGCCTTATTCATCCTAAACTATATAATTTGCAGGTATGGGATACCTTCGTCCATCATGACTGATAATGGAGGATAGTTCAAGAATAAAGACCTAGATGAACTTTGTGAGAAATTCAAAATAAAGCAACATTGGTCATCAGTATATTACTCTCAAGGTAATGGACAAGCCGAGGCATCTAACAAAAACCTACTAACTATCTTGCATAGAACAGTGAACAAATCTGGGAAGGATTGGCATCTGCAGCTCAATCCTACACTATGGGCTTATAGAACAAGTATCAGAACACCTACTGGGGCTACACCTTTCTCTTTGGTGTATGGGTCCGAAGCAGTATTACCTATTGAAGTAGAAATACCATCTCTAAGAGTTTCACTGCAAGGTCTTGTTACTGATGAAGATCACAGAATATTTAGATTGCAAGAACTCGAATTGCTGGATGAACATCGGCAAGTGGCATTTGATCATCTCAGAGTGTACCAAAAGAGAATGTCCAGAGGATATAACAAGAAGGTTAGACAAAGAGAATTTCAGGTTAGAGACATAGTACTAAGAGAAAATCCAAAAAATCAACAATTTCGAGACAACAAAGGGAATTTTGAACCCAACTAGCTGGGTCTCTATATCGTTACTACAGTCTTTGGCTCTGGTGCCTATCAGCTCTCAACATCAGAAGGAGAATAGCTCCAAGAACTAATTAACACCATCCACCTGAAAAGATTCTTTACTTAGCATTCTCTGCTCCAGCAAACTGTATAGCTGAAAAAGTCCTGAAAAAAATCCTAAAAATTGGAAAAGTCTTGAAAAAAGTTAAAAAAAAAATAGAAAAATCATAAAATACAAAAAAAAAAAATTCTCTGCCAAGAAGGTGAAAACCTGGTAAACAGGAGCCTCTTGTACTCAAACGCTCCATCTATCAACGCAACGTTGGCATTTCCCGCTTTCATGCATCTTTGCTTTCGCTTGTACATATCTTGCAGTCACTTTCGTGACACCCTAGTTCATTGGAACCTACATGACTTGAAACTGATCAATGCCCTAGTCTTAGGAAAATCGACAGAGCACATCCCATGTCCTAAGCAGTATCAAACAAGTCATTTTCCCGTAAGTGAAAACCGTTCATCCATTCCGAGTCAGTCATCTGTCTCCTGACTACTATAGAGTTTTTATCACTAAGTTAACAAGCAAAACAACATAATAGAAAATGATCACTGAATAGTTTGAGTTTTGCATGAAAATTTTTCTTTGTATGCTGTCTTTTATATTGATTTTCGATTATTATCCCTCTGAGTAACTCGAGGAAGTCTATTGTGACTAAGAGGAGCAAGGATTGGGGGCATAATATTTTCTTTGTTTTCTACTTGTAGGAATGATCTCGATGATCTGGAAACATATAAATTAGTTGGGTGTCTGTGATAAGAGCCTTCACATTAAGGTGAAATCGCCTCACATACCTCAACTCTGCTTATTTGTATGCTATAGGGAGGTCCATATCATTTCTTTGTTTGTTTTGAGGGAATTTCTTTATGATGCAATTTGGGTCCCTATGAAATTTGTCCAAGGATATGAATGAAAAAAGGGTCATTGCGGACAAGATAATTAATATTGCACATTGAAAAAGAAAGGAACTCTAACCTGCCTATTGTGTTCGTTATGCTCAATGATGACTCTTAAGCATTTTAAATCCAGTGACTAGGTTTAGGTTGCATTTCGCATATCATTTTGCATTTCATTTTGCATTTTGTGAATTTAGAGTGATTTTGGTGTAATAATAATGATCTCTTCATTTGCTGAATTAGAGCTGGAAGCTTCACCATTTCTTCACTAAGTGGTCTCTTTTTCATCATTTCTTCGATCAAGTAATTATGTTTTGAGATGTTAGCTGGATACATAAACATCTTATATAGATTCATTCATTTCATTATTACTCATTTGCATTCATTTATTTGCATATGAAAAGGAACAAAAACATAGACATCCATAATCATTTGCAATACATACATTCATGCTGAAACAGAAATGCATACATATAGAATAAAGCATATAAAAACATCTCATAACCAATTGACACAAGTACAATGAAGTCAAATCAAATCTCATATATATATATATATATATAGATATATATCATCTCAAGTCTAAGGGTACAAAATGATGTCCAATGACATGTACAAACTCCCATCGGAGCAAGAATCATATAGGCTACAAAAATATGGGTGTGTCTACAAAAAAATATCCCAGCTACAAAAAGAATCATCTAGCTAGCACCCTCTCCCTCATCGCCTGGTGGAGGAGGAGGAGCCTGATGCCCAGGATCCTGTCAAGGTGCTCGTGCTCCCTCTAATCAAGCCATATACTGCGAATAAGGTTGCACCTGCTATGCAATAGGAACTACAGCACTATACGTTGCTACGTAATAAGATGCCCTACTACTCTGGAGAAGGACCTTCTGTCGTAGAGACTCTATCTCTGCTCTCGACTCTGCTCTCAAAGCCACAATCTAGCGATCACGCTTAGTCCTCACCTCGACCAGCTGTCAGTCTCGCTCCGCTAGTTGAGTCTGCGCCACTATCAACTGTGATTGCAGCTCTGCAAGACGTGCTCTCATCGACCTACCAGCATCCTGTCCATGCTCTCTTGCAGGTCCCCCATCTCCACCCCCATCTCCATTGCCACCACCACCTCCACTCTGCTCCTCTCTCCACTATCATACCTGTCTAGGAGCTACTCTCTCCTCCTCCGCCTCACCCACTCCCCTTAGGGATCCACCCTCACTCTTCTGCTACCTACCCTAAGTTGGTACCCTGTTGCTGCTCACACTCGGATCACCACTACCTTGTTGTGGAGCCTCAGCCCTCTGCCTCTGGCCCTGTCTCTGGCCCTATCCCTATGCTGGTGCAGGGACATCATCCTCAACATCCTCAATGTGAGGAGCTTTCTCACCCGGATCTATCAAACGTGGGAAAGGATGCTGCTGAAAGTAATCTTTGTACTGGGGCAATACCCCCACATCTGCTATATCATCCAAGTAATCCCACCTCAGGAGGTGTAAACCTATCAGCTCCTGCATAAACAAGGCATAAGATAGCCTAGGTGCCCAACCCTACCTCTCCTCGTCAGCATACCTAGCATATGCTATAAACTCCTATGAGATCCCCAAAGGCCAGCCATACTACCTCATCACTCATGAAATGATGAATCGCTGCACAATAGTCTGTGATCTCCCAATCAGTGGGCATGTGACAAACAGATCTCTCCGCATTGCCCGCCAGTCATCCCATGGCTCTAACCCTCTATATGGTCGCCATACGACAACTATCAAGTCATCGAGCTACCGTCTCTAGAAGTTTGTCTTGCCTAGATGGGGCTACGTGATATATCCAGCATATCTATAAATGATTAGCTGTCCTGGCTCCCTGTTGTCTATCACTATCGGCTGACACATGGGAAGGTGCTCCCAAGCCCATACCTGCAAAATATATACCCCAGTAGCCATGCTTCACCCCTCTCTGTAAACAATCTCATGCATCTCTCGATACATGTGGGCCAGTAAACAAGAACCCTAGCCAAGTCTCTAAGGGGACTCTATCAATCGCTCGAGCATTCGACCCCATCTGCTCTGAAAACCCTGCTGCCCTCAGTTTGACATCAAAAAGCACCCAATAAAACCTGCTAGGATACATGCTAAAGGATACTCCTCATTGTACCTACTCATTAGTATATCCCAACTCATAGAACGAATCAAGATATCAAGATCCCTGAATATGTTCCTCAGTGCATGCAGTCTAGGTAACAATGTGGTATCATAGTCCACCTTATCCCTAGCAAAAAGGATACGAAGGATCTTGTACACATCCTCGGGAGTGATGGTCAACTCCCCAATTGGAAAATGAAAGGTATTATGCTCTGAATGAAATCATTCTACCAACGCTATGAGCATCCCGCAGTTCACACGGATATCAGGTAACTGCATCAGGTGAGTAAAGCCACACATATCAACATGAGCCTGCTCAACCTCAGACAAATCATGAACTAAAGCCATCGTGGGTGGATATACACATCTAAAGAGCACAGGAGGTAAGCAAACCTACAACAATCCAACGATGAAACATCAGAAAACATTCCAAATAATCCTACAAGAGAAGTTAAACATCATGCAAATCCAACTAAGTCAAATGCCAAAGCAAAATTCCATGTTTACACTTTCAAAAATGGTCACTATTTTTCGAATGACAAAAAATAGTTAAACAAAATCTTGTACGAGTCAGGAATGGCTCTCGTACAAGAAAATAGCCTCAAACAACAAAGTTTTATATAACGCACAACAAAATGGTCTTTTAACCAACCTCTCGTATGACATAAGGGAGGGCTTCGTACGACAATTCTAATGGGTTTAAATGATAAAAGAAAATTTGCTAGTTTCTCGTATGAGACAGGATCCTGTCTCACTTGATAAACCGAGACACCCGACCCAAAACCCATCAAAAACGTGAAAAATAAACAAAAAATTTCAAAATTGGAAACATAAACAGGCTTAAGATCGATCACTTATCGTTGGCTCGTAGTTTCGGGGTCAATTATGTCTTCTCTGGCACTCAAATCGATGCTAACGAGTAGGGACCACCATTTTTCTTCGTAGAAGGCTTTTTGAATATTCAAACTTGGAGGGTTAAAATGAATTGAAAATGACACTTTTGTCCTATATATAGCCAAAAACCTAATTTTTCAACTTGCTCCGATGGATACGAAAATTGTACTCTTGGCTAATGTGCCTACTCTGATTCCATTTTCGAGATCGAAATCAAAAATCGAGATCATCTTGCTAGTCAATTTCATAATTTGGACCACTTAGCTCTCTTTTCATCAAATGCTTATCCTGTCTTCAAGTTGCGCTCAATTTCTCAACAATCAACGCTGAATATCAATTTCAATTCTACCAGTCAACTTTGCGATCAATTAAATCATTGCCAAATCTTCAATATTCTTCAAAATCAATTTGCGCTCAAATGACTACTCATCGCACAATTGCCTAAAATCAACTACCCTCGCTATCTTTTGATTTCACTCCCGAGGGGGCATACTTGTGACCTTATGACTTCACATTCTTCAAAATGTCGAGAAATTTTTCAAAATTTTCATCAAAAGTCAAGCAAAATCGTTTCAATTAAAATAAAATCAATTCTTATTGTTAAGGGGCATCTCAGCTTCATCACTTCACATCAAGTTGAGATCTCTTGATCATCTGAATCGAATCAATCGCTAGGGGCATATCAGTTTCGTCGCTTTAAATCAAGCTGCTATTTGACTTCATCTGAATTAATCTCTTAACGTTAATCAGTTTCATTGCTTCAAATCAAACTGATTATTCATTTAAACTCAATCAAAAGTTTAAAGAGTATCTTTGATAACACTCAATCTAAGCAGGTGTTCAGTATTCATTTCTTGATCAAGCTGAACAGTTTATCTTCATCGTGTCTTGATCAATCAAGTTCAAGATCGATATTTTTTTATCATCACTCACTGTATCTAAGTTCAATCAAGTTCTAAATCAGTACGATCTGCTTCTTGATCAATCAAGTTCAAGTTCGGTATCTTTGTTTTCTATCGTTCCTCAGTTCAATCAAGTTTGGGATCGGTATCACTTTAATCAAACTTCATTTAGTTTTGTCGCTCCGAATCAAGCTAACACCTTGCTTTCATCTAGTTCGTGATCAATCAAGTTAAGAACTGACATCTCCTAGACATCACACATTCTTTGAACCAACGCGCTGCTCGCACATTAATTCAAAAAGGGGCAAATGCAATACCCTAAAAATGGTCATCTAAACCATGGGCCCCTAATCTCGACAACATCACCAAGGTCCTAACCAAAAGGCAATTAAATCAATCTTGAGCACATAATTAATTCTTTAATTATCAAATATCACATGGCAAAATAAATTACCCAATATTAATTAAATATTTAATTAATTAATTGAATCATTCCAAGAATATTCATTTTGATCAATTATCCTATTTTAATTTATTAAATATCTTTGCATATTTAATTAATTAATAAATTTGCCATTCAATCATGCAAAAAAGAATTAATTTACTACAAAAAGAAGAATTTATTACAAAACAAAGAGTTTAATTGAAAATTAAATAGAAGAATTGAATTAAGAGAGAAATAAAAATTGAGATATTATTTCTTTTTCTAAATTGAGAATTTGAAATCAGAAAAGCAATTAATTGAATTATTAATTATTCTCTTAAATTGGAACTCAAAGCTTTTTAGAAAAAGAAGTTCAGTTGCATTAAAAAGACTCTTTTCTTGATTAAATTGAAGAATTATCTATTTTTATCACAAATGCATGGAATTGATTTATTATTGTTTTCCAATGCAACTTGGACTTCTAATTTGAATGCATTTCAATTGAACTATAATTGGAATCTATCTCAAGGTTAACTCAACCTAATTTCTCAATTGTTTCAATTAATCCTAAATTGAGCTTTTTCATCATCTCTCTGTAATTCTCTATAAATTCAGTCATCAGCTCTCATTCCAATTCACCCCGGAGATTTTTGAGAATACGTCATTATTATACTGATTTTGCTCTGGAGTCATTGATTGATTATTATTGCTTTTTTTTAAAGATTATTTGCGTCCATCTTACATCCATTACTGCTCGAAGTGATTTTTTGTTTGAATTATTCATCCATTTTTTACATCCATATAGGTTAATATCATATAGATTAAATCCTTCGTCTTGGTGTAGTCTAGTCACTGGTATTGCTTATAACAAACTGAGAGCAATCCTATACTCGCATCTTGTAGAAGGTAATGGGTCACTTTGCTATGGTTTATTTTTATTGATTATTGATTACTAACCATGCATATAATGACTTAATTGAAGTGTTGTGCTTGTAGTTACAGGTTCACTTTTTCACACACACAATAACCATGTCAACATGAGAGAAACCTAAGATACAAAACTAAGTAGAAAATGACATAAACTCCAAATATCTAATATGTAACATGTCATAAACTCATATAATTACTAGAGCCAAAAGAATCCATAAATCAGATCAACCTAATAACAAATAATCATATCAAAACTCCTCCAAACTTGATCCACTATGTAGTACTCTCAGCAAGCTTTTTGTCGACTATTCAAAGTCCACAATCAAACTTTGTATTCTCAAGTTATGACCTCTCAACTTCAAGCTAACATTTCACTACCCAAATATAAAAATATGGAAACATTGATCACACCACAACATAGTGCTACAACTCACCTTTCAAATGACAATAAGAAGTAAAAAATCTAACACTCCTAGCCCAAGTTATGCTCCATGGAAAAAAATAGCCTATTAGGCTATATTTTCCCAATATGCCATCAAAAATATTTTCCTTTTTTTATATAAAATTATGGGGTCCCAAAAGTAATCACATTATTAACCCGAACATATTTAATTTAATTCAAATATCAATTCAAAATATTTTGAAAGGGAAAAATTAAATAATTTGTAAGTTTTTTTTAAAGGAAAAAACATTATAAAATAAAGTGACAGAGAAATTTATTCTTTTGTTTTTTAAAATTATTTGTTGGGCTTTTTAATAATCCTCATGTCGATAGGACAATCCTCGAATGATGGGGACTATAGATCCTATTAGATGGGGCTAACAGTGGTAATAGCTAGTACCATTGTCGCTTCCAGCCTAAAGGGGCTCTACGTATGTAGCAGGATAACACAGGTACATGGGAAGGTAGGGGGCTAGAGAGGTGGTGGCCCCACGCCCTCCTCCCGCACCCAAAAATATTATAGTCTTTCTCATTTATCAAACAAACATTTAGAAATGATTCACATAGTAAAATTCTTTAATTTTTAAATTTTTGTTTGCCAGATTTTAATCCTTCAATGTGATAATTTTTTTTACATGTTTACAACAAGGACACCTTGGTTCGGTTGTACGAACGGATTAGGGCTAAATGTTTTTTTTTTTAACTTTTCCAAATATATAAAAATTTTATATCAATATTTATTTCTTGGCCAACCTAGATATAATGGTAAGTTCTATTTTTGTCTATGAGCTTATTTATGAAAACTACCCCCAAAACCCTCATTTAAATGCACATTTAAAGGAAACCTATTTGACCCATCATTTTGCTAACCCCAAACTTGCCAATAGCCCATCATAACAACAAAACCAAAACCCTTATATCTACAATAAACAAACTACAAAACCCTCATATCTTTCCATGTCAATCATTCTATCATGCTTTCCATAGATTCAACTCCTAGGGTTATGATAGCATAACAATGGCTTTGATACCAAATGAAGGAAAACATGTAGCCATAAAATGATAATTTCCATATAATACAATTGAGAAATCAATAAAATAATCACCAATAATTCATATGCAAAGAATAGACAACATACCTATAAAATATGACACAATATATACCCTGGGAAAACCCTCATAAGGGAAAAACCCAACCGCCAAAAGTATCTATCATCCATGTATTATCAAAAATACAAAATTACTTATATATCTATAAAATCTTTTGAAAATCAAGTCATCAATAAGAAATCCATGTAAATAAGCATGTAACCACACATCCCACTCCATGCTTCCAAAATCCACAAATGGTAACAGGGCAAACACAAACAACTATCCTTGTGGTATGTTTTTATAGGCATAAGCTTAACAAAATCACCAAATGCTATTACATAAAATCCATGTGCTACAAACCCATGTGCTATAACCATAGGCTACCTACCCCATTCACCCCACATCTAATATTGGGTACTTTATTAATTTACTTTCCCCAATATTAAATAATTATAATATAATATCCCAATGTCACAATATTGTTGGTATAAGACATTATTATGGTGATGCTTTGGTGAAGACTGATGATGTCTAGTGCATGATATTTATTAGAAGCTATCATTGATGGCAACTCATCCTATTGATCTTATTTGGTATGGAGTTTGGGATATCCGGATATCTTGAGTAAGTTTTGGTATAAGTCTGTCGATGATACTCAGTGTACAGTCTCGATGAGCATTTCTCATTTTCAGTGATGTATTTTTGGTTTCAATGATCTGAGTTAAGTTGATTGAGTATGAGAAGAAGATTATCATGCAATCCTATCCTCTAGTGTTGATTATTATACTTATTAGAAGGTCTGATATCTGGTAGAGCAGAAAAATAGGGTTATCTTCATAAATTGGTGGTGTATTGTGTGGACTAGATTCCTTGAGGTGATTTCGGTGGTTGTTGGTAAGTTCTAGGTAATTGGACTGACTTATGGGAAGTGTTTGATCATATATTTTGGATCTAGAATATGGTCTTGTGAAGATTTGATCCAACTTGAAGCTTCACGTTTCATATTTTGATATTTTGTGAAGTCAACTCTTGGGAGATCAATTTTGTTGGTGTGGATATATAAGATCAACTTGGATAATGTTTTTGGGTGATGTTATGATGCATGAGATGATTTTGAGAGCGATTTAGTGTAGTTTCATGTGTGCACCTTAAGTTTTGTTGATCCGATAATGAGTAGTAGAGCAGAATAGAGAAGTTTATCAGAACAACAAGAACAGATCACTTTGTGCCTAACCAGAACTGTTATTCGGCATAGTTAGATGCTTTTATTCAGTTCATTAGTCATTGTAATCATTTTTTATTAGCCTATAAAGAAGTGATCCTTCCTTCGGGTTGTAGCCCTTTTTTAATTGAGAAGTGATCTCTAGAAAGTGTGCCTGAATGCATGTAATATTGTTCTACTACTGGCCATAGTATAATAATATTGTGGGTAATCAATCCCACTGTGGTTTTTCCATTTCTGGGTTTCCACGTAAAAATATTGGTGTTATGGTTATGTGTTTATTTTCTTTGTGTTTCTGCATTATAGTTTCTGTTATTAGCATCTGGTGGATAAAAAATTAGATTAACAAATTTGTAAATACCGGAACACTGATTCACCCCCCTTCTCAGTATTCATTGATTACAATAATTGGTATCAGAGACTAGTTCCTCTGAGGAAGCCTAATAACTTGAGGAAGATTTAGAAGATTAAATCAATGGACTCTGGCTTGCAGAGACAACTTAGTGTGGCACTTGGAGATCTTGATGTAGCAATGAAGGAAAATAGTAGCCTGGAAAGAAATCTAAATGTTGCTGAAGACTTCATTAAAACCCTAAAAGATCAATTAAACACTTCTTGGGAAAAGAGAAAGGAGTTGTGGACAAGTTGAAGGAGAAAGAAGAGCAAAGTATTGAAAATTAGGACAAGATTGATGAATATGAGAAGATGGTCAGGGAGAATGCAGTTTTGAAGAATGAGATGCAATCTATTGTGATGAAGCTGATTAAGGAGATTAAAGACCGAAAGAAGAATGAAGAAAGGTTGACTCAATCCTTGAAGGAATGATCAGATAAATGTGGAAGAATAACCTATGAGAATGACCACTTGAATCTTGAGTTGATGCAAACAAAGAATGATGGGAAAAAACTTGAAAGATGGATCATAATTCTGAGAGATGAGCTGACTACTGCTAATGAATACAAAGAGAAGTTCAAAGCTAGGTCAACCCGATTCGATGAGATGTTGGATAGTCAGATATGTAGAAAAGACACAAGAGGACTTGGATATGAGAAAGAAGAATCATCCAGTTCTAGTCAAAGCAATCATTTGCAGCAGAACAAGAAACCTTTGGTAACATAGCCTAATGCCTATAAATTCAATGGTAAATGTTTTACTTACAATAGATTTGGTCATATGAAAAATCAATGTAGAAGTAGGATGAATAATGGGATGATGAATAATATGAAAAATGGTTCAACCTTTACCAGTCAATGTTTCATATACAACAACTTTTTTCATAAGTCAAATATGTGTAGAATGACGAACAATTTTCTAGAACAAGAGATGCTACACTTGTGGGATGTTTGGACATATATCTAGCCAATGCAGGATGAGACAAAATCAAATGAATTTTAGACCAATGTAGAGAAATGTCATTTGTCATGCATGCAACAAACATGGACATATTGTAAGACATTGCAGAAGCAAGAATGCACCGGTGAACAAGAACAAATCTGATGAGAAAGGCAAAGTTAAGGTAGATGAAATTAGAGATCAACATAAGAAGATGTAGGTACAAAAAGAAGATCAAAATGTGCAAAATGGCTCCCACCTGAATCCGGTGATGGAACCTCATCCGATAACTAGGGATTTTTGGCCTTAGGGGGAGTTTTTCATGCAGATCAATAGAACCCCCTCTTCAAAGATCTATAACCAGTTTCGCAAGGTTTCAGAAGATCTAGATCAAGCAGGCAGATAATATCTAGAAGATTTCATGGAGATTCAAGACTCTGGAAGGTGATTTCATGAAAAGTAAGATAACCAGAAGTTTTAAGGATGAGAATTTATTACAACACGAAATTAAGTTTTCAAAGGTTAAAAGGGCATTTCAAAAGTTCATTCTTCATAATGAGAATGTGAGAAAAGAGCAGAGAAATGGAGTGAAAGAGATTTGATAGCAAAAATTGAGCTTAAAGTGATCATTCAATGATTCCTTGCACCCAGTTGTGAATCAAGAGGTATTTATCTGTTCATGAGTTATCTTGTTAAACCCTAAATTCTTCATGGAATCTGCATCTAGTATTGGTACACCTCTGGTTGTTGAAATTTTTGATAGAGAAAGGTCCATTTTTAGAAGGCATCGTTTCAAATCTATTGAAGATGATCCGAAAGGAGCATTTTCTTCAGTCACGTACGACATTATTCATAATGAAGATATAAGGGCATACATTCACTATGATATTGAATAGCTTGGCACTGTGTACATTCTTACCCTTTATAACAAGCATATGGCAGATTGTCTGGGAAACTTGAAGTCAGAATACAAGATTCTTCACAACAAGGGTTTCGCACAGTTTATCCATTTTACAGTATTTGATGAAGCGGAATGGGTCTGGTACATTCTAAGTAGGGTTCATGATGAGTTCATCTGGCTGGAAAGACCACATAAGATTACAAAGAAGTTCATTCAAGCAGTCACATGCTTGAGTGCAACTGGTCAGATTCCAAGTCTGAGGAAAGTTTCAAATACCACTGTGGTAGTTGTTACCGGTTCCCAATATGACAACCAGTCGATGAAAATTAGTGATATAGTTGAGCATGATGTAATATTTGCCTCAATAGTCATGGGATATGAGGTATATCAATCAACCAGGTAGAACTCAGTCTTTGGTACTACCATATTCACTGCATATCAGATGCTCAAGGAGGATAAAAGGTGTGATCTTTGTTCCATACTCCTAAGTGAATTATTGAGAAACTTGAAGAAAATAAAGCAAGATAAGAAACATACCTTCAAGTTTGGATCCTTAATTGTGTTCTCAGCTCTATATTTCTTGAATGAGATCCCCATAATTGGTATAGTCCAATGGGCTTATGACAAACTGGTGGCTATTCAAATTAAAGAAGGATTGTTGGGTATAGGTGACAATGTGATGAGAATATCTGCCTTATGGGGCTATTTCAAGAACTTCCAAGCCTCTATGAAAAATAGAGGGAGAATTCCCAAAGAGAGAGTGGATAAATATGATAAGACTATCTATTTCATGGTTGACAAGGATTAGTGTCACATGGAGGCAGTTGAGCCCAGAACTGTGTGGATCATGCCCATGGGATATGAAGTTGATACTAGCATGCTTGATGCATATGCTCAACACATGTTGAGCCAACCGGTAGACCAGGAAGAAAAGAGATTTGGAACTTTCTAGGAGAAGGACCTAGACCTACACAAAAAGTTCACTAGGCCCGCAAGGAAAAGAAAGGTGAGGAAGGAGGTTGAGGAACTTGCTAAGAAAATGGGAATTACTAGAGAAGAAGTACAAAGAGAAAGGGATAAAAACATTTTGAAGGAGGAAGATATGGTGAAGCCACAAGCTAAACTAGCTCTTCCCAAGCAGTCCAAGGCCAAGCCCAACAAATCTGCACCTACCTCCAGTGTGCAGAATCTAGTACCTCCACCCAAGCCTAAACTAGTAGCATCTACCAGTGGAGTTGAGAAGAGGAAGAAGGAGAAATATACAAGGCAATATGTTGTAGCAAGAGAGGAAACAAATTTGGATGAAGAGGTGAGGGAAGTAAAGAAGTCTACCACCTATTCAAGTGTAGTCTAAAAACCTACATCGGGTGATGGTCCTCCTTCCAAGAAAGATAAGTCATAAGGAGATCCATTCGGGAAGGCTAGAGCCAACAATAAGAAGAAACCTGAGATAGATCAAGCTCCTAAGTCTAGTAAGCTTGAAGGCACATATGAAATTGTACCTCCTATGACTTTGCAACAGTTAATTGATGAGATTTTGAAAGATGGAAATTTGAAAAATGTTTCTATATATTATGAGAATTTTGAGGATAAAGATTGTAGGATTTGAGAAATACAAATCCACAGAACCCAAAAGAAACCTGCATGCAAGAAACCTGTCACAGAGAAAGAGAGAGAACGAATACAAGGGTTTTGGCTCTGACAAAGAGAAAAGATGTATTATCAGAGAAAAATGAATCAAGAATATGAATAATACAAGAGATCAATCCTTATAAAGGAGATCAACACCAAAAGGAAAACCTAACCCTAAGGTGAGAGCATTTAATAATTAAATATTAATTATTAAATGACTAATGTATGCATAAAGAGAAATCTTAAGAGGAGAGCAAAGTTAATTAATTACTTTACTCTAACACCCCCCCTTAAGATGAGCTACAATGCAGCTACAAATAATGCAGAAGAAAGAAAAGGAACTACAATGCAAAAGAGGGTCCCGGCAACAATGCCTGATGAGGTACCCGACTACAAGAAAATCTCTATAAAGCGGAGTAAAGGAGAAAACCCAGTGGGAAAAAACTCCTCTCCAAAAAGAGATAAAGAATCATGCTGAAAAGAAAACATGAAGGAAGGAAGGCCTCACTGAGACCCCCCAAGGACAACTTCCTTCACCCCAAGCATTGAGCGCAACTTAAGATAGCGCGGAGATGCCAAAGGTTTAGTGAAGATGTCTGCAACCTGCTCCTCTGTAGGAATATACTCCAAGATGAGAGAACCATCCTGAATCAACTGTCTGATGAAGTGCATGTGGATTTCAATGTGCTTTGTCTGTTGATGCTCCACTGGGTTGCGTGAAATGTGAATGGCACTCTGGCTGTCACACCAAAGAATAGTGGGACAACCTGGAGGAAACCCAAACTCTGTCATCGACTGTCGAAGCCATAAAACCTCCTGACTAGCTAACACTGCTGCATGGTACTCAGCCTCTGTAGATGATAATGCAATAGCAGATTGCTTCTTGCAAGACCATGTGATAAGACCAGAACCAAGGCAAAAAACGAAGCCAGAAGTAGACTTCCGATCATTGACATCACCAGCCCAATCGGAGTCAGTGAAGCCAATGATATGAGGGGATCCTGAAGAGTAGTGAATGCCATAATGTGTGGTGCCCCGAATATATCTCAAAATACGTTTGGCTGCTTGCCAATGGCTCTCATGAGGATCATGGGAGAACCGAGAGACAAGGCCAACCGCAAAGGAAAGATCAGGACGAGAATGTGTTAGGTACAACAGACTGCCAACCAACTGCCTGTATAAAGTGGGGTCTACTGAAGGTGTAGAGCAAGTGGAAGACAAAACAACACCTGACTGAAATGGAGTGGGGGCAGACTTGCAATCAAGCATGCCAAATCACTGAAGCATATCAAGAGCATACTTCTCCTAAAAAATGGAAATCCCATCCGAAGACTGAATAACCTGTAGACCCAGAAAGAAGTGCAAGAGACCAAGATCGGTCATCTCAAACTGCTCCATCAAAGCTCTCTGAACACTCTGAATCATGGAGGATGAGCTACCTGTAATGATGAGATCATCTACATATAGCACTAGAATCAAAAGATCACCCTCCTGACGCTGAATATAGACTGTGTGATCGGAATGACAACGTGTGAAGTGCGAGGAAAGCAAGAAGGAGTCCATCTTCTCATACCAAGCCCTGGGGGCTTGTTTGAGACCATACAATGAACGTCGAAGTCTGCAAACCAAAGAAGTGTCCTGCACAAAACCCTGAGGCTGCTCCATATAGATCTCCTCATGTAGGTATCCATGCAAGAAGGCACTCTTCACATCCATCTGAAACACTGTCCATCCCTATGAAGCTGCAAGTGAAAGTACCAGGCGTATAGAATTCATCTTGGTGACAGGAGCAAAGGTCTCAGAGTAGTCAATACCCTCTACCTGAGAAAACCCCTTCGCAACAAGACGGGCCTTATACTTATCAATAGAACCATCTACAGCATACTTGGTACGATACACCCACTTGCACCGAACCAACTTTCTTCCCTTAGGAAGAGGACAAAGATCCCAAGTATGATTCTTCATCAAAGAAGAATACTCCTCATCCATGGCCCTATCCCACTCTGGGTGTCTTGTCGCCTCTGAAAACTTTTGAGGATCATCTGAAAGGGTATGACTCAAAAGACTAGAACCAGATGTCTGAGCACGAGTGCGACGAGTATCTGAAGGATCACCTGCCAAAGAACCAGCTGCATCAACAGTATCACGGGCCCACTTCGGCAAAGACGGAGCAACTAGTGGTGGTGGAGATGGTGGATCATGATCTACATCATCCTCAAGAGATAAGTAATCCTCAAGAGATGAAGAGGAAGGAGTAGGCAATGAGGGAGAAGCTGGTGATGGAGAATCCATCTGAGGATAGCACTCATCAAACTGGACATCCCGCCGAAACAAGACCTCTCTGGAATCAGGATCAAACAACCTGTATGCCTTAACATCCTCACAGTAGCCAACAAATATGAGTGGTCGGCTCTTCCTCTCCATGGCTATCCGCTGAGCATCCGGAATAAATGCCCAAGCCTCACTACCAAAAACTCAGAATGTAGAAACATCAGGCTTGACATGGGTCCAAGCCTCCTCAGGAGTCATATGTTGTAATGCCTTATGGGGCATTCGATTCTGAATATAATTGGCACAATTGACTGCCTCAGCCCAAAATGAAGAACTCATAGCTCGAGACTGTATCATACAATTTGCCATCTCCTGTAAGGTTCTGTTCTTTCTCTCAGCAACACCATTCTGTTGAGGGGTATAAGGAACTGTAAACTGATGCTGTAAACCATGCTCAGTGCAAAAATCTCTGAAAGCCTGATTTACATACTCCCCCCCATTATCTGTGCGTATCCTCCTGATAGAAAGTCCAGATTGCTTCTCCACAAATGTCTTAAACTTCCTGAAAGAGTCAAAGACATCAGACTTGTACTTAAGAAAGTACACCCATGTACGTCTGGAGAAGTCATCAATAAAAGTGAGTACATAACGGGCCCCTGAAAAAGAAGGAGTTGGAAAGGACATAAGATCACTGTGTACCAACTCTAGGGCTGCCCTTGCACGAGAGGCTCGACCCTTAGGAAAAGGATCTCGATGATGTTTGCCAAGGACACAACCACGACATACACCATCTGTACAAGAAATCTGTGGAAGCCCAATCACAAGTGCCTGTGTACTCATCTGCTGTAGATATCTGTAATTGACATGACCAAAACGCTCATGCCAAAGCCTGCTCACTGAATCTGCATGTGCTATAATAGAGAAACCAACAGTGTCTGAACTCTCAAAGCCATCAAAACTATATAAGTGAGATGCAGAATCCACACTCCCAGTAGCCACAACCAAGTCAGGATCATGAAGATCTCGAATAACCACATCATGTGGAGAGAACTCAACTGTCTTACCAGAGCCAGAGTGGCAAATCTGATAAACGGATAGAAGGTTTGTCGAAATGTCAGGAACCAAAAGCACATCCTGAAGACAACCACCATCCAATGAAACAGTACCAGAACCCTGAACGGAATGTTGTGCTGAGTCACCAACTGCAATATGTCTAGTGCCTGTAGGAGCAAGAGCGGTGACCAAATCCTGTGTGTGTGTCATATGGTGAGAGGCACCAGAATCTAGAATCCAAGTGGACGCTGAGGACAATGCTCGTGCAGAAAGAGCATGACCTTTCCCTATGGGCTGTGAAGGAGGCTGTGGTGCACTGATATTATGCTGCTGCATGGCTTCCTCCAAAGCCTCTAAACGTTTCCAACACCTGGAAACGGGATGTCCTTCCTTGCCACAAAAACTGCAAGGATCACCTAATTTCTTCTTAGTCTTGGAGGAAGACTCACCAGACTTTGAAGATTTTCCCTGTTTAGAATTGAATTGTGGTTTTGAATCAGACTTAGGTGGTGGCTTGGAGGGATTCTCACTAGCCTCTGAATCTTTCTTAGGCTTCGGTTTCTGCTTCTGTTTTCCTTTGGAGGACTGGGCTACCAATGCTTGGTTCTGTGAACCTGAAAGTGAATCCAACTGCTTAAGCTTAGCTTGCTCACGAGTCAGACGATCACAAAAGACCTCAAAAGAAGGCATGACATGTCGAGCACCCAAGGCATCCATGGTGGAATAGAAGGTCGAAGAGAAGATCTGAAATGGACCCCGAAGCTTGGAGAGAATCAGGAAAATGCACTCTGTATCAGTCTTAGTCTTACCACAACCCTGCAAGATTGATCTTTGCTGTTTGAACTTCATCAGAAAGTCCTCAATAGAAGGAAATGAATCAGGTACCAAGGAAGTTAACTCTGCCTCAAGCTGCAAAGCTTTGAACTCGTTGACAGTACCAAAAAGTCCTTCAAACTTGATCCAAATGGCTCGAGGAGTGAGACAACCCTCAAGATGAAACTGAAGACTGTCGGAAATGTGTAAAACCATCAATCCCATAGCCTGATCCATATTGTTCCTGTGCTGCATAATCTCAAAAGGACGTGTCAACTGAGGCTGAACCTCATCCAAACAGGACCATAACCCTTTTGACTGGAGAAGAGTCATCATGCGACCCTTCCAAGTGTGGTAATTATGCGGTGTGAGAGATTCAATAGGTCTATCTGCCATCCTGTGAACTGTGCCTCAACTGTTCTGAATTTTTAATTATTATTAAGTGGTCTTTCAGAACTAGACAGAAGATGCAGAAGGGGGTTTGATTTTTTTTTGTATTGGTGTTTGTAAATTCTGGTTTTCTGATGTAAATAACAGAAAGCAAGAGAAAACACCCCCCCACAATGCAAAAAACTAATCCCCAGTACAAACTGAAAGCCAGAAAAAGATAGAAAGCAATAACGGGTTGAGACAAAATTTGGAGCACCTGAATAATTTTCTGATGAAATAGACTTTAGATCTGGAAAGAGCACAGAACCACCTTTCCGACGCCTATTTGCTTTCAAAAAACGAAGTCCGTATGCAAAAGATATGGCTCCTGGAGTGCAAAAAACTTGTTCTGACTTTGACTGGCAAAAAACACTACAAAACGGCAAAATCAGAAAAAATGTCCTGCATTAATTAGATCAGGCTCAGAACCAGCTTTCCAACGCCTATTCGTTTTCGAAAAACGGAGATCGGACGTCCAAGTTATGCCCGATTTTGTAAAACTGCTCCTAAAGGGCCCAAACAGGCCCCTAAGTCCTCAAGGGCTTAAAAAAATCAGCCCCTGGTCCTCTAGGCGACCAGGGGCGGGCGCAGGAGGCAGCGGCGCGTGGGCGGCACTGGGGCGGCGCGGCTGGCAGCGGGCGGCGCGCTGGCTGGGCGCGGGCGGGCTGGCGGCGGCGCGCAGGCTGCTGGCGGCGGGCGGGCTATGAGTGCTGTGCCGGCGGCACGGCGGAGGATACCGCCGGCGGCGGCGGTGGCTGGGCGGGGGGGTCCGCTTGGAAGCAGCGGCGCGCTGGCTAGACTGGCTGCGCGTTTTGTAATAAAAAACCTTGCGTTTTTTTATATTTTTTTTTGATTTCTTTTTAATATTTCCGCCTCGGTTTTCGTTCCCTAGGGCCGTACGGCCTTGGGGCAAAAAAAAATTTGCCTCCTGGTGCAACTGTGTCCAAATCGGACGAATTTTATATGGAAATAGGGGTTTTTGGGCGCTACGAGCTCAACGGTGAGGTCCGTTTGGGCTCAAAGTGCTCCGAAAAAAAAATACCCCCTATTCCAAAATAAAAAACAGAAGACAAACACAGATCTTATGCAACCAAAACCTGGATCTCAAAATCTTTCAAAAGTCTGAACAAGCTGCAGCAGATCCAGCTCTGATACCATGTAGGATTTGAGAAATACAAATCCACAGAACCCAAAAGAAACCTGCATGCAAGAAACCTGTCACAGAGAAAGAGAGAGAACGAATACAAGGGTTTTGGCTCTGACAAAGAGAAAAGATGTATTATCAGAGAAAAATGAATCAAGAATATGAATAATACAAGAGATCAATCCTTATAAAGGAGATCAACACCAAAAGGAAAACCTAACCCTAAGGTGAGAGCATTTAATAATTAAATATTAATTATTAAATGACTAATGTATGCATAAAGAGAAATCTTAAGAGGAGAGCAAAGTTAATTAATTACTTTACTCTAACAAAGATCAGCGAGCTATTGAAGAAGCAATTGTAGAATATATGGATAAATTTAGTAAGGTCTTGATAAAATTATCATTTATGATCCCCAAGAGCTTGTATGAGATTTTAGATGCAAGGAGATATACAACTTCACTTGAGGATGAGAGAATAAAAGAATATGTGCTAGTAAATCTATCTTCTGTTATTTCTAGAGATGAAATCACTTGGTTACTGAAACTTGCCAAAGATAGATTTTGAAGAAAGAGAAGGGTAAATAAACTTATGATAGGGAAGAAAGATGAGGTTATAAAGGAAACTGAAACAATTTTGAGATAGTTTTTGATTGATCAGAGAGTTGATATGAATCCAAAAGACTCTTCTCAAGAAAAATCTATTTCGGAAGAAGAGGCGGTAGTCTCTAAGCTAAGGATACCCCATCTATCCCAAATGTGCTTGCAGAAATTCTCGATGGACAATGAGATCCGTCATCTATAGATCTGGTTGGATAGGAAGCTCCAGTTGATGCCTTTGATAATCAAAAAGTCGATAACTCTGGTGATGCTACTCAGGATCCTCTAAAGATTGAGATCATTGTAGAGATGATAGCTGAGAAGTTAAGTGAAGTGGGAAAGACTAAATATAATGGCAAAGAGGGTGAAAAGGATATGAATTAAGTACTTGGGAAGGAGAAGGGTGAAGAGAAAACAAATGAAGCTCCGACAATCATGACAAAAGCCATTGTTCCTGATAAAGGAAAGAAGACTACAGTTGAGGATGATCTTTCTCATGGTTTGGTAGACTTAAGTACTATGTCCCATCTTCAAGGACTTAAATTGGCCACCCTTGTGCAAATAAAGGCCAATGAGGACTTACTCAAGTCCGCATCAGAAGAGAAAGAGGTGACATCTTTGGCAACTGCAGTTTTGGAGAAATTTTTTCCTAACTTTAAGCAGATTTCTAATGACTCGCCCTCTGGTAAGCTTAAGGATATGTTAAATAAAGTAGAATATGATTTTGTATCATCAGAAAAAGCCGCAGATATAAAGGTTTTGAATACATTCAATGAGATGAGGCTTCAAACCTATTTGAAAACAATTAAGTTTGATAAGTATGTTTTGAAGTCCGTAGTAAAAAGTGTAGAAGACTCATTAGATGAATGTTGCAAAATATTCAAATCATGTCTCTTTTTGCCCAAGTTTACTACAGATATTAATCAGAAGATAAGAGATCTTGAAGGAAACTAGTCAGTATTGGTCATTGATTTGCCCTTCATTCAATTTTTCCAAGTTCCCTTGAAGATGAAATAATGGATCTCACTAACAAAATAAAGGGCTTGAATAAGGAAAAAGAGACAGTGTTAAGTAGAGTGGGAGAATTGAGAAGTTTGATCACTCCCCGGATGGACACCTTACTTGGAGCTCAACAGGATGCACTTAGTGCTTTAAGTAAATCAGTGCCATCAGATCTCAAAGGCGTTGAAGTTCATGAATACATGTTTAGTGCTCTGATTAATGTTTTAGATTTTTTCCTAAGATGATGGAATGAGTACTTGAAATCCTTGAAGGTCACTTATGCACACATTTTTAAATTCATGTAAATTATTGCATTCATTTGTATATAAGTTTTGGCAGATTCCTATTATTTGCCATTGATGTCAAAGGATGAGAGAGTTGGGAGAGAGAAGTGAAAACTGAGGCTCATTCTTAGGGAGAGTCAGTTGAATGTACAGATTTTAGATTGTTGGATTGCTTGTAGTATTTGGAGTTTTGGAACTTATCATTTTTCACAGTGTTGCCATTAATGCCAAAGGGGGAGATTGTTGGCATAAGACACTATTCCAATGATGCTCTGGTGAATATTGATGATGTTTAGCGCATGATATTTCTTAGGAGTTGTCATTGATGGCAACTCAGCCAATTGATCTTATCCAATATGGAGTTTGGGATATATAGATGTCTTGAGTAAGTTCTGGTATAAGTCTATCGATGATACTTAGTGTATAGTCTCAGTGAGCATTTCTCATTTCTGGTGATGTGTATTTGGTTCAATGATTTGATTTAAGTTGATTGAGTATGAGAAGCATATTATCATGCAATCCTATCCATCGATGTTGAGTCTTATGCTTATTAGAAGGTCTGGTGTCCAATAAAGCAGCAAAACAGGGTTATCTTCATAAATTGGTGGTGTAACGTGTGGACTAGATTCCTTGAGGTGATTTTGGTGGTTGTTGGTAAGTCTAAGGTAATTGGACTGACTTATGGGAATTTTTTGATCATATGTTTTGGATCTGAAATATGGTCCTATGAAGATATGAGCCGACTTGAAGCTACACATTTCATATTTTGATATTTTGTGAAGCTGACTCGTGGGAGATCAATTTGGTTAGTGCGGATATATAAGATCAACTTGGATAATGTTTTTGGGTGATGTTATGATGTGTGAGATTATTTTGGGAGCGATTGAGTGCATTTTTACATGCGTACCTTAAGTTTTGTTGATCCAGTAATCAGTAACAGAGTAGATTAGAGCAGTTTATCAGAACAACAACAATAGATCACTTTGTGCCTAATCATAATTGTTATTTGGCATAGTTAGATTCTTTTCTTTAGTTCATTACTCATTGTAATCATTTTGTATTAGCCTATAAGGAACTCAGCCTTCCTTCGTGTTCCAGCCCTTTTGTAATTGAGTAGTGAGCTCTAGGAAATGTGCCTAAATGCATGTGCATTCCCCTCATGTAATATTGTTCTACTACTGGCCATAGTATAATAATGTTGTGGGTTATCAATCCCACCATGGTTTTTTCATTTCTGGGTTTCCACGTAAAAATATTGGTGTTATGGTTATGCACTTATTTGCTTTGTGTTTCTACATTATAGTTTTTGTTATTAGCATCCAGTGGATAAAGAATCAGATTAACAAATTTGCAAATACTAGAACACTGATTCACCCTCCCCTCTTAGTGTTCATTGATTCCAACAAATACAATAATCAAGTGGCCTTGAGAATATTCCAGAATAATCTCTACATTTTACATGTCCATGTGCAATTCACATAGTACATAAAATATTACAATTATAAATATTATTATGCAAAGTGTACAACACCTACTATTTTCCCAACAATCACCTACACATAAAAAAGTAAGGAAAAGTGTTGGAATACATAGGGGTTTTCCTTATTCAAAACATGGGTAGGAATTAACCTCCACTATAGAAATGATTGATTAGAAAGAGAGCTTTCCTCGTAGGCCAGATGTTAAATCTAAAGGAAACATTGAATTGAAGTGCTAAAATAAAATGGCTATATCTTAGATTGGTGATCCATTTCTCTTTAAATAATTCCTCCAAGTCTTGAAGTAATAACATCATAAATGATAACAAAATCCATCATGAAAAAATACTCAAGAAGACAACTTGTTGTAACTTGATATTCCTTTTATTTAGATTTGCTCTTGAATGAGGTAATTAGGACTTGAAATGGAATTGCTAGATGTGCAAGGAATGATAATATATGTTCAAATGAGGGGGTGAGATTTTTCTTTATACACAACCTCAAGAAACATGTTAAATTATTAGAGAAGACTAGCTTTAGGGAGCATTTTTCCACTCAATAACTTCCTGACCACTGGAGATTTGAATTTGGGCCCCTCAGTTTGACTCTACCATGGCACTAGGAACCATAGACTAGGAGATATATGGTACTATTCCCCATAATCTAGGAGGACTAGTGCACTAGGCATCATTGACCTGGCATTTTGAGCCAAAATCCTAGTCAACAAGCATCGAAAGGTGCTAAACTTCTAGATTTTTCTATGATTTGAGCATAATCAGTCAAAATCAAGGGTATGAGGGGAGAACCACCAAAGTGAGCCCCAAATGAATGTGAATTATTTGAGGATACAATTTATGATACTATAAGTTACAATTTAATATTCAAATCATTATAAAAATTAAAGTAAGATATTAAATATAAATCAATATTATGTAAGAAGTGGCTACAAAAGTTTCTTATCATAGTTTGAATAAATTCTAGTCCAATAAAAGTTATGTATTATTGCAATTTCAATACTAAAACTTTTGATATTTTCAAATATGCATACATTCAATAATCTATTTAAGAAATGAATATAAATGCCCAAAGTTTACACTTATAATATGCTTGTTGTCATACTATATGAGAGAAAATTTAGTGTAGTTTACATTGTGTGAAGTTATAGGTCCTAATATGCCTACTTAGATAACTTCCAATATACCATTTAATTTTGAGCTTGGCACATATTTTTATCATATGATAAATTCTATGTTAAAATGAAAGGTTGGCCAAGTCAGTCTTGGACAAAGTTTAGTAGTTAAAGATTAATATATATTAATAGCCTAATGGCTTGTCCATTTTATCTTCTACATTTATCTGATTCAGTCTTCTATGAATGTTAGGAGATTGTATTAATTTTTTAAAATTATCTCTTACAACTAAATTTATTGAATGCCCAATCAAGATAAATATAAAATTATCATAATGATGCCACTACAATTACCCTAAAATTAAAATTCCAACTATCATTGTCCTTAGAAAAATGTAACTTATATCAACTATTCATTTCCAAGTAACAAAAGTAGTTAATTTCAACTCTAGACCTCTATTATATGATCCCTTATACCATTTAAAAATATTTAAATTCCATGAAGATATTTATTTTAATGTATTGATTGTATCTTCTTATAAAATGTTAGTTATACTTTAGTTTCTTGTATGTAAATGATGGAAATGTGATTCTCTAATTAATTAATTGAATATTTTAGATAGTTATTTTAAGCTACATTACCTGTTATTGCACTAATATTTACCACTTGTAGGTTAGCAAAAATCTTATGGATGAGAATGGTAGGATTTTCAAGAAAAATAAATGTAAATGCAATATGGCAACCCCTAAAATAGAAATTTAATTTACTTTAGCTAGCCTTCCAAATTGGCTTATAGAAGCTTATGAATTCAATTACAATTATTTTTTATTTCTTCTAATTAGTTTAATTTATTTTGGTGAATGGATTTGGGATGTATAGGTTAGCTTATATGGCTCAAGTTTCTAATTTTTTTGTTATGATTTCAATAGAGGAGCAATTGTTGTAGGATATTTTAAGAGAAAATTTTATATATTTCACTACATAGACCATGGTCATTTACATAATTTTATAGAAAGATATGTATGCTAATTTAGTTTAAGAGATATTGTATTTTTATATGAATTATATTTTTAAGTTTTATTATTTTAGAACAAATTATTTCTTTTAATTTATATTTTGTAACTAATGTTTAATAATAATAAAATAAGAAAATTAGGGCATGATTAATTTTTAGAAAGATAAAATTGCATGAAAATAACTCTTCACTAAATAAAATAACTAAGTAAAATAAATCAACTCTTAATTTAATAGATTTTAAATTAATGAAATAATTATGATATAACTTTTAAATATGGTCAATTAAAGGCCTTAATGTGACAAAAATGTCGTCGAGTAGATAGATGTCACAATTATCAAAAGATGATTGTTGGAGGGCGAAATATTTTTGTTTATGTAATATGTTAAGAGATTTTAAATTTAAAGTGATAATTTCTCTTTAAAATTCATACATTACTAGCAATTCAGAGGCTCTTCTAGCATGGTTGTTTGAAGCTCTTGTTATGACTTCTTCCCATGTGTTTAGTGAGTTGTGTTGGTGTGCCTCCTTCAATTGATGTCGCCACTTGAAATTTTTTGTCTCTAGTTGGGTGCTCCTCTCCCCACGCATTATTCCCAATTCAGACATCAGAGAGGGTTTTTACTCCCCTCTCTTCACATTAAGTTAACTATTTTGGGTAGTAGTATAAATGATGAAAAAGGGTCCTTAAAAAGTATCTCCATCTCCCACAATTTGATTAAGGGTGTGTTACATGCTATTTATAGTTATAGAATTGGTTAGATCTTGTTAATGGATTGTTATTGGTAGATTTAATTTGTATTAAGGAATCATTAGTTTTTTAATGCCCCCCAAAACTATTACATAAAAAATTCAAGGATCAAACATCACACATAAAAAAATCTAGCCAAAGAATAGAAATAGACACGACTAATATGGCTCCAAAATGTCTAACTAACCTTTGTGTTATACACAACCAAAAAATACAAGATGCAACTAGTTCTATTGAGCACGATCGAGATTTGTAATTTTTGAATTACCCTCATGTTATGTTGAAATTGTGGCATTTTTGGAGCTAGATTAGCTACAGCTAGAGAATTTAGCTAGAAAATGTTCACACAACAAACTACCAATAAAAGGAAGACAACACCGAAAAGGAATAGACGTAGAGAGAACCACTTAAAGGTGCTTCAAGGTACAAGTTGCTTCCAACTCTTGCACACAAAATTTGTGCAAAAGCTTTGTGAACTTGATGAGATAAAATTTTTTAGCTTCAAACGATTTCTTCCTAGTAGTTTGTTATAGCTATGTTATAGGTAGATTATTTTTAGCTAGTATATTTGTAAAAGGGTTGTGGCCCATTCAAAACCCCCATTTACCATCGATTACAAACTATAAATATTTTTATCACTAACCTTTATATCCAACAAAAGTGACCTAACAAAGATCGTTATTTATTATTATAAAAATATATTATTTAAAATGTAACTTATATATACTTTAAGTATAAGAGGTATTTGTTCTCACTTTCTATATTTATAATAGGACAAGCATTTAATATGATGTGCTCCAATCTATATGCATTACAACACCAATAATTGCACACATAAGAATAATATTTTTTCATGTAACAATAAAACTTGTTCATATAGACAACTTATTTCATAAATAACACATTTATATTGGATAGTTACGATATTTTGGATGAGGTAAGACAATATTTATATCCCTTGTTAATGAATGCATTCATGGTTTTTTATACCACATTTGTAAGGTTTCCTTTGTTCATGTAAAAGTATGCCTGGAGAAAAATAAAAAAAAATACTTACGGGCCTATTTCATACCACATCCATAATTTTTCATGTGTTCATGTAATGATCCATCTTGACAAACATTTGATTATTTATTGATTTACACATGAAATGCTTATTAACAATATGTAATACAAATATATTACAAGACTAATTGACCCCCTAACCATTGGCCTTCTCCTCTAATTTTGAAACTAAACATTCAAAAAATTATCAACATTTAAAATTAAAAATTATATACAAATCCATTTTATACCACATTCATAATTTTCCATCTGTTCATATAAAACTCCATCTTGACAAAAAAAATTAAAAAATGATTATATATTGATTTTCAGGTGAGATAATTATTAACATTATAAAATATAAATATATTAAAAGACTAAATCCTAACCATTAGGGACATCCAACGATTGATCCTTCTCCCCCTAATTTTGATGTTGAATATGAAAAAAAAAACATCCCAGCATTGAAAATTAGAAGTCACTTTGGGCCCCCCTTATAGAGTAGAGTTTAATGCAAAGCAGTTTTCTTTCTACTCAATTCATTATGGACCTTACATGTGCCAAACCGCAAGAAATAACACGATATGGGCCCAGCAAATATGAGGTACAATTATTTGCAGCAAAATTCATGGGATACCTATAAATAAAATGTTGCAGTCAATCGCCGTACTTCCATTTTTCAAGGCACTGACTCATAAATCCAGGAAATTTCTCAGAAATTTCGGGACTCATCATTTCCGAAATAATAACCTCTGACACTCTGAAAAGTCTGCTTCTGTTGGGGCCCAGATCATGTTTGACTGTGGAATACGGTGTTTTATAAGAAACGTACTGAAAGAGAGCGATATCATTAAATCACCACATTAAAAAGTTTAAGGGACACCCTGCAATTTACAAGGAGTTACCTTAAAAGTTTAGGGACATTACCTGATTTTTACAGTTTAAAAAAACATACATATTTATTGGAAGAAGTCTTTTATTCCATTCAACAGATCTTTTGATAGGCACACTGCAATTTATAAGAAGCTATCCCAAATTTATAGGGATGCTACTCCATTCTTGCAATCTGAAAAAACATATATATTTACTCGAAGAAGCCTTCTATTCCATTCGCAGATTTACAAAGAGCTACCCAAATTTACAGGGATGCTTCCCCATGCATATTTACTTGAAGCCTTCTATTACATTCAACAGATCTTTTGATAGGCATACTGCAGTTTATAAGGAACCACCCCAAGTTTATTGGGACACTATACTCATTCTTACAAACCCCAAGTTTATAGGGACGCTATACCCATTCTTACAATCTAAAAAATACATATTTATTATTCTAAGAAGCCTTCTATTCCATTCCAGAGATCCTTTACATCAAGACCAACACTTATATCATTATGAAGATCCAGAAAATCTCCAAACATTAAAAAATCAGTATCACTTACAGACGATGACTTCTCATCTTCCTCAAGATCAATAAATGGATATTCAGAAGACAAAGATGATCTTACTTGGGGTGAAAATCTCTGAGACTCAGAAGAAGTAGAAGAGAGCGAGGATAACCATTGGCAGGAATTGGCAGATAATTGCTTAGCCTCTGGTCGTTTGGGCACAGGCTTCAACAGCAGAGAGCCTTCAATAGTATTTTCCACTGGCCTTCCTGTAAACTTCTGTACAACAGAACGGAAGTTGGATGGTTCTGCACTTACAAAAATTGTGGGCACCTTCTCATCTCTCTTCGCCTTCTTTGACATCCCCATTTTACCAATGATCCATATCACGCTTCATTTTCATGTTATATTAATGGTTGCTCTGTTTGTCTCTTTTGGGACGTCGATTTCCCACACGTTTGATGAATGATTTCAGCAATTACTGCAACGTCCTGCCATTGTTGACTGATTAATGAACCGATTATTTAAGAATTCTATAAAATATAGAAGACTTAGATCTTCTCAAGAGCCTCTTGTTTAAACCCAATTCGCAGCCTAAACATCTTAGGTTATATTTTAATCAGGGTCAAATCGCAACTTAATTATTTATATTTGTTAGAAGATCTTCCAGTTAGTTCTTTCATAGTTTAGTTCATTGATTTTATCTCAAGTACAGCGGATCACATGGCTCGATCCTGTCGATACCTACTACTTTTTGTCGTTTGCCTGCACATGAGCAGTTGCGTGGCTTGACCGTCACTATTTGGAGGCGAGCTCATTTTTTTTTAAGGATCCGAATAATATGGATCAAACTTAAAGAGTTAATTATATTCATTGTTTACTGCTGAATTAGGCTTCTTTGGTTTTAATACTCTGTATGGTGTTTTAATCCCACAATTTAAAATTCTATGCACGAGGGAAATGATTGAGGGAAACAGAAGCCGATTGTTTAGGGCATTAAATTTTCCTCGATATATGATGAGTAAGCTCTCCTTTTATACAAATTTTAGGGCGAAATAATTAAACAATTGTTTGATGATTAAACATGTACAATATGAAATGTGGTTATTTTTTCAAATCAACTCTAAAACAGAGAGAGAGAGATTCAACGGTCAAAATAAGGGTGCCAATTAGGGGCGACAAAATTAATAAGTTATACTTTCGATAAGCAAGAGAAATGTTGTACCACTTTAAAATAGGATAGAATCATGTGCAACCAACATAAAATACTGGTATGCATGAAGGAGGAGAGTAGAAATTATATGTGAAATGATATAATATTGAAAAGGGCAATGATCATAACAATAATTAAAGTTGTCATATATGACACTAAAACAAAGAAGATACTAAGGTATGGATGCTAATGAGATGACACATAATGATAGGTAGCAAGACACCATAAAATAGGGTTATATGTGAGACTAGATGTAAATTCTAGATAAAATATCATGGAAGCATGTGAGTGAGTTATCATTAGAAGAACTAGGAAAATGCATCATCGTGATTGAGTTATTATCTTGTAATAACACATAAGCATGGTTAAGGTAAACTTAGAAAAATTAATATTAACAAGTGACATAGTCTAATTAAGGGAGTCAAGTGAAAGATGACCTTGGTCTAGTAGCCTAATATTTACCAACAATAATACACACTAGAAATGGAAGCATAACAATACTACTTGCATTAAAATTGATATTAAATTCTTAAATGAGCTTATAAACATGCTCACTTCATCCTTCTATTTGTAGGAATTGATAGTTAACCCCCCAACTCCCAAAAATCATCTAAAATCAAAACACCCCTCACATTTGAAGACAAAAAGCCATGACTAATATGATATGAAACCTTTAGAGATTAATCCAAAGCAAAATTTGATATTGAGATTAACTTGTAATGAATTAGATAGATTATAAATAATGCAATACATGCTTATTACAGTATGAAAATAAAATCCTAGATCTAAACCTAGGTGAGGATTAAATTAGAGCATGGCCAATTTACTCATCCTATGTAATGAGACATCATGACCTATAAATAGCTAAATTTAATAATAGAAAAGAAATCCTAAATTAATCTCAAGTGTAATAAAGTAATACAAAACTTAAGTAATTAATGATTGATTAATTAATTACTAAGGAAATTGCCTAATTACTCCAACTCTATTTTTATGGCACAAGAAAAAAATAAAACAATGAAGTATTAATTATGAAAACGGACATTTTATGAGATGCAAAATACAAACATGTTTTACATCTCATAAATTTTTGTGTGCATATTGTTTCTTCTACACAATTTGGGGATCGTTAATTTTTGTATGTGTTTGGTATGATAGAGAGGAAGAGGGGGAGATAGATAAAGAGGAAGAGGTTGGCGTGATAACAATTTAGGGAGGATAAAGAGATAAAGAGATATCTAGAAAAATAGAGATATAGAGATATAAGGGAGGTAGAGATGGAGAAATAGATATAGAAAGAGATAGAGATAGATGAAGATAAGGATGAAGGGAAATAGAGAGAGGTAAGAAAAAGAGCAGAGAGGGAAGGAGGGAGAGATATGGAGAAGAGGAGTGAAAAGATGCATTAGAGGGAGGGAGTGAGTAGTAGGTGGACATATTAGTGAGAGAGAGATATATGCGATAAGATGATAAGAAAAGAGAGAGAGAGGGGGTGGGAGGGATGAAGGGAGACAAAGAGGGGTAAAAGCACAAAGTCATGTCACACTTTTATAAAGGAAATGACCAATGTCGATTCAACTTTTTAAATTGAATCAATAGAAAGTGAAATATTTGTTTTAAAATTTTAAATGATGCAAACTAATAAAAAGTTTATTTTATGTTTGTAGTTTAAAAAAAAAAATTAAAAACTCTTTGAATATACATTTTAATAAAGAAAACACTATAATTTAGTTGTTGATAAAATACTGAAATTGAAGTTTCACAAGGTGTCACGCTTTATATAGTAAATTTTACCTTTTTTTCTTCAATTTTTTTGTGTATATTGATAACTTGAAACTTTACTACAAAAATATATTTTTAACTACTCTTTATGTATATATATTTTTCAATAAATTTAAATAGTTGTATGTATTGAAATATAACTCTTTCCATTTGGTGTCACCTTTTTACTTAATTATTTATCCAAATTAGAAAATAATTCTATAATCTTGACATAGATTCTTTTCTCTAATCCATTTATTTTTTTCAAAATTTCAAAATAAATTTTATTATTTTTCCTTTCCAAGATAATCAACCTTATATTTTAGTGTTGATGACCTACTTTTAGTAAAAATAAAATATAAAATATAAAAACTAATTAAAATATTAAAAGATATATATTTTGGAAAATTAACTTATATATCTATATAAGGGTATTTTTACCTTTCAAAAAAAATATTATTTATAAGAGTAGGAGTTGTTGTCACGTCAACTTTTTCAAAAAAAACCATTGTTTTTTGTAATTTTGATGGTATGATGAAAGAATAAGTATCTGGTAGATTACTAAGAGGGGAGCGAGGGGTGGGGGGGTGGTGAATCAGTAACTAGAAAAACTGATACAAACTCTCCAAACTCAAACTCAAACATGCAAAGTAATCTTATCTATGAAATACAACTCTCAAGATCAATACTCATAAGAATATCGGTTGACTGTTACAGCAACTTAACAGTAAACAACATTTAACTTGAAAACATCCAAATGCTTTATCATATGTCAATAATTCACTTCTCAATGCATCCGGTTATCATGCCTTATCAGAAATAGTTAATCAAATCAATCATAAGATCATAACCACAAAAACATTCATCACATGACACAAGTATTTATGCGTGGAAAACCCAAATAGGTAAAAACCACGGTGAGATGAGACTCACAAGATAATATCTGAACTCTTCTGAAGTTCACCCTGTTAGGAACCAAGTCTGTTAAAGCTTTTACAAAAGTCCTATTAAGAACTGATCCTGTTAGGAATCACCCGGTTAAGGGATTGACTACAAATGCCTTGTTAGAAAAAAATACCCTGTAAGGAGTAACCTCTGTAGAGGATTTGAAAATCCAATCTAATGGACCACCTTGTTAGAGGATTTAATAAGTAACCAAGCTTGGTAGAGCTTACCGGGTTAGGGGATTTCAATTCTATTGTAAATGTTAGAAAACAATTCTTAATCTGTCTGGATAGCACTACATTTTCTTGATCATATCCAATTAAGCTTCTATCTGCCTTTACTCAAACTGCAGACTCATTCTCTGGTTTGGCAATCACACACTCAACTGATTTCTACCAATTCTTGCCAACACTAAAACAAAATAACTTCATCGACCTTAAATACAAATCAATTAGGTCGGTAACACAACAAAAACCTAATCCTATCATTGAGATTACAAACAAGTCGGTACAAGCATGACCGTTGGATTTCATAGCAATCTCAACACATCAATCAAGAAAACCTCAACTGCTTCTTGATTACCACTTCATCAAGCTCAGTAACTCATCACGCATTTTGCATTAGATGCAATACATTTTGTTCATTCCCTAGACAAAAAAATGTGCCAAAACATTTTGAACTTGTCTTCATACAATGACCTTATGTGTCACCATCATTACCACTCAACCAACATAACCAATTCAACAACATTAATTGGTTAGGGTTTAATAAAAATAACTTGTAGGGTTTACTGGTTACATAACATAGAAAGGGTTTAACCTTTTACTCCGATTACCGGTTCAACTCACAAACTTACATACCAGTTTACAATAACCTTCACAATGCTCTTCCTACCGGTTACAAGACAATATCAATAATAACAACAATATCAGAAACATCATTAATATCATTACCGGCTCAATTGACATCAATAACAACATAACATATCACTAATGCAATCTTCATGCAAATGCTAACAATCTCCCCCTTTGGCATTGATGGCAATATAAAATATCAACACCATTGCTTTGTTATTGTGATTGTGAATAGGAATCCTGGTTTACATTACCAAGTATTCACATGCTCTCTCTGTCATCAATCTGACACTAGTTTTCCTTCCCATAATCACATAATTCTTGTCCCCCTTTGACAACAATTCCAAATTGAAAGTAAAACATGTAATGTTAAATTTACACTATGCATCAACAACATACTGCAACTTGATGTTCATGCATCCACTTCTACATCAACCCTTGTAAAATTTTGCAAGTGTGTTTAGGAATTGATGTGGTCAATATCATGTTCAACTGAATTCATGAAGATGGACAACCCCTAACTAACTTTGAAGGTACTCAAAAGTAGTCTTAGGCATAGGTTTGGTAAAAATATCTGCAGGCTGCTCCTTGGTAGAAACGTTCTCTAAGATAACATCTTTTCTCTGAAATTTTTCCCTCAAGAAATCATACTTCAATTCAATGTGCTTGGTTCGTGCGTGCAAAACAAGATTCTTGGAAATATTTATGGCACTTGTGTTATCACGTAAAATCTTTATAGTTTCTAAAATCTTCATCTTAAAACCTTCCAAAATGTGCCTCATCCAAATAGCCTGTGTGCAATTCATATAAGCTGCAACATACTTAGCTTCAACAGTAGATTGTGAAGTGCAACTCTGCTTTTTACTACTCCATGAAATAAGCCTTCCTCCAATAAAAAAACTCCACCGGTTGTGCTTTTCCGGTCATCAACATTTCCTGCCCAACCAGCATCTGTGTATGCCTTTAAATAAAAGTTTCCTCCATATGGATACTACAATCCATAATCAACAGTACCTTTCAGGTATCTAAAGATTCTCTTGGTTGCTATCAGGTGTGTCTCCTTAGGATTTGTCTAGAATCGAGCAACTATGCCAACCGCATGGGCTATGTCCAATCTACTATGAACAACATAGTGCAATTTGCCAATCATGGACCTATATTCCTTCTCATCAACATACTTAGATTCATCTTCCTTGGACAACTTACAACCTGTGACCATCGGTGTCCCAACTAGTTTATAGTCACTCATGCAAAATATCTTCAAAACCTCTTTCACATACTTAGACTATGTAATGAAAATACCATTCTTCATTTTTTGTATCTACAAACCTATGAAAACTTTTATTTCCCCTACTAAAGACATTTCAAACTCATTTTTCATTTAATCTACAAAACTATTGCTCATGACATCATTACCTCCAAATATAATATCATCAACAAATACTTCACTGACTAGTATTTCATCTCCTTTACATTTGAGATATATTTTACTATCATCACTGGTTCTCAAAAAGCCTATCTTCATTAGATGTGTATGAAGCTTTTCATACCATGCTCTGGGTGCCTTCTTTAATCCATATAAAGCTTTATGCAATCTGCATACCATGTCTTTCTCATCAGTCAAAGAATAACCATCTGGTTGCTCTATGTATACCTCTTCTTCCAATATCCCATTAAAAAATGCAGACTTAACATCCATTTGATAAATCTTGAACTTTTTATGGGTTGCAAATGCAAGTAAAGTTTTGACACCTTCTAGTCTTGTTGCTGGTGCAAAAGTTTCTCCATAATCTTCTCCTTCTTCTTGTGCATAACCCTTGCAGACTAATCTTGCCTTGTTGCGAACTACAACACCATCTTCATTTAACTTGTTCCTATGTACCCATTTAGTACCTATAACATTCTTATTTACCGGTCGGGGTACTAGGGTCCAAGTGTTGTTCTTCTCAATTTGATCCAATTCCTCCTCCATAGCTTTAACCCAATGATCATCACCAAATGCCTCCTTAGCAGTTCTTGGTTCAATGGTGAAGACCATGCAATAATTCTCTCTGATTCTTCTTTTGGTTAGTACTCCAGCATCCTTGTCTCCAATAATCTACTTAGGATTGTGATTAAGTCTCACATATCTAGGAATAACATGATCATTATCTTCAGGTTCAGCTTCTTCATTCTCATCATCTTCTTCTGAATTTATTTTTTCCGGTTGAACTGGTGCATTAGAATTTGCTTTGCCAATTTTAGATTTCATAGTTTTTGGTTCCAAAAACAAAATGAAAGGATCTTAATCCTTTTTCTTTGAATTGGTTCCTTCTGAGACTTTAGGAAATTCATCCACTCGAACATCAACACTCTCAACAATTCTGTGTTTGATGTTAAAACATTTGTAGGCCTTACTCTTGGTGGAATAGCTAAGAAATATGTCTTCATCACTCTTAGCCTCAAATTTAATAATGTAATCATCTCTCTTAATAAAACATTTGCTTCCAAATATCTTAAAATAACTAACATCGGGTGATCTTCCATACCAATATTCATAAGGAGTCTTTTCCTTACCTCTCTTTGCCAGAACCTGGTTCATTGTGTAGACAGCTTCTCTCCAAAAGGTTTTTGCTACACCTCCTTGTATCAACAATTAAAGAAATGTAGAAAGACCCTCAGGGTGACCATGCTCTTCATTAGGGTCTTATGGTTTTAGTGTATGAATTGTGGAAAGGGAAATGAATTGAGAAACCAATTAGAGGTAAAAATACCAGGGTTGAGGAAATGGATAGTGAGGATAGTGGTTTCAACTTTGACTCAGAAATTGAAGGTGAGTCGGAGGAGCTTAGCAAAAAGGGGAGGACTAAGGGGAAGAGAAAGAGGATTGTGGTTGATTATGATATCTCAGACTCCGAGGATGAGTCCTTTCAGGAAAACTTCATCAAAAGAAAGAAAGGTAAAGGAGTGGGAAAACAAACCCAGATGAAGAAGAACACTAGCAAGGGAGTTAATAAAGATAAAAAATAGATATTGATAGCTTCCTATGAGGATGCAGAGGAGGAAAAAAATGACAATGTGTAGGGTAAGGAGGGGGATGAGATCCCGGATGTGGGTCGTGATGAGGATTTGAATACTCAAGGATTGCAGAATGATGGCCAAGAGAATAAAAGGGGAAATCCTAGTGATTGTCTTGGGGATAATGATAGTATTAAGGGATTTTGTGATACTATTAGCAGAATTGTGAAAGATATCGGGAAACTGAAGAATGATTTGAATGTTATAAAAAATGCCATGATACTATTGGAGTTGAGAAACACAACACCACAGGAGCCTAAAGATCTTTTGCAAGCTAAAACAATCTGTTACAAGGAGAAGCAATGAAGCAAAGCAATCTAAAGAACAATACACAGGAAAAATATGCTCAAAAGAGGAGAGCTCAATATTCACCAAAAAAGTGTAGTGTCATAATGATACAAAGAAATGAAAAATAACCTCTAATAGATCAAGAAACCCTTAAAGGGAAAACCTAGGCTTGCACATAATAATTAATAAAAGAATTAATTATTATGCACCTAATGTTAGCTTAAGTGTAAAAAGATAATAGGGAACTTAAAGAATTAAATAAATATTGTTTAATTAATCAAGTAAATACCCAATTACTCTAACACCCCCTTAAGCTAGACTTAGGGAGAAGCTAAAGCCTAGAATAACTACTAAAAGCAAGAAAGAAGGGTCCTGGCAACAAGGCCTGATCAGGTACCCAAATACAATGAAATCTCTATGAAATGGAGACAAAGGAGAAAACGCAGTGGGAAAAAACTCCTCTCCAAAAAGAGATAAAAGAACATGCTGAAAGAAGAAGAAGGAAGGAAGGCCTCATAAAGACCCCCCAAGGACAACTTCCATCACCCCAAGCATAGAGCGCAATTGAAGATAGCGCGATGATGCAAAAGGTTTCGTGAAGATGTCTTCAACCTGCTCGACAATGGGAATATACTCCAGAATGAGAACACCATCCTGAATCAACTAGCGGATGAAATGCATGTGAAGCTCAATGTGCTTCATCCGCTGATGCTCTACCAAGTTGTAGGAAATATGAATAGCACTCTGATTGTTACACCAAAGAACAGTGGGACTATCAGGAGGAAAACCAAACTCAATCATCAACTGTCAAAGCCATAAGATCTCCTGACTGGCGAGCACGACAGCTCGGTACTCAGCCTTTGTAGATGATAATGCATGAATAGTCTACTTCTTGCAAGACCATATGATAGGACTAGAGCCAAGACAGAAAACAAAGCCAAAAGTAGGTTTCTGATCAGTGACATCACCAGCCCAATCTGAGTTAGTGTAGCCAACAATGTGAGGGTCCCCTGATGTATAGTGAATTCCATGAAAACTAGAGCCCTGAATGTATCACAAAATACATTTGGCGGCTTGCCAATGACTCTCATGAGGATCATGGGAGAATCGAGAGACAAGGCCAACCGCAAAGGAAACATCAAGATGGGTGTGAGTCAGGTACAACAAACTGCCAACCAACTGCCTGTAAAGTGTAGAATCTACTGAAGGAGTGGGGCAAGTGGAGGTCAAAACAACCCTTGACTGAAATGGAGTGGGAGCAGGCTTGCAATCAAGCATGTTGAAGTGTCGAAGCATGTCAAGAGCATACTTATGTTGCTAAATGTAGATCCCATCAGAAGACTGAATCACTTGAAGACCAAGGAAATAGCATAGAAGACCAAGATCTGTCATCTCAAACTGACCCACCAAGGCTTGCAGAGTATGCTGAATCATAGAGGATGAGCTACTGGTGATGAGGAGATCATCAATATATAGCACAAGAATTAGGATCTCACCCTCAAGAAGGTGAATATACACTACGTGATCAGAATGACTGCGAGTGAACCCAGTGGAGAGCAAGAAAGAATCCATCTTCTCATACCAAGGATGAGGGGCCTGTTTGAGACCATACAATGAACATTGAAGTCTGAAAACCAAAGAACTCTCCTGCACAAATCCCTGAGGTTGCTCCATGTAGATTTCCTCCTATAGATCCCCATGCAAGAAGGCACTCTTCACATCCATCTGAAATATAGGCCAACCTTGAGAAGCTGCAAGAGATAGTACAAAGTGAATGGAGTTCATCTTAGCGATAGGGGCAAAGGTCTCAAAGTAATCAATACCCTCAACCTATGATAAACCCTTCGCAACAAGACGTGCTTTGTACTTATCAATGGAACCATCAACAACATACTTGGTGCGATACAACCAGCAGCACCTAACCATCTTTTTGCCCTTAGGAAGAGGATAGATATCCCAAGTATGATTCCTCATCAAAGAAGAATACTCCTCCTCCATAGCAAAATCCCACTCAGGACGATCGGTAGCCTCTGAAAACTTTTGAGGATCATCTGAAATAGCATGACTCAAAATACTAGAACCCATTGTATGAGAACGCATCCGACGAGTATCTGAAGGATCACTGGCCAGAGGACCTACCACCTCAATAGTAAAGCGAGCCCACTTGGGAATCTAAGGTGGAGTAGGTGGAGGTGGGGATGGTGGATCATTAGCACCATCATCAGAATCATCCTCAAAAATATCCTGAAGAGATGCAGTGGAAGGAGTAGGTAGAGGAGTAGACACTGGAGTCGGGGTATCCACTGTGGGAAGGTGCTCATCAAACTGAACATCTCATCGAAATAGGACCTCTCTGGAATCAGGATCAAACAACCTGTATGCCTTAACATCCTCACAGTAGCCAACAAAAATGAGAGGTCGTCTCTTCCACTCCATGGATTTACTCTGAGCATCAGGAATAAAATCCCATGCCTCACTTGCAAACACTCAAAAAAAAGAAACATCAGGCTTGTTATGAGACCAAGCCTCCTTAGGAGTCATATGTCGAATAGGCTTATGAGTTATCTGATTCTGAATATAGTTGCACAATTGACTACCTCAGCCCAAAAAAATGAATCCATGGACCTGGACTAAATCATACAATTCACCATCTCCCATAAGGTTCTATTCTTGCTCTCAGCGACACCATTCTACTGAGGAGTGTAGGGAACAGTAAACTGATGCTGCAAACCATGCTCAGTGCAAAAATCTATGAAAGCCTGATTCACATACTCCCCCCATTATTTGTACATATACGTCGAATAGAACAACCTGACTGCTTCTCAACAAATATCTTGAAGATTTGAAATGAATCAAAGACATCAGACTTGTACTTAAGAAAGTACACCCATGTGCATCTGGAGAAGACATCAATAAAATTAAGCACATACATGGCCCCAGAAAAAGGAGTGGGAAATGACATGAGATCAAGTCTGGGTGAACTCACAAAGCTGGTTCCCACTTTTTGGTACGACCTGATTTTTGCTGAAATCATACATTTTTAAAAAAATATAATGATTTAAGCTTGAAGAGGTCCCATTTGAAGTAATTAATTGAAGAGAGTTAAATCAAAGGCTCTTAGATCAAAATTTCTTTAATAGAACTTCTCTACTTCTAAATCATACTTGCAATGGAGTCTCCTTTGCATCTATCAAATGCTGATAAAAAACCAATTTTACATTAGCTTTTGGGGGGTCAAATTAATTCATTTAAAAGTTTTTTTTTTAAAAGTATTTAGTCCTTATTAAAAGCTTTCCAAATAGTATAACTTTTAATATATTTAATTTCATTAATATATTTTTATTTTATTTCTTATGAATGTAGGTTTTTCACCGAACATGAACTTCTTTGTTCAATGCATTGGGAAAAATAGTAAACTAATTCAAAAAAATTCTGAAAAATATCTATGCACTAGGTATTGGTTTTTTCTTTCTAACAAAAAAAATAAAATTGAATTCTGATATATATAGAACAAGTTATGTGCTCAAACGTACACCTATATCCAAATTATAATTAGTCAAACTTCAAAACTTAATAAAATAAAAAATATTCAACATATCACTATCAAACAAAGTGCATGCCCTGGGTATTGATGTTACAAACCAAAATTCAAAAGAATTAAGTTTTTATCATTTATAGAAAAAAAAATATGCGTTTCGGGATACACATCACTCTTAAAAAATGTTGTTTTCTGTAAACATCTACTTTTTGAGGGAGATGGAAAAATCAATAAAATTTTATTCAAACAAATTTGCAAAAAATATATTTAGAATCTACAAACAAGATGTTAAAAATCACTAGTTTATATCATTTTCAAATTCTTAATGGTTTAAAAGTTATAGGTGTTAGAAAGTGAAGGTTTTTTTCAAAATATTCATCTAAGTGTCAAAGTTGGTCAAAAAGTGGGAACCAGTATTGTGAATATTTTCCAAGGGTATTCGAAAAGGGATCTTTGTAATGCTTGCCAAGCACACAACCATGACAAACACCATCAGTGTAGGAAATTTGTGGGAGCCCAAGAACAAGTGCCTGTGTACTCATCTGCTGAAGATATTTGTAATTGACATGGCCCAAGCACTCATGTCAAAGCTTACTCACTGAATCTGCATGTGCTATAAGAGATGAACCAACACCCATAGAGGGCTCAAATCCATCAAATCTGTACAGACGAGAAGCAATATCGACACTCCCAGTAGCAACAACTAAGTCAGAATCATCGAGGTCCCGAATAACCACATCATGTGGTGAGAACTCAACTGTCTTACCAGAACCAAAGTGGCAAATCTGATAAATGGACAGGAGGTTTTTTGAGATGTCAGGAACAACTAGAACATCCTGTAGAGTACCCCCATCCAATGAGATAGATCCTAAACCCAAGACTAAAAGCTAAACTGAGTCACCCACTGCAATCTATGAAGTACCACAAGAGGAAAGAGAAGTAACCAACTACTGAGTGTGAGTCATATGGTGAGAAGCACCAGAATCTAGTATCCATGTGGACCCATAGGTCAAAGCTCGAGCAGTGAGAGCATGACCTTTCCATGTGGAAGGAGAAGATGCCTGAGGTGAGGAGACATGATGCTATTGCATGGCTTCCTCTAAAGCCTCTAAACGCTTCCAACACCTATAAATGGGATGTCTTTCCTTGCCACAAAAACTGCAAGTATCTCCTGATTTCTTCTTAGTCTTGGAGGAAGACTCACCAGACTGTGAAGATTTCCCATGCTTGGGAGGAAATGGTGGTTTAGATTCAGACTTATAAGCAGGCTTGGAGGGATTCTCACTACCTATAGAAGGCTTCTTCGGCTTCGGTTTCTGCTTTTTTTTCTCCTTAGAGGATTGAGCAACCAATGCTTTGTTTTTGGATCCTAAAAGCATATCCAGCTGAGAAAGATGAGACTACTCACAAGACAAACACTCACAAAAGACATCAAAGGTAGGTATGGTGAAATGAGTATCCAAGGCATCCATGGTGGAGTAGAAAGAAGAGGCAAAAAACTGAAAAAATGACCCCGAAGCTTTGAAAGAATCAAATGAATGCACTCTGTGTCTGTCTTGATCTTGTGACATCCCTGAAGAATAGATCGGGTAGTCTTGAACTTGTTCAAAAAATCCTCAATAGCGGGAAAGGAATCAGGAGACAAAGAAACCAACTCTGCCTCAATCTGTAATGCTTGAATCTCATTAACTCTCCCAATGAGAGAATCAAACTTCAACTACATAGGTTGTGGAGTGAGAAACTCATCAAGGTGAAACAAAAGACTACTAGAGACATGCAAAGAGAGCAAACCCATGGCCTCATCCATCTTGTTCCTGTGTTGAAGAAGCTCATAAGGACGCTGCAATACAGGTTGAACCTCATCCAAACAAGACCACAAACCCCATGCCCTGAGAAGCCTCGTGATACAGAGCTTCCAGGTGTGATAGTTGTGTGAAGTCAACAACTCAATTAAAGGATCTGCCATGAGAACAAAAAACTCTGCACCTGCACCTGCTTGTTGATTTTTTTATTATGTGAACTTTCAGAATAGACAGAAGATGTAGAAGGGTTTGTTTGTTTTTGAGAGTTTTGGTGTTCTTGATTTCTGATATAAATGACAGAAAGTGAGAAAAAAAACACCCCCCACAATAGATAAACCCAAACCCTAGTACATACTAATAGAAGGAAGTAGTGCATAAGAAAAAAAAATTCAAAGGGATATCTCATTTACCTGATGAAAATTTTGAGAAAAAATATCATAAATATGAATAAAGCATGCTGAAAGCTTTCCAACGCCTATTCATTTTTTAAAAATGGAGTCTGTTTGCCTATTCTATGCCCCGAAAGTGCAAAAAAGAAGCTCGACTTTTACTGGAAAAAAGTGTTAGATCTCGAAGACAACTAAGAGGGGGGGGGTGAATCAGTTTTCAAATAAATGCAAAACAAAAACAACTTAACCAACTTACTGCTTAATACTGGTGATACAGTCTTTTATACTGGTGGACAGTTTTATCAGATAATTGCAATATCGGTAAAGATTAATGCATGAAACAAAAGGAAAAAGTCATCCACAACACTTAACACCAATATTTGTACATAGAAACCATGTAAGAGGAAAAACCATGGTGGGAAACCTTACCCACAATCAGGTGATACTACTGTAGATAGTAAGTGTATACAAATGGGGTCTGCACATGCAGAAAGGCCAAGTGCCTAGAGCTCACTGCTAAAACACAAAATAGGAGTCACATTGACTACAATTGGATGATGAAATCCAATAAGGATGTACTTCTCAAAATAGCATCTTCAAATGTTGGATTCAGTACCGGTGTAGTTCTGATATGCTTTCACAAAAACCTTGCTTCACCTTCAAATGATGTATGTGTGTATAGCTCTGCTTAATCTCCCATATACCTTCACACAATTCTTCTTTGCATTCCACAACCGATCTTACAAATAAGATCTTACATTTATATCATAACCTAGGACCAATTTTAGTAGGTTGGCTCTAAGAGATATTACAATAAAATCAATTTACAAATAAATTAATGCCCGATGTAATAACCGATTCAACATGTCGGCATAATGCATTTAAAACAATAATAAGTCATCTCCATAGCGTGCCATGCTGATTTGGAAAAGATAATCCTGTCGGTGTATAACCTCGACCTATTTGTTGGTAACATCAAATATGAAAATATGAATATGCTAATAAATGATTTTCCTAGACAAATTGTCCAAACGATGTCTTCAACATAACCAAGTGTTTTCCATGCCATTCAAAGTGTCAATGATCATTATATCCTCTCGCTGTACTAGATACCGGTGACCATGCATAAGTCATTGCTTGCTGGTGAATATTGTTGATTCTCCAAAGTGCCTGAGTTGATAAGGTTTAGTAGGTGTTGACATCAATGACAAAACCATACCAAAATACCAACAATCTCCCCCTTTGGCATTGATGGTAACACAAGATGGAAAAATCATCAAAGTGCCAAAACAAAAATGCCAAATACCAAAATACCAATAATTACCCAAATATAAGTAATCTTTCTCAAGGTAACAATCTCTCCCCCTGAGAGTGACATGTGTTTCCTTGCGTTTTTCCATACCAATCTCTCCCCCTTTGACATCAAATGCCAAAGTTACTAAAAAACCAAGTTCATTACAAAATACCAACCAATTTAGTATACCAACTACTACCCCTGAGAAGTAGCTTCTAATAACTCAATGATGAGCGAATAGTACCAAACCGGTACTAAGAGGGGAGGGGGGTGAAATAGTACAAACAAAAATACAGTCCTAAACCGGTTTGACAACAAACACTTCAAATGACTGGCAAACAGTGACATCGGTTTGAAACAGAGTGCAACCGGTAAAGCTAAGAATGTCTGAGACAAGCATTAACTGGTTACTCACTTATCTTTTCACTCAACTCAAGATTACACTACCATTTCACCCTTATGCATAAATAGGTAATCTATCATCAGATCATAATAACAGCTAGTTCAACATGTTTTATTGACAGGCATAAAACACTGAACCATCATATGCTTGACAAGCAATAGCAAAACATCACAAGATAAAAGCATCACACATGCCACACATATTTTTCATGTGGAAACCCAACTGGGAAAAACCACGGTGGGGATGAGTACCCACAAGCTATTTTTGAACTCTTTAGAAGTTCGCTCTATTAGGAGCCTTGTCCGGTTAGAGACATTACAATAGGTTATGCTAGGAACTGATCCTATTAAAGATCACTTGGTTAACGGATGGCTACAATACCTAGTTAAGGGTTAAACCCTATTAAAGGTTACCTTGTTAGAGGATTTCAAGAACTCAATAGCTAAAGGATTCTGAACTCAGTAGCTTTGAATTACCCTGTTAAAGGATTTTCAGCAAGCCAGTTAAGGCTACCCTGTTAAGGGATTTTCCAACTGTTGAGGTGGTTAGAGATCAATAGGTATTACAATGATCTGATAACAGCACTCAATGCCAATGCAAATCCATTTAAGTTCCTCTTCACCTTCTACACTTACACTCTGCAGGTATCACTTCTCTCATTTTGGTCTGGCAAGAATTATGTATCCCTTCTCTCGGATACACACACATAACTTTTGCCAACAACCTCAGAAAGAGACACTACATCGACCTTATAGGAAAACAATTAGGTTAGTAGCATAAACCCTAAATCCTAAACCTGTTAGGTTAAGGAATTGAAATGGTTCAATCCTGACCATTGAGAACACTCCATTAATTGCAACAGTCTTGATCCAATCTCAAGACATTCTCCATCGTCCATTTCACTGATTTTATGGCGGCTGATAACCCATCACATGTTATCACCATTTTACAGACTTCGCACATTCCCAAGGTAGATAGGAGCAATCTCCTTCATGCAAGATCCTTCACGCACACAAGACTGATGTGGCAACATGATCTGTTCTTCATTACAATGCTAACTTATCACACAATGTCACCGATTGAGCCATACAGGCTTGAAGCACTTTAACCAGAAACTCTGAAGTTGAGACTACCAACCGGTAGTCATACAATGCTTCCATGTGTCAGTTCCCATAACCATATGCCGGTTCACCTTGAACAAGCACACCGCTTCACTTTGGCACAAATGTCGGTTCACAATGTTATGTCAGTTCTCACCTCTTCAGCATATTGACATCAATGACAACATACAATGTCATTATGTCCTCATACCGGTTCACATAATGCCAACAATCTCCCCCTTTGGCATTGATGGCAATAGACAAATATATCTCTCCGCTTCACATCTTCTCTCCCAATTTCTGTAGATATCTTCTTCGCTTCACATCTTCTCCCCCTTTGACAACAATGCCAAAGTGGAGGCACAAGCTTTCCTATTCCATTATGCTGCTCCCCCTGAGGAGTAGCATCCTTCAACACATCAATCCTAAAGAAAATTTTGACTATGCAATACATGACTGATGTGGAGCATAAACCTTTAGTTCACCTCCTGAAGGGGAAATACCCCTAATTCACCTCTTAAGTACATAAATGTAGTCTTTGGGAGAGGCTTGGTGAATATGTCTACTAACTGCTCCTTACTGGAAACATGTTCTAGTGCAATTTCTTTGTTCTGAACCTTTTCCCTTAAAAAATGATACTTAAGCTCAAAGTGCTTGGTTCTAGAATGTAAAACCAGATTCTTGGAGATATTAATTGCACTAGTATTGTCACAAAATATTCTTACCAGTTCAGATACAGGAACTTTGAAGCCATTTAATAGATGCTTCATCCAAATTGTCTGAGTGTAGTTCATGAAAGCTGCAACATACTCTGCTTCCACTATAGACTGAGAGATACAACTCTGCTTCTTACTCATCCACGAGACTAGTCTACCATCGAGGAAGAATGCACCACCATTTGTGCTCTTCTGGTCATCTACATTACCAGCCCAATCAACATCTGTGAACACTTTCAAGTTGAAATCCTTGCTATATGGATACCACAATCAATAGTCAATAGTTCCCTTCAGATACCTAAGAATCTGCTTGACTGCAACCAAGTGGGATTCTCTTGGACTTTTTTGGAAACTTGCAGTAATGCCAACTACATGTGTAATATCCGATCTGCTATGCACTACATAATGCAATTTACTAATCATTGATCGGTATTCCTTTTCATCAACCAATGCTGAGTCATCCTCTTTGGATAGTTTACAACCGGTCACCATCGGTGTACCAATCGGTTTGCTATCTTCCATGCCAAAAGTCTTCAACACTTCTTTGACATATTTGGACTGAGTGATAAAGATTCCATCCTTCATCTGCTGTATCTGCAGTCCAATGAAGAATTTAATCTCCCCTATGAGTGACATTTCAAACTCTTTCTTCATCTCATCTGCAAACTCATGACACATCTTGTCATCTCCACCAAAGATAATGTCATCAACAAATACCTCACAGATAAGAATCTGATCTCCTTCAGACTTCAAGTAGATATTACTATCTTCACTTGTTCTCTCAAATCCAATCTTCACAAGATGGGAATGCAAACATTCATACAATGCCCTAGGTACCTGCTTTAGTCCATATAGAGCTTTATGTAGCCTACATACCATGTCACTCTCTTCAGATAGGGCAAACCCATCTGGTTTGTCAATATACACCTCCTCTTCAAGTACACCATTTTAGGAATGCAGATTTTACATCCATTTGATATGCCTTGAAACCTTTAAAAGATACATATGCAAGAAGCATACAGACCCCTTCCAATCTGGCTACAGGAGCAAAGGTTTTTCCATAGTCTTCTCCTTCTTCTTAAGCATATCCTTTGCATACCAATATGGCTTTGTTTCTAATCACTGTGCCATCCTCATTCAGCTTATTTCTGAAGACCCATTTGGTACCAATGACATTTCTATGCTCTGGTCTGGGTACCAAAGACCATGTACCATTTTTCTATATCTGGTCAAGTTCCTCTTCCATTTCCTTGATCCAGTCTTCATCTTTATGTGCCTCCTTAAATGATTTAGGCTCAAATTCAGAGATCATGCATGAGTTTTCTCTGACCTTTCTTCTTGTAAGGATTCCTGCATCCTTATCTCCTATGATTTGCTTAGGATCATAATTCAGCTTAACATACCGAGGAATGGTCTTGATAGGTTCCTCTTGCTTTTCTTCTTCATTCTCATCAGCATCAGTATCAGCATCTACATTTGCCGGTGTAGGAACATTGTTACTGGTACTAGGTTGATTGACAACAGGTTCCCAGAAGGTTGCAACCGGTTCGTTTACCGCTTGCTGACTTTCAGTTTCCTCAGTTTTCTTAGAAGTTTCATCAACTCTTACATTGATGCTTTCCATAATTCTCTGAGTTCTATTATTGAAACACTTGAGAGCTTTGCTCTTGGTGGAATATCTAAGGAATATTCCCTCATCACATTTCACATCAAATTTTCTCTGGTGTTCACTCCTCTTGATGTAAAATTTGCTACCAAATACTCTAAAGTAGCTAACCACAGGTGTCTTATCAGTCCAATACTCATAAGGAGTTTTATCCTTACCTTTCTTGATGAGTACTCGGTTCATTGTATAGACTGCAGTGCTCATTGCTTCTCTCCAAAAGGTGTGAGCTACCTTTCCTTGAATCAACATGGTTCTAGCTACTTCAACCATAGTCCGGTTATTCCTCTCTGCTAGGCTATTCTGTTGTGGAGTCCAGGGGGCAGACAATTGCCTCTTGATGCCATGTTCTTCATAGTACTTGTTGAATTCACCAGAAGTGAATTCCCCTCCTTGATCAGTTCTCAGGCACTTGATCCTTTTACCGCTTTCCTTCTCCACTAAAGCTCTGAAAGCTTTGAACTTTACAAAGGCTTCAGACTTGTCTTTCAAGAATGTGATTCACATCATTCTTGAGTAGTCATCAGTGAGAATCATGGAGTACTTATCACCCTGCACACTTCTAGTTTTCATAGGACCACACAAATCAGTATGCACAAGATCAAGCAAGTTGTCAGCAGTGAAAGATTTACCTTTAAAGGTTGAGGAAGACATTTTCCCCAATTGACACTCTCTACACAAGGTATTATCTGGTTTTCTTAGCACCGGCAACCCTCTAACTGCCTTGATCTTACTAGCTTTCACAATGTTATCAAAGTTTATATGGCAGAGTCTCCTATGCCATATCCAGCTATCATCAAATTTTGCCATAAGACATGTACTTATATTTGCATTCAGATGAAATAGGTTACCTTTGGTCTGCATGTCGGTGGCCACCAATTCACCATTCTTTCCTTTGATTCTGCAAACTCCATTCTTGAATTCTAGAGTGAGGCCACTATCATTCAGCTGGGCAACACTCAGAAGGTTGTGTCTGAGACCATCAACCCAATACACATTGTTAGCACTACTCTTTCCATTCAGAGAGATGGACCCTATTGGGAGTATTTAAAACTGAGTCAAGTTTATAGGCCCATTTCAAAATTTTGCCCTGCATTTCCAAATGATTAAAATAAGTCAGTTTGAATGACCTAGTTAGCAAGGGGGTAAAATGGAGCTGGTTGATTTTCAGAGGGTAAGGCTCGGGATTCATGTCCCACACCTTTCATTTGGCCTATGTAGTGATGTGCAACTTTCAGAATTCAGTTTGGATAAGTTTACTAGGTACCCATTTCGAGGGGTGAGCTGAAAGTGCATTCTAGGCACAAGTGCAAATTTTATTAAGTAGCCTACTTTGGGTGTTTATATCTTTTTCCATGTTTATTATCATGAAGAATTTCAAAATGGATTGAATTTTATGCATAAATGTGAGTCAACATGCAAAATTTCAAGTCCTTATGAATCCGTTTGCTCAATTTTCAAAGCTCAATCCGTTTGTAGTTTGTGATGTTTGCACAAGTGTAAAAATGTCCTGGTGAGCGTCATGTCAGAATGTTTGTTCTGGGATAATGTTGGTATAAATGGTGAGCTACATTTCAAATTTCAAGGCTCTACCAATCCATTTGATTAGTTTTCAAAAGAGCTCATTTTGCCATAAAATTCAGTTATCCACACTCCAGTGTTATATCAGTTAATGTAGCCGTTTTGGTGAGCACACCATTTGCATCCTGTCAGTCTGGTGATCGAACTGAGAATTCAAATATTTAATATGTACTTCAAGGTACCTATGTTTCAAATTTGAGGGCCTACGGAGGTCGTTTGGTATTTTTAAGAAAGGCATCATGTGTTGCCAGAACATTGACTTCATCAGGTCTGCAATGTCGACAAAGCCAGTTGGGCATTTTCGGAAATTAATATCTCTTCGCTCGGGACTTGTCTTGAGAAACCATTTGGTAGATGTCATCCTTGTATATCAAGGTACATTCCTGTCAGATGGCGAGCTCCAGAAAGGTGTTTTGATAGGTTTGAAAATTACGTCTTCACGATTAAATGCGAAAATTGTGGCGTAATTTCCTGAAGGTTGTAAAATGTGGATTAATGATCCGAAAATGATGTCGATCATTTCCGGAGGTTTGTTTGAGGTCCGTGAAGCATTCCAGGGGTCAGTTGCATGAAAACGAAATTTTTTTTAGTCGGACCCACTTTGGGGCCCGACCTGGCTTTGCCACTTCGTGCATTTTTTCAGGCAAAGTTTAATTGTTATTTTTTGCAATCATATGTTTATATGATTTAACTATGAAGGAATGACATTTATATCATTGAAAAGCAACGATTTGTGGAGTTTGGGATAAGTGTTCAACGACATTGTTTAAAAAAAAAACGCAATGTTACCAGAAGATGAAATGGTAGCTACCAAAAGAGCTCAGCAAGGCTCAGTGGTTTTTTGTACCGAGCAGCGAGAACAAATATTGGTATAAGAATATATGTCAAATGGAACTCTAACAAAAAATCTCATTGGTGTAAATTTAATTCCACAACCTTTGCCACTTCCCAGCCATGAAATGGAGGGCGATGGTTTAAAGAAAACTTTCAACAAAGTGCATAATGTAAAGTTGTTAATAATGCATTTAGAAACCCTCAGGCAAATGCCAATAGATATGTGTATTGCACCAATCCTCCTAGTGGCAGATGGAGTGATAATTGAAAGAGAATAAGAGTTTAAACTATGCAATTTTGTGCATTTAAAAGCAAATATAATGGCAGCCCTCCCTGTGGGTTACCATTTGAGCAAAAAATGAAATGAAACAGGCAGCGTGGAGTGTAGAAGAGTGCTGGTTGGGAGGTAGCATCTATAGCAGCAACAACAAACTCCAATCAATGCACATTGGCAGGTTGAAGGCACATCTCCAGTGCTCACATGGTGCGTTGGAAAGTTTGAAGCAGCAAAGTAGAATTTGAAACAAAAAATACACATTGGTAGGTGTAAATCAAATCCATGTTCTTCCCAAGTCTTCCCCTGCATGGTGGATAAGGAACATCAAGCAATGTGGTTATTGAAGGAAGCTTTAGATAACTCTAAAATGAATGCAGCTCCTCGTGTAGTCTCCTTTTGGTAGCAGCTACAACAGCATGAAAAACTTTTAAACAAATACACAGGGCAGCCTTCTCCATGACGTGGTGGATGGGGAAAGAAGTTTAATGCAAATTAATGTATATGGAAAAGACAAATTCGACCCTGGTAGCAGTCTCTTTGTGTTTGGTATGAAGCAAAGGCCATCGAATTCCAAGCAAATGCAAAGAAATTGCCATGAAAGCACTCAGAAATTGCTTCAAAATCGCAGTCCCAGGCATAATGCATTATCCCACATTGGCTGGGAAGTGCACTATTTTGATGTTTATAATCAAGAACGCACAGTAATATAATGTCTAAGCCATAAAGGCTTTTGACAGATGGTGCCTATGGGCGCCCAAGGTGGGCCCACGCGTGAGCACGGATCCCGAGGCGACGGAGGAGTTGACTGGATGGCGACCAAGTGGACCCCACGTGGGCACGCTTCTCGAGGCAGACAGGCAAAATTTTGCAGAGAAAGGTCGGGTTAACGAGTGAGCAAGTTCGAGATGGATCGACGGTGCACGCTATTTCGTGAAGGGAAGATGCACGCGAGTTACACCTTGTGAAATAGCGAAAGTGAATGAGAGCCGTCCACGTGTCGTGATAGGTGGCAGTCCAGCAGGCGGGTCCTGGTGAGGTGGCACACAGTTGGCGCAAAGGTGGTAGTCCAGTGGCGATGACGTGGTTGCCAAGTGGCAGTGATGAAGCAGATGACGTGGCGGTCATGAGGTGTCATCCTAGGTGGCGTCCGATCAACCCCATCGACCAATAAGAGGCCGCCACGTGGCAAGGCGTCAGAGCACAAATGGAGGCAAAAATCAAAATTAAAATAAATAAATGATATAGTTCTGACTATATTAAAATTCGAAATATTTAAATGACTGAGCACAAATGGGAATTAATTCGCCCAGGGTCTAAATTTTGGCCAAAATTTAAAGTATTATATATCGCCAAAAAGCTCTCGGAGTGAGGAATCTAATTATGAGGTTAATTTTGACAAATGTGGGATATTTTGGAGGCAGTTTCCATGGGAACAAAATTCAGTTAGAGGGGAGACACTTGGCAATTTTCAGTTGTAGATTTGATTCTCTTCCCTCTCCTTCTTATTCCAAATTCTTCTTAGTTGTAAGGGTTCCAGAAATTTGGAAAATGCTCCAGATTTGATGTTTTCCATTTTCTGAAGATCTTGACCCAAGTTTGTAAATGTTTCTGTTTGGTTTCAGGGTATAGAGATTGCAGTGCAGTTTTGTAAATATGGTTTTAATTGCAGGTCTTACTGGTGTCAGGCATGAGTAATTTCCCACAAGATTGTCTCTGTGATATGTTTTTTCATTATTATGAATTCAATCCTCAAGGAGGATGAAATTTGTCATCTCAAGGAGATTGTATAATTGTTTGTAGGCATTCTTCAATGAAGAGTTTAAATTCTATAGTCAGTCATAAATAATGAAATATGTATCCAGATCTGATGAATTTGTGAATGAATCAAATAGTGCATTAATATAAGGTATTGATGCATGAATATCTTATTTAAGGAAAACAAACTTGCATCTATGATTCATATTTGTAGTTCTGTGAGTGACTCTGCTGCCCAATGAACAAGGCACTAGTCTTTGACAGATTTGGGAATGGTCTCAGATATACATTTTAAAAGATAAATCTATTTCCCTTTATGTTTAGGGGTTAATGTTCTATCCTTCCAAAGCTCTATTTCACCTATTATTTGTATAAGATCCAGCCCATCTGTACCTGTTACCTAATTTGGTGAGCTTGTGGAATGGTTTGTCTGCTCATTGTTGATGCAGTCTTATGTTTGTGATTATTGTATTCAATGCATCAAAAGGGTGTCCCCCCTTAGGTCTAGCAAAACCTGAAGTGCAGGAGGATCATTAGGATCCTATGTTATGTTGTCGAAGCCCTGAGGTGTTTCATTGATTGAGATTGACTATCTCATAGATAGATTTATAAGTGTCTTGGGTTATCACTTTTGGTGAACAACAAAAATGGTGACTCTGCTGGGGAGTAAATGAACTGTCAAGAGCCTCTGGTTAAGAAAGAATTAATTCATATAAGGTTGAGGTTATCTCATCCGAGTCACCACAACAAAAATGGCGACTCTGCTGAGGAGTTCATGGATCTGAATGTTTGATTGATGAGGTCAGAAGTTGAATGTATCCTTCGTTCTATCAATTTCATATCCAGCCAGTCTGTCCATTGTGTATGCACAGAGTGTGAAAGTGAATTTATGAGTTAGAAAGTGTTCCTTGTTCTGGATCTGCAGAGTGATATGGGGTACATGTCATATTTTACGAAGGAGTAATAGCAAATGCATTATTGAGAGTTGTAAGAAGTTCTTGCAGCTGTATGCAAATTTTTCCCCAATGTCATAATTGGGTGGCGACTCTAGTCTCTGTATCAGTGCTTGAAGGAAGATTGTATTCCAGGACTTTCACAAGATTGGTTGATAATCTTATGAATCATATTAAGATGTAGATGGATCTAAGTAGCAGATGCTCAGACATGGTGCTTTCATCATAAAAAGTGTTATAAAGTAGATGCAGTAAAAGATTTCAGTCACACATAACTCTGTGGTTCATACCAGTATTAAGAAGCCTGTAAGAGTGTTGATTGCAGTGAGATCAAAGGAGTAACAGAGAATTAAATTTGTGATTGAATGGTGTTCTACTGTTCAAAATATCCTCTGTGCAAGAGGTGGCGACTCTGTGATAAAAGACCGTGCTAAAGTGTGAAGTAAATCTCCAGATCTACAAGAGTTTACAGCTGCAAATCTCCAGGTATTTTTTCAGAGGTTTCAAATGCAAAGATATGTGCTCTGAAAATTAGAATGTGTAATGTCGTTTTCCCATTTAGTGAACAACACTAGTCTAGAGGGAAAGAGAGGATCTCAAAATTGATTTGCATATCTATGTTGCTAAAATATTCAGTGTATGTGATCTTCCGTAGTATGCAAATTTAGGAAAGATTTGTGTCAAGCAGTGTTATGAATAGATCAGTATAAGGATACTTGCTTGAGGTTTTTTATTCCAAATTGTATAATCATTTGTGGGAGTAGGAAAAATGAGCAGTAAAGATTTTCAGTCTTGTGTATTTCCACATAGAGCCATGCCTGGTGACATGTCACAACCGTATAATAGGAGAAGTTTCATCATGAACCATTATACTGCTCTAAATTTCAGAGATATTCCGGGTTACCCAAATCCCATACCCACAAAAATTAGAAAGTATTTGCCCATATTCAGTGGGAAGAAATCAGAATCAGCATGTCAACATGTTAAAAGATTTTTAGATTTGATAGGAGAATTTGAAATTTGCCAAGAAGATGTATGCATGAAGTTGTTTATTCAGTCATTAAAAGAAGATGCAAGAGATTGGTTCTCTTTTTTGCCAGTGAATTCTATTACCTCATGGGAAGAATTGGTTTCAGATTTCATGGATCAATTCGATGAGAAGGTGAGTGATTCTGACTTGCTGAAAGAATTCACCTGTATACAAATCAGGGAAGATGAATTGGTACCAACGTTTAATATCAGATTTTCACAAGCTTTGTCCAAAATTTTCAGAAAGTATAAACTTGATGATAAAGTATGTCTGGATGTTTATATGACTGCATTTGATGAGAAGATGGGTTTCCTATTGAGAAACAAAGAACCCAAAACTTTGTATGAAGCCTTTAACACAACTAGGGATATGAAAAATAACTTGAAGTTTGGAATCTCGAAGAGATTCATGTCTGCTGTTGTTTCATACCAAAGCACCTTCAATGGTGGAATACCATATGAAGTTGAGCAAACCATTTCGTGTTTAGGTGCATCAAGCTTTCCAGTTCCAAATGGTTTTGTTGATGCATGTGTTTTAGATTTAAATGAGAGTCAAGAACCTTTGCTGTTAATGCCAGTTGTCTCTCACAATAGTGATGGAATGATCAGTGGGAAGTGTTGTGAAAATGTTGATACAGAGATTGATATATACAAGGGATATGTATCATTTGATTTGTATGCCGGTTATGCTGATTATGTGGCTGCCAACTACCAAGTGAATCATGCATCTCTCCAGGATAATATTAATGAAAATAATGATGGTGATGACCATCAATCTTTATATGTTGTTGATGAATTTGATGTTGAAATACCAAATACAGAGGGATTACTAAGTGTTGCTATTTGTGCAAGTGAAAGTGTGCAATATGATGAAAATCAGAATTGTTTGGTGCGAACAATAGTTGATCCTCCTTTAAACATTGATGATGTCAATTGTGTTGAGGATGAAGTAAATGTTTTTTCAAATTTCACTTCAGACTTCATTTCTTATAATCATGTTGATAATCTTTCTTTTTTGAAAGATATGCACAATGTTAATTCAGAAAATTGTAATGGTACACATGATTGCGATGAAGATATAGCACACATGGATGGACAAAAGTTTACGGAATCTCACATGGAACAGCAAAGTGCAATGCAAGTCCATAAGATTGCAGAACTTAAGAAAGCTCTTGAGGTTATGGATAAGAAGGTTCAAATGTTGGAGAGCCTTGGAACTATTAATGAAGACTTTCTAAAATATAGTGAGGAGAATTCTTCGGAAAAGGACTGTGAATTGAATGCTTGTACATTTGATGAACATGGTGATCTAACAGACGGTTTTATGACAGAAAATTTTAGTGAACATGCTGAAAACTCATCTGATGAAATAAATTGCAGCGATGTTCATTTTCATTCTTTGGCTGATGACGAGTGTTCTATTGGTGAAGAAGATCAATTGTGGCAAGATAAGTTTGATTATCTTGATTTTCAGAATGATGGTCATAGAATAAAATCTCATGAATATGAAACATGGAACACTGAGGATTGTTCTAGCCAAGTTTCATTTTCTTCTTTGTCTGATGAAGATGATTATGAGGATCGAATGGATGGTGTCTTTAGCAATTTTACTAATGCTTTATTCAATGCTGATATAGATACGAACCAGCCATTTCAGTGTCATAACGTTCATAAAGGGATTGTCCATTTGGTTTCTAACCCTTTGTATGAAGAAATAACTGATCAGCCAGATGTTGTAAATGATGAACCAGTCCATAATACTAATGGAATTCCGAACAGCAATAGCATGGGTTGTAAAAAATTATTTCATGATGAAGGTAATAGGCATGGATTATGTGATGATCATTTAAAACCACAAATGAAAGTGTTTCAGGGGGATATAAGTATGGATGAAAAAGATTCAGCTGAGGATTTGCTTCAACTGGAGGTACACATTCTTTTCGATGAATGGGATGTTGAGAATGCAGAGGTTCTCAGTTTTATGAGCAAGGATAGTATGAGGTGTGATTAGCGTAGTGAAGTAGCACATCTGGATGGTAATGTTCATGTTCCTTGTTTGCATCGGTTGACTAGTAATGCCTCTCATTCTATGAATTTAAATGATAACAAGGTGAGTGCTGATAGGAATTGCAATGTTGAAAATGAGTGTTTTATTTTCCAAGTTCAGCATGATGATGTCCTTGCGAATGGTAGAATTGATTGGGATAATGAGATGCATGGTATCTTGTGGGAAGGCCTCTATGGTGAATTGTCTCATATTTTTACTTGTGTTGAAGTAGTGCATGGTTACAAAGTTCATAATCAGACAAGAGGTAAGCACACTAGCTGTTTCAGTAATGAGACAAAAGAGGTGGATTTTAAAAGCTATGCTCAGTTGTTACTGGAAGGTGCCTTTGTTTGGATCAAGGTATCAAGTGATGAAAATCAGATTTTTGACAGAGGTAAATGCTAAGATTGATTGAGCAGCTTGTATTCAGTTTTAAGCATGTTTGTATCTATTGTATAGTCGCTTCGCTTCAGTTGTGTGGTTTTCAATAAAATGCCCTGTTGTTTGGGTAGAATAAGGAAGCCCTATTTTTGAAATGAGATGAGAAGAGAAGAATGATCCGTTATTTGGGTGGTCTGCTTAACCAAAGATATCTGGATTCTTGTGTTGATCTTGCAATCAACCATCCCCAGTCAGAGCCACTGTTGGGAGTATTTAAAACTGAGTCAAGTTTATAGGCCCATTTCAAAATTTTGCCCTGCATTTCCAAATGATTAAAATAAGTCAGTTTGAATGGCCTAGTTAGCAAGGGGGTAAAATGGAGCTAGTTGATTTTCAGAGGGTAAGGCTCGGGATTCATGTCTCACACATTTCATTTGGCCTATGCAGTGATGCACAACTTTCAGAATTCAGTTTGGATAAGTTTACTAGGTACCCATTTCGAGGGGTGAGCTAAAAGTGCATTCTAGGCACAAGTGCAAATTTTATTAAGTAGCCTACTTTGGGTGTTTATATCTTTTTCCATGTTTATTATCATGAATAATTTCAAAATGGATTGAATTTTATGCATAAATGTGAGTCAACATGCAAAATTTCAAGTCCTTATGAATCCGTTTGCTCAGTTTTCAAAGCTCAATCCGTTTGTAGTTTGTGATGTTTGAACAAGTGTAAAAATGTCCTGGTGAGGATCATGTCAGAATGTTTGTTCCGGGATAATGTTGGTATAAATCGTGAGCTACGTTTCAAATTTCAAGGCTCTACCAATCCGTTTGATCGGTTTTCAAAAGAGCTCATTTTGCCATAAAATTCAGTTATCCGCACTCCAGTGTTATATCAGTTAATGTAGCCGTTTTGGTGAGCGCACCATTTGCATCCTGTCAGTCTAGTGATCGAACTGAGAATTCAAAGATTTAATATGTACTTCAAGGTACCTATGTTTCAAATTTGAAGGCCTACGGAGGTCGTTTGGTATTTTTAAGAAAGGCATCATGTGTTGCCAAAACATTGACTTCATCAAGTCCGCAATGTCCACAAAGCCAGTTGGGCATTTTCAGAAATTAATATCTCTTTGCTCGGGACTCATCTTGAGAAACCATTTGGTAGATGTCATCCTTGTATATCAAGGTACATGCCTGTCAGATGGCGAGCTCCAGAAAGGTGTTTTGACAGGTTTGAAAATTACGTCTTCGCGATTAAATGCGAAAATTGTGGCATAATTGCCTGAAGGTTGTAAAATGCGGATTAATGATCCGAAAATGATGCCGATCATTTCCAGAGGTATGTTTGAGGTCCGTGAAGCATTCCAGGGGTCAGTTGCATGAAAACGAATTTTTTTTTAGTCGGACCCACTTTGGGGCCCGACCTGGCTTGCCACTTCGTGCATTTTTTCAGGCAAAGTTTAATTGTTATTTTTTGCAATCATATGTTTATATGATTTAACTATGAAGGAATGACATTTATATCATTGAAAAGCAGCGATTTGTGGAGTTTGGGATAAGTGTTCAGCGACATTGTTTAAAAAAATGCAATGTTACCAAAAGATGAAATGGTAGCTACCAAAAGAGCTCAGCAAGGCTCAGTGGTTTTTTGTACCAAGCAGTGAGAACAAATATTGGCATACGAATATATGTCAAATGGAAATCTAACAAAAAATCTCATTGGTGTAAATTTAATTCCACAACCTTTGCCAGTTCCCAGCCATGAAATGGAGGGCGATGGTTTAAAGAAAACTTTCAGCAAAGTGCACAATGTAAAGTTGTTAATAATGCATTTAGAAACCCTCAAGCAAATACCAATTGATATGTGTATTGCACCAATCCTCATAGTGGCAGATGGAGTGATAATTGAAAGAGAATAAGAGTTTAAACTATGCAATTTTGTGCATTTAAAAGCAAATATAATGGCAGCCCTCCCTGTGGGTTACCATTTGAGCAAAAAATGAAATGAAACAGGCAGCGTGGAGTGTAGAAGAGTGCTGGTTGTGAGGTAGCATCTACAGCAGCAACAACAAACTCCAATCAATGCACATTGGCAGGTTGAAGGCACATCTCCAGTGCTCACATGGTGCGTTGGAAAGTTTGAAGCAGCAAAGTAGAATTTGAAACAAAAAATACACATTGGTAGGTGTAAATCAAATCCATGTTCTTCCCAAGTCTTCCCCTGCATGGTGGATAAGGAACAGCAAGCAATGTGGTTATTGAAGGAAGCTTTAGATAACTCTAAAATGAATGCAGCTCCTCGTGTAGTCTCCTTTTGGTAGCAGCTACAGTAGCATGAAAAACTTTTAAACAAATGCACAGGGCAACCTTCTCCTTGACGTGGTGGATGGGAAAAGAAGTTTAATGCAAATTAATGTATATGAAAAATACAAATTCGACCCTGGTAGTAGTCTCTTTGTGTTTGGTATGAAGCAAAGGCCATCAAATTCCAAGCAAATGCAAAGAAATTGCCATGAAAGCACTCAGAAATTGCTTCAAAATCACAGTCCCAGGCATAATGCATTATCCCACATTGGTTGGGAAGTGCACTATTTTGATGTTTATAAGCAAGAACGCACAGTAATATAATGTCTAAGCCATAAAGGCTTTTGACAGATGGTGCCTATGGGCGCCTACGGTGGGCCCACGCATGAGCACGGATTCCAAGGCGATGGAGGAGTTGACTGGATGGCGACCAGGTGAACCCCACGCGGGCACGCTTCTGGAGGTAGACAGGCAAAATTTTGCAGAGAAAGGTCGGGTTAACGAGTGAGCAAGTTCGAGATGGATCGACGGTGCGCGCTATTTCGCGAAGGGAAGATGCACGTGAGTTACACCCTGCAAAATAGCAAAAGTGAACGAGAGTCATCCACGTGTCATGATAGGTGGTAGTCCAGCAGGCGGATCCTAGTGAGGTGGCACACAGTTGGCGCACAGGTGGCAGTCCAATGGCGATGACGTGGCAGCCAAGTGGCAGTGATGAAGCAGATGATGTGGCGGTGATGAGGTGTCATCCTAGGTGGTGTCCGATCAACCCCATCGACCAATCAAAGGCCGCCACGTGGCAAGGCGTCAGAGCACAAATGGAGGCAAAAATCAAAATTAAAATGAATAAATGATATAGTTCTGACTATATTAAAATTCGAAATATTTAAATGACTGAGCACAAATGGGAATTAATTCACCCAGGGTCTAAATTTTGGCCAAAATATAAATTATTATATATCGTCAGAAAGCTCTCGGAGTGAGGAATCTGATTATGAGGTTAATTTTGATAAATGTGGGATATTTTGGAGGTAGTTTTCACCGGAACAAAATTCAGTTAGAGGGGAGACACTTGGCAATTTTCAGTTGTAGATTTGATTCTCTTCTCTCTCCTTGTTATTCCAAATTCTTCTCAGTTGTAAGCATTCCAGAAATTTGGAAAATGCTCCAGATTTGATGGATTCCATTTTCTGAAGATCTTGACCCAAGTTTGTAAATGCTTCTGTTTGGTTTCAGGGTATAGAGATTGCAGTGCAGTGTTGTAAATATGGTTTTAATTGCAGGTCTTACTGGTGTCAGGCATGAGTAATTTCCCACAAGATTGTCTTTGTGATATGTTTTTTCATTATTATGAATTCAATCGTCAAGGAGGATGAAATTTGTCATCTCAGGGAGATTGTATGATTGTTTGTAGGCATTCTTCAATGAAGAGTTTAAATTCTATAGTCAATCATAAATAATGAAATATGTATCTAGATCTGATGAATTTGTGAATGAATCAAATAGTGCATTAATATAAGGTATTGATGCATGAATATCTTATTTAAGGAAAACAAACTTGCATCTATGATTCATATTTGTAGTTCTGTGAGTGACTCTGCTGCCCAATGAACAAGGCACTAGTCTTTGACAAATTTGGGAATGGTCTCAGATATACATTTTAAAAGATAAATCTATTTCCCTTTATGTTTAGGGGTTAATGTTCTATCCTTCCAAAGCTCTATTTCACCTATTATTTGTATAAGATCCAGCCCATCTGTACCTGTTACCTAATTTGGTGAGCTTGTGGAATGGTTTGTCTGCTCATTGTTGATCCAGTCTTATGTTTGTGATTATTGTATTCAATGCATCAAAAGGGTGTCCCCCCCTAGGTCTAACAGAACCTGAAGTGCAGGAGGATCATTAGGATCCTATGTTATGTTGTCCAAGCCCTGAGGTGTTTCATTGATTGAGATTGGCTATCTCATAGATAGATTTATAGGTGTCTTGGGTTATCACTTTTGGTGAACAACAGACCCTTTGCCTTTGACCATGCATGGTGCATCATTGCCAAAACGAACCACACCACCGTCATACTCCTCCAAAGATAGAAAATTGCTCCGGTCACTAGTCATATGGTGAGAATAGCCACTATCAATGATCCACTCATTTGAATTATCAAACCGAGAGACAAGAGCCTTCTTGTTTGATCTTAGCTCCTGAATAGCAGCAACCCTTATTGCATAGACCGGAAATAGGGATCTCAGGACTTTGCTTACCATAGTGGCATCTTCTATTTTACCACCTGCACTCTTGATATCTCCAACAACGGTTTTGATCCTTATTCCATACTATTGAATGGTCTCACCTTCAACCATCCACATATCTTCAAACTTCCCTCTAAGGCTTTCTTCCTTAGCCTGTTTTACATGTTCATCACCACCATAGATATTTTCAAGAGTATCCAATAACTCTTTGGGATTCACCTTATCCTGAACATCAATAAACTCAATGTCAGATAAACTACTAATTAGGGCTTCCATGACTTGCCCATTCTCCTGTATCTCTCTCTTTTGGTCATCGGTAAGGGTACTGGTAGGAGCAACATAGGTAGTCTCAACATAGCTCCATTATTGAGCACCCATGCTTCTAATGAAAATCTTCATTCTGTCTTTCCATATACTGAAATTTTCCTTGTTAAACTTTGGACCTTCCCTCTTCATCATTTGACTGGGATCTTTACCTCAAGCGGTTAAGCTTATAACACAGAGGACCTGGAGGATGCTCTGATACCAATTGATAACTCAATGATGAGAAAATAGTACCAAACCGATATTGAGAGGGGGGGGGTGAATCAGTACAGACAAAAATACAGTCCTAAACTGGTTTGACAACAGACACTTCAAATGACTAGCAGACAGTGACAATGGTTTGAAATAGAGTGCAACCAATAAAGCTAAGAATGTCTAAGACAAGCATTAACCGGTTACTCACTTAGCTTTTCACTCAACTCAAGACTACACTACCATTTCACCCTTATGCATAAACAGATAATCTATCATCAGATCATAATAACAGCTAGTTCAACATGTTTTATTGATAGACATAAAACACTAAACCATCATATGCTTGACATGCAATACCAAAACATCACAATATAAAAGCATCACACATGACACACATATTTTTCACATGGAAACTCAACTGGGAAAAACCACGATGGGGATAAGTACCCACAAGCTGTTTTTGAACTCTTTAGAAGTTCGCTCTATTAGGAGCCTTGTTTGGTTAGAGACATTACAATAAGTTATGCTAGGAACCGATCCTGCTAAAGATCACCCGGTTAAGGGTTAAACCCTGTTAAAGATTACCTTGTTAGAGGATCTCAACAACTCAATAGCTAAAGGATTCCGAACTCAGTAGCTTTGAATTACCCTGTTAAAGGATATTCAGGAAGTCGGTTAAGGCTACCCTGTTAAGGGATTTTCCAACTATTGAGGTGGTTAGAGATCAACAGGTATTATAATAATTTGGTAATAGCACCTAATGCCAATGCAGATCCGTTTAAGCTCCTCTTCACCTTCTGCACTTACACTCTATAGGGATCACTTCTCTCCTTTTGGTCTAGCAAGAATTGTGTATCCCTTCTCTCAGATACACACACATAACTTTTGCCAACAACCTCATAAAGAGACACAACATCGACCTTATAGGAAAACAAGTAGGTCGGTAGCATAAACCCTAAACCCTAAACTTGTTAGGTTAAGCAATTCAAACGGTTCAATCCTAAGCATTGAGAACACTCCATTAATTGCAACAGTCTTGATCCAATCTCAAGACATTCTCCATCATTCATTTTCACCGATTTCATGGCGGTTGATAACCCATCACATGTTATCACCATTTTACAGACTTCGCACATTCTCAAGGTAGATAGGAGCAATCTCCTTCACGCGCACAAGGCTGACGTGGCAACATGATATGTTCTTCATTACAATGCTAACTCATCACACAATGTCACTGGTTGAGCCATAGGATTGAAGCACTTCAACCGGAAACCATGAAGTTGAGACTACCAACCAGTAGTCATACAACGCTTCCATGTGCCGGTTCCCATAACCATATGCCGGTTCACCTTGAACAAGCACACCGCTTCACTTTGGCACAAATGTCGGTTCACAGTGTTATGCCAGTTCTCACCTCTTCAACATATTGACATCAATGACAACATACAATGTCATTATATCCTCATACTGGTCATAATGCCAACAGTTTCCTCATCAAAGTCGGAGTAACAGATTTCTCTGTTAATTCTACCGATTGATGACAAACATCAACTCTCTAAGTATCTACTGGTGGGGGAATGACCCCAAGCCGATCTCTAAGATATTAAAAAGTCTCCTTAGGTAGAGGTTTAGTGAAAACATCTGCAATTTGCTCTTTAGTATTTACATAAACTAGTTTTATTTCTTTTGCTTCAACATTTTCCCTTAGAAAATTCAGTTTGATGGAAACATGTTTGGTTTTAGAATGTATTACCGGATTCTTAAATATATCAATTGTTGCAGTGTTATCACAATAGATAGTTGTAGGTTTCTTGCATTTTACCTTTATGTGTTTCAACATTTGTTTAAGCCATAGTACCTGTGTATAGTTAGTTGTTGCTACAACATATTCTGATTCTATTGTTGATAAGGATGTACAACTTTGTTCTTACTTAACCAAGAAACTGGTTTGCTTCCAAGAAAAAATGCTCCGCCGGTGGTGCTTTTTCTATCATCCACATCTCCTTCCCAATTTGCATCTATGTATGCACATAATTCAAAGTTTTCATCTCTAGGATACCATAATCCAAGATTTGTAGTGCCTTGTAAGTACCGAAAAAATCCTTTTTACTACTGATTCATGATCTTCTCTAGGATTACTCTGAAATCTTGAAAAAATACATACTACATTCATGATATCAGGTCTGGTCTGTGTCAAATATAGTAAACCTCCTATCATAGATTTGTACCTAGTTGGATTAACAAGTGTAGATTCATTCCTTAGTGATAGTTTGTCACTTGTAGTCATAGGTGTGCTTGCCAATTTAGAGCTTTCCATCCCAAATTTCTTTAGTAACTCCTTTAAGTACTTGGATTGACTCAAGAATATACCTTTATCAGTCTATGAAATCTATAACCCTAAAAAAAATCTTATTTCACCAATCATAGACATTTCAAATTCTTGCTGTATTTTAATAGAAAAGTCTTTACATAATCCATCTTCTCCACCAAAGATTATATCATCAACAAAAACTTCTATAGCCAAGATATCATCATTAGTCACTTTATAATATAAGTTTCTGTCAGCATTACCTTTAGAAAAACCAATCTTCCAAAGATACTTATCCAATCTTGCATACCAAGCTCTTGGAGCTTGTTTCAATCCATACAAAGTTTTCTTTAACCTGCAAACCATATCTTTGTTATCTATCAAATAAAATCCATCAAGTTGTTCAATATAAACTTCTTCTTCAAGATCTCCATTTAGAAATGCACATTCAATATCCATTTGATACACTTTATAGTTCTTAGGTGCTGCAAAAGCCAAAAATAATTTGACTGCCTCAATTCTAGCTACCGGTGCAAAGGTCTCATTATAATCAATTCCTTCTTTCTGAGAATATCCCTTACACACTAGTATTTATTTATTTTAGATAACCTTACCATCTTCATTGAGTTTGTTTCTGAATACCCATTTGGTTCCAATTACATTTTTATCTTTAGGCTGGGGAACTAATGTCCAAGTGTTATTCTTCTCAATTTGTTCTAATTCTTCTTCCATAGCTTTAGTCCAATATTTATCTACACATGCCTCATTAACTGATGATGGTTCAATTTGAGAAATAAGACATACCTCTTCATTTTCCAATCTTCCTCTTGTCATAACTCCTTTATACTTGTTTCCAATTATTTGATATTCAGAATGATTCAATCTTACATACTGGGGTGTCTTTGTTTGTTGTTGTTCCTCAGTCACAGTGGAATTTTCAGATGATACCGGTGTAACTGGATCTTCATTTTGTACCGATGGGTTTAGTGTAGGTTCATTTGTTATAATTTATGTTGCCGGTTCAGAATCTATATACCTTGAAGTTCCTTTGAATTGTTCATCAATCTTCACATTTGTACTCAACAATTTTCTGCAATCTTTTGTTAAAACATCTATATGCTTTACTCTTAGATGAATAACCAAGAAATATTCCTTCATCACTTCTACAATCAAATTTCCCAATATACTCATCTCTTCTAATATAGCATTTACTTCCAAATATTCTAAAATATTTAAGAGTAGGAGTAATACCAAACCATAGTTCATGAGGGGTCTTACCGGTTTCACCTTTGATGTGATCTTTGTTGAATGTATAGACCACTATACTTACTACCTCTCTCCAATATACATGTGGTAGGTTTTCTTCTGATAACATACTTCTAGTTGCATCCAATATAGATCTGTTTTTTCTTTCAACAACTCCATTTTGTTGTGGTGTCTGAGGTGCTGATAGTTGTCATCTGATTCCATTCACTTCACAGAATGCATTAAATTCCTTAGATGTAAATTCTCCTCCTTGATATGATCTTAGACATTTGATTTTCTTACCAATTTCATTTTCTACCATTGCTTTGAATAGTTTGAACTTCCCAAGTGCTTCTGATTTTTCTCTGAGAAAAGTAACCCAACACATTCTAGAATAGTCATCAATGATTAGCATTAAATATCTATCACCTTGCAAGCTTTTAGTTCTAGCTAAACCACATAAATCAGTATGAATTAAGTCAAGAGCATTATTGGATTTTTCTAGAATACTTTTAAAGGTAGTTCTAACTTGTTTTCCAAATTCACATTCCTTACATATTGTATTATGAGGTTTGACAATTTTAGGTAAATCTCTAACTGCTTTATTAGTACTGATTTTCACCATGCAATCAAAGTTTACATGATAGAGTCTCTTATGCCATAGCCAACTTTCATCAATATGTGCAATCAAGCATGTCTTTTCACTGTTATTCAAATGAAAGATATTACCTCTAGTTTGATTACCGGTTGCAATTTATAAACCAGCTCTATTCATGATTTTGCATTTTGCATTTTTGAATTGTAACTGAAATCCTTTCTCAACTAATTGACCAAAACTCAAAAGATTATGCTTTAAACCTTCAACATAGTAAACATTGTCAATATTATGCTTACCATCAAGAGATGTTGTACCTTTACCTTTGATCAAACAAACTCTATCATCTCCAAATCTCACTAGACCTCCATTATATTCTTGAAAGTTCAAGAATTTACCTTTATCACCTGTCATATGATGTGAGCATCCTGAATCAATGATCCATTCATCCTTTACTTCAATTTTAGCTACCAAGGACTGCTCTATCAGTTGGACTGTAGGTGTCGGTTGATCTTCTGTTATAGCAACAAAAACCCATCCATTGTCTGCCAGATCCTTATCAGAATCATCACTCACTCCTTCATCAGCAAGATAACAAGATTTATCTTTATTCTTCTTACATCTGTATCTCTGATATTCAAGGTTAGGCTTGTATGTTCTTCTAGCTTCTTCTCTTAGTCTAGCATGTCTATCAGGGCATCTTGAAGCCATATGACCAATCTTATTACAGTTAAAACATTTAAAGGGTGCTTTACCTTCATACTTACTTCCAATTGGATCTTTAGGCATTTTCCTTGCAAATAGTGCTTCAAGTTCTTCATTTTCTTTCCTATTTTCTTCAAGTTCTCTTGCATAAAAGGCTTTCCAATCAGATTTGTCAAGTGATGATGCGGATGATGTTGATCCTTTAAAGGCTACATCTGTCTTTATAGTAGCAACGGGACCAAATTCATCAATTTCAAAGGCTGAAAGTTTTCCAATCAATGTATCTCTAGTTACTGATGTATTAGCCATTGTTCTTAACTCATTTATAGTAGTGACCTTCATTTTATATGCCGGTGGCAATCCTCTTAAAACTTTTGAAACAATTTCATCTTCACTTAATGTTCCTCCACAACATTTAATACCCAAAACAATTTCATTAACTCTTTCCATAAAAGTAGAAATCCTTTCATCTACTTCCATTTTTAGATTTTCATACCTGACCCAGAAGCTTTCAAGATTTGCAATTTTAACTGTGGAATCTCCTTCATTCAGTGTTTCCAAATGATCCCAAATAGCTTTAGCAGTTGATCTATCTAATAATCTCATGATTTGTTGATCTATTAATACGCTCAAAAGTGCTTCTCTTGCTTTGAAATCATTTTCTTCATCTTTAGTCAAGTTAGGTGGATTAGGCTGGCTTTGAGTAGGAGTAGTATAGCCATTCTTTGTAACATCCCAGATGTCCTTTCCAATGCAATTTAAATGTGTCTCCATTCTGATCTTCCATATGTCATAGTTGGTTCCATCAAGTTTAGGACTGTCCTTCCTGAAATAGTTAGTAGACACTGGATCTCCTCAAGTTGTTAAACTTCTGCAAAATAGGACTAAGCTCTAATACCAATTGTTAGGTCCCAGAGACAACTGAGAGGGGGGGGGGGGGGTGAATTAGTTGTCAAATAAATTTAAAACAAAAAAAAATAACCAACTTACTACTTAATACTGATGATACAGTCTTTTATACTAGTGGACAGTTTTATCAGATAATTGCAATACCGGTAAAGATTAATGCATGAAACAAAAGGACAAAGTCATCCACAACACTTAACACCAATATTTGTACGTGGAAACCCTGCAAGGGGAAAAACCATGATGGGAAACCTTACCCACAATCAGATGATACTACTGCAGATAGTAAGTGTATACAAATGGGGTCTGCACATGCAGAAAGGCCAAGCACCTAGAGCTCATTGCTAAAACACAAAATAGGAGTCACACTGACTACAATTGGATGGTTAAATCCAATAAGGATGTACTACTCAAATTAACATCTTCATATGTTGGATTCAGTACCGGTGTAGTTATGATATGCTTTCACAAAAACCTTGCTTCACCTTCAAATGATGTCTGCGTGTATAGCTCTACTCAATCTTGCATATACCTTCACACAATTCTTCTTCGCATTTCACAACCGATCTTACAAATAAGATCTTACATTTATATCATAACGCAGGACCAATTTTAGTAGGTTGATTCTAAGAGATATTACAATAAATTAATTTACAAATAAATTAATGCCCGACGCAATAAACGATTCAACATGTCGTCTTAATGCATTTACAACAATAATGTCTTCTCCATAGCATGCCATGCTAATCTAGAAAAGATAATCCTACCAGTGTATAACCTGGACCTATTTGCCAGTAACAACAAATATGCAAATGGGTATGTGCAGGATCATGGTGTGCCAAAATAGGCCCTTAAGTGGCAATGAAATTTTAAAAAATCAAAGTTTTGCAACTTGACATGAAAAATTGAATAAGTTATGAACATTATTTTTAAAATATGTAAGAAGAGAATCTATAGAAAATTGAATGTAGTTTCTAAGCTACTAGTTGTTTTTTGAAAAAAAAAAATCTATTTGATGAAAATTTCAAATTTCAATGTAGTGGTACAAAAATTTCAGGAAAAAGATAAGAAGTAGGTGTATGTTTGACCACCCTAATCATAATCAAATCATAATGTTTTTTTATAAGATTTATAATATAAATATTAGACTCATGTCCAGATGTGACACATTTTTTTATAATTTTTTATAATGCAAATAATTATTTATGAATTGTTTACTACAACTTTTCAGAAATTTAGAAACTCCTACATCTGACCACCTTAACTTGGTCAAAACCTTATGAAATTCAATTTTTTTCAATTTTCCCCTATAGTAGATGAAGCATAGGATGTGACACATGTTTCAGATTCAAAAAATGTTATGCGGTTTGAAAGTTATGAGTATTTTTCAATCAGTCTATCAATCAGGACTTTTGTCAGAATTTAGTTAGAAAATAAATAATAATTATTTATTAAAGTCAAAATAAGACAAGCCTTATATTGTTGGAAAGCTGAGAACGTCCTTAAAAAACACTTTTCATTTTATCAATTTTGGCTATTAAAAAAGTCGTCAGCCACCAGTGTAAAGTTTGGAAAATCAAGGAATACTGAAAAACACGTTTTTTCAGTTGACTTTCCAAGCTTGTCACTTCCAAGCCAAATCCCAAAGCAAACCCGAACCAAAATATGGAGGGAAAAATTTATGTTTTAAAATCGGATATCGGATAAAATCGGATATCAGATTTTATTGGATAAAATCAGATATCCGATTTTTGAAAAAATAAAAAAATATATTTTAGTAAATTGGGCATAACTTTTGCGTTTTATATCAAAATTTTGATTTTTTATAGGAATTGGAAAGGTAATTAAGAGCTCTATGATATGGAATAGGTATAATTTCAATTATTTATTTTAAAAAATAATTATAATTCATTTAAATTCATTCTTCATTTTTAAAACATAAAAAACTCATGACTTTTTCATATGATTTCCCTATAGCATGAATTTTTGTAACAATCATCTCAAAATAAAATAAATAAATAATTAATTAATAATAGAAAATTTATGAATTTTATTGAGTTTGATAAATTTTGATAAACCATGTTATCTATGTTTGTTCCTTTCTCCACCTCTCTCTCCTAAACCTATCACACCACCTATTTGTTTCTTCCTCCCTCTCTTTTGTCCATATTTATACATCTCTCTCTAGACCTATATCTCTAACTATCAATGAATACATCATTAAATCTCTCAAGCTCTACAAGGTGCTTATATTTCTACCTCTTCATAATTTCCTCCTCTATGTCACTCTCTCTTCCCTAAGATCTAGACTAGTCTCTCTGCATTTCATTCTCATCTCTAGCAACAAAATTCAGAGGGGACAAGGAGAGGTGTAGGGAAGTATCAAAAAAAGGAGAGATTAATTGGGGGGAAGAGAGAGTGTGAGAGAGAGAGAGCTATAGGTAATTAGGTGGAAGGCGAAGAGAGAGATGGACGGGGTGATTGGGGTGAAGAGAGAATGAGAGGGAGAGTTTGAGATTATTAGGGGCTAGGAGGAGAGGGGGAGAGGGGAAATATCAACAAAGAGAGAAGAGAGATGGGGACAGAGGTTAAGAGAGACATAGAGAGTAATTAGGGGGTGGGTAGAGGGGGAGAGGGAAGTATCTACAAACCCATAGGAGGAGAGAGGTGATCAAGGGTAATTGAGGAAAATAAATAATGTGAGAGAGAATATGGTGTCCTAAAGGGTCATATGGTGTCTCATGAACCTTTAGGACACCATATGATGTTTTTATAAGTCTTATGGTGTCCTAAGGGGTCATATGGTGTTCTACGAGCCTTTAGGACACCATATGGTGTCATTATAAGTCGTATGGTGTGTTAAGGGGTCATATGGTATCCTATGACCCCTTAGGACACCATATGACCCCTTAGGTATTGTTAGGGGTCATATTGTGTCTGAACAAGTCATATGGTGTCGTTAGGGGTTGTATGGTGTGCGAAGGGGTTATATTGTGTCCTAAGGGGTCACAAGACATCGTATGACCCCTTAGACACCATATGATCCATTAGGTTTTGTTACGGATCATACTATGTCCTAAGAGGTCATATGGTGTCCCATGACCCTTTAGGACACCATATGACCCCTTAGGACATCATATGGTGTCTTTATGGGTCTTATGGTGTCCTAAGTGGTCATATGGTGTCCTAAACCCCCTTAGGACACCATATGACCCCTTAGGACATTATATGACTCCTTGGGATACCATACGATACCTTGGGACACCATATGGTATTGTAAGGAGTCGTATGGTGTCCTAAGGGGTCATATGGTGTCCTATGAACCCTTACGACAATATATGACCCATTAGGTGTCATCAGGGGTCTTATTATATTGTAATGGGTCATATGGTGTCATATGACCCCTTAGGACACCATATGCTTGGAGACAATATGGTGCTATGGGTCGTATGGTATCCTATGACACCTTAGGACACCATATGACCCCTTAGGATACCATTTAGTGTTGTTATGTGTCGTATGGTATCATATGACCCCTTAAGTGTCATTAGGGTTATTTTATGTCCTAAGGGGTTGTATTGTGTCCTAAGGGGTCATACGGTGTCCTATGACCCCTTAGGACACTATATGATGTCGTTAGTGGACATATTATGTCCTAAGGGGTCATATTGTGTCTTATGACCCCTTAGGACACCACATGGTGTCATTATGGGTCGTATGGTTTTCTAAGGGGTCATATGGTGTTCTATGACCCCTTAGGACACCAATTTTATGTTGTTATGGGTCGTATGGTTTCCTAAGGGGTCATATGGTGTCCTATGACCCCTTAGGGAACCATATGGTTTCATTATGCATCGTATGGTTTCCTAAGGGGTCATATGGTGTTCTATGACCACTTAGGACACCATATGGTGTCATTAAGGGTGGTATGGTGTGCTAAGGGGTCATATGGTGTCTTATGATTGTTTATAACACCATATGACCCCTTAGGTATCGTTAGGTGTCATTTTGTGTCGTTAGGGGTCATATGATGTCCTATGACCCCTTAGGACACAATATGACCCCTTAGGTGTTGTTAGGGGTCATATTGTGTCCTAACGGGTCATATAGTGTCCTATGACCCCTTAGGACACCATATGGTGTTGTTTGGGATTGTATGGTGTGCTAAGGGGTCATATTGTGTCCTAAAGATTCCTAGGGGTCATATTGTGTCCTAAAGATTCCTAAGACATCATATAACCTCTCAGGACACCATATGACCCCTTAGATATCGTTAGGGGTCATATTGTGTCCTAAGGGGTCATATGGTGTCTCATGACACCATATGACCCCTTAGGACACCATATCGTGTCATTATGGGTCTTCTTATGTTCTAAGGGGTTATATGGTGTTCTAAGGGGTCATATGGTTTTATATGACCCCTTAGGATACCATATGACACCTTAGGACACCATATGGTGTCATAAAGGGTTGTATGGTGTTCTAAGGGGTTATATGGTGTTCTATGGGGTCATATGGTTTTGTATGACCCCTTTGGACACTATATAGCATTGTTAGGGGTCATATTATGTCCTAAGGGGTCATATTGTGTCTTATGACCCCTTAGGACACCACATTGTGCCATTATATGCAGTATGGTGTTATAAGGGGTCATATGGTATTCTATGACCCTCTAGGACATCATATTATGTTGTTGTGGGTCGTATGCTCTCCTAAGGAGTCATATAGTGTCCTATGACCCCTTAGGACACCATATGACCCCTTAGGACACCATATGGTGTCATTATGTGTTGTATGGTGTCCTAAGGGGTTATATAGTGTTATATGACCCCTTAGGACAACATATGATCTCTTAGGACACTATACGGTGTCGTTAGGGGTCGTATGGAGTGCTAAGGGGTCATATGGTGTCCTATGATCCCTTAGCACACAATATGACCCCTTAGTACACCATAAAGTGTCCTTAGGGGTCATATGGTGTCCTATGACCCCTTAGGTGTTGTTAGGGGTCATATTATGTCCTAATGGGTTATATGGTGTCCTACAACACCTTAGGACACCATATGGTGTCGTTAGGGGTTGTATGGTGTGCTAAAGGGTCGTATTTTATTCTAAAGGTTCCTAGGACATCATATAAACCCTTATGACACCATATGACCCCTTAGGTATCGTTAGGGGTAATATTGTGTCTTAAGGAGTCATATGGTGTCTAATGACACCATAAGACCCCTTAGGACACCATATCATGTGGTTATGGGTCTTCTTGTGTTCTAAGGGGTCATATGGTGTTATATGACCCCTTAGGATACCATATGACCCCTTAGGAAACCATATGGTGTCGTAAAGGGTGGTATGGTGTCGCAAGAGGTCGTATGGTGTCCTAAGGGGTCAAATAGTGTCCTATGACCCCTTAAGACACCACATGGTGTTGTTATGGGTTGTATGGTGTTCTAAGGGGTCATATGGTGTTCTATGACCCTCTAAGACACCATATTATGTTGTTATGGGTTGTATGGTCCTCTAAGGGGTCATATGGTGTCCTATGACCCCTTAGGACACCATATAGTGTCATTATGCACCGTATGGTGTCCTAAGGGGTCATATGGTGTTCTATGACCCCTTAGGACACCATATGACCCCTAATGACACCATATGGTGTCATTAGGGGTCATATGGTGTCCTAAGGGGTCATAGAACACCATATGACCCCTAATGACACCATATGGTGTCATTAGGGGTCATATGGTGTCCTAAGGGGTCATAGAACACCATATGACCCCTAATGACACCATATGGTGTCATTAGGGGTCATATGGTGTCCTAAGGGGTCATAGAACACCATATGACCCCTTAGGACACCATACGGTTCATAATGACACTATATGGTGTCCTAAGGGGTCATAGGACACCATATGACCCCTTAGAGGACCATACAACCCATAACAACATAATATGGTGTCTTAGAGGGTCATAGAACACCATATGACCCCTTAGAACACCATACATATGGTGTTATTAGGGGTCATATGGTGTGCTAAGGGGTCAAATAGTGTCCTATGACCCCTTAAGACACCACATGGTGTCGTTATGGGTCGTATGGTGTTCTAAGGTGTCATATGGTGTTCTATGAGCCTCTAAGACACCATATTATGTTATTATGGGTTCTATGGTCTTCTAAGGGGTCATATGGTGTCCTATGACCCCTTAGGACACCATATAGTGTTGTTATGCATCGTATGGTGTCCTAAGGGGTCATATGGTGTTCTATGACCCCTTAGGAAACCATATGACTCCTTAGGACACCGTATGGTGTCATTAGGGGTCATATGGTGTGCTAAGGGGTCAAGTGGTGTCCTATGACCCCTTAGAACACCATATGACCCCTTAGGTATCATTAGGGGTCATATGGTGTCCTATGACCCCTTAGGACACAATATGACCCCTTAAGACACCATATAGTGTCGTTAGGGTTCATATGGTGTCCTATGACCCCTTACGACACAATATGACCCCTTAGGTGTTGTTAGGGGTCATATTGTGTCATAATGGGTCATATGGTGTCCTACGACCCCTTAGGACATCGTATCGTGTTGTTAGGGGTTGTATGGTGTGCTAAGGGGTCATATTGTGTCCTAAAGTTTCCTAGGACATCATATAACCCCTTAGGACACCATATGACCCTTTGGTATCGTTAGGGGTAATATTTTGTTCTAAGGGGTCATATGGTGTCTCTTAACACCATATGACCCCTTAGGACACCATATCATGTTGTTATGGGTCTTCTTGTGTTATAAGGGGTCATATTGTGTTATATGACCCCTTAGGATATGATATGACCCCTTAGGTGTTGTTAGGGGTCATATTGTGTCCTAACGAGTAATATGGTGCTCGACGACCCCTTAAGACACCATATGGTGTCATTAGGGGTTGTATGGTATGCTAAGGGGTCATATTGTGTACTAAAGGGTCCTAGGACATCATATAACCCCTTAAGACACCACATGACCCCTTAGGTATTGTTAGGGGTTATATTGTTTCCTAAGGTGTCATACGGTGTCTCATCACACTATATGACCCCTTAGGACACCATATCATGTCGTTATGGGTCTTCTTGTGTTCTAAGGGGTCATATGGTGTTATAAGACCCCTTAGGATACCATATGACACCTTAGGATACCATATGACCCCTTAGGACACCATATGGTGTCATAAAGGGTAGTATGATGTCGTATGGTGTCCTAAGGGGTCATATGGTGTCCTATGACCCATTGGGACACTATATGACATCGTTAGGGGTCATATTATGTCCTAAGGGATAATATTATGTCTTATGACCCCTTCAGACACTAGATGGCATCATTATGGATCGTCTGGTGTTCTACGGGGTTGTATGGTGTTCTATGACCCTCTAGGACACCATATTATGTTGTTATGGGTCATATGGTCTCCTAAGGGGTCATATGGTGTCCTATGACCCCTTAGGACACCATATAGTATCAATATGCATCGTATGGTGTCCTAAGGGGTCATATGGTGTTCTATGACCCCTTAGGACACCATATGGTGTCATTAGGGGTTGTATGGTGTGCTAAGGGGTCATATGGTGTCCTATGACCCCTTAGAACACCATATGACCCCTTAGGTATCGTTAGGTGTCATTTTGTGTCATTACAGGTCATATGGTCTCCTATGAACCCCTAGGACACAATATGACCCCTTAAGACACTACATAGTGTTGTTAGGGGTCATATGGTGTCCTATGACCCCTTAGGTGTTGTTAGGGGTCATGTTGTGTCGTAACGGGTCATGTGGTGTCCTATGACCACTTAGGACACCATATGGTGTCATTAGGGGTTGTATGGTGTGCTAAGGGGTCATATTATGTCCTAAAGGTTCCTAGGACATCATATAACCCCTTAGGACACAATATGACCCCTTAAGTATTGTTAGGGGTCATATTGTGTCCTAAGGGGTCATATGGTGTCTCCTTACACCATATGACCCCTATGGACACCATATTATGTCGTTATGGGTCTTCTTGTGTTATAAGGGGTCATATGGTGTTATATGACCCCTTAGGACACCATATGGTGTTGTAAGGGATCGTATGGTGTTATAAGGGGTCATATGGTGTCCTATGACCCCTTATGACACTATATGACCCCTTAGGTGTTGTCATGGGTTGTATTGTGTCCTAATTAGTCATATGACATTAATTGACCCCTTAAGATACCATATAACCCCTTGGGACACTATATGGTGCTATGGGTCGTATGGTGTCCTAAGGGGTCATATGGTGTCCTATGACCCCTTAGGACACAATATGACTCTTTAGGACACCACATTGTGTCATTAGGGGTTATATGGTTTCCTAATGGGTCATTTGGCGTCTTATGATCCCTTAGGACACCATATGATGTCATTAGGGGTCTTATTGTGTCTTAAGGGGTCATATGGTGTTTTATGACCCCTTATGACACCATATGACCCCTTAGGAGACCATATGGTGTCGTTAGGGGTCATATTGTGTCCTAAGGGGTCATATGATGTTCTATGACCCCTTGGGACACGATATAACCCCTTAGGAGATCATATATACTAATTTTCAAATAAGGAGAGATGTAAAGGTGAAGAGAGATGAAGAACTAAAGAGAGGGAAAAGAACTAAAGGACAAGGACATAAATAGAGATATAGATATTAAGGAGTATGAAGTGAGAGGGAGAAAAACTAAAGGACAAGGGTGGATAGAAAGAGGTAGACATATCTAGATATTGAAAAGGAGAGAGGAAGATAGCGATAAAGGATGAAGATAAAGGGAGAGGGAGGTGAATATATATAGAGAAAGAGAGAGGTAAAGACAAAGATAAATATATGAAGAGATGGAGAAAAATGGACAGAGAGTGGTAAAGAGAGAGATAAAAAAAGGAAGAGATAGAGAGATATAAAGGAAGATAAATATCGATAGATAGAGATATATAGATAGTGAAAGAGAGTGAGAAAGAGAGATAGAGATTATAGATAGGGATAGATAGAGAGGGAGAGAGAAAAAGAGGAAGATATAGAGATATATAAAGGCACTATAGAGAAGGATGTGGGGAGAGAGAAAAATATATATAAAGATCAAGTAAATAAAGAGATAAAGTAGAGAAAGAGAAAGATACTTCAAGAGGGCGATAGAGGAAGAGACAAAGAAGTAGATTAATCATGTATAGAGGAATATATATATAAAGATAGAGGAATATATAAAAAGAGATATTGATAGGGAAAGAGATGGAGATGTGAAGATGGAGATAGAGATAGATATGGATAGAACATGATAGAGAGAGTAAGATAAATGGAGGGAGAGATGGAGTGAATAAGTGAGATTTAGATAATGAAATATAAATATACATGAAGATAGATCTATAGGGATATAGAGAGAGAGGGGACAAGATAGGGAGATAAAGGAGGTGATAGGAAAAAGAATGAGACATTGTATGCAAAATTTGTGAGTATTTAATGTTTAAAAATTGAAGGACTAACTTTAAATGATTATAATTAATTTTTGGTCTATAAAATCATCAAAATAACTCATCCATTTGATAGGTCTATGAATTACCTTTCCAATGCCTATAAAAAATCAAAATTTTAATAAGAAACGCAAAAGTTATGGCCATTTTACTAAACTATTATTTTTATGTTGATAAAATCGGATATCCGATTAAATTCGATTTAATCGGATATCCGATTTGAAAAGTATGATATCACACTAGTGACATCACAATAGTGGCATCACAAATCGGATACTCGATTTGGTTTGGTATTACCAAACCAAATTCAAATTTTGCCTGACCCAATTAAAAAGTGAAAGCGGATTTTGGCGTGTTTGGAAAGGTTGAAAGTGCATTTTTTTCTCTATTGCCACTTTTTGGCCCTCCTTGATCTTGCACATACCCAAATATGAATATGCTAATAAATGATTTTCCAAGAAAATGTGTCCAAATTATTTCTTCAACATAACCAATTCTTTTCCATGCCATTTGAAGTGTCGGTGATCATTATATCTTATCGGTGTACCAGATACCAGTGACTGTGCATAAGTCATTTGCTTGCTGGTGAATGTTGCTGATTCTACAAAGTGCCAGAGTTGATAAGGTTTAGTAGGTGTTGACATCAATGAAAAAAGAATACCAAAATACCAACAAAAATTACATTCAAACAATAGACTCAGAAAAAAAATCCAACTCCATGACGTCCAGCTCAGAATCAGCTTTCCGTCACCTATTCGTTTTCAAAAAAATGACTCCAGATGTGAAAGATAGGACCAACAAACCAAACCCCCCTCAAAAAAGGCTAGAGGGTGGAGAAGCCAGGAGGAGATGGCTGGAGGGCAGTGGTGGTGGTGGTCGGGCTGAGCGGCATGGTGGCGGACTGAGCCGACGACGAAGGAGAGAACCCAAGAGGAGCGGGGGCCGCAGGGGTTGCCGGTGGCGAGGGCCGGCGGGAGCCGTAGACGGTAGCAGAGGGTCGTCAACGATGGTTTCAGAGGGGCCGGCGGTAGCCGGACTGATAGGTCCAGCAAACCGTACAATAGTTAGACTATCAGGTCCAACAGACCGTATGGTGGTCAGACTGTCAGGTTCGGTACCGTGCGAAATCTCACACCCAAAAAGCCAAAAAAAAAATTTTCGTGCCCTTTCCTTTGTATTTTTTATTTTTTTTATTTTTTTAGATTTTTTTTAGATTTAAAAAATAAAAAATCTGGCCTACATACCATAAAAAGGCAAAATTTTGAATTTTTTTCTCGATTTGCATGCTAGAGCCGTACGACCTGGTTTTGGAGAAAAAAATCACCCAAATGCTCAAGAGTCAAAAATAGATAAATTTTCTATGACTATAGGGGATTTTGGGCTTTCTGAGCATGATGGTGAGGTTTGTTTAGGCCCAAAGTGCTAAAAAAAACCCTAACCCTAAGCACACAAAAAAATGCCTGAAACCCCAAATCTGCTTCCAATGCAAAAAATTCTCAAAAACAGGAACAGATAGCTGTAGATCTGAGCTCTAATACCATGTTGGAGTTGAGAAAAACAACACCATAGGAGCCTAAAGATCTTCTACAAGCTAAAACAATTTGTTACAAGGAGAAGCAATGAAGCAAAGCAATCTAAAGAACAATACACAAGAAAAATATGCTCAAAAGAGGAGAGCTCAATATTCACCAAAAAAGTGTAGTGTCACAATGATACGAAAAAATGAAAAATAACCTCTAATAGGTCAAGAAAACCTAAAAGGGAAAACCTAGGCTTGCACATAATAATTAATAAAAGAATTAATTATTATGCACCTAATGTTAGCTCAAGTGTAAAAAGATAATAGGGAACTTAAAGAATTAAACAAATATTGTTTAGTTAATCAAGTAAATACCCAATTAATCTAACAGATAGGTGACAAACCTCTTTTTGAAAATGTTAAAGAATTAGCGCTGGCAATCAACAATGCTGAAGCTATTGAAAACATGGTTGGTAAAATTCTTGAAACTAAAAAGAAGGTTAAGGAAATGGAAGGGAATAGAGAGGCGAATGGGCTGGAAATTACCATGAATAATCTGGGCAATAGAGTCGATAAGATGGAACTAACTGTGAAGAGGATAGCTGAACAAAATTTATAGATTCTTAAAGCCTCTATGGACAATATGAATATTCTAATTAACAGATTTGATAACATTAAAGACAAAGAGGGTAGCAAGGACCAGTTGGAGAAAAAAGGTCATGAGAAGAGACCTAGAGCCAACACCAGGAATCAGGGTGACATCAAGGGATGAGAGTTGAATGATTTGAAGACCTATGTAAACAATATGAAGTAGATGGTGGTTCATGCAGAAGATATTATGAAAAATATCTAGATGTCTTAGTCTTTGTCTTTGTCTTTGTCTTTGTGTTGTCTGTTTGGATCTTTTTGTTGTTTTTGTGCAGCTCTATGTGTTTTGTGATCCCTTTTTGGTTTGGGTGGGATCAGTTTTTTTGTTGGGTGATTAGGCACAGATATTTTATGCTCTAATTCTTTTTCTATTTCCTGATATGTAAAAGGTTCGGGTTCCTTTCAAAAATCTATTTTTACTTAATCAAAACAACATACCAATTGTTACTTTCTGCGATACCATTCTGTTGTGGTGTCCTTGATGAAAAAAGCTATCATTTGATACCATTCTGTTCACAGTCACTAGTGAAGAAGTAAATTCACTACCCTGATCTATCCTCAGACATTTTATCTTCTTACCGCTCTCTTTCTCAGCTAAGGCCCTGAATGCCTTGAACTTACCAAAAGCTTTAGTCTTATCCTTCAAGAATGTGACCCACATCATCCTTGAGAAATCATCAATGAGAATCATAAAATATCTGTCACCTTGAATTCTTTTTGTTCTTATTGGTCCACAAAGATCTATATTAACCAAATCTAACAAGTGCTCCGCTGAGAAGGATTTGCTTTTGAAAGTTGAAGAAGTCATCTTTCCTAACTGACATTCTTTGCAAAGAGCATTAATCGGTTTGTCTAACTGAGGCAAACCTCTCACTATCCTGGACTTACTCACTTTAACAATGTTATCAAAGTGTATATGACAAAATATCCTATGCCAAAGCCAACTATCATCTATTTTTGCAATAAAATAGTTGCTAACTTTAGAATTGAGATGAAACAAGTTACCTTTAGTTTGTTTCCCAGTTGCATTCAATTCACCTTTGTTGTCAAAGGTTTTGAACATACCATTTTTAAACTCCAGTGGGTATCCTTTGTCATTAAGTTGTGTCATACACAAAAGATTATGGTTGAGTCCTTCAACCTAGCAGATATCATCTGCACTGCTCTTTCCATTAAGAGAATTAACTCCTTTACCTTTAACCATACAGGGTGAGTCATTGCCAAATCTAACAACACTGCCATCAAATTCTTTCAAGGAAAGAAATTTTCTTCAATCATCGGTCATATGATGTGAACAACCACTATCAATGATCCAACCATCAGAGTTATCCATCGTGGATAGTAATGCCTTTTGGTCTAATATCTATGGCTTAATAGCTACAAAAACAACATCTTCACTAGCATCATCATCAGATTCTTCATCAGTGATACTACTATCAATAGAAATAATACAATCTCTTTTGCCTTTACCCTTATACTTCTTGAATTTATCTCTGTTGTGTTCATTTTCACCATTAGGACAATTAGCCGCTATGTGACCAATCTTATTGCATGCAAATCATTTGAAAGGTAATTTACCTCTATATTTACCAGTGCCTCTAGGCAACCGCTTTGCCAATAATGCTTCGAGCTCCACTAAAATTTCTTCATCATCAGCATCTCTATTGGATCTAGATTCATAACCATGACTAGTATCTCTACTTTTTCTCACAGATGGGTTAGAAATAGAAGCTCTTAATGCAGATTCAGATTTCTGTACACTACCATCGTAACCGTTTAATTCAAAAGCACTAAGCTTTCCAATGATGGAGTCAAGAGTAACCTTAGTTTTTTCAATGGGCTTCAACTCCTAAATAGTTGCAACTCAAATAGCATAGACTGGTAGCATGGTTCTCAATACCTTACTGATTACTGTGGCATCTTCCACTTTCCCTCCTGCACTCTTAATTTCACCGACCATCTCTTTTATCCTTTGACCATACTGCTAGATATTCTCACCTCCAGACATCCTCATGTCATCAAACTTTCCTCTTAGACTCTCTTCTTTATAAATATTAACATGTTCATCACTGCTATAAATCTCTTCAAATTTTTTCCATACTTCATATGCATTTTCAAGACCATGAACATCTATATATTCAACATCAGACGGGGAACTGATAATAGCCTACAATGCTTGATGATTTTCTTGTTATTCTTTCTTCTGATCATTAGTCAGAAATCCAGTAGGTGCAATATACTTAGTATCTATATGATCCCAATACTGACTTCCCAGACTCTTGATGTAAATTTTCATTCTATCGCTCCATATCCTATAGTTTTCTCTATTGAACTTTGGACATTCCTTATTCATCATGATCTAGCAGATCTTTTCCTCAAGTTGTTAGGATTAAAACTTAGAGGACCTGAGATGCTCTGATACCAATTGATGGTATTATGAAAGAATAAGTATTTGGTATATTACTCAGAGGGGGGGCATGAATTAGTAACTAGAAAAACTGATACAAACTCTCCAAACTCAAACTCGAACATGCAAAGTAATCTTATCAATGAAATACCACTCTCAATATCAATACTCATAAGAATACCAGTTGACCAGTACAACAACTTAATAGTAAATGACATTTAACTTGTAAACATCCAAATGCTTTATCATATGTCAATACTTCACTTCTCAATGCATCAAGTTATCATGCCTTGTCAGAAATAGTTAATCAAATCAATCATAAGATCATAAACACAAAAAAATTCACCACATGACACAAGTATTTATACATGGAAAACCCAAATAGGTAAAAACCATGGTGAGATGAGACACAAGATAATATCTGAACTCTTCTGAAGTTCGCTCTGTTAGGATCCAAGCTTGTAAAAGCTTTTACAAAATTTTTGTTAAGAATTGATCTTGTTAGGAATCACCCGATTAAGGAATTGACTACAAATGCCTTGTTAGAAGCAAATGCCCTATAAGGAGTAACCTCAGTAGAGGATTTGAAAATCCAATCTAATGGACCATCTTGTTAGAGGATTTAATAAGTAACCAAGCTTGTTAGAGCCTACTCGGTTAGGGGATTTCAATTTTGCTGTAATTGTTAGAAAACAACGAGAGTTTATTGATCTGTCTGAATAGCACTACATTTGCTTGATCAGATCCAATTAAGATTCTATATGCCTTTACTCAAACTGTAGACTCATTCTCCCATTCAATAATCACATACTCACCTGATTTTTGCCAACTCTTGCCAACACTAAAACAAAACAACTTCATCGACCTTAAATACAAATCAATTAGGTCGGTAACACAACAAAAATATAATCCTCTCATCGATATTACAAACAAGTTGATACAAGCATGACTACTGGATTTCATAGAAATCTCAACACATCAATCAAGAAAACCTCAACCGCTCCTTGATTACCGCTTCAGCGAGCTCAGTAACTCATCACATGTTTTGCATTAGATGCAATACATTTTGTTCATTCCCTAGACAACCAAACATGCCAAAACCTTTTGAACTTGTCTTCATACAATGACCTTACATGTCACCGTCATTATCGCTCAACCAACATAACCAATTCAACAACCTTAATCGGTTAGGGTTTAACGAAAATAACTAGTAGGGTTTACCGGTTACATAACATAGAAAGGGTTTTAACCTTTTACTCCGATTACTGGTTCAACTCACAAACTTACATACCAGTTTACAATAACCTTCACAAAGCTCTTCCTACCAGTTACAAGACAATATCAACAATGACAACAATATCAGGAACATCATCATTATCATTACCAGTTCAATCGACATCAATGACAACATAACATATCATTAATGCAATCTTGATGCAAATGATAACAAATTTGTCCCAAAGTGGTATAAAACATACATTTAGTAGAGAATTCCAATTGGAAAAGTTATGTCCCATATACAAGATATTTATAATAAATCTCTATAGACCATATGTCTGACTAAAATTAATTTTTAGTTAGAATTACTTAAATTCACTTGTGTTGATAAATTGGCTTAAAACATAAAACAATTTTGTGCTTTTACCTAGAGACAAAAAATGAGAGACACAAAGGTAGAGAGAGTTAGCTCAAAGGAGATAGAAAGAGTGAGGGAGGGAGTGAGGGAGGGAGGGAGAGGTAGGGAGAAAGGAGATGTGAAAGAGTGCAAGAGAGACAGACAAAGAGAGAGAGAGAGAGAGGTTGTGGGTTAGAGGGAAGGAGAGATAGAGAGACAAATGAGAAAAATAATAAAGAGTGAAATAGGGATGGAGTGGTATTAAGGTAAAGAGTGAGAGGATTCACTAGAGGGATAAATTGATAGGTAGAGAGAAAGGTAGGTAGATAGAGAGTAGTGAAAGAAAGAAAGGGATAAATATATACCCACTACTCTATATCCCTTTCTTTCTTTCACTACTCTCTATCTACCCACTACTCTCTATCTACCTACCTTTCTCTCTACCTATCAATTTCTCCCTCTAGTTAATCCTCTCACTCTTACCTTCATACTATATATATCCATCTTTCTTTCACTAGTCTCTATCTACCTACCTTTCTCTCTACCTCTCAATTTTTCCCTCTAGTGAATCCTCTCTCTCTTTACCTTCATACCTCCCTATTTGACTCTCTCTCTCTCTCTCTCTCTCTCTCTCTATATATATATATATATATATATATATATCACACACACACACACACACACACTCTCTCTCTTTCTCTCTTTCTCTCTTTCCCATCTCCTCTCTCCCTACCTCTCCCTCCCTCCCTTGCTACATCTCTCATTCCCTCCCTCTCTCCTATCTCCTTTGAGCTAACTCTCTCTACCTTTGTTTCTCTTAATTTTTATCTCTTTGTCTCCCTTCTCCTTCCCCAACTCTCTCTACCTCTCACTTTGAAAGGAAACAAAAAAATTAGAGAGGGAATAATTTATGGATGGAGGGAGAGATATATTTAGAGATACTTTGTTGTGGAAAAAGAAATAGATTTGGACAAGGGGGAGAGGTATTGAAAGGGAGAGATATAGATAGTTGGGGGAGGGATAGCGTGTAGAACACAAGATGCCACTAAGAGTGGGGAGGGGTGAATTAGTGGTTTCCAAACTTAACCATTTTTAATCCTAAATGTGTGTACCGGTTAGTAGATCTAACACAAGGTGGATATACCAGTGAGATAGGGAGATGACTCAAATGCAACCACACACAAAAGGAACATCACATAACACTGAAAGTATGATGAAAACCCGACATGGGAAAAACCTTGTTGATAAATGCTACTGTATTCTACAGCTCCAATCCATCCTCACAATAAACACTATTACAAAGTTTAGGGCACCAACCCCTAATTTAGGGAACCAACCCAACGAGCACGAACCCCTGATTTTAGGGCACCAACCCAAGGAGCACCAACTTGTCGACTGAGATCCAACTCAATGATCACAATGAAATATATCAATACAAAGGTAAGCCTTATTACAAATGATCTTTGTAACTCTTACACATATCTCTTTACCAGTTCACCTCTATTTGGTTTTCTACCAGTTCTCTACTCACCTTCTTTGACTCTCCCTCTACTATGTCTCTGCCTTGTCTTCTCTCTCTCTCTCTCTCTCTCTCTCTCACTTCTCTTCTTTTCTTGTTGTTGCTGCCTTACCGGTTTAGACTCTACCTCTAAACTCTGTTGGTTTATTGTTCTCTATGATCACTACCAATTTTCAGCTTACCAGTCAAACCCTACTCTAATCTTTCCTTGTCAAATCTCCACCGACACTCACACTGCATAACTTCCCTCTCTGCTGCCTTCTTACCAATTGGAGCACTACCGGTTCACCCCACTGTCAACCTCAATGATAGTCTACTGATTGTCTTAACCTTGTTGGTTGAACTCTTCTTACAGGTTCTCTCTCAAGCACTCAGTCACTTTTGTGATTGTCGATGGGTTCTTTGACTGAATAACTCTTTGATTTCACTCTCTTAACTAACATCACTCTCTCATGCAACAACCCTGGATTTAGTCTTCAATTTGCACATTTATATGTGAGCATTCCTGCCTAAATGGACATTCAAACTTTGGTGCGGTAGGGTTCTTTCTACCGACCCAACATGTATCAAATCCAATCAGATCTCATTTCAGAGATTGACCACCTACACTAGATCACTCATCTTCGCCAATCCCATTGCATCCAAAACACGTTTTCTATATTTGGAAAACATGAAAAACCAATCATCAACCTACTTCTGTCAGTCATGTTAAATGATATCTATGTTGTCTTCATCAGATCTGATCTGGACCTAGTCAACTAGCATCGATAAGTGCATGCCATAGATTTTTTCCATTCTGTCTGCATCAAGCTGCAAACCTCTGTCCTTGACCTGTGATATCGGCAGTCAACATTAATGTTGATCGACTCATCACCAACCTTGTTAAAGCACACTTTAGCGACCACTACATGCATGACACCTATGTCCTACGTGTCATCATTGTTGGCTTCCACCTCTGCTCTGGCCACTGTGTCGGTTTAGGCTTAGCTACTAACCAACATACTACTGATGTTCATCTACCAGTTCACTAACCTTGCTAGTTATACATAAACCAGTTAACCTACATGCTATCTCTTTTCTGTTCTGCCGATGGGACACATTAACCCAGTCACCAACCTTGTCAATTAATAGCATGTTCATCTTCATCTAATAGGAGCTCTTCACATGTCACTTTGTCAGCTTTACCGGTGGACATACTTACCGGTAACCACTTTGATGACACTGTGCCATCAATCTCCAACTGTCTCTATCAGCATTTTGGTTGGCATCTTTGTTTGCAATTCTTAACCTTTCTTTCTTCTTCATTAGACTGATTCTCCTATCAACTGGTTTGTCAAAGTGACAAAATTATCCTTCCTTTTCTATATCGGTAACTTATCATACATTCTCTTGCTGATCCGGTGCACATCTCTGATTTCACACACACCTAATGCATCCTTGTGTGTCACGGGTTCATCCGGTGTGATCCTTCAATCACCTACCTTCCACTTCTCTGGTTGTCTTATCTCAGAGGGTTATGATGCATTCCATGCATGTTGAGAGATAAGCTCCATATTATCACTTACCGATGGGAGTAGATCCTTGTCATTTATTCTGCTTCCCGAATTGCACATATATGCCTTCTCTCTTTGAGCAGACACAACTTCAACCTGACATATGATCCGGTTGGGCACTGTAATACCCTAAAATTGGTCATCTAAACCATGGGCCCCTAATCTCAACAACATCACCAAGGTCCTAACCAAAGGCAATTAAATCAATCTTGAGCACATTAATTAATTCTTTAATCATCAAATATTGCATGGCAAGTCAATTACTCAATATTAATTAAATATTTATTTCATTAATTGAATCATTCCAAGAATATCATTTTGATCAATAATCATGTTTAATTTATTAATATTCTAGCATATTTAATTAATTAATAAATTTTCCAATTAATTATGCAAAAAAAAGGAATTAATTTATTACAAAAGAGGAATTAATCACAAAGCAAGAGTTAAATTGAAAATAAAATAAAATAATTGAATTGAAAGAGAAATCAAACTTGAGATATTATTTCTTTTTCTAAATTGAGAACTTGAAATCAAAAAAAGCAATAAATTGAATTATTAATCATTATCTAAAATTAGAACTCAAAGCTTTTGAGAAAAAGAAGTTCAATTGCATTAAAGGACTCTTTTCTTGAATAAATCAAAGAATTATCTATTTTTATCACAAGTGCATGGAATTAATTAATTCCTATTTCTAATTCAACTTGAACTTCTTATCTGAATGCATCTTAGTTTAGCTTATTGCATATTTAGTTTATTTCATTATTGCTTGAATCCATATTTCTTGAATTAATCATCCATCTTGCATCCATATAATTTGATATCATATAGATTCAATCCTTCGCCTTGGTGTAGAGTAGTCATTGTTATTGCTTATAAAAATCTAAGAGCAATCTTATACTCGCATCTTTTAGAAGGCAATTAGTCGATTTGTTATGGTTTATTATTTAATGATTATTGATTTACTAACCATACATGTAATGACTTAATTAAAGTGTTGTGCCTGCAGCTATCAGACCTTATTTAACTTTTTCACACACACAAGCACACTCTCTGTCAAACCTTCTCTTCATCATGTGATAGCAACTACATCTAGTGGGAGTCCTACAGTAAGACATCCAACAACATACCGATTGCCTGCACTTTATCCATTAGCTCAACCTTGCTTGCTCACTGGTCACATGCTTTCTGGTTGGCAACAACACACTGCCAACATATCACTTACTGGTTGACATATCATACCGGTCTCCAACACTTACTCATCAGTCAACTCCATCTTCTAACATGCCAGTCGATATCCCATGACCACAAAAATAGTTGACATCAATGACAAAAATGCCAACAATCTGTCATACTGATTGTCATGATATACCTGTTGACATCAATGACAATGCAATGCTAACATACTGGAATAAAGAGAGATAGATATTGAGAGAGATAGAGAGATATCAAGGGAGGGTGAGGTAGAGAGACGGGGTGAGTAAGAGTGTGAGAGAGGATGGATAAGATGGAAGGAGGTAGAAGTAGAGAGAGGGATGATAAAAAGAGTAGAAAGGGAAGAAGGGAGGGAGGGAGAGGTATGGTATAAGAGATAGGAGATGTAAATATACATGATAAATTGAGTAAATATGGATGAAGAGAGAGAGATAGAGGGAGAGGTAGTTAGAGAGAGTTAAGATGAGAGGTGGGAATGGATGAAGAGAGAGAGAGGGAGAGTCAAGTAGAAAACTTAAAGAATACAAAACTAGGAGAATACTCTCTTAAGTTGATATTACTTAGTGGTGTTAATGAAGATTATATAGATGCACTGGATCTAATGGGAGGAGGAGATATCTATCAAGATCACTAGGATGAAATATGTTGACTTGCCAATACTCTACTACAACCATGCAAAGACCCACAACATAAATGCACGCACTTAAAAAATATCCACAAGAGTTTCCCAAATGGAGAATAGCAACCTGTTAGCAAATATGAAGCAATAAAACATTAATCACGTGACTACTTAATGGGATACACTACAAGCAAGAAATAAGTGGGAAGAAGTAGACGCTATTGTAACTCAATATTGCATCCTCATTGCCACCATAAGGGAAAAGACTCTAAATGTATGAGGATTGAAAGTATAGAAGATAGACCTAATTTCAAGGAATTAGAAGATGAAGATGGCTATATTTTCTACCTTTCTCAAATAAATCCATGGAACCAAAGACAAGGTATGCCCCAAGATCCTTTATCTTATAGTAATTTTTATACAAATTCTAGTCCATGGAAAAATCAACCTTGTCCTAGTAGGATGACCTATGGTCCTTCATCATGGAACAATCCTCCTAGGATTTTTCAACACTATCAAGTTCAAGGTAAATATCCTAATTAACAAATACCTCAATCAGATTGGCAACAACAATAACAATGAATGAGTGATCAGCTACGGGGGAATCCTAATCCAAGTTATCTACACCAACTACAAACCCCACTATTTTGTCTTACAATCATGACTAACCCCATAAATCCTTCTCCCTTACCTCCAAAAGTTACTCAATTACTAACACAAATTACACTCAACCACAATAGTAATCCTATGTAGCAAGTCTATACTAGTGACATGCAATAATTCCCTACTTATATTCTAGATATTAACAATGTGCATCTTCACTCTAGTATAACTCTAGCTACTCCAATATCACCACTCATTATCAAGATTCCTTTATAAATAAGCCTCAATGGATGTTAATCCTTCATTGAGCAGCCATATCCCACTACCTAAATAAGAGACCATTAAGATCCCTATGCCACCATTTTGAAAATGACAGTATATAAAAGAATGAAACTAAGCCAACCATTGATTTTCAAGACCAACTTAAGAATGTTAGTGTAAGAAATATTATTTCAAGAAATAAAAAATCTACCTATCTATAACAACAAAATCAAAGAAATATACCTTAAGAAACCAATTAGGAAGAAGAAAGATCCCCCAACTATTCATGTTGTGAGATAGCTAGCAAATATCATGTTAGGAAGGGTCATTGATTCAAAGTATACCAATCTTAGTATCCATGTAGTAAATGTCACCATTACTAGAATGTTGATACCAAAAAAATTGATTGACCTAGGAGTAGCCATTAATATAATGACTAGAGAAACAATTTATAAAATTGGTAATTGTCTAATTTAAGACCCGATGACACAATCGTATAGCTCGTTGACCGTTCAATAGTAAAACTACAAGGGATTGTAGAAGATCTAGTTATTACAATAGATTCCTAGGAATATCCTACAAATTTTATAATCCTTTAGTGAAAGGACAACTTGGGAGGGTACCCACTCATTCCATGTAGACCTTGGCTTGTTACTACAAATTCTTTCATTGGATATAGATAATGTAAAATGATCAGTTCAAATGGAGATGTTACCAAGAAACTAGTTTTATATCAACTAACACAATCAAATCATAAGGTTGATTAGACAATATGATGGCCTAACCTTGGGGATAATGAGGAAAATTCCCTATAAATTCTAATGGTAATTGATAGAATTCCTATGCTTAACTACAAGATGAGTACATGGTTTTATTTTATATAATACAAAATTACTATAGTAGAGATGAAAAAATTCCATCCTACCTAGCTTGATCTTCTTGTCCTCTACATTCTTTGCTTCCTGCAACATCGTCTAAAAATTACTTGTCTACTACACATTTACTTCAAAAGTTGCTTCCTCATACCAGTGATGCACACATTGCATGTGGGTGATCTCACAATGTTGGTTCCAACTTTTTGGTACATCCTGATTTTTGTTGAAATCATACATATTTTAGATAATATAATGATGTAAGATTTAAGAAGTCCCATTCGAAGTAATTAATTGAAGACAGTTAGATCAAAGGCTCTTATATCAAAATTTCTTGGATATAACCTCTCTACTTCTAAATCATAGTTGCAATGGAGTCTCCATTGTATATATCAAATGCTGATAAAAAACTAATTTTACATTAGCTTTTGGGGGGTCAAATGAATTTATTTAGAAGTTTTGATTTTTTAAGTATTTGGTCTTTATTATAAGATTTTCAAATAGTATAATTTTTAATATATTTAATTTCATTAATATATATATATTATGAATGTAGGTTTTTCACTAAAAATGAACATCTTTGTTCATTGCATTGGGAAAAATAGTAAACTAATTTAAAAAAATTCTGAAAAATATCTATGCACTAGGTATTGATGTCTTCTTTCTAAAAAAAAAAAAAAAATTGAATTTTGATATATATAGAACAAGTTATGTGTTCAAACGTACACCTATATCTAAATTATAATTAGTCGAACTTCAAAACTTAATAAAATGAAAAATAATCAACATATCACTATCAAACCAATTGCATGCCCTACGTGTTGATGTTACAAACCAAAATTCAAAATAAGTAAGTTTTTATCATTTATAGAAATAAATTTATGTGTTTCGGGATGCACATCACTCTTAAAAAATGTAGTTTGTTGTAAAAAACTACTTTTTGAGGGAGATGGAAAAATCAAGAAAATTTTATTCAAAAAAATTTGAAAAAAATATATTTAGAATCTATAAACAAGATGTTAAAAATCACTAGTTTACATCATCTTCAAATTCTTAACGGTTTAAAATTTATAGGTGTTGGAAAGTGAAGGTTTTTTTCAAGATGTTCATCTAAGTGTCAAAGTTGGTCAAAAAGTGGGAATCAGTATTGTGAGTTCACCCATGTATGAATGTTGCATCACGAGTCTCCTCACCACTCATGTTTAGATCACTCCTGGGAAAAATCTCAATATAAACAAGCTTGATCAGCGACAACAAACACGATTAATTTGCCAACTACAAAAAACTAGGGCAACTTTTACTTGGGAATATATGTACACATAGAATAATCATGTAAAATGATCATTGCAAGTGGATATGTTACCAAGTAATTAGTTTTATATTGACTAACCCAATTTGATCATGAGATTGATTATATAATATGGCCTGAGCTTGGGTATAATGAAGAAAATACCCTACAAACTCTAATGGTAATTGATAGAATTCATATGCTCTAGCTACAAGATAAATAGATAGTCTTATTTCATATAATACAAAATTAATATAGTAGATATGAAAAAAATACATCCTACCTATCTTGCTTATCTTGTCGTTTGCATTCTTTTCTTCCTACAACATCATTTTAAAATTACATGTCTGCTACAAATTTACTTCACAAGTTGCTTCCTCATAGTAGTGATGTAGGTATTACATGTATGAATGTTGCATCAATGATTCTCCTCACCACTCAAGTGTAGATCACTCCAAGAATAAATCTCAATATAAGCAATAGGCTTGATCTACAACAACAAACACAATTAATTTTCCTGCTACAAAAATATAGGGTAGTTTTTTGTTGGGATTACTATTGAACACCTAGTAGGATTGAGAGAGGGGGTGAATCAATCCAAAAATTCAAAATAAATTATTAATGAACTTATTTGGCAATATCACATTAAGCATCAACACATCAAGCATAAACACATAAACACATGAAAACCAAATGTATGTGGAAAACCCAAACAGGGAAAAACCATAGTGATAATCTAACTCACAATATGAATAACAATGTTTACAACCTTTTAGGAATGCAACCAAGGAGCACCAACACTTGAAGGAATTGTCTAACTAAGGTGCACAACCTTAGGCAAGATACAAAGAGGACTTGCACAACTGAAATACACTTCTTTAGGATAGGATACAATCTACTATTGAAGGACTCGCTATCAATCAACAATTAATGAAATAGATGAACTAAAATTGAGAAGGATTCTCTCGGTCATGAAAATATCATTGAACAACTGAATCAAGTGACCAACAACATAGAAAAAATCTCTCATAAATTTTTTTAATATTATATAGTTGATGAATACTAAGAGGGGGGGGGGGTGAATTAGTATGCCAAAAATTACTATACTTAAACACTTTACTAGTCTAGCAGTAAACTGATAAAACAGTATAGCAAACAAACTGGTTAGCACACATGCAAACCAAATAGAAAATAATGCATTCACCCATAGAAATACAATCACCATAACACAAGAGATTTTGATGTGGAAAACTGATGCAGAGGGTCAGGGGTTTTAGGTGATTTCAAGAAAATATGTTTTCAAATGCTTCACACTCCTTGTAGTTACCTAGTGTTTCCAAGGCACCTTAATGGTTTTAAAAGGGAAAATCTCAATCCACTCTCCACAATGACTCCTAAGGTTGTTAAACACCTATTCCAACCCAATCCAACAAGATTCAACTAGTTTCAAAGGTTCAAGTCTTCACCATGCTCTTAGACCCCACTATGTCTGCTACTAGCCCTAGAGCCTCAATTAGGCCACCTGAGGCTGAAATAAATTGTTTTCTCCAACTTTTCACAAATAACTCCAAAAACAAAATATATTTTCAGACACCCTTTTCAGCTTACTACAACATATCAAATATTGAGGGTAGGTTGTTTTGGACCGTGCCTTTGCTGTCTTAAGATTGGGACAAATTTGCTTGCCAAAAACCCAAGTTTTACAAAGCAAGTGTAAGAAATAATTCTCCCCCAATATTGAAACTCTCCAAAGTGTTTATTTATGCCTCAAAACTAATTAATATCCAATAAAATTGGTTCTATGTGCTCTTTTAATGTGCAAACCCCAAAACCCTCACCATTAGGCTCCAAAACCGAGGATTTTCTAATTAAGACCTTTCCAATCACTTCCAGAGATCATTCAAAGTCCCTTCACCATATCCTTGGTCATATTAACCAACTTCAATCATCAAACTACCCTCTCCAAGAGGTAGATCTTCTGCTGCCATAAGTTTGCTATGCTTCCTACTCACTTCTCCCTCATCAAACTCATGGTGTACACCTGTTAAAACACACTTCCTGCAAATTTTTTGGTTAGGATCATAATGTACATGTTAGATAGAGCCTCCTCTATGAGAAACAGGACCTTACATCCATAGAAGGGCTCCAAATTGCATTTTGGGCCTTCAATGCCAATGACACAACTCAGAAAATTTTAGGACAGTCAGCACAAATGACAAAATCTGAGAAAAACCTGCTACAAAATCATTCCAAATCAATTATTACAATGTTTAATGAATGCCCAAGACTTATACCATGAAAGATCAATCACTTTCAAGCAACAAAACACAAGAAATTGCAAGAAAATGAAGGTTTTATTCACTTTTTCTATTAAATCCGTACAACATCCGTACTGTAGCATCCAACCACACCAAAATGGAATTATAAGGTTTTATAATACCTTCCCCTAACTTCCCAAACTGAAATCCATCAGTTATTCATGATTAAAATGCTTAACAAACAAGTTTTTAGCTTTTCCCCCCAAAATGACACTAGCCACTATTTTCAAATTTTTGAATTTAAAACTCTTATGAAATGGACTTCTACCCCAACCTAATGACTTATAAAGGATCAAAATGATTTATCAAATAGTTCTAAACACCTTTGAGACCCTTACCAATTCTATACCCATGAAATCCTATATTTGGTCCTATGGCCTTATTAGGTCCATTAGGACAATTAATCATTACATTAGGATCATTACAATAAAATGCCATAATTGGCTTCAAGACATCATAATTGAGTCTATTAGACCCATACACCTCCTTGTCATGCTTCCATGGTGTCCTCCAAGTTGTCTTCATGCCTAGTGCCCCTGCACCATACTCCCAACCAAACAAAGAACTCTTGTCCCAAGAGTGACCAGTCTTGTGCCAACCACCTAATGATGATGTCTTCTGATTTTCAATAGGGGAAATGGTACTCTCCAAAGGTAATCTTCCTCCTGCTACAACCTGCATTCACTTTACCAAAAACATTGGTATCAAAAAGCTGATTTTGAGTCCTTTGTCTAGGACCTTGTGTCTTCACCTCTTCTTGCCTCCTCTTATCACTGTTCTGATCTGATATCATCTGCAAACTCAGAGGTTTAACCACATCTCTCTTCTCAATCACCGGGCAATCAATACCCCCAACTCTTATGCTATTGAAACTACAACCATGCTGCTCCTTAAGACTGCTATTTTGCTGCAACTTTGTTTTGTTCTTCCAACTGGTATCATTGTCCTCTTTACCCTGCTCACACAACCTGATTTTGTCTCCAAAACAAATTACATTATGCTCATACTTCTCCCTACAAGGCAAAGGTGTTAAACAATATCTCTTACTACCCTTATGCACCAAGTATGTATTTGTATATCCATCATGGATTGTCCTCCTCAAGTATTGCCATGGTCTACCCAAAATTATATGTCCACAAGTCATAGGTATAACATCACACAAAACCTGATCATGATATGGACCAATTGAGAAATCAACATAAGCCCTCTGACTAATCATTACACGCTGCTCTTGACTAACCCAAGTGGCATTATAAGGATTAGGATGATCAAATGTTTGCAATCCCAACTTAGAAACCATATCAAATGAAACAAGATTATCATGTGAGCCAGAATCAATAATCAACTTACATATCTTACCCTTACTCAAGCATTGTGTCCTAAAGATGGATACCTGATTTGGTGTTTGCTGCTGCAATTTACCTCTTCTGATCATAAGAAAATCTCCCTCTGTTATAGGATAGGCTTTCAATGGTTCTTTTTCTTCTTTCTTGTCTTCTTCTTCACATGTCAAATGAACTCTTCTATCTTTTCCTCTATCAGCTTCATCCCATTTAGGACATTTGAAAGATGGATGTCCAACTTCATTACAATGGTAACACCTACCTGTGAATACATGTGATCCTCTTCCACTACCAAATCTACCTCCTCCTCTATAACTATAACCACCTCTTTGTTCTGATGTAGACTCTTTGTCCTTATTGTCTTGTCCTTGTGATTCATTTGCAGACCTTCCTCCTCTTCCTCTCATGGATCCTCTACCTCTTGTGCCTCCTTGTCTCTCTTGTTTTCTTTTCAACTTCTCCTCAGCCCTTATTGCAACTTGAAAACAATCTCCCAATGTTTGTGGAACATTCAACCCAATCTCATCTTGCAAATTATATCTCAGCCCATTCAAATACCTTGCTACCTTTTCATCTTCATCCTCTACTCCTCTAATGCTCAGTTTATGAAATTGCTCTGTGTATGTCACACATCCATGTCTCTTTGTTTCAAGTTTTGTCTCATCCTCTTTGTTTGTATAGCAAAATCAGATGGTAGAAATTGTGCCTTCATCATTGCTTTCATCCTTTCCCAACTTGTAATCTTATTCAATCCTCTTGCTATCCTCTCAGCCTGCATACCACTCCACCATGTTAATGTTGTTCCCCTCAACTTTGCCTTTGCAAATTTCACCTTCTTGTCATCATCCGTGTCTTCCAACTCAAAGTAGTTTTCTAAGGCCTCTATCCACCCTAGCACTTCCTCACTATCCATTCTTCCCTGGTAAATAGGTAAATCAACATGTCCTTTCATTACTCCACCTTGTACTGCCTTTAGTAGTATTACCAACCTCTTCTCTTCAGGGTCTACTATCTCTTCCCTATGCTCTTCATGCCCACTTCCTTCATTATGTGAGTCAAGATGCTCATTGTTTTCATCCACCCTAGGTTGTTCTCTTTCCTTCTCTAAGGCTTCTATCCTTGCAGATAGTTGCACTCTCTCCCTTCTCTCTCTTTCTCTTGCTACTTCAAGTTCTCTCTTTTCCCTCTTCTCTCTTTCAAGGGCTTCCTTCAACTCTTCAATTTCCCTAGCCATTTGATTCTTCGGTGCCATCTTGTCAAAACCTTCCCAAAGAGATCTACTCACTGCTCTGATACCAATCTGATGCAGAGGGTCAGGGGTTTTAGGTGATTTCAAGAAAATATGTTTTCAAATGCTTCACACTCCTTGTAGTTACCTAGTGTTTCCAAGGCACCTTAATGGTTTTAAAAGGGAAAATCTCAATCCACTCTCCACAATGACTCCTAAGGTTGTTAAACACCTATTCCAACCCAATCCAACAAGATTCAACTAGTTTCAAAGGTTCAAGTCTTCACCATGCTCTTAAACCCCACTATGTCTGCTACTAGCCCTAGAGCCTCAATTAGGCCACCTGAGGCTGAAATAAATTGTTTTCTCCAACTTTTCCCAAATAACTCCAAAAACAAAATATATTTTCAGACACCCTTTTTGGCTTAATACAACATATCAAAGATTGAGGGTAGGTTGTTTTGGACCGTGCCTTTGCTGTCCTAAGATTGGGACAAATTTGCTTGCCAAAAACCCAAGTTTTACAAAGCAAGTGTAAGAAATAATTCTCCCCCAATATTGAAACTATTCACAGTGTTTATTTATGCCTCAAAACTAATTAATATCCAATAAAATTGGTTCTATGTGCTCTTTTAATGTGCAAACCCCAAAACCCTCACCATTAGGCTCCAAAATCGAGGATTTTCTAATTAAGACCTTTCCAATCACTTCCAGGGCTCATTCAAAGTCCCTTCACCATCTCCTTGGTCATATTAACCAACTTCAATCATCAAACTACCCTCTCCAAGAGGTAGATCTTCTGCTGCTATAAGTTTGCTATGCTTCCTACTCACTTCTCCCTCATCAAACTCCTGGTGTACACCTGTTAAAACACACTTCCTGCAAATGTTTTGGTTAGGATCATAATGTACATGTTAGATAGAGCCTCCTCTATGAGAAACATGACCTTACATCCATAGAAGGGCTCCAAATTGCATTTTGGGCCTTCAATGCCAATGACACAACTCAAAAAATTTTAGGATAGTCAGCACAAATGACAAAATTTGAGCAAAACCTGCTACAAAATCATTCCAAATCAATTATTACAATGTTTAATGAATTCCCAAGACTTATACCATGAAAGATCAATCACTTTCAAGCAACAAAACATAAGAAATTGCAAGAAAATGAAGGTTTTATTCACTTTTTCTGTTAAATCCGTACAACATCCGTACTGTAGCATCCAACCACACCAAAATGGAATTATAAGGTTTTATAATACCTTCCCCTAACTTCCCAAACTGAAATCCATCAGTTATTCATGATTAAAATGCTTAACAAACAAGTTTTTAGCTTTTCCCCCCAAAATGACACTAGCCACTATTTTCAAATTTTTTGAATTTAAAACTCTTATGAAATGGACTTCTACCCCGACCTAATGACTTATAAAGGATCAAAATGATTTATCAAATAGTTCTAAACACCTTTGAGACCCTTACCAATTCTATACCCATGAAATCCTATATTTGGTCCTATGGCCTTATTAGGTCCATTAGGACAATTAATCATTACATTAGGATCATTACAATAAAATGCCATAATTGGCTTCAAGACATCATAATTGAGTCTATTAGACCCATACACCTCCTTGTCATGCTTCCATGGTGTCCTCCAAGTTGTCTTCATGCCTAGTGCCCCTGCACCAAAAACCAAATGGGAAAAACCACGGTGAGATGAAACTCACAAGTAACTATCTGCAGAATAGGAACTAGACGGGTTAAGGTCAGACCAGTTAAGGTCATACAATGTTCTTTACCAAAATAGATCCTGTTAGGAATCTCAATCTCTGTTAGGAGATAAGTCCGATTAAAGACTACCTTGCTAGAGGATTTTAGATCCACAAATTTGAACCACCTTATTAGAGGATTTAAGAAAGGCTTTTTGGGCCTACTTGGTTAAGGACTTCAGACTTGTTGAAGATGTGAGTAATCAACAAGTGAGTGATCTTGCAAATAGCACATATTGCTTGGTTAGATCCTCGATAGCTCGTTCCTAATGCATTCTAGCATTACTTCAGTCTTCAACACATTCACACTCTACCTTCTCTCACAGACCTGAACTTCTCTTCTATAATCACACTTACAAAAACTCATCAACCACCTTAAACCCTAGCAACAACCTAAAACCCTAGACATGATGTCCTAATAAAGGAATCTGATTTCATGTCGGTCCAATTTCCTAGGTTCAGTGAATTTAGACATATTTGGTAACATGACACAAAAAGCACTACCAAAGTGTCGGTACCATCAAATAATCGGTGGATGGTAACTCATCACAAAATGCCGATTGGTAACTCATCATAGAGTATTACCGGTTCAAACAAAAATACCAGTTTAAGAAAAATACCAGTTGCCGGTTTGATAAAAATGAAGATTGGGAACTATGTGTTGTGTCGCTTCATTCCTTCGTACCACTTGAGATCCTTGAACCACTTGGGGTCTTCATACTGCTTGAGATCAGTAAACACTTTCTGCAAAACACCGATAGTCTAAAGACTATGATATATCATACCGGTTGGAACAAATACCGATTGAGCTTTAACTCATACATACAAAAAGTGATCTCAAATCAAGTGTGTGTGACAATCATAGCATGAATCATAAAAAATGCCAACAATCTCCCCCTTTGGCATTGATGGCAACACTTAGAAAAAATTTGGCATCTAAGTGTTTTACAATAAAGAATATGCCCTAATCAAAATTACTCCCCCTAAGCATATACACTATCGCTTTTGCAGAAAATACAATGTATACTACTCCTTAACAGAAATAACATGAAAGTATACATACAAAATTTAAATACCAGTACACTTATCCCCCTTTGCCAACAATGACAAAGTGTAGCTGAATAACCACTGTTCCTTTTGCATTAATAACTTATTTAAATAGTTTATGACAATAAAGAGTGAAACTTGTCAAAAACTGATTTAAAGTCCTGCATAAATGTCTTCATGGATAAAGACCATGATTCAAGCAATGAGGTAGCAACCTCATGCTTTGTTTGCATCTGATAAACCTGCTCCTCCATGGCATCCATGGTACTCATCTCTTGAGTAACCGTTAGGGCATCTATATTGAGGTAGCATTTTTGGAGAATTTGCAGTCTTGGCAGTAGGACCAGTTGAAGTTCCTACAAATTACATGTTTGGTTGGTTATCTCTGCCTCTAGTCTTGTAGACTGAAGTTGAAAATGGTGAGCAATTTGTCCATATGTGGAGAAGGAGTCATATGGCATCTTGAAGCTGCTAATAAATGACTGCATATCAGTTTGTTGTTTGTCCTTCTGAGTGAGCACATCATCACTGAAAAAATAAGGTTGACAAATCTTGCTGGGTAGTAGATTTCCCTCATCCATTGCATCTCTAATGTCCTTATGTGCCTTCTGAAGATCAGACCGGAGCTCTATTAACTTTCTCACCAAGGTAGTGTCCAGAGCCTTTTGATGTTCCTTCTTGGCATTTGCTTCTGCAACCTCTTCCAAGCTTTGCACCTGGTCTTCTACAACTATACATAGGAGCTTCAATTATGCAAGTGAGGAATTGGTACTGGGAAGGTTCATACCAGGTATCAAACTAGTAAGAGTGTCCACTGCAGCTTGGATCACATCTTGCTCCTTTTTCATCCTTATCACTTCTAGGCATTCTTGAGCAACCTTAATGCTTTGCAGCAACTCTGATTCATTTGCGGACTGGAGGTCAATGGGACTAGTAATGTCTGCCAGTTTAGCCTGACTACCAGTTGCCATTGGGGTCTCCACCTGTGTGCTCTTTGCCGCTGCTTCCTTGTCCTTGGCTTTTTTCTTATCTTCTTGAGCCTTCCTCTACTCCTCTTCTTCTTTCTTTCTTTTCTCTTCTTCTTGTCTCTTCTCTTCATCTTTTTGCTTCTTCTCTTCTTCATCCTTCTTCTTCTCCTCTTCCTTCTTCCTCTTCTCCTCTTCCTATTTCTTCTCTTCCTCTTTTTGCTTCTCCCCTTCTTTCTTCTCCTCTCCCTTCTTCTTCTTCTCTTCCTCTTGTTTCTTATTTTCCTCTTCTTTTCTCTTCTTCTCCTCTTCTTTCTTTTCCGCTTCCATCTTCTTCTTCTCTTCTTCTTTTCTCTTATCCTCTTCCTCTTTCCTCTTTTCCTCCTTTTGTCTCTTATCCTCTTCCTCTTTCCTCCTTTCCTCCTTTTGTCTCTTATCCTCTTCCTCTTTCCTCTTTTCCGCTTCTTTTCTCTTATCCTCTTTATCTTCCCATTTCTTCTTTTCTGCTTCTTGTTGCTTCTTTTCTTCTTCTGCCTACTTCTCCTATCCTGTTCCTTTTGATGGTGTACCCTAAGTAACTTTTTCACCATCTAAAGCATCAACGTCAATGGGTTCCATTTGTTTAGTGACCGGTTCCCTTTCACTATCATATAACTCATCTGGTTTTTTTTATTTTTGGTTCTTTCTCAGCCTTCTTGTTGGCTTGACGTAGTTCATGAGTATGTGCAATAGTCGTTATATGAAGATGAGTGTCTTTTTCAACATCATCAATTCTCCCTTCTAATAACTAGAGTCTTCTCCTTCTAGTGAAGAAGAGTCCTTTGCTTTGGTTAATGGCTTCAAATAGCTCAAAATTGGATAGGTCAGGAAAGTATTGGGCAAATACTTTCTCCCTTATTTCCTATTCCTTCTCTATGGCAATGCGCCATTAGTTGTCTAAAGAATTATACAAAGAATCCGGTGTCTCAGATCTAATTTCTGAAGGCGACTGATCATTAACACATAAATACTTAATGATTTCCTATTCAACTTCTTCATTTTCATCATCATTGAAGTCATCAAAACAATCAATTAAATCATTCAACAATTTTCTCCTAATATTCTTTATAGTTCTTTGACAATGTGTCAAAGGTTTGTAAGAAGAAATATCAATATTTACCGGTGCAGATGTTGCTGGTTTATTCTTTATCTTTTTCCTCATTTGCCTGGTCTTCTTAGGCAGTTCTTTTGACAGAGTTTCTTCTGAGTCCGGTGTATTTCTTTTTGTCTTCTGCTTCCTCTCAAAGACTTTGGCTGGTGCAGCTTCCAATCTTCTTAGCTGGTGACCGCTTGGTCACTTTGCGATTGGCTGCAATAACCAGTGTCGATGCTGAAGGCACTACCTTTCCTTTCTTTTCTGAGGGTTCTATAACCGATGTAACCCTTTCCAAATAGGTGTTGGTTCTCTTTTCCTTAGGATCAAGGGGAGAGGTGATTAGGGTAGAAGCATACCTATCCAACATATCATACATTACCTCATAGCCCATAGGCTCCACTTCTTCAAGAAAGTAAACAGCATTGTGAAGTTTCTTCTTTCCTAGAATGCTGAATTCCAGTTTAATCTTCTTATCCTTTCTACAGAACAAGCTCAATCGGGAATGGATCACAAGAGACCCTAGGTCTTTGATTTTGCAGTCTATGTAATCAAAAATTCCTTCTTCCACTATAACACCAGCAGGTACTTGAGATAGGGCATTGTATTTCAACTTTTGTTGAATGAAGTCCATAGAATCAACGGGTGCACTAGAGCTATCATGTGATGCAGAAGCCATGATAAACAAAGAATTATGAAAATACCTTCGTAGATCAAAATTTAGGGCTTCATAATTTGAACTTCACCACACACTCCTTCAGTTGTAGAGATACCGCTTTGCGTTCTACACTCCTCCAACAGATGTTTGCTTCAGATTCTTCTTCAGGATTTTGATAAATTCTTTGAATCGTAGTGTAAATCGCTTTTCTTCGCTCTGCACTTAAAAAAATTCTTCGCTCGAAAAATAATAAGTGAGAAATGATTTGAAAATTCCTTTTAAAAAGGTTCTCCACCTACCATAATAAATGCTCCACTATTAGGGAGTAAACCCTAATTTGCCTTTTATCATTTCTGATCTTCTGTCAACTGACAGGTATCTCATACCGGTTAAGGTCTTTTACTAGTGTAAATCGGGGGTTCAAAGTATTTCACCATTTGCTCCCCCTAAGCTTTTCTGATGCTTAGTTTTCCGCTTCCGTGATTTCTACACTAGGTGCAGAAACCGATTCTTCATGCAACACCGCTGGTTTCTTTTTCCAAGTTTTTTTCATATCTGCTTGAACAGTTTCAATATCAATCTTTCCTTCCAGAGTGACTGGTATGTCATTTGATATGTTCTTTCTTGTTTTGCAGAATCTAGCAATGTGACCCAATTTGTTGCAATGATAGCAGACCATTCTAGGTGCTCTCCATGGTCCATTATTCATGTTACCATTCTTCCTCCTACATGTTGCAGTAGTGTGACCATGACAATGACAAATCAAATAGTTTTCTCTCCATCCAGTTGCCACTTGATAGCCACCGCTTCTTGACTGATGATTAAAGGTATTAAACTGGTTGGGATTGCGGTTCACAAAAGGTTCCGGACCAACTCCTTGAGTCATCTGAGGATATCTTCCAGTATTGTTCATAATAGACCTGCATTCAGATGCTCTATGCCCAAACTTGTTGCATGCATAACAATTACCATTGAACTTATTGGATCTAGGTACATTGTTTATAAAGTAAGGAAAATTATTGTAGGCTTTGCTCCTACACACATTAGCAGTATGTCCTTCTTTAAGATAGTTAAAGCAAACAGGTTTGAACTTTTGCTTACCTTTACCTTTGAACTTCTTTGATGTTTCAGTATTTGCACCAGAGGTCTCACCTTCCTCATGACTGGAGTAACCAAGTCCATTAGTATTCTTGACATGTTTGGTCAATTCAAGCTTTTACTCTAGCTTAACAGTACTCTTGTTGAACTTAGCAAGTATTTCATTTGACTCAGAGAGTTCTTTGGAAATAGTAGCATTTGTTTCCATCAAGTTTGCATTTTCGGAAATGGCTATGTCCAGTTCTCCTTGCATGTCTTCCTTTTCCACTTTTCTCGCATGGAGTTGAGCGGTTAGGGCACTAATTTCTTATTTTAACTTGGAGATCTCATTATCTTTGTCTTTTACAAGATCTTCAACTTTCCTCCGGTTCTCAAGCTCTTGACACATTCAGATAGTCAATCCTTCCAACTCCTTTCTTAGGTTGGAATTGGATTCATTCAACTTTTATACTTCTTGAATTAGGGCTTCCATGCCCACTTCATGAGAGGAGTTGTTTTCAGTTAGCTCCATCAGTTTTTCAACATGTTCTCTCCTTTTTGCCTGAGAGGCCCTATATTTGACCATAAGTTCATCATAGGCTTGCTCAGACTGAGTGAGCCAATGAGTAAATTCCCTCACAGTGTATTCCCCCATATCTCTTTCTAAGTGGTTAAGCTTATAGAAATGTTGGCTCTGATACCAATTGATGAATACTAAGAGGGGGGGTGAATTAGTATGCCAAAAGTTACTGTACTTAAACACTTTACTAGTCTAGCAATAAACTAGTAAAATAGTTTAGCAAACAAATTGGTTAGCACACATGCAAAACAAATAGCAAATAATGCATTCACCCACAAAAGCACAATCACCATAACACAAGATATTCTGATGTGGAAACCCAAATGGGAAAAACCACAGTGAGATGAAACTCAAAAGTAACTATCTCTAGAATAGGAACCAAACCGGTTAAGGTCATACAATGTTCTTTACTAGAATAGATCCTGTTAGGAATCTCAATCTCTGTTAGGAGATAAGTTCGATTAAAGACTACCTTGCTAGAGGATTTTTAGATCCACGGATGTGAACCACCTTATTAGAGGATTTACAAAATGCTTTTTGGGCCTACCTGGTGAAGGGCTTCAGAATTGTCGAAGATGTGAGTAATCAACAAGTGAGTGATCTAGCAAATAGAACAGATTACTTGGTTAGATCCTTGATAGCTCGTTCCTAATGCATTCCAACATTACTTCAGTCTTCAACACATTCACACTCTACGTTCTCTCATAGACCTGAACTTCTCTTCTATAATCACACTTACAAAAACTCGTCAACCACTCTAAACCCTAGCAACAACCTAAAACCCTAGACATGATGTCCTAATAAAGGAATCTAATTTCATGTCAGTGCAATAGGATTACATTCCAATTTCTTAGGTTTAGTGAATCTAGAAATATTTGGTAACATGACACAAAAAGCACCACCAAAGTGTCGATATCATCAAATAATCGGTGGATGGTAACTCATCACAAAATGTTGGTTGGTAACTCATCACAGAGTATTACCAGTTCAAACAAAAATACTAGTTTAAGAAAAATACCAGTTGCCGGTTTGACAAAAATGAAGACTGGGAATTATTTGTTGTGTCGCTTCATTCCTTCATACCACTTGAGATCCTCGAACCGCTTGGGGTCTTCATACCTCTTGAGATCGGTAAACACTTTCTGCAAAACACCGATAGTCTAAAGACTATGATATATCATACTGGTTGGAACAAATACCGATTGAGCTTTAACTCATACATACAAAAAGTGATCTCAAATCAAGTGTGCATCCATCAATGACAATCACAACATCAATCATAAAAAATGCCAACAATGAGTATCTTGTAGAATATATCACCTTCAAAGCTCTTCTCAAACTAACTCACATCACCACAAACTCAAATCTTCTCAAAATCATTCCCATACACTTACACAATTCTCTTCTCATTCATATTCAATTCATCCATCTGCACATCTTAAATATGAGATACAACATTGAAAACATGATTGAGGTTCAACCAAAACAAAATAAGAAATATGACACAAAATAAGCCACCCTAACCTAATTTGTACATTCTAACACATACTCAAAAGGACATTACAAAGAATAACATGCAAAATACTCTATGCCAATCTCCACACGCTAAGGTAAGACCCAAATAAATATCTCAACACATATTCCAACATATATCTAGACCAAAAGAATTGTTGGTATTGTGTTGTCATTGATGTCAACCGGTATAGGATGGCTACCGGTACAAGAGATGTATGTGTAGAAAAGTCACTGATGCAAACCATATGTAATATCTTTGATGTCACCTAGTGCACAGATCACCAGTAAGGGAAAGAATGCCATTCAACACAATGGTTATTCGAGTCACCGGTACACAATTTGGTGTCTGACTTGTGTGGAAGATATGGACACGAGACCAGTATACTATAACAACCGGTAAATGATGACAACTATGAGTGGGGAAGATGTTGAGCTATTGATTGTGATGAAGAGGCATAATGTTTTCAAGAACTAGGTCAACACCAGAGGACAAGTATGTATAGGTCACCGGTATGCAGTGTGGATGTCAAACATTAGGAATCTCACTGGATAAAGATGCAGTCACCATTTGAAGGGATGCCTAACAATTATTGTGCCCCGACCGGATCACATGTTCATGTTTCAAGATATGCTGCTCAAACATGGAAATCACTTTGGTGCATGGTAGGATGCCGATGACAAGGATCCACTCCCACTAGTAAGTGGAACTTATATCATATTATGCATGATGTGCATCATAGTCCACTGAGATAAGAGAGAATAGTAGAAGGTAGGTGATAGAAGGTTCACACTGGATCTAATGGTGAAACACTAACTTGCCTTATGTACATGAGATCAAGGATATGCACCATATCAGCATGTGAAGACATGATGTGCTACAAGGACATAGAAGGAAGAGTAAAGAAGTGATGGGTTTGTCACTTGGACGAATTGGTTAAGAGGGGGACTGGCCAAATGATGGAGAAGCCTATGTTGGAATAGCTACAAACAAAGGACATTGTCGGATTGAAGATAGAGTTTGTTGAAGGTTGATGATATGGTGTCATCAAGGTGGTTACCAGTAAGTATGTCCACCGGTAATGTTAACAATGTGTAGATGCGAAAGACTCTCATTTGATGAGGATGTGAATAAGGCAGGTTAGCAAGAGTGATGACCGGTTGAGTGCTCCACCAAAAGAGAAGAAAAGTGAAAGGTGACTGACTATAGCTGACATAGAGATCTTTGTTGAGATGGATATCAACAAAGGTGACACATTGAGTTGATGTGGCAAGCATGCATGTATAGGACAACTTTTTGAGTTGGTAAAGTGTTAGGTGGCGAGTAGAAGGTGACATGTTGACATTTATGTCAACTGTGTGATTCATAGGATGCGTAGAAGAGGTTTATGAATCGAGGTCAGATGGACAATAGAGATCCATCACAAACTATTTGAGCAGATCAAACTAGGTGAAGGGACCCACAAAACAATTCTTGGTGATCGACCAATAAATCCGCTAATAGGTTAAAAAGAAGATTGCCAAATATAGAAGGCATGTTTTGAAAGGCATGACAATTCTAGGATTGATTGATGAGTTATAGTTCATCAATCTATGCAATCAGATCTGATGAGATCTAATTGGATTTAGTTTACCTCGAGGTCGATGAGGAAACCCTAACTACCCAAAGTTTGAATTGGTTTTTGGTGGGAAAACCATTTTATAAATATGAAAGCTAAAATAGATGAAGGATGTCATTGAATGAGAGAGTGTTGCTACTGAAGAAGTAAAATCAATCAATTGCTTAACAACAAGAAGACGATGAAATTGAGTGTGAGAGAGATCATGATTGAAGAGTTCAACTAGTATCAGTAAGGCTACCAATAGTCAGTGATTGATTCTGACAAAGGAGTGAACCGACAATGACCAAACTGGCAGTCAAGAGTTGTAGAAGATTGCAGAGAAGGCAAGCAAAGAACCGATAGAGTGTAGTATTGGTGGAGAGCAGTAGTGTAACTAAGAGAAGAGAGAACCAACAGAGAGTAGAATTGATAGAGAGAAGAACTAACAGAGAAGGAGAAGAGGATAAACTGGCAAGGGTGTAGCAGAGAGAGAGGTGCAACAGAGAGTTGGTTGCAAAAAAAGATAAGGTTGATGCAAAGAAAAGGTGAATAGAGAACCGATAGAGATCCATAGAGAGGAGAACCGGTGGAGAGACATACTTGAGAGTTACAAAGTTCTTTTGTAACAAGAAAATAAATTTGGTATCAAAAATCAATGAGTTGAAGCTCGGTGCAGGGGTTGGTTCCCTAAAATAGGGGTTGGTGCTCCTTGGGTTGGTGCCCTAAATATTATAATCAGATATTTATTGTGTGGCTGGATTGGAGCAATAGACTCCAGTAGCATTTCTCACCGAGGTTTTTCCCATCTTGGGTTTTTCTCATATATGTTGGTGTTATGTGATGTCCCCTTTATGTGTGAGTACATTTGTGATTGTCTCCCATGTAACCGGTAAGTCTGCTTTCTTTTAGAACTAAGAACCGGTATACACACATAGGATAGATAAAATGAAAATTTTGTAAACCACTGATTCATCCCCCTCTCAGTGGTACATTGTATCTAACAATTAGTATCAGAGCATAGGTTCCCAGTTGACAAGCTTTCTCTAGCTTGGGTAGATTCTGGCTTAAGCACACAATGGTTTGTTTAGTGTCAATCCTTGCTTAGATTTTTTATGGTTCAAACAATTCCATTTGGAGTTGCAAAATGGAAGTCTACTTGTCCTCCCTAGGTTTTGATGTGTGGATGTTAGTTGTAAATGGCTGCCCTAGTAAACTTAGTCTTCCCACCGATTCAGATGCAGAAAGAAGAAATCAGTGTAATGATGCAGCAATGAAGGCTATAATCTATGAGTTATCAGATGATGTCTCCACATAGGTGGATAGATGCAGATTGATAAAGAGATTATGGGACAGATTGAAGAAGCTCTATGGAAATGAGCCTACCACTGTAGAACCGGTTTGTGAAGAAAAGATGAGAAATGCATCTCATGTCTGCAAATGATGAAGGAAGATCTATTAACAACCACATTAATGATGAAGAAGGAAACCACCTCTTCATGACTCAAGAGTCAGAGGATGAGAGGCACACATCTGAGAATGATCATGCAGATCACTCCTACCGACAAGATGTGTTTGACAGTGATAGTGAAGGTGAAGAAGAAGATGAAGCAGAAGTTGATCTTGAAGGGGAACTTGTAACTACACTTGAAAAACTTAGCAGAGTGAGAAATGAATACAATTTATTCAAGAATGTTGCAGTTGTGGAGCAGAATTGATTGATCAAATGCCTTGAACAATCTAAGAAATGTATCTCAGAATAAAAGACTCAAGAAGAAGACACTAAGGTATGTTGGTGTAAAGATCTAGCATTTGAGCTAGAGGCAAAAGATAAAGAATATCAGCAGCTAGTTGGAGAAATGGAGATTCTCCGAAATGACCTTGAAAAATGTCAGGATGAGCTCAAGGTGAGAATCCAGTTTGATGGCAGCAGTGATGCCTTCGACAAAATGTTGAAAAAGAAAAAGCATGCCAAGGACATTGAAGGATTAGGAAGTGGTGCTGGTGAATGCTGCACTAGCAAGAATGTCCCCCATAATGAAATTTTGTTTGTCTCCTCAAATGAAGAGAACAAAGGACAAACCTTCACTATTTGAAATACTCCCTAAAAGAAGGTTGATTTAACCACAACTGGTGAAGACTTGCAAACGAGGATGAAGACTGGTGCTACAAGAATGAGAAACAATGAAGATCCCAAAGGAAAAGAGAATATGGGAGAAGTTAGCTTCATCGGAAGTAGGAACATGAGAAGACAAGGAAATGCTATTGCCCACAAGACAAAGCAAGTGTGGGAAAGAAAGCAATCAGATGGAGGAACTGTAGAAAGTGAACATCCTAGGGTGCATCTTTGGAGAAGCAGACATGGAGTTACCAAGCCAGTAAGATCTCCACATGCATGGTAGAACAAATTTGTAAGTCATATGCCATCTTTTACCAGTTTCTACTTCTCTTGCAAAGATTATGGTCATAGGGCAGATGAATGTATAAAAAGGTTTATAAATAAGAATGTTATGTTTCCAAAAAGCAAAACATATGGCCATAATATGTTGAGATGTAGAAACATTCATAGATCTGATCCTATGCATAAAAAGATGAGTCCATTTGCTGCCGCAAAAAATGTAAACTATGTTTGTTTTAAGTACAATAGACCTGGTTGTAGAGAGTTTGAATGCAGGAAGAAGAACTTGCAGTCACATGGAAGTTGGTATAGCAACTATACTCAATATAGAAATGGATATAGAGCATATGGAAGTCAGAGATATACATGAAACCATAGGAGAAATTTCCCTGTAGAATCAAGAGGTCCACCGGTTTTGGTTGCTGGTCACAACAACATGACTAGAAGAAGATGGTCTAACTGGTATGTTAGATGGTTCCCCAATCATGAGGTTGGGATGGATGTTGTATGCTACTATAGCACTACTTCCGGTTATGATACAAGATCCAGAAATCAAAGGACCCATTAGCAAAAGAAGGTAAGACCTGCTCCCAAAACTAAAATTGGGAAGAAGAATGAGATAATGTAGGAATAGAGGAAGAAGCAAGAGGATGCATCCATGGATCAACACTGTGCATTCAATGCACATGTGATATCTCCTAAGGCTTAAAGAAGATACAGTACCTTAGGGGGAGTATTACATTAACCTTATCATTCACCCCCTTAGTGGAAGAGGACACATGGAATAACAAGCTGCTACCGGTATGAAGGAAGGAAGTGAGAAGATAAGTGTGTGTAGTGGCTTCCTTGGCTACACACCTGCAGATCAGAGATGGATCACTACTACATGTGTCAATAATTGACATATGTTGGCTTAGTTGTTGATCATGTAGGCATGCATGTATTTGGGCTAACCAGTTTGATTTATGGCATGATGATGATATTGTATGGAATTGTGTACATCTAGGATCATGTCATAGGTTGTGGTAGATATAATGGAGTTGAAAGATCGTCAAATAATAACATTTGCACAACTCAACCAGTATATGGTGAATATTGCAGCTCCATTTTTTGGATCTGACAGGAAATGAGAACCTGAGATGTATGGCTCAAGGGGAGTTCAAGTTCTCATGATGCTAAACCATTATGCTTGAACTTGTGAGGGTACTGACTGCCTAATCTATAGATGATGTAAATTGTTGTAGGAGTACCTAGGAGAATTTCATGATTAAGGGTATCTAATTTCCCAATTCATTGCATTCACAAGACAATCACATTTGACTCTAAAGATAAATTGGGATCAGATGGGAGATGATGCAGTTTGACCGGGAGGTGAGAAATATTCACTAATACATCTTTCATCTATTGGTTGATTCAACAATTGGTATTAGAATGATATACACAATTGGTGTCAGTTAATCATTGAGCTCTCCATCTCAAATGTTGTAATTTGAGAGGATGCAAAGTATGAAGGTTAAAGGAGGAGATGCATCTAGTATAGAAAAGGGGTAGACAGATTTATGTCAATTCCCAGTAGACACAAGGAGGAGTGAAACCCTGACAGTGCCCTTTCCCATTGTTGTCAGAGGGAGAAATATTTTGTAGTATGTTGGATACTACATGTGTTGACATCAATGCCAAAGGGGGAGATTGTTGGCATTGTATTGTCATTGATGTCAACCAGTATAGGATGGCTATTGGTACAAGAGATGTATGTGCATCAAAGCCACTGATGCAAATCAGATGTAATGTCTTTGATTTCACCTAGTGTATAGATCATCGGTAAGGGAGAGAATGTCATTCAGCACAATGGCTATTGGAGTCACTGGTACACAAGTTAGTGTTTGACTTGTGTGGAAGATATAGATAGGAGACCGATATGATATAATAATTGATAAATGATGACATCTATGAGTGGGAAAGATATTGGGCTACTGATTGTGATGAAGAGTTAAAATATTATCAAGAATCACATCAACACCAAAGGATAAGTATGTACAGATCACTGATATGCTATGTGGATGTCAAACAGTAGGACTCCAATCGGATAAAGATGCAGTCGCCATTTTAAGGGATGACTAATAGTGATTGAGCCCCAACCGGATCACATGTGCCTATTTCAAGATATGCTGCTCAAACATGGAAACCACTTTGGTGCATGGAAGGATGCAGATGACAAGGATCCACTCCCACCGATAAGTGGAGCTTATCTCCTATTATGCATGATGTGCATCATAGTCCACCAAGATAAGAGAGAAGAGTAGAAGGTAGGTGATTGAAGGCTCACACCGGATCTACTAGTGAAACACTAAGTTGTCTTATGTGCATGATATCGGGGATGTGCACCAGATCACCATGTGAAAATATGATGTGCGACCAGGGAAGGAAGAGTAAAGAAGTGATGGGTTTGTCACTTGGAGAAACTAGTTAAGAGGAGGACCGACCAAATGATGGAGAAGGATAAGTTTGAACAACTGCAAATAGAGGACTTTGTCAGATGTAAGATAGAGTTTGTTGAACGTTTATGACATGGTATCATCAAGGTGGTTACCGGTAAGGATGTCCACCAGTAATGTTGATAAAGTGTAGATGTTCAAGACTCCCATCTGATGAGGATGTGAATAAGGCAGGTTAGCAAGAGTGTTGACTGGTTGAGTGTTCCACTGGAGAGAAGTAGAGTCTAAGGTGATGACAGACTAGTTAATGTATAACTGAGAGGGTTAGTAAGTCGGTAGATGAATCTTTTATTGTGTGTTGATTGTCTATGAATGAGTCTAGCTGACATAAAGATCTTTGCTGAGATAGATATCGACAAAGGTATCGCATTGAGTTGATGTGGCAAGCATACATGCACAAGTTGGCTTGTTGAGTTGGTAAAGTGTCAAGTGGTGAGTAGAACGTGACCAGTCGACATTTATGTCAACTACGTGATTCACGGGATGTGTATCAGAGGTTTGTGGCTCGAGGTTAGATGGAAAACATATATCTGGCACAGATTGTTTGAGAAAACTGAAGCAGGGGAAGGGAACTGTGAAACCATTTTTGGTGATCGACCAAGAAATCCACTGATAGGTTAAAAATAGATTTCCAAATATAGAAGGCATGTTCTGAAAGGCACGACAATGGTGAGATTGATTGATGAGTTACAGTTCATCAATCTAGGCGATCAGATCTGATAAGATCTGATTGGATTTGGTTTGCCTCAAGGTCAATGAGGAAACCCTAACCACCAAAAGTTTGAATTAGTTTCTAGTGGAAAAACCAATTTATAAATATGCAAGCCAAAATCAATGAAGGATATCGCTGAATGAGAGAGTGTTGCTGCTAAAGAAGTAAAATCAGTCAAGTGATCATCAACAACAACAATAAGAGACTGAGTGTGAGAGAGATCAGGGTTGAAGAGTTCAACCAACATCAGTGAGGCTACCGATAGTCAACCATTAAGTTTGACAGAGGAGTGAAATGACAGTGACCAAATAGGCAGTGAAGAGTTGCAGAAGATTGCAGAGAAGACAAATAAAGAACCAACAATGTATAGTACCGGTAGAGAAAATCAGTGTAGCTAAGAGAAGAGAGAACCAACAAAGAGAAGAAATGACAAAGAAGGAGAAGAGGTTGAACCGACAAGGGTGCAAAAGAGAGCGAGGTATAGCAGAGAGTGGGTTGTAGAAGGAGATAAGGTTGATGTGAAGAAAAGGTGAATAGGGAACTCGCAGAGATCTATAGACAAGAGAACCGGTGGAGAGACATACTTGAGAGTTACAAAGTTCTTTTTTAACAAGAAGATAGCTTTGGTATAAAAATATAATTTTGTAATCACTGATTTGGAGCTCGGTGAAGGGGTTGGTGCCCTAAACATTGTAATTAGAGATTCATTGTGAGGCTGGATTGGAGTAGTAGACTCTAGCAACATTTCTCACTAAGGTTTTTCACATCTTGGGTTTTTCTCGTATATGCTGGTTTTATGTGATTTCCCCTTTATGTGTGAGTGCATTTGTGATTGTCTCCCATCTAACCATTAAGTCTTCTTTCTATTTGAACTGAGAACCGATATAGACACATAGAATAGATAAAGTGAAAAGTTTGTAAACCATTGATTCACCCCTCTCAGTGGTATATTGTGTCTAACAAGAATATGATCCACTAAACCACATAGAAATTAACAACATATTTGGAGGGTACCAAAAGAATTTCAGACCACCTTGAATACATAATGACATAAGAAATAACAAAAGAATATCTAGACCAACATTCAACCAATTAACTAAGGTTTGACAATGAATAACTAGATCAACATCCATCAAGATAACTAGGTTGGACATTAATGACAACCGTACAAGCTCATGCTATCAACAATATCCAATAATCTCCCCCTTTGTCATGATGGCAACACCAAAACAACAACACTAATAAAAAAAATCTCTCCCCAACAATAATCTCACAACAACTCTCTCCATATATTACACCAATTCTCTTTCTGCCCATTTGACAACAATGAGAAAGGGTGCTGAAAAACCATACTAGCCAATTTACACCACTACTCCTCCTAAGAGAAACATCAACATCAATCCAAGATACAAGTATAAGTGATAAGTCTCCCCTTAGAAAGATGCATCACTAAAAATGCATCTAGTTATAAAAGGAGGGGCAATAACCCCTAACATGTACCTAAGATACTTAAAAGTATCCTTCACCAATGCCTTCATAAGAATGTTTGCTATCTACTCTAATATAGAAATGTATGTTGAACCCAAGGTAGGAATGAGAGGGGGTTGAATCAATCTAAATCAAAATTAATACAATATCTCACCACAATTAATCAATTAAATAGAAACACAATCAACAAATCAACACCAAAAATTTGTACATGGAAAACCCAAAATAGGGAAAAACCACGTCGAGCACCTACTCACAAAATAAATTCACTATGTATATCAAATTATAATCAAAGAACTCACTAAATTGGACTTGTTGACTAAGGCTAATTTCTCTTAGGGAAAGATACAAAAAAATCTTGCAAAATTGATGCTAACTACAATAGGGGAAGATATAAAAAATTGATTTGAAAAGAAGGATCTCTTGTCCATGAAGTTGTCCTTGAACTTTGTATTAACCAACCAACATCAATGCACATAATTTAGACATCATGTGTCAATACATTGTCTCATATTTCTATCACAGTCTCAAAAATATTGCATATAATTCAAAAATAATTGTTCCTCTCTGTTTTTTACTAAACTTTGTTGGCTATATCCACACCACACACTATCATGTACTTACAACTCAATCACATACATTCTTTATATACAAGATAGATGATGAAGGATTGAACCAAGTTGGACAAAAGAATAAATAAACCTTCTAGACAAAAAACACATAGATTGATCCACTCCAAGAGAAAGAAAGGACCAAAATATTGTTGGCCATTTGTGGAATTGATTATGTGTTCCATTGATGTTTTTTCATTGATGTCAACACTAGCTATTTGTGATGCTTTACTGGCACACTTCTAGTCCCAGTAGGATATTTAGTTTCTAGTTGGATTGGATCTAGTATGATCCGGTATGCTTTGGTATGTTTGGGTTATCAAATTGGCTTATTCATGCTACTCTGATTCATGTTCAATCAGTTGGTTTTGTTTCGGTGATCAGATGCTATCCTATTTGTTGGTAAGCTTGGTTCATTGTTCTGGTGAGGGTTTCACCGACAAAGATTTGATGAAGATCTTAGATGATATGCTTAAGTGGTGTTGGTGTGGCTTCTGGTGAAGATTCAGGATGCTGATGGTGATCATGTTCAAGACTTAGTTGATTAGGATTGTTTCTTTGGCGTGTTTGGACCTATATTGGATCTCGGTGTATCTAGGTTATGGACCAGCTTAATGTGACGTGTGGATTGGACCTCATGATGTGTTTCAGGGATGTCTTATGGGTTGGATATTATTTGTTTGGTCTTAGGATGACATGTTTTGTAATTATGTAATTATTTTATTTTCTGGTGGCCGACCTTATTGTTTATGGTTGAGGGTTTGTATATATATGATGTAAGATCTCATTGTAGATCATTATGGAATGGGATATGGATATGAAAGAAGCAAATAATGTAATAATAATTCAGGAAGAGGATTTGGTTGATCATTAGTGATCAAGTTGGGTTTATGTAAGAGGATTTAGTACTTTGGTATTGAGTTTAACCAGAACTATACTCAGGCATAGAAGATGATATCTTTGCAGTTCATTCATTGTTCCAGATTGTAGTCTGGATTTCTATGTAGTCAGTGTGACTCCTTTTGTGATGAGTAAGTGTGGTCTAGGTTGTTGGCCTTCCTACAAGTGCAAGCCCCTCAATTCTAATTCACATACTTACTGCAAAAGTATTAGCTGACTATGGGTAGGCTTCCCATAGTGGTTTTCCACGTATAAATCTTGGTGTCATGTGGATAGTATATATTCTTTGAATATTGCCTATGCTTAATTTGTTTATCTTCTATTTTTGTATTTGGTTTATGCATTCCGGTATTAAAGTTTAAATTATTTAAGGTTCCGGTAATCTGGTGACAACTAATTCACACCCCACATAGTATGGAAGATTCAGATGGAGACTCATCTGAGATGTCTCGATAAGGAGATATTGCTAGTCTTGATTTCAATCATCCTCCGACAAACTTGGATAAGGAGCTTGATAATGATTGTAGAGAAAGAGAAGCCCTCTTGTGTGCATTTTTTGATCAACAAATAATGGGATTAACTAACAAATCATCTACAAAGGCTATATGGGACAAGTTGGACACTCTTAATGAAGGTGACACTACTGTGAAGATTGATAAACTTGATGGTTACTGGGTGAGATATGAAAAGTTGAAGATGGAAGAATATGAAAGGATTACTGCATTCATGGAAAGGGTAAATGAGATTGTGATGGGAATTCAATATTGTGGTGGAACTCTGAGAGAAGGTGAAATAGTTTCTAAAGTTCTAAGAGCTTTATCATCGGATTACAAGATGAAGGCTACTGCAATTAATGAATTGAGAACAATGGCCAATACTCTTGTCAATACAGATACCTTGGTTGGGAAATTATCTTCTTTTGAGCTTGAAGAATTTGGACCCTCTGGAGTTGTGAAGTCTGAACCTGCTTTTCATACATCTGCATCATCAATCGACAAGAAATATTGAAAAGCTTTATCTACAAATGAATTGAATGATATGAAGAGAGAAGATGAAGAATTTGAGAAAATTGAAGGCCTATTTTCTAGAAGATTACCTAAAGGACCGGTAGGAAGTAAGTATGAAGGAAAAGCACCTTTTAATTGCTTTGCATGTAATAAGATTGGTCATTTTGCATCTAGATGTCTTAAAAGGAATTCAAGATTTGAAGAGAAAGTTAGAAGATTTTTTAAGCCTAACCCTGGATATCAGAACAAGTATAAGTACAGGAAAAAGAAGAGATAAATCATGCTACATAGTAGACGAGGAAGTTATGACTGATTCTGACAATGAACCAACAAAAGACTCTACTAGTGGTTTCGGCAATGGAAAGGAAAGGGTGTTCCTAGATATCAAGGAGGATGTTCTGGCACTGGAAGAGAATTTACCTAAATAGAAGGAACCTGATGCTAAAATTGAAGATAAGGATGAATGGGTAATTGACAGTGGATATTCACATCATATGACTAGAGATAAAAGGAAGTTTCTATCTTTGCAAGAATTTGATGGCGGTCTAGTTAGATTTGGAGATGAAAAAGCATTTATGATCAAGGTAAAAGGAACTATATCATTGGATGGTAAGCACAATACTAATAATGTTTATAATGTTGAAGGTTTAAGGCATAATCTTTGAGTGTAGGACAATTGGTGGATAAGGGATTTCAATTACAGTTCATGGATGGAAAATATAAAATCATTAATAGATCTGGTTTGGAGATTGCAACCGGTACATAGACAAAAGATAATATATTTCATTTGAATTCTGGTGAGATGACATGTTTGATTGCACAAATTGATGAGAGTTGGCTATGGCATAAAAGGCTATGTCATGTGAATTTTGATTGCATTGTAAATATCAGTTCAACTAAGGCAGTTAAAGATATACCTAAAATTGTGAAACCCTATAATCTGGTATGTAAATAATGTCAAATGGGAAAACAGGTCAAAACCTATTTTAAGATTATACAAGATAAATCTAATGATGTTCTTGATCTTATTCATACTGATTTGTGTGTCCCTGCTAGAGTTAAAAAAATTCAAGGTGATAGATATTTTATGCTAACCATTGATGATTATTCTAGAATGATGTGGGTTACTTTTCTAAGGGAGAAATCTGTGGCTTTTAAAAAGTTTAAATGTTTAAGGTCAGATCAATTCACATCCGGTGAGTTTAATAACTTTTGTGAGAATCATGGTATAAGGAGACAATTTTCAGCTCCCCTGACACCTCAACAGAATGGAGTTGTGGAAAGGAAGAACATAACTATTTTGGATGCTGCTAGAACAATGATGATGGAAGTTAGTCTACCTCATATCTACTAGAGAGAAGAAGTGAGCACAACAATTTATATATTCCACAGAGTACATATCAAAGGAGAAACCGGTAAGATACCTTATGAATTATGGTTTGACAATACACCTACAGTTAAGTATTTCAAAATCTTTGGTAGTAAATGTTATATCAGGAGAGATGATATCATTGGAAAATTGATCCTAGATGTGATGAAGGAATTTTTCTTGGTTATTCCAATGAAAGCAAAGCATATAGATGTTCTAACAAGAGATTGAAGAGATTTGTGGAGAGTGCTAATGTTAAGGTGTATGAGCTGAATAGAAGTCGAATCAGAGTTTATGAGGAAGAACCGGAAGTGAAAATGATTATATCTAAACTGGTAGCACCTTTAATGGGACAAAATGTTGAGCTAGTTACTCCAACGGTATCAGAAAATTCAACAATAACTGAAGAACTAGGAAGAGGAACAGAGAGTCAGAAGATTCCTAGGTGTGTGAGATTGAATCAATCAGAAGATCATATTATTGGGGATAAGAACAATGGAGTGATGACAAGAAGGAGATTGGCAACTAATGATGTATGTTTAATTTCTCAAGTTGAACCGGTATCAGTAATTGAAGCATGTAAAGATGAATGTTGGATGAAAGCTATGGAAGAAGAATTAGATCAAATTAAGAAAAATAACACATGGAATTTAGTTCCCCCACCTAAAAAATAATAATGTTATTGGAACTAAATGGGTTTTTAGGAATAAATTGAATGAAGATGGACAATTTGTAAGGAATAAAGCTAGATTGGTTTGTAAAGGATATTCTTAGAAGGAAGAAATTGATTATGGTGAAACTTTTGCACCTGTAGCTAGGATTGAAGCTGTAAGATTATTTCTTGCCTATGTTGCACATAAAAAATACAAGATTTATCAGATGGATGTCAAGTATGAATTTTTGAATGGGGATCCCGATGAGGAAGTTTATTTTGAGCAACCTAATGGTTTTTCACTTTTAGATGATAAAAACATGGCTTGCAGGTTAAAGAAAGCTTTATATGGATTGAAACATGCACCTAGAGCTTGGTATGCAAGGTTAGAGAAATATCTTTTGAATCTTGGATTCACTAAAGTTAATGCTCACAGTAATCTATATTATATGGTCACTGATGATGATATACTGATAATTGAAGTATTTGTTGATGACATCATTTTTAGGGTGAAGATGAGTTGTGCATGGAATTTTATAAGAATATGGAGAAAGAATTTGAAATGTCTATGATTGGGAAAATAAATTTTTTCTTAGGTTTGTAGATTACTCACACTCATAAAGGTATTTCCATCAATCAAACTAAGTATGCTAGGGAATTGTTGAAGAAATTTGGTATGGGAGACTCTAAACTGGTAAGTACTCCTATGACTACAAGTGATAAATTGATAAAGAAAGATGTTTTTGCACCGGTAAATCCTACAAGATACAAATCTATGATTGGAGGTCTTCTTTATTTGACTTAGACTAGGCCTGGCATAATGAATGATGTTAGTATTGCATCTAGATTTTAGAGTGATAAAATCATGAGAGTGCAGTGAAAATAATTTTTAGATACTTGCAAGCTACATCTGAATATGGTGTGTGGCACCCTAAGGATGATGACTTTACTTTATGTGCATATACAAATGCAGATTGGGCAGGAGATGTTGATGACCAGAAAAGTACTTTTGGTGGAGCTTTCTTTCTTGGAAAGAAGTTGGTTTCATGGATCAATAAGAAAAAATCATGTACTTCTTTATCTACTGCTGAAGCTGAGTATGTTGTTGTTGCTACTAACTGTACACAGGTTTTATGGATGAAGAAAATGTTGAAGTACATTAAAGTGAATTGCACTAGGCTAGTAGTTATTCACTGTGATAACTCTTCTACTATTGACATATCAAAGAATCTGGTATTTCACTCTAAGACAAAACACATCTATCAAGTATAAATTTTTGAAGGAGAAGGTGGAAGAAAATGAAGTTAGACTAGTTTATATGAACACTAAAGAGAATATTGCATATATTTTCACTAAACCTTTTACTAAGGAATCATTTGAGTACCTGAGAGATAGATTAGGGGTTTTTGCCCCTCTGACAGAGAACTAGTTGATGTTATTTGACATCAGTCTGGTATGTATTATCTGATATATTATTCATTCTGACATTGATGTGGGGATGCTACTGCTCAGGGGGAGTAGTTAGCCTTGTGTTTCAATGGTTTTTGTTTTTGCATTGATATTTTTTTTAGATTTTTAGCATTGATGTCAAAGGGGGAGAGATATATGTGAAAAATAAAGATTTACAAAGATATCATTCACAGTGGGAGTTTGGTCTTTGTTTTAGAACTTCATTGCTATATCTTTGTGTGGGAGATTGTTGGATGTCTTCCATAGGGGGAGACCTGTTTGGCATTCCTTGGCACTTGGATGTTTTTCACATCTAGTGTTGCCATCAATGCCAAAGGGGGAGATTGTTGGCCATTTGGAGGAGTTGATTATGTGTGGCATTGATGTTTTGTCATTGATGTCAACACTAGCTGTTTGGGATGATTTACAGACACCCTTCTGGTCCCGATAGGATGTTTGGTTTCTAATTAGATTGGATCCAGTATGATCCGGTATGCTTCGGTATGTTTGGATTATGGAATTGTCTTATTCATGCTACTATGATTCATGTTCAACCAATTGGTTTTGTTTTGGTGATTGGATGCTATCGTGTTTATTGGCAAGCTTGGTTTGTTATTCTAGCGTGGGTTTCACCGGCATAGATTTGATGAAGATCTTTGATGATATGCATAAGTGGTGTTGGTACAGCTTCTGGTGAAGATTCGGGATGCTGATGGTGATCATGTTCGAGACTTAGTTGATTGGTATTATTTCTTTGGCATGTATAGACCTATATTGGGTCATGGTGTATCTAGGTTATGGACCAAATTAATGTAATGTATGGACTAGACCTCTTGATGTGTTTCTAGGATGTCTTATGGGTTGGATATTATTTGTTTGGTCTTAGGCCAACATGTTTTGTAATTATGTAATTATTTTATTTTCTGGTGGCCGACCTTATTATTTATGGTTGCGGGTTTGTATATATATGATGTAAGATCTCATTGTAGATCATCATGAAATGGGATATGGGTATTTAAAGAGCAAATAATGTAATAATCATTCAGGCAGAGGATTTGGTTGATCATTGGTGATCGAGTTGGGTTTATGTAAGAGGATTTAATCCTCTGATATTGAGCTTAACCAAAACTATACTCAGGCATAGAAGATGCTATCTTTGTAGTTCATTCATTCTTCTGAATTGTAATCTAGATTTCTATGTAGTTAGTGAGACTCCTTTTGTGATGAACAGTGTGCTCTAGGATTTTCGCCTTACTGCAAGTGCATTCCCCTCAATTGTAATTCACATACTTACTGCAGAAGCATTATCTAACTATGGGTAGGCTTGCCACCATGGTTTTTCCCTTTACTGTATTTTCCATGTATAAATCTTGGTGTCATGTGGATGGTATTTATTCTTTGATTATTTCTTATGCTTAATTGGTTTATCTTCTATTTTGGTATTTGGTTTATCAATTTTGATATTGATCTTTTGGGTTCCGGTATTAAAGATTAAATTGCTTAAGGCTCTGATAATCTAGTGACAACTGATTCACCCCCCCCCTCTTAGTTGTCTTCTGGTTATTTTAACTATCTAACAAACACATCTTCCTAAGTTGAATCCATCAATACACACATACTGTTGGCCATTTGGTGGAATTGATTATGTGTTGCATTGATTTTTTGTCATTGATGCCAACACTAGTTGTTTGGATTCTTTATTGACACCATTATGGTCCCGGTAGGTTGAGTAATTTCTGATTAACTTGGATCTGACATGATCTGGTAGGCTCCAGTATAATTTGGTGATGGAATTGGCTTGTTCATGATACTTATACTCATATTTGATCAGTTGGTTTTGGTCTAGAGATTGGATGGTATCCCGCTTTCTTAGAAGATTGGTTTCTGGTTCCAGTGAGGGCTTCAATGATAAAGCTTTTGATGGATATCTTTGACTAAATGCATAAGTGGTGTTGGTGCAGCTTCTAGTAGAGTTTCAGGATGTTGTTGTTGATTGTGTTCGAGACTTGGTGGTTGGAGATCATTGATGTATGATGTGGACCTATACTTGGTCCCGGTTGATCTAGGTTATGACCCGACTTTAATGTAACATGTGCATAGGACCTATGTGTTAGGATAACTGGTGAACAACTGAGAGGGGGGGGAGGGGTGATACTGGTAAATAATTTAACTTAACAATTAAACAGATAATCAATGAAAAGAAACCATACCACATAACACCATGATTTGTACGTGGAAAACCTGGAAAGGGAAAAACCATGGTGGGAAGCCTACCCATAGTTAGATGATACTTCTGTAGAAAGTATGTGTTATAATGAGGGGCCTGCACATGCAGGAAGGCACACTACCTAGAGTGTACTTCTCATTACAAATGGGTCTCACTAACTATAGTGAGGCTACAACCATCTCCAGTTAAATGGACAATAATTCAATAGAGTAAACTGCCAGAAATAGCATCTACCATGGCTGATTATGGTCTTAGTTAAGCTCAATACTGGAGGCCTTTGAACTCTTCCTTAATCCCAAATCGATCACCTATGATCAACCAAATCTCCTTTGCATATGATATTGCATTCCAAGACCACAACACATAATCCCCATTCCACGTTCTACAAATGAGATCTTACATCATTTATAAAAAACCCTAAGGCCTAAACCAATTAGGTCGGCCACTTATAAGATATTACATAAATTCATATTACAATGATATGCCATGTTCGCTTAAGATCAAAACAACAATAGAAAATCCATAAATTATCTCGAAACATCCTGATAACGTGTAGAGTACACGTTAACATCATATCCGTCCATAACCTAGATAGGTACCAGACCTATTCTGGGTGCACCATGCCAAAGAAATGTCTTGAAGTAGTTGAAGCATGATCAAAGTACATCTTCAACATCCTAAAATCCATGTAGAAGCTGCACCAACACCAAGTATGCATCCTGTCAAGATTCCTTAGTGAAAGCTCTGCCAATAGACACTAATACATTTGGCCTAAAATTTTGACAAAGGTTTTCGACGGAGAAGGTATATTATGAAAAAATTTGATTTTTTTTGAAAAATTGCTCACATTCATCAGAATTCCGATGGTAATTCAATATCTGTTTTTGACATAGAAGGAATTGGCAATGAAATTTGTGCTTTTTTACAAAAAGTGCCCGCATTCGTCGAAATTCCAACAACTACAGGAATTACTTAAAAAAAAAAAGACCAAGACATTTCAAACATTATTCTCGCGGTCTCTTCCCATTCTCACGTTGTCGCCCCAATAGCATACTCCTTCCCAAAGTAAGTGTACTCTTGCTTTTGGATGAGGCACATGAACCATTTTGACTGATTAATGCCAACTTCAAGCAATATCGGCTCATGAAATAGGGTTTACGAAAAATGGGAGCAATGTCGGCTCATGGAATAGGGCATGCTCCTGGGGGCTAAAGACCAATAGGCTTCATTCCCCTTCATTCATTCATTATTATTGGGCACCCATCTATATATTTGTATTCACCCCTCTCCCCGAGAACTTCCATGCGGCTCCCAACCCTTGATTCTTCCTACTAGAAAGAGTCAAATTAGGTCGATCGGTTTGAAAGTGGTAAGGTTTTGACTCTGTGGGGTCAGAACTACGATAGGCTTCTTCATTGGCCTGGGCACAGGTGTAAAGCTCTATCAACATCCCCTAGCCTATGCGAAAATGGTAGCTTTGGAATATGATTTGGACGTCCAGGGATTGTATTAGTTGGTGTAGCTGCAATTGCCTTGGCAGTCATGTATGTAAAATGTGTGAGATGAGATAAGGCACGTTGACTGTTTAACATTCTGCCTTAGAGAAATTGGAAGTTTTGGAACAAGGTATGAACATCTATCATAGGATAAATAATAGAGGAATTTGGTCACATGTTGTAGTTGCAATTGCCAGGGTACGTCTTTTAAAGATATTTTATATCATAGAATCAACATTCCAATGTCTATTTATTTTTTAAAATTTGGATATTGTATTCTCAACTGATGTCTATTTTCATGAAATAATTCCTTTAGGCGAGCAAAAAAAGCCTGGAAAAACTACACAAGGCTTAAGCCATTATTCATAGTCCCTAAAAAATCTCTTCATTACCAAAAAAACCTATTCATACTTGAAAACATTATTCCCACCTAAAACATTGTCCATGCCTAAGACATTAATCAAAACATCAAATAATATTCATAGTGTAAATAAACACTATTCATGTTTAAACTATTGTTCATAGATTCATTTAACCTCAAAAATTACTCTAGAAGCTCTTGAGTCCAAATTTTTCTTCTCTATATGAATTATGGGATTTGAAATGTATTTAGTATGATTGTGTAATATCCCTTGTCCAATGATGACTAAAAATCAAGGAATATTAATTGTCAAATCTGTGTGTTATGTTGTTCACTACTGTTGCATGTTATGCGGACTGCTGTCTCAGAATTTTTCAGTTTGGTATAGAGGTGAACCATCACATATTTCTCATAAATGTACAACTACAATTGACTGCAAGTTAAATAATGATAGCCAAGAATGCATATACAATCAAATTCTGATGATCTAACACCAAATTAGACTCAAAATCAGAATGTTTAGCTTGCTGATGTTATATCAAACAATTGGCAAGAGTCCTCAGAAAATGGATGTATGACGATGCAACCTCAAATTCCTCTTATTTCATATCTAAAAATAATGAAAATCATTTGCATCTTAAATAATGAGATCAACAACTAAAAATGGAAAAATAATATCCTAATTATGACTCCCTAGTTAGTAAAAGATACTATTTCCAATATTATACTAAGGATAAATATTCAAAAAGTATAATAACTACACTAATACATATATCACTCGCATGCCTTCCTTAATTTTATATAAGGTCCCTCTATCCAAATATGAAGTCTATAGGGATTTGTATGTGTCAATTATTCAAGCTTCTTCTAAATCTATTCCAACCTCTTCTTCCAGCACATGTCTTGATGATGGTTGAGGATCTTTAAACTTTGAAAATATGAATAAACACACTCCTCTAGAAATGATTTAGGCTGTGTGCAATGAAGTGTGGAGGTTCATGAGAAATATACATTACATTTTTTTTAAGAAGATTTAGGTTTCTATCCTCCTCCTTTGTTGGCATCCCATCCCCCATTGTCTAATATATCTATGACTTTTCCAACAACTTTTAATCACAACAAGAGATAATTTTGTATGAGTTTCTTAAAGCCAACTTTATTACTCTCCCCTTGAAAAATTGAAGAAAAAACCATAAACAAAATTAGGACAATCCTTTTTTCAAGCATCATTAACTATTCCACTAATGAATGTCATGATTTGGAGATTAAATTCAACAAATTATTGTAGTTCTAGTAATATTTAAATATTAGGTGACAATGAGTTATACACTCATCATATCCCTTCTAAATGACATTTATAACCTCTTATGGTTTTATCTTGCTATATGACATCGGTAGCTTAATTACATATTAGGGGCTCATTGTCATTCATGGTACTATGTACGATTTCATGTGAAATCATACTTGGGAGGCAACATAATAGCCTAGTTCTTCTTGGGAGGCAACGCAATAGCCCATTTCTTAACTTACAAGATGATATTTTTATTAAATATCTCCTCTATTTTTGGAGGTAGACATATTTAGGAAAAGATCTCTTCCTCCCTCTTTAAAATGATCCCTTTACACTTGTTGAAAAATATCTCTTTTACAACTATCTCTTCCTTTCTTATAGAAATGAGGCATGTACAAGGATCTTTTTTCCTAGCTTGGAATGCATGTATGCTTATTAAGGGTATCTTCTTGGTGTTAAAGGTGCTTATCCTTGATCTCTATCTACCTTAAGATATCAACCTAGAGGTATGTTGACATCTTAAGGGGAGGCATATGAGCTCTCCTTTTTTCTTGTGTTATTTCATTTATGTTATATCCTTAAACTAGAAGTGTTGTGTTACATAGCGCCCCCTAGGGCATGGTTATCAGTTTTTTGAGATTCGTTAAAGGTTACTTGGAATAGAATGGATTTCTAGTGTTATCATTGTTGTTGTTTACACCTTTGCATGTGTTGGTTATTATTGTTGTTTATGTTTTGTGTCACTACAAAAACCATTTTGTGGTAGAGTTTTTGGTTTGCCTTGAGAATAAATGGTTTTGTTTGTTAATCTTCTCTATCATGGATCACCTATCATAAAACAACTTTCTAGCCAATGAGATCCATGATGTAGCATGAATCACCCAACATTACACAACTTGTTAGCTAGTAGTATTCACATTTCTTCTCTTTTCCCTTATCATATGACTAATAGTAAGCATCCCCTTAATGTACCTAGAAGTCATATCTATTCTCCTATGACAGAGTGTTCAAGTAGAATAGTTGGGAATAGGAGGTGTGGATCGACCAGATCCTCCACCTGTTAGATGTAGACAAAATGAATGCTTTTTGGATTAGGATGATACACATAATCTACTATCAAAAGGTTTTCAAAAATTCTTGGGACTAGGAGGTGTGAACTGGCCTAGTCTTTTGCTTTTCATGCCATCAAAATTTGAGTTGTATTATCATCATTTAGTTTGCCAAATTCTTCACACGTAACTCCTGAATCAATTTCCTACACATAAAATGACAAAAAATAGGTTTGTTGATGGGGGCTTTCCTAGGTCAAACCTCACGTTGTGAATTAACCTTGAAGTATAATGTTTTCCTTTTGAGAGAAATGATAGATCTAATCTAAAAATGCTTGAAATTGAACATGATACCTTGATGAATCTTTCTTGAATCCTCACACAAGGTTTTAGGATGTCATGTAGAATGTTGATCATGAATGTTGTTCTTTAACTTGAATTATCCTTCAATGCTTGATGAATGCTTGATTGCTTGTTCACTTGGAATTGAATTGATTCTATAATTAAGAGATCACTTGAATTCCAGGTAGACCCCTTCAAATGAAAGGGTAGGATTCCTTTTATACCTAATCATACATAAAGTGTTTGAATTTTTGGAGGTGACTGACATGAAGCTAATTTTTTTTTTGCACACATGAGGCAAGAAATGAGGGGTCCTATTTTGGGTCCCAATCACAATTACCAGGGCACTTAAGTTGTCCTAGTCTTGTCAATGAGGACTTAGAATTGAACAGAGGTTGAGGAAGGAGTTGAAAATGCAAATTTCAAGATGATGTGAGTAGAATCAAATTGGGCACAAAGCAAAACATGCCTAGAGGATATTTAGGATGGGACATGCTAAAGTGGGCATCAATGTCTCAAGGTCAGATGGACCTTAAGTGATTTTCTCCCTTGCATATGATTTGTTTGGGTGATATACTTCACCATTCTACTTGCAAGAATTTTATTAAGTCTCAAATATAGGGCTCATAACTTATTAATGATGTAGTGAAAGTCCCTCATGAAGGACTTCTAGAAGTATTTTTGGATGAGTCTTTGTCAAGTGCAGATAAAATACAACTAATGCTTAATGGATTTAAGGAATATGCTTTCAAATTGGAAGCCAAAGTTTTGGAGGATGTAAAGAAGAAGGTGGAAGAGAAAAGAGTAGAAGCTTTGGTGATTAGATGTGCATGGTGAGACTATTTGAAGACTCTTAGAAGCTTGATTTGGTGGTGAAGGTTTTAGATAACTGTAGGGAGGCAGAGGATAATCTTTTGAATATTTAAAGTCAATACAATATTTTGGCCTCTATGTAAGAAGATTGGAAGAACTCTTGGTATCAACTCAAGTTCATTCGCAAGGGAATCATGACCCCTGCCATGCAAGATACTTAGTTTTTGCGGGTAAGATTTTTTTTGTTTTTGTACAAACATATGTAGATGAGTAGAAGATTTTTGGAGCACAATTTTGGTTCTCAGTTTTGTTCATACACTAAGGGAGAGATGATGAAGATAGGGGAAGAAATTTTGTAGAGATTGATGGAGTTTGTACAATGATGAAGAGATGTCCTTATCTTTGATGTCAAAGGGGGGGAGATATATTGGTGTTTTGGTGGTTTCATGAGTGTTTCTATCTATGTCAAAGGGGGAGATGTTTTAAATATGATTTTGTGTTGTCATTGATTTTTTTGTACTCATCGAGATAACATAAGTCGATGACCTCTCTTCTTGCTGAGCGATGTGAGTTATCCCACTAGTCTCATCAGGCATCGGGATATATTAAAATATGTTCAAATGATGGGCATAGAGGTTGAATAACTAGTGGATGGTAATGTGGTATAGTGAATTCAAGATTTTGAAATTATTGAGATTTTATTTATCCCTTACTATTTATGATTTTTTTGGTTATGGTTGTGGTGTTTGTAGGGAGACATTTACAAATTTATATCTATTTTCACTATTTTATGGTTTATGGGTTTGTAATAGTAATTTAATGTTGTTTCATATTTTTGTATAGATACATTATAATAGCCTATTATGGTGATTTGTTCTATTATAGATAATTTCATGGATCAGACGGCTTGGACTTCGGTGCATGAAAGCATTGCATGAGTTATAATTTTAAAAATTACATGAAACATTTTTAATTTATTTGATTCAGTGTTATTTGAAAAAAACATTATCAAAGATGTTTCCTTTCTCCAAGAATTGGATCTAGGATCTTTTTGTCAGATAATATGTAACATCCAAATGCTTATTTTATTTAATTATCATCTAAGCATGAATTATAATTTATATCTATGCAGAAGCAGAAGATACAAGTTGAAGACTCGTGTGCAAGTAAATTTTGTAAAAGAAAGAAAGCAGACATTATCTTGAATGACATGGAAACAAGCTCATCAACTGCCTAAAAGAGAGTAATTGGAGAAAAGAAGAGGAAAGTGTTAAAGGGTGATAAATACATAGTGAGTATGAAATACAAACAAACAATATATGGAGTGTGTGATGTGACATCTCTAATTTATGTCTGAAGGGACTAACTAGTTTTGGAATTCCTGGGAAACCTATTGGGCCACGCTTGGAGGAAATCAATGTGTTCATGCAAGGGCCACCTTTTTTCTATAATGAGAATGATGCTTTTCCACCAAAGTATATTTGGATGACAATATTCAAAAATTTCTATAGTGTGGAACCAGAGTTGGTGGACTCAAAGTACTTTTCGGCTTCCAGAAGACCAAGAGGTTATGTACATAATCTCCCAATAGAAGGGCAATTTAAAGCATTACCTCTCTTCCCCATGACTATTCAAGAAGCACTTCCTCATACAAAGGACTAGAGGCCTCCATGGGATCAAAGAGAAAAATTGAACTCCATAGACTCTAGATGATGTGGTGGTGTCCTTCGTGAAGAACTATGCACTATAATTGAAAATTCACAAGGGAAACTGCAAGATAGTGAACATAAATACATTCTTGAAAAGTGCAAATAATGGAACTTGGTTTGGGTGGGGCTAGGTTAGGTGGCTCCTCTAGAGGTTGATGAGATAGAAATTAGATTAGGATTTTAAAAATATCACACTCATGGAACTTCAAGTGTGACTGATCGATTGAGTTGTTTGGGTAATGCATTCCAAAGAGATACAGTTGCATACCATTTATCTGTCTTGAAAGCATTTTATCCCGATGGCATTAAATTAAAGTACTTTCTCTATTTTCTAGTATTGGTGGAGTAGAGGTTTCATTGCATCGACCTGGGATACATATTTCTGCAGATACAACACAACTTAAATGTATCCCAGGTCGATGCAAAGAAACCTCTGCTCTAGAGATCACCAGAAAATAGAGAAAGAAATTTAATTTAATGCCATGAGGATAAAATGATTTCAAGGCAAATAAATGTTATGCAACTATATCTATTTGGAATGCATTACCTAAACAGTGCAATCGATCAGTCGCACACGAAGTTTCACGAGTGTGATATTTTTCAGATCCTAATATAATTTCTATCTTGTCAACCTCTAGAGGAGCCACCTGACCTGGCCCCACCCAAACCAAGTTCCATTCTTCACACTTTTCAAGAATGTATTTTTGTTCACTATCCTGTAGTTTCCCTCATGAATTTTCAATTATAGTGTAGAGTTCTTGACGAAGGACACCACCACATCGTCTAGAATCTATGCTTCAATTTTTTTCTTTGATCCCATGGAGGCCAATAGTCCTTTGTCTGAGGAAGTAATTATTGAATAGTCATGGGGGGGGGAGGAGATGCTTGAAATCGCCCTTCTATTGGGAGATTGTGTACATAACCTCTTGGTCTTTTGGAAGCTGAAAAGTACTTTGAGTCCACCAACTGTCGCTCCACACTATAGAAATTTTTGGATATTGCCTTCCAAATATCCTTTGGTGAAAAAGAATCATTCTCATAATAGAAAAAAGGTGGTCCTTTAATGAACACATTGATTTCCTCCAAGCGTGGCCTAATAGGTTTCCTAGGAACTCCAAAGCCAGTAAGTCCCTCCGGACATAAATTAGAGACGTCACATCACAGACTCTAGACATTGTTTGTTTGTATTGCATACTCTCTATGTATTTATCACCCTTTAATACTTTCCTCTACTTTTCTCCAATTGCTCTCTTCTAGGCAGCTGATGAGCTTGTTTCCATGTCATTCAAGATAATGCTTGCTTGCTTTCTTTTACAAAATTTACTTGCACATGAGTCTTTAGCTTGTATTTTCTACTTCCGCATAGATATAAATTATAATTCATTCTCAGATGATAATTAAATAAAATACGCATTTGTAAAGAAAAGATTTAGTCATTGGATGTTATATATTATCTGACGGAAAGATCCTAGACAATTCTTGGAGAAAGGAAACATCATTGATAATATTTTTCTACAAATAACACTAAATCAAATAAATTAAAAATGTTTTATGCAATTTTTAAAAGTATAACTCATTCAATATTTCCATGCACCGATGGCCAAGCCGTCTAACCCACAACATCTGATACCATTAGAATTTCAACAACAACTAAAGAAACATCTGATAAGGATGATGTATGTTTGACATCATGTCCTTGTCAGAGAGTCGTTGATTCATGGTAGTGGGGGAGTGTCGGAATTCTGACCATAATTCGATGACATTTTTGGTCAGAGGAGAAAATATAGAAGCTGCCAGAAGAGTTCATAACATTATTGAACTACTGACGTAAATGGCATTGTTGGGAAGACCAACGATGAGTTTTCAACTGTTAAATCTGTCAGATGTCTGACATGTTGTCTTCAAACTTCCTACAATGAGCTCTCATAAATTAGGCTCGAATGTACTAGTGAGAGCCTTAAACCAATGCTGGTAAGGGTTTACCAAGAATGTATGATAGTATCCAATTACCAAGTCAATACCAACTGACCAAAACATACTAATGGAGCATATAACATATGAAATCAAACATACTTCACTGATCCAAACATGCTGGAAGTGTCCAATAGATAATATCTTCTGTCGGTAACACTAGATCTTCTATCGGTAACCAAACATATCAACTAGTGTTGACATCAAAGACAAAACATCAATGCAACACATAATCAATTAATCTATAATGCCAACAATCTCCCCCTTTGGAATTGATGGCAACACTAGATGTGAAAAACATCTAAGTACCAAGAAGTGCCAAACAAGTCTCCCCCTATGGAAGACAACCAACAATCTATGTGAATGATATCTTTGTAGAGTTCTGAATAAATCTCTCCCCCTAATGTATACAACTCCTTTTTCTTTATTTTCTAATCAATATATCTCCCCCTTTGACATCAATGCCAAAAATCTAACAAAAATATCAAAGCAATAATGTAAACCTTTGAAACTTTTACATAACTACTCCCCCTGAGTAGTAGCACCCCTCATCAGTGCCAGAATGAATAATGTCTCTGGTAATGCATGTCAAACTAATGACAAACTACATCAATCAAGTATCTCTCTGAGGGACAAAAACCCCTAACCTATCACTCAAATACTCAAATGATTCCTTAGACAACAATTTTGTGAATATATCTACAATCTATTCTTTAGTGTTCACATAAACCAATTTGACTTCCTTTCCTTCTACCTTGTCCTCTAGAAAGTTATACTTTATTGAAATATGCTTAGTCTTAGAGTGAAATACCGGATTCTTAGACATGTCAATAGCTCCAGATTATTGCAGTGGATTACTATTGGTTCACTACAATTTACCCTGATATCCTTCAACATTTTCTTCATCCACAAGAATTGAGTACAATTAGTTGTTGATGCAACATACTTAGCTTCTATTATAGATAAAGAGATGCATGACTATTTTTTCTTGATCCATGAAACCAGTTTCTTTCCAAGAAAGAAAGCTCCACTAGAAGTTCTCTTCCTTTCATCAGTATCTCCTACCCAATCTGAGTCAATATATGCACATAAAGTGAAATCATCATTTTTAGAATACCATAAACCATATTCTATTGTTCCTTGCAAATACCAGAATATCCTCTTTACTACACATTCAAGATTTTCTTTAGGATTACTCTGATATCTTGAAACAATACTTACTGCATTCATAATATCAGGTCTAGTCTGAGTTATATATAATAGACCACCAATCATAGACTTGTACCTTGTCAGATTTACCTATGTAGAAGTATCCTTGATAGATAATTTCTCACTTGTCACCATAGGAGTAATTACTGATTTGGAATTATCCATACCAAACTTCTTCAACAACTCCCTCAGATACTTAGTTTGACAGATAAAAATGCCTTTGTCAATTTGAGTAATCTGCAAACCTAAGAAAATTCTCATCTCACCAATCATGGACATTTCAAATTCATTCTTCATGTTGTTAGCAAATTCCATGCACAATTTGTCTTCTCCTCCAAAAATGATATCATCATCAACAAATACTTCAATAATCAGAATATCATTATCAGTGATCTTCTAATATAAATTACCATCAACACCACCTTTAGTAGAACCAAGCTTTAAAAGATATTTATCCAACCTTGCATACCAAGCTCTAGGAGCCTTTTTCAATCCTTATAAATATTTCCTCAATATGCAAACCATATCTTTATCATCTATCAAAGAAAATCCATCAGGTTGCTCAATGTAAACTTCTTCCTCAAGTTTACCATTCAAAAATGCACATTTAACATCTATTTGATAAACCTTATAGTTCTTATAAGCTGCATAGGCAAGAAATAGTTTAACAACTTCAATTCTAGCTACAGGTGCAAATGTCTCACCATAATCAATTCCTTCCATTTGAGAATATCCTTTACAAACCAATCTAGCCTTGTTTCTTACAACTTGACCATCCTCATTTAGTTTATTCCTAAAAACCCATTTAGTTCCAATAAAATTCTTATTTTTTAGGCCGAGGAACTAAAGACCAAGTCTCATTTCTATCTATTTGATCTAATTCATCTTCCATAGCCTTTAACCAATGTTTATCATTACAAGCTTCAATAGCAGTTGCTGGTTCAACTCTAGAAATAAGACATACCTCTCCATTTGCCAGTTTTCTTCTTGTCATAACTCCCTTGTTCCTATCTCCAATAATTTGATCTTTAGAATGATTTAATCTTACATACCTTGGTGTCTTCTAAACTTCAGGTTCAATGCTCTGATCATCAGTCATAGTTGAATTTTCTGATTGTGTTGGGTAACTATTCAGTTTTATGTATTGGTTGAGGCATTGTCAGTTTAGTTATGATCATTTCCACTATCGGTTCCCTATCATGTGATATAAAATTGTTTTTGTACTGTTCATCCACTTTGACATTAGAGCTTCCCACAATTTTCTGCAATCTTTTGTTATAACATCTATATGCTTTTCTTTGAATTGAATACCTAATAAATATCCCTTCATCACATCTAGGATCACACTTTCCAATTGAATCATCTCTTTTGATATAGCATTTTACTTTAAATGATTCTGAAATACTTAACAATAGGTGTATGTCCAAACTGTAGTTCATAAGGGGTCTTACCGGTTTCACCTTTCATGTGAACTCTGTTGAATGTGTAGACTATTGTACTCATTGCTTCTCTCCAGTAGATATGAGGCAATTTGTCTTCCATAATCATAGATCTTTCTACATCCAAAATGGTTATGTTCTTTCTTTCAACTACTCCATTCTGCCAAGGAGTCCTATGTGCATATAATTGCTCCTAATTCCATTTTTCTCACAATAACTATTAAATTCATGAGAAGTGAAATCACCGCCATGATCTAATCTTAGACATTTGATTTTCAATCCAGTTTATGTTTCAACCTTTTCTTTAAAGATCTTTAATTTCTCGAAAGCTTTAGACTTCTCCCTTAGAAAAGTCACCCACATCATTGTTGGCATATGGACACTCCAATGAGACATTGTATGTGATTGAAGGTTTTGTCATTAATGGCAACCTTGCAATCCTATGGCACTGGAAAGACATCATACCGACAAAGCATTACACAGGCAAGACAGTGCACTGGCATCAACAAGATCACTCTACAGCGGCACCAGCACCAGCACTGGCACAAAAGAAAAGATGTATACCTGCATAGAGACCGACAGGATTTTTTGATATGTAATATTTTTTTTATTATTGTAAGCCGACTTGACAAATTTTAAAATGACTATTGTATATAAAGGAGATCATTGTAGACATTTAGAGTGGTAATGTAGCGAGCATAAAGAAAATTATAGGTCAAGGGTATATGTAAATAACAAAGTTAGAACCGGTACTGAATCTAGCATTGGAGATGCTATTGTAAAGTAGTACAAGTCATTGGATTAGTATAATCCTCATTGTAAGTCAGTGTGACTTCTCATTGAGCAGTGAGCTCTAGGCAGTTGGCCTTCCTGCATGTGCAGGCCCCTATTGTAAGTAATATTATCTTATTGGCTAGTGAGTGAATATTGTGGGTCACAAATCCCACCAAGGTTTTCCCACACTAGGTTTTCTCTTTAAACATCTTGTGTTATGGTGTTCTTTTCATGTGGATGTTTCTGATTCTATTTATTGCATTAATTCTTGCATACCGGTATACTGCTATTTTATGTTTTGCATGTTTCAAATTAACAAATACTCATTACTGGTTAGATATTGATTCACCCCCCACTCTCAGTATTTGTGGGAATCCTAACAATTGGTATTAGAGCATGGTCCTCTATTTTCAGAAGCCTAACAGCTTGAGGAAGATCTTAACACTGGTAAAGATGGAAAATCTGATGAAGCAACTTGAAGGAGCTCTTACTGACTATGATGCAGAGAAGTTGAAAAATATCAAATTAGAAGATGATTTAAGAGCAGCTCAAGATATCATTCAGGCACTTCAAGAAAATCTTATTGTTGCAAGAAATAAGAGAAGAGAACTTTGTGAAAAATTGCAAAATGAGAATGATGAAAAGGAATCTCTTAATGATATGATAAGCAAGATGAAACAAGAGATCATGACAACAAAAAATGAAATGTAGGATATGACTATGAGATTTTGCAAAGAGATTGAGGATAGAAAGAAGAATTAAGAAGAATTGACCAGAAGGCTAAGTGATGTAGAAAATGAGAACACAAGACTTAGCTATGAAAATGACATGTTGAAGATAGATCTGATGCATACTCAGAATGACTCAAATGAACTAATGAGACAAAAAGAAATCTTGGAAAGGGATTTGGAAACTGCAAATCAACATAAAGAAAAATTCAAGAAAAGCTCAGAAGAACTTGGTACCTTATTGAAGAATCAAAAACCTAAAGGTGACACTTCTGGAATTGGCTTTGAAGTTGGTGAAAGCTCTGGTACTGCAAATACTCAGGATCACAGCAAACTGGTAAGACCACCCAATGCGTATAAATTCAATGGAAAATGATTTAACTGTAATAAGTATGGTCATAGGGAAAATGAATGTAGATCTAGGAATTATCAGAATATCAATACACCCACCGGTCAATGTTCCAAATGCAACAAAGTTGGTCATAACTCTGAAAACTACAGAATGAATGTGAGATGTTATGTTTGTGGAATATTTGGACATTTATATAATCAATGCAAAACACAAACCGGCATAAGTTATGGGAAAGCTATTAAGAAAAATAATGTAACTTGTTATGCATGTAACAAGATTGGGCATATTGCTAAATTTTGTAAAAATAAAGGTACACTGGTAGACAACAAAGGTGCTAGCTTGAAAGGAAAAGAAAAGGTTGAAGAGGTTAAGCAAGAATTCTGAAAGCAATGGATTAGAAAAGCTGATCTAAATATTGGGAATACTCCTCCACCGGTAGAACCAACAAATGCTTCACCGGTAGGACAGAGTGATGCTTCACCAGTAGGATAGAGCAGTGCTCCACCGGTAGGAAGTTCTTCATCTAATTGAAGAAAATTTCCTTGAGGGTTTGGCAATCTAATGATACATATGCTATTATTCGCTTAGTTAGAGATAAGAAGTTGAAAATTACTCATTACCGGCAAAGAATGTTAAGTGAATACTTAACCGGCATGCAATTAATGTGGTAGATGGCGAAAAGACATTATAAAAATAAGGTTTTGGCTCCATTTAATTTCACCGTGATTTCAAACTTATAGAGAGCACAAAGATTTCGAGCTAAGGCATTTTGAGCAAGAAGCAAGCACACTCCAAGCAATCATCCATCCAAGACAGAAAAAAAAGGTATTTAATCATGGCATCCACCTCTGCAATTGAATACATAGCGAACCCTACTGTTGTGGAAGTAATTAAAAGACCTAGGCCCGTATTTCAGTTAGTCCCCGAGATAGAAAAGAAGGATGATACCTTAGGTGCATTTTCTCAAATTCCTAAAGGTGTTGTATATGCTGAAGACCCTAGAATGTACATCCACTGCAACATTGAAGAGTTAGGAGATGAGGAAATCAAAACCATGTATAAAACCGAGATATGTGATGATACCAGCAATGTTAAAGCTGAACAAAAGATTATTGAAACCCTAGGATTCACATAAATCCTTAGCATCCTTGAATTTCCTAAGGATGTGATTAGGATAGTGTTAAGTAGAGTTCATGGAGAATTTTTCTGGTTAGATGCAATTCATAAGATCACCAAGGAAGTTGTAAAGGCTATCACAAGGTTACCGGCCACCGGTAAAAGACCAGAAAAAAACAAGAAGGTTTCAAATGATTTAGTCATAGACCTAACAGGTGCAACATTTGATAAGAGATCTCTAAAGGTTAACGATGTAAAGGATACAAATGTGAGATTCATAAGCATGATATTAGGTTACAAAGCCACTCATGCTAATAGACTTAACTCAGTTTCAATTTTATGCATTAAGAGTGCTTATGATATGATAACAAACAATACAAAAATTGACATTTGTGAATGGTTAAAGGATGAACTGATAGACAACCTTGGAAAGATAAAGAAGGATAAGAAAGGAACTTTCAGATTTGGAAATCTGTTAGTATGCCTAATGCTTCATATAACAAAACAGGTTCCCAATATAGGATATAAAGAACTAGGATATGACATACCAGTAGGAAAGCAATTAACAGAACTGTTTAATTCCATGGGTGAGAACAAGGAAAACAACATTCATGACTTTTTCCAAGCACTGAAGACAAAAATGAAGAAAAGGATAAGGTGATCTCAGAAAATTGTAGATAAATACAAAGATGATATATGCTTTGTTATTAAAAAGGATGAAATATGGATGGAAGAAGTCATCCCAAGGACAATCTGGGTAACCAAAATGGGCTATGAGACAGATGACCACATAGTTGAAACTTATGCCAAAGCACTTCTAGAAACCCCCAAAGAACCTAAGGAAGAAGTATTTGGTAGTGCTGAAACCATAGAAAGCCAAATACAATCTAAGAAAAGAGTAAAGAAGGTAGAGGCATTTGTGTGGAAAGGATCCAGACAAGCAAAGGCCATTAAGGAAGATGTATTAAAGAAAACTGGCATAACAGAAGATGAGTTGGCAGCCCCACAACCTGAAGCTCATCTATCATTGATAGGTACTTCTTCGGAAGGTGACATGCCAACAACCTTTAAAAGAGTTGTTAGGAAAAGAGATCCCTCACCGGCAACCACTCCTTCACCTAGAAGGACAAGGCAGAAGCAGCGAGCTATGAGATCTCCGATCAGAAAGGTCACACGTAAAAAGAAGCTAACTCCTAAAAAAAAGAAAAAGACAAAAATTGACTTGGCACCTCTAGACATATTGCTAAATGAGATCATAGAGGAAGAAAAACTGAAAAAACATAGGGAAAATTTATGACACTCTATCTGCTAATGAGAAAGGGCAAGTTGAGGAAAGTGTAATACTGCATATGGACATGTACAAAAAGTTTTTGATGGAAGTAATCAATGAAATTTCTGATGATTTGTACAAAAGACTTGAGGCTAGAAGACAAGGAGTGATTGAATTAGACAAGAAAATAAAATTAGAAAAACTACTTGCTGTATATCTGGTAAACTCTCCAAAGGAAATTGATGATCTGATTGCTCAAGCAAACTGGATAGTATTTTCCACTGTACACTGTCATATTTCACTGATGGCAGGAAGAGTTACAGAAGTTACAGAGGAAACAAAAGATGGATGGGACATATTCCTGGTTGAAAACGAAAAACAAGAAGAATACAAGAATCCCAAGCCTATCAAGGTATATCAGAAGGATAAGGACAAAGGGAAAGGCAAAGTTGGTGGACCTCCAAGCATAAAGGTTAAAGACAACCTACCTCCACCTATGACAATTACAACCATTGAAGACCAACCGGTAGCAGAAAGTATGGATGTAGAGGATAGCAATCCAAATCCCCTATACACTGTAAATGTTGATACCCAAAAGATCAACATAACAGTTGATAAAGATACAGAGCAACTGGCAGAGGATAAAGGGAAAAAGATGGAATTTGAGGCACAAACAGAGAAACCAATAGAGCTAAAGGCTCCAGAATAGGCTCACAAGGAAACAATGCCTCCGGTAAGCGATGAAGCAAGAAAACCAGTGCTAAAAGAAATGCAAACACAAACTGACCTACCAGAGGTCAATACAAGTATGATTATTTCCACTGGCACTCAGACTCTTGGATCATCATCAACATTCAAGTCAACTAATGTGACTGAGGTATTACTTGAATCCATTAAGAAAATAACTGACTGCAGTTCACAGGCTTATAAAGCAATAGATGATTCAATAACAATTTTGAAAATACTTGTTCCTGATTGTAATATAGATAATAAAGATTCTTTAGGACAATTAGATACATTATGTAAATACATTTCTGGAAATATTGAGAAAATAAAGGAAGAATCAATAAAGGACATGGTAGAAAAAAAGAAACAGAAATTCTTTGATGAAGAAATAAAGAAGTGTAACAGAGACTTTGACACACTTCTACCGGAACTATGTAGTTTGTTGAAAGAGTATAAAAATATGTATAAAGACACATGCAAAAAAAACTTCTTGATTGTAGATATTGATAAAAAAATAAGCAAGACATAGGATGAGATAAATAAGCTTGCAGACAATTTTGTCAACTCACCGGATTCACTATCTGTTTTTGAAGATAAGTTAGCAAATTTTGAGGAAGAATTGCTTAAACAAGAAAGAGAGAAAGAGAGAATAATAAACAAGGCAAAACACTTGAGATCTAAACTGAGTCCAAGATTGGACTATCTAGCATCTTTGCAAAAGGAAATCTTAGAAGCATTAGCACAGGGAAGTAAAACACCAACAGAGCAATTACAGCATCTCACCGGTACTGTGAAGAGGACTGAAATAGTAATAAAAGATAGAAAAAAGTTTATGGATAGTATAAACTTAATTTTGGGCGATCTTTTTCAAATAATAACTACATGGTTGAGGATATGGACAGATGTAACTACAAACTCTACTAACATCTTGACAACCTTTGTCATTGATGCCAAAGGGGGAGTAGTAGGATGAGAAAGTTCAAAGACAGGAATCATATGCTCAGGGGGAGCCATTCATATTTTTGGTAAACATTCTTTTTGGTAAATTTATTTGGACTACACATTTTGGACACTTTTTGAAATTTCTCATGTGTGTTGCCATCAATGCCAAAGGGGGAGATTGTTGGCATATGGACACTCCAATGAGACATTGTATGTGATTGAAGGTTTTGACATTGATGGCAACCTTGCAATCCTATGGCACTAGCAAGACATCATACTGGCAAAGCATTACATAGGCAAGATAGTTCACCGACATCAACAAGATCAGTCTACACTGGCACCGGCACCGGCACAGAAGAAAAGATGTATACCGGCATAGAGGCTGACGGGATTTTTTGATATGTAATATTTTGTTTATTATTGTAAGCCGACTTGGCAAATTGTAAAATGACTCTTGTATATAAAGGAGATCATTGTAGACATTTAGAGTGGTAATGTAGCAAGCATAAAGAAAATTATTAGGCAGACCTAATGTGCGAATTATAGGTCAAGGGTATATGTAAAGAACAGAGTTAGAACCGGTACTGAATCTGGCATTGGAGATGCTATTGTAAAGTAGTACAAGTCATTGGATTAGTATAATCCTCATTGTAAGTCAGTGTGACTTCTCATTGAGCAGTGAGCTCTAGGCAGTTGGCTTTCCTTCATGTGCAGGCCCCTATTGTAAGTAATATTCTCTTATTGGCCAGTGAGTGAATATTGTGGGTCACAAATCCCACCAAGGTTTTTCCCACACTGGGTTTTCTCGTTAAACATCTTGTGTTATGGTGTTCTTTTCATGTGGATGTTTTTGATTCTGTTTATTGGATTAATTCTTGCATACTGGTATACTGCTATTTTATGTTCTGCATGTTTCAAATTAAGAAATACTCATTACTGGTTAGATACTGATTCAACCCCCCTCCCTCTCAGTATCTGTGGGAATCCTAATAATCATCCTCGAATAGTCATCGATAATAAACATGAAATACCTATCACCTTGAAAGCTTCTAGTCCTTGCTAGATCACATAAGTCAGTGTGAATAAAAGAAAGTACATCTTTAGATTTATAATGTATTCTCTTAAAGGAAATTATAACTTAATTTCCCAATTACCATTCATTACATCCTGGATTATGAGGCTTCATAATCTTAGGTATATCTCTAACTGCCTTAGCTGAACCGATCTTAACAATCACTAATACATTTTGCCTAAAATTTCGACGGAGGTTTCTGATGGAGAAGGTATATTATGATCAAATTTGATTTTTTTTTGAAAAAATGCCCGATTTCATCAGAATTCTGACGACAATGCAATATTTGGTTTCGATAGAGAAGGAATTGGCAATGACATTTTGGTTTTTCTAGAAAAAGTGTCCGCATTTGTTGAAAATCTGATGACTGCATGCATTACTTCAAAAAAAAAAAAAAACCAAGTCATTTCATAAATCCTGCATCTTTGTCCATTGACCTCTGTCATTACTTTGTCTCGCCTCTTCCTCCCACCTCTGCAGGGAATCAACCGTGGAATGAAGTGGTGCTGGAGGAGCAGCTATACTAGGATACCAGGCGATAGGAAACTTTCCTGTAGCTTCATTATGGTAGGAATTCTGTTATGTTTTTTATTTGTTTTTGTGTTCTGTTAGGAATTTTGTTAGGAATTTTGTTATGTTTTTATTTTTGTGTTTTGTTAAGGTTCCCTAAGATCCTCCCTCCCTTCAATTGAACTATCCAGTACCCAACTTGCTCAACCGAGGGTGAACTGCCTCCATCCTTTGGACCGACTTCAATCCCTCTTCCCCAGGATGGAGCGTAACAACTGTGGATCGATCCTCCAACCAAAAAAATAAAAATGGAATAGATCTTCTTCCACCATAGAATAGTAGGGGCATACAATAGTATGGGCCCCAACATAACCCCTCTCTCCATTTATTATTTTTCTCACAAACATGACTATAGAAGTGACCAACCCTCTAACCTGCAAAAGATTTCAATGTTGAAGGTGACCAAGTCTTGAGATCTCTGCTATGAATTCCTTAACCCCATCATTTGTTTCTCTTGGAATACATTTCACCACTACCTAGATTTCGTTTGTGGGAATAACTCCTCTGTAGACTTGGCTGAAGCCTCTGGATCCCAAAAGTTCTTCATCTCCGAAGCCCTTGGTTGCAATATGTAGTTCTTTATACTTAAACCTGTGAGGCCAATACTCCTCTTTCCATTCTTTGATGATATCTCTATACTGGTTTCTCTTCAACCGGCCAAGTGATGCTCCTACCACTACAAGGAGAATGAGGATGACGCAAGCTGTGCTTATACTAGCTATAAGTCTAGTGTTTGAGCTCTTGGATTTTCTATGCATAAAGGATGGAAGATTAGATCTATTTAGGGACAAGGCGATTCCATTTGTAGTAAAGCTCCATGCCAGGAGGTAATTCCCTTCATAAATGACTCCTATAGCTGCAGAGAAACCAACATACATTTCATCTTCAAGAATGTTGAACATTGATATATTTTTCATATATAATAGTGGTTTTTTGGGTGACACCACACATTGAATGAAGGTTATCCCGGAATCTGAAGTAGTGAAGTTGAGCCTCCATCTCGAATGGGAAACCCCTGCAAGGAGAGGTATTAGTTATTCCTCACTGCTTCCCTTCGTTTGGTAGAGGTAACAAAGAAAGCAGCCTTAGTGATAGATCCATCTCGTGATCCTGTGGGAAACTACTACTATAGTTGTCCTTCACTGCTCTATGCTTCGATATCTACTACTACTCAAATTGAGGTGTATATGTACAAATTGAGGTGATATCCCTGCTGCAGAACTGTTAGAGCACTGTGTAGTGATCGAGTGCTATTTTTTGTCAGTGTTTTGGAAGGGGGCATAAGTGTACCGTTAGGAAGGTGGTATAAAATGGTGAAAGATGATAAGATAGGGAGGTAAGATAGGGAGGTAAGTGATGAAGGATGTAATGGTGAAAGAGTAAGTTAGGATATGTTAGGGGTTTGGATGGTAGGAAAGTGAATGGGGGAGATAAATTAAGGATGTGAAGGATGGATTGGGGCTAGGGAGGTGAAGTAAAAGTAAGTGTGTATGAGGTTAAGGTCTAGAATAGGATGTAGGAAAGTGGAGGAGGTTAAGATAGGGGATTTGAAAAGTAGATGGAAGGTAATAATGATAGGAAGTGAGGTAAAGGTTATGAGGTGTGGGTTAGAAAATAGGGTGTAGGAAATGGAAGGAAGGGTCATATCACTTTGAGAGTTTTCACCAAGATGAGTAGCCTGAGTATGGACCTCAAATCTTACAAGCCATGAGGATCCACTTGTAGTAGAGGAGCATATACTTGCATCTTGGGAGCTTATTAGGAGTTCACCTTGAATTTGGGAAATACACATAGAGCAGATAGAATACTGATGAATACACATTACATAGCCACATCATGCATAAATACAAGAGGTATAGACTATAGCAAGCACATATCATGAGCCAAAGGATCATATTCAAGAGTTGCTTCATCTCTAATCCTCTACATTTTTAAGATCCACAAATGGGGTTGAGGTTAAGTCTTGGTTACTTAGCTTGGACTTATGCTTTGGGTTGCATCTATATGTGAGCAACTTAAAGGCATAATTTTCAATGCAATTTTTGAGAGGACTTGATTCCACCTTGTGGTACTGGGAGGATAAAATTCCCCAACTCACATTGGAAACCCTCTCCAGATATCATTTTGGAGTGCTTCAAAGTGTGTTCTATTTCAAAATATTTTTGACAGAGATGCATAGATGAGTTTCACAATTTACATAATAAGGTTTCATAGTGGTTCAACATGAGAGTTAGTTTTTGGAGTTCTTGTAGTTTGTATATTACATTCAAGACAAGTTACTTGTCGATTATTTCATTACGAGGTGGAAAGCCCAAAATTTCAGTTTTCCTACAAATGGCAATTCCAAATGACTTTAGGGTTGCTATGCCAAAGTCTCTTATGGAAAAGGAGGTACATGGGAGGACACAAGAGGCATGAGAGAAGTTTTTAACCAGCTATGGAAAAGTCTCTCATCTTAGGTATGAGAGACTATAGGGCTATCAAGCTAGGCCTTCTTTGACTCAACAACCTTTTAGGGGAGAGTCTAGTGTTTCTAGTAATTAGGATCTTATAATTATGGTGGGGCCTAGCCAACATAGGGTTATATGAGAGGCACATGTTATGTATATGTTAGTATCAGATAGAGAGTGCCCACAAGGTTTTAGAGTAGGTGGACACCATTCTAGGATGTCAAAGTAGATAGTTGATATGTGGGTCTTTACCCTCCCAACCATTCAACATATACCACCATGGGTCTTTACCCTCCCAAACACACAAAGGTCAAAGGAAGATTCACTACTGCAACACTCACTTTTTGTGAAAGTCTCAAGCACTTAGCTAGGACAGTCACTCCTTTTGTGGCCATTCTTCTTCACATAACACTCTCTAACATTAATTATGATGATAGTGTTGTTGGTATTTTGGTATGGTTTTGTCATTGATGTCAACACCTACTAAAACACTAGCACTTTGGAGATCCAGTAGCATTCACCGGCAAGCAAGTAACTATTGTACAGTTACTGGTATATGGTACACCGACAGGATATAATGATCACTGACACCTGATATGGCATGGAAGACATTTGGAAATGTCAAAGGCATTGCATGGACATCTTATCTTGGAGAAGTAATCATTGGTATATTCATATTTGCATATTTGCTTTTACTGGCAAATAGGTCCAGGGTTACACTGGCAGGTTTATCTTTTCCAGATCAGTGTGGCATGCTATGGAAATGATTAATTAATGTTGTAAATGCATTAAGCCAACATGTTCAATCGGTTATTGCATCAGATATTATATTGTTTGTAAAATATTTTATTGTAATATCTTGTAGAGACGACCTACTAAAATTGGTCTTAGGTTATGGTATAAATGTAAGATCTTAATTGTAAGATCAAGTGTGGAATGCGAAGAAGGTATATTGTGAAGGGATATGCGAGATTAAGCAGAGCTATACATGAAGACATCATTTGAAGGTGAAGTTAGGGTTTTGTGAAGGCATATCAGCATTACACCAGTACTGAATCTGGCATATGAAGATGCTATTTCAAGCAGTACATTCTTATTGGATTTAACTATCCAAATTGTAGTCAATGTGACTCCCATTTGTGTTTGAGCAGTGAGCTCTAGGTGCTTGGCCTTTCTGCATGTGCAGACCCCATTTATGTACACTTATTATCTGCAGTAGTATCATCTGATTGTGGGTAAGGTTTCCCACTGTGGTTTTTTCCCTTATAGGGTTTTCACGTACAAATATTGGTGTCATGTGTTGTGGATGATTTTATGTTTTGATTTCATGCATTAATCTTTACACTTATTGCATTTATCTGTTAAATCCGTTCACCGATATAACAGACTATCTCACTGGTATTAAAGCAGTAATTGATTAAGTTGTTTTTGGTTTAAATTTTTTGACAACTGATTCACCCACCCCCCCTCTCAGTTATCATCGGGACCTAACAATTGGTATCAAAGCTAAGTCCTCTTTTGCAGAAGTTTAACAACTTGAGGAGATCCAATGTCTACTAATTATTTCAAGAAGGAAAGTCCTAAACTTGATGGAACCACCTATGGGATATGGAAGATCAGAATGGAGACACATCTGGGATGTTATAAAGAATGGTTATATTGCTGCTACTCTAGGTCAGCCTTCTCTAGCTAACTTGACTAAAGATGAAGAAAATGATTGCAAAGCAAGAGAAGCACTTTTGAGTGCATTATCAGATCAGCAGATCATGGGACTATTAGATAGGTCTACTGCTAAAGCTATTTGGGATCATTTGGAAACACTAAATGAAGGAGATTCCATAGTCAAAATTACAAAACTTGAAAGCTTCTGGGTTAGGTATGAAAATCTGAAAATGGAAGAAGATGAAAGAATCTCTGCTTTTATGGAAAGAGTAAATGAAATTATTTTGGGTATAAAATGTTGTGGAGGAACTCTAAGTGAAGATGAAATTGTTTCAAAAGTTTTAAGAGAATTGCCACCGGCATACAAAATGAAGGTTACTACTATAAATGAATTAAGAACAATGCCTAATACATCAGTAACTAGGGATACATTGATTGGGAAACTTTCATCTTTTGAAATTGAAGAATTTGGTCCTGTTGCTACTATAAAGACAAATTTGGCCTTCAAAGCATCAACATCATCTACTCCATCATTTGACAAATTTGATTGGAAAGCCTTTTATGCAAGAGAACTTGAAGAAATTAGGAAAGAAAATGAAGAACTTAAAGAACTTGAAGTACTATTTGCAAGGAAAATGCCTAAAGGTCCAGTTGGAAGTAAGTATGAAGGTAAAGTGCCCTTTAAATGTTTTAACTACAATAAGATTGGTCATACGGCTTTGAGATGCCCTGATAGACATGCTAGACTAAGAGAAGAAGCTAGAAGGACATACAAGCCTAATCCTGAATATCAGAGATACAGATTTAAGAAGAACAAAGACAAATATTGTTACATTGTTGATGAAGGTGTGACTGATGATTCTGATGAGGATTTGATAGACAATGGATGGGTTTTTGTTGCTATAACAGAAGATCAACTGGAACCTATAGTGCAACTAGTAGAACAAGCCTTGGCAGCTAAATTGAGGCAAAAGATGAATGGATAATTGACTCTGGATGCTCACATCATATGACAGGTGATAAAGCTAAATTCTTAAACTTTCAAGAATACAATGGCAGCTTAGTAAGATTTGGAGATGACAAAGCTTGTCAAATCAGAGGTAAGGGTTCAATATCTCTTGATGGTAAACATAACACTAACAATGTCTACTATGTTGAAGGTTTAAAGCATAATCTTTTGAGTGTTGGTGAATTAGTTGAGAAAGAATTTGAGTTACAATTTAAGAATGGAAAATGCAAAATCATGAACAGAACTGGCTTAGAAATTGCAACCAGTAATTAGACTAGAGGTAATATCTTTCATTTGAATAACAATGAAAAGTCATGCTTGATTGCACATATAGATGAAAGTTGGTTATGGCATAAGAGACTCTGTCATGTAAACTTTGATTGCATGGTAAAGATCAGTACTACTAAGGCATTTAGAGACTTACCTAAGATTGTCAAACCTCAGAATACAATATGTAAGGAATGTCAATTTGGAAAACAGGGTAGAGCTAGCTTCAAAAGCATTCCTGAAAAATCAAATAATGCTCTTGATTTAATTCACACTGATTTATGTGGTCCAGCTAGAACCAAAAGCTTACAAGGTGATAGATATTTCATGCTAATCATTGATGACTATTCTAGAATGTGTTGGGTTACTTTTCTCAGAGAAAAATCTGAAGCACTTGGAAAATTTAAATTGTTCAAAGCAATGGTTGAAAATGAAACCGCTAAGAAAATTAAGTGCCTAAGATCAGATCAAGGAGGAGAATTCACATCTAAAGAGTTTAATACATTTTGTGAAGTGAATGGAATCAGAAGACAGCTATCAGCACTCCGGACACCTCAACAAAATGGAGTTGTTGAAAGGAAAAATAGAACTATCTTGGATGTAGCAATAAGTATGATATCAGAAGCAAATTTACCACATGTGTATTGGAGAGAAGCAATTAGTATAGCGGTCTATACATTCAACAAAGTTCACATCAAAGGTGAAACCAGTAAGACCCCTCATGAACTATGGTTTGGTATTACTCCTACTCTTAAATATTTCAGAATATTTGGAAGCAAATGTTACATTAGAAGGGATGAGTATATTGGGAAATTTGATCCTAGAAGTGATGAAGGTATATTTCTTGGTTATTCATCTAAGAGTAAAGCATATAGATGTTTCAACAAGAGATTACAGAAAATTGTTGAAAGTACAAATGTAAATATTGATGAACAATTCAGAGGAACTTCAAGGTACATAGATTCTGAACCGACAACAAAAATTCTAATAAATGAACCTAAACTAAATCCATCGATATAGAGTGAAGATCCAGGTACACCGGTATCATCTGAAAATTCCACTATGACTGAAGAACAACAACAAACAAAGACACCTTGGTATATAAAGTTGAATCATTCTAAAGATCAGATAATTGGAAACAAATACAAAGGAGTTATGACAAGAGGAAGATTGGCAAATGAAGAGGTATGTCTTATTTCTCAAATTGAACCATCATCAGTTAATGAGGCATGTGAAGATAAGTATTAGACTAAAGCTATGAAAGAAGAATTATAACAAATTGAGAAAAACAATACTTGGACATTAGTTCCCCGGCCTAAAGGTAAAATGTAATTGGAACCAAATGGGTATTCAGAAACAAACTTAATGAAGATGGTAAAGTTATCAAGAATATAGCAAGACTAGTGTGTAAGGGATATTCTCAGAAAGAAGGAATTCACTACAATGAAACCTTTGCACCGATAGCTAGAATTGAGGTAGTTAGATTATTTTTGGCTTTTGCAGCACTTATGAACTACAAAGTATATCTGATGGATATTAAATGTGCATTTCTAAATGGAAATCTTGAAGAGGAAGTCTATATTGAACAACCTAATATATTTTCTTTGACAAATAACAAAGATATGGTTTGCAGGTTAAGGAAAGTTTTATATGGATTAAAGCAAGCTCCAAGAGCTTGGTATGCAAGATTGGATAATTATCTTTTGAAATTTGGTTTCTCTAAAGGTAATGTTGATAGTAACTTATACTATAAAATGACTAATGATGAAATCTTGGCTATTGAAGTTTTTGTTGATGATATAGTTTTTGGAGGAGAAGATGGATTGTGTAAAGAATTTTCTATCAAAATGTAGCAAGATTTTGAAATGTCTATGATTGGTGAAGTAAGATTCTTTTTAGGATTGTAGATTTCACAAACTGAAAAAGGTATATTCTTGAGTCAATTAGAATACTTAAAAGAGTTACTCAATAAATTTGGGATGGAAAACTCTAAACCAGTAAGCACACCTATGACTACAAATGACAAACTATCTTTAAGAGATGAATCTACACCAGTTAATCCAACAAGGTACAAATCTATGATAGGAGGTTTACTGTATTTAACACAAACAAGACCTCATATCATGAATGCAGTATGTATTGATTCAAGATTTCAGAGTAATCCCAGAGAAAATCATGAATCAGCAATAAAAAGGATTTTCCGATACTTACAAGGCACCCCAAATCTTGGGTTGTGGTATCCTAAAGATGAAAACTTTGAATTATGTGCATACACAGATGCAAATTGGGTAGGAGACATTGATGACAGAAAAAGCACCACCAGAGGAGAATTTTTTCTTAGAAATAGATTAGTTTCTTGGTTAAGTAAGAAACAGAGTTGTACATCATTATCAACAGTAGAATCATAATATGTTGCAGCACCAACTAACTATACATAGGTGATTTGGCTTAAACAAATGTTGCACTAATACATTTGGGGTTAAATTCCGACGGAGGTTTCTGACGGACAAGGAGCATTGTGTAAAAATTTGATTTTTAAAAAAAAAAAATGCCCGTGTTCGTCGGAATTCCGACGACCTCGAGCATTTTATTTAAAAAAAAAACACAATGCATTTTCATTTTGAAAGCACAAGCAGCGATCATCTTGCCTCCCTACCCCCCCTCCCCCCCTGCCAGAGCGATCTCTGCACAAGCAATGTAAGGTTTTTTTTGAATTAATCCATTTTGTTCATTCCTGTGATCTTAAAATTCCATGAAATGACATCTCTTTGAGGTATTCCATCATACAGTTCACATGCCATATGTATGCTACCCCATTTTGCGATTTTTGTTATTGGATAAAAAAAACCGCTCCGAGAATTTGGAAGACATTAATGAAGTAACTCGAACGAACGGAATGGGGATTGCATTGAACCACATAAGACCCGACTTCCTCCCATACACACTATGGGTTCTCTTATTAGTGGGGGCCCTACATCCTGAATCTTGCTGGACAAAAATTGACTTGTATTCCAATGCTCTCTCGATTATGCTTTGATGAATGTCCATACCTTGTTCGAAAGCTCCTATTTTGGCACATGTAGGGAGGATGCTGCCAAACATTGCATTGAGATAAACATGACTATATTTCATTGAGATAAACATGACTGTATTTCCCTTTGTATTGATCTAGGGCTACTCATTAATGTATCTATGGATTTCCCTTATTCACTATGTTGTGATAGTCATTTGCAGATTTGGGACTATCATCTTTCATAATTTGATGTCTTTAAGATGTGGGTACATTGCTTGACAAGAAAAGCTCAAGCATTTGTGAAGCTCAAAGAGTTTAAACCCCTTGTTGAATGGTCATCCAATTGTTCTCTAAATGCAAAATGCTCAAGTAAATGAGAAATTCACTCAAAATGGTTTATCCACAACTAAAACAAAACAACTAACCACTACATATATGCATCAACAAAACAGTGTTGTATAGAGACCTAATCATGCCTTCATGGATATGTAGATCAAGTTCCTACATTTTGGACAAAAGCAATTCACACAGTAATATATTTGTTGAACACACCCACCACAAAGATTTGGTTATGCAATAATATATTTGTTGTTAACTTTATCATGGAGGATTTGGTTATAGTTGTTACAATCAAGGTTTGACCAAACTAATTCTTAAATATACAAATGAAGAGTGTGGTTGATTGGTGACTAATTACTCTTTTTAACAACATTTACAAGATCATATCTAATTCAAGTGTCTCAAGAATTAAGCTACTACTAAGAAGATAGTTTCCCTAAAGCAAATGGGTTTCTTGGGTGGCTATTTATTGTAGATAACTTAGTTCCTTCATGAGAATCAATCAATTTGGAACATGTATAACTCACATTTGTGACATGTCACTAATGCAATTCCTTAGTACTTGTTTGAGTACTATCTCCTCTATTGTTTTCTATCCACTTTCGTGTCCTTCTTAGAACAAATAATAGATTAATGAGAAGGTGGAAAAGGTGGATTCACCTAAGAGGGAGTGGATTTTCCCAATAATATGTTAGATTCTCCCAAGGATGGATGGACTATACACTTGAAAGGTAGATGATTAAGGATGATGACAAGGTGAATTTTCCTTATAATGATAGGGTTGATTTTCCTAAGAAAAAGTAGATTCATGTAAACTAGAGGATACAAATTTGGACAAAATAATGGAAGGAGACTAAAACTAGATAGATTCACCTAAATGGGAGTGTAGTCATCTAAGGATAGGAAAAATTCACCATTTGTGTAAGAAAGATGGATAAGATAAATGATTTATGTGAAATAGATTCACCTAAGAGAAAGTAGATTCACATAAGGATAGGTGGATTTTCCTATAGATGAAGGGATAAGACTTAACAAAAAGAGGACTTAGGATGATGACAAGGAGGATTCATTTAAGGATATGGCATATTCACCTAAGAGATAGTGTATTCTCCCAAGAATATGGATAAATTATTGATTGGTGGAATGACATACTAGATCAAGGAATGATACAAGGGTAGATTCACATAAATATAGGGTAAATTCAACTAAAAGGGTACCCATGAGATTGTGGTACTGAGTACCTATCTATGGATGGTGCATTTGGATACAAGTATGATGAAACCATGCTTGTGTATGATGAAACAAAGTCCAGATCTCTATTATAGGTCCAACATAATGTCTATTATTTGAGACACCATTTTATTAGCATATCCAATTAGGCTAATTTATGGGTTTAATTATGGATCATGTTGTCTATTTCCATGCACTATTGAACTTATTTTGATGTATTGTGATTATTGCCCTATGTTATGTAATGGAGTTATTTTTACACTAAGTAATTAACTAGAAAAATGAATTTGTATTGTTCTACAAGTATGATGAAACCATGCTTGTGTGTTTGCATGTTTGTGCATCCTATTGAGAACCAACCTCGCTGTTGAGGAACTCAATAAATGTGGTGTTAAGTAGAAGAATGGAAAACTCAAGAAGCTATGGTGACATTGTCATGCCCAAAATTTAGGGCAAAAACGGAACAATTTTTTTTTTTTAAACATACTAAATTAATTAACAAGTTCACTCTCATGACAAGCGTTAATGAAATTTCCATTATTAAATTCGAGCTAGTTCTGATATGAACTAAGCATCGATAAATTGTTTAATTTTAATTGCGGAAAACTAATCGTTTTAATTTTATCTCCAAGAGATACTCAGTCATTAAGTTTATTAAATTAATCAAGCTAAAGGAAATAGGAGAGAAAAATTAATTTATTCTTCAATATGACTATACAGTCAAATCAACCATTTATAAATTTCTCTTTATTATTTATTCCAAATAAAAATCAGGGTTATATAAATATATATATATATATATATATATATATAAATATATATATATATATATATATATATATTTGTATATACATATATATATATATATTTATAATTTAAATACTTACCCAAAATTCTGATCAAAATTCATATATATACATATATATATACCCCTATATATATATGGATACATATATAAATATATATTTTACATAAATGACAAATATTTTAATTCTAATACAAAAGCCATTGTAACTTCCTAAATATTATTTTCATATTTTTCCCCAAACCTAATTAGGGTTCCAATTTCTTATATATAAATTATCTAAACTAAATAACATATTTATTTTTATTTTTAAAAACTAATTTGCCCTAGCCCCATTCGGGCTAAAGTTTAACCCATATTTTTTTTTAACAGTCCAAAATTCTTACTGGGCCGAAGACCCCAAAGTCGGCCGCGTTTTATATTGTTGCAGGCAGCGGAGGAAAGAAGGCAGGTTGGCCGCGCGCCACTGTGTGAGCGCACAGTGGGCGCCGCGGCACCACTGTGTGCCCACACAGTGGGCGCCGCTAGCGGCTCCCCACTGTGTGGCCACATAGTGGCGGCCGTGGCCGTCCACTGTGTGCCCACACAGTGGGAGCCGAAAGTGGCTCCACTGTGTATGCACACAGTGGGCGCCGCACGGCCGTCCACTGTGCGTACACACAGTGGAGTCCGTGAGGGCCCAAAACATATATTTTTTTTTAAATTTTTTTTTTTTAAATATAATATATTAAATATATATATATATATATATATATATATATTTATATATATATATATATATATTTATATATATATATATTTATATATATATATATATTTATATTCACATAACTTTTATAATCATAGTTAAAAGATGAAATTTATTTCAATATAAATTTATATATATATTTTTTTTTAAAGAGAATTTTCATGCAAAAATTTTAAACTAAAATAATTAAAGGGAAAAGCATTAAGTTAAATCAGATATCTATTTATATATATATATATATATATAAAATTAATAAGCTTTTAAATCAATGCTAACTAAAATGCAATTTAGAATACTATTCAAAGATACATTATACTTTTTCTAGAAATAAAGAATTTCATTGATTTTTTTTCTAATAAATTATTCACATAAAACAACTTTTTCCATTTAAAATACTTAAAATCTTTCAGCATAAATAAACTTCTATTTTGCCTCAAGTAAAAATATAGGTAAAATCTAAATGAAAACAATTCTTTTATTTCTTTCCAAAATACAAGAAGCTTTTGCATGCAACACAAATTAACTTTTCTTTTTCAAATAAACCAGAAGTAGAAATAACAAGCTTTTCTTTTTTAAAACATCTCTAAAATATTCTACCAATTTACAGAATGTTTTCTTTGAATAGTCACAACAATAAAACTTCAAGTCTACTTTCACAAAATACAACTTGCTTCTCTTTTCTATGAATGAGGCATATTTCTATAACAACTTTCAACAAACATCTGCAACTGAATTCAAGTATCTTCAATAACAATCTTCTGTATCTCTTTCATGGTTCCTATTCTCTTTCCTCTGATTTTCCTGCATAATAGAAAACACAAATATGACCACGGAGTGTTCACCTCCCAGCCTAGGCTAACTGGTAGCCACCCCCGAGCTCGGAGAACCAAATCCTAGACGGGTTACAAACAGGCAAACACATAGAAAGCAATGCATACAGATTCTTTTCAGACACATTCCCAACTTGGCTTTCACAGCACCACACTTTGGTGATGAACATTTTCAAAGGGTGGCAGTGGACCAATTACCCCGAGGAGAATCTGCAAGTATGAAATAAACAAGAAGCCACCTCATGGCACAATAAAAATATCAAGAATCTCAACCCCTTATTCCTTATGCCCCCCAAAGGCATTCTAGCCTTATATCCCTCCTTATGACCCCCATTGCACAAACAGGCCATGCAGCAAGGGTCACACAAAGATCCCTTGTGATCGCTCTCAAAAGAGAGTCTCTCACTCGAGGGCTGTCACTGCTACCACCCTCAAGATCCTCTTCTCTCCCAAGAGTAAGAGATCTTGAGAAAACTCCCAAAACACAACATTTCATAAAGCAAACATACCAAGAGATTTCCAAACATAAACTTTCAAGAACACAGATTTCTTATACAAACAACTTCCATACATAAACAAGAAGACATTACAAATAATAATTGAAACCAACCTTAATCTGCCCAAAGGTTATTATGATATCCGATGAAGAGCTGCCCAATCCACAAATCTTTTTCCTTCTACCCTTATTCAATTTCTCTATTCCATAACATTATTTTCTTTCCAAATTTTCTTTTGTCTCCAAAAATGGAGAGTGGGTGATTACCCTGCTATTCCCAAAAATCTTCCTTAAGAAGCTCACTCTCTGAGTTCTCACAGGATTCTCAAAAAAACAAAAAAAAGAAGAAAGAAAGCAAAAATGCAAAAAGACTCTCCTTCCAAAAGGAAAAATCTTGATTTGATTTAACTTCCAATTTTCAATTTTCGCTCAACTCAAAAAAGCCAATTTTTAAAGCGTTAAAAAGATCATTATAAAGTAGAAACTTGCCTAAAATTACCCCTAACCCCTAGGTATACCTTATGGGCTTTAGGAAACCCTATTAAACTACCCCTAGGTGTTCATTTAACCCATTTTAAACCCCTCTGAAGTTTATTTTCGGGTCAAACATAAGTTGACCACTCCAAATATTATATTCCCAAAATATTTATGACAACACATTAATTTATTTAAGAAAACTATAATTAAACACTTTCCCACCAAGAGACAAAATAAAATATTTAAATTTAAATCCACACATGTGTCAAGTGACACTAATAAAATACTTTTACAAAAATAAAACATGAAATTGTCTCTTGAGGTTTTTACACATTAAAATTTAATTAACACTTAACACTCATGCAGCATATACTGTTATGAATAAAATACAACACAAACGGGGTGTTGTCTCTCCAAATAGACAAACCCTGGCTTTACGAACATACATAAGTCTAGGTTTGATTCTCCATAATTTTCCATGGTCACATGGTAAATTTCCTGCGCATCTCAATTTACACATTAGTACTTCCAAATATCCAAATATAATATAATTCAATAATATAACAATACACATCATTACTTGCATACAATTTTCATCTGCACAGATTGAATACATCTTTTATCAAGCAAATTCACATAAGCAATTTCATCCCAATTCACATAAACTAAACATACATCATAGTTCTATATTCAGAGTAAAGTCCTGCAAATTCAATAACGACATCTATCATTGCAATTTCATTCTATCTAATAATCATGTAGTGTTCTATCTCATAAAGCATGTAAGTAAATCATCAAATCATAGCAATGTTATCCAAATCCTGAAATCATATAAGTTCTAAGTCTCAAAATGCATCAAAATAAAGTATCCATAATAGTCTAAAATATAAAATCCACTGAATGTCAGACTGAGTCAAGGTGAGGCCTCACAGACATATTGTGGCATTAGTAGGGATTATCTCTATTGACCACACCTTTCAAAGATAGTATCCCCTAGTTCTCCTCATAGAATGGACCATTGGATGGCTCATAGTGGTATCCTATCCTACATTTATCTTGATGGCATTGCTGATAGTTGGTATGTGGTTCTTGGTATGGGTTTCTTCTTACCCTATTATCTTATTTATATCTTTGTTCCAACATGCGGAGATTGATTTTTGTCATGCTATGATGATTTTCATTTTTGCATGTGTTTTGACATTATGCAAATAGATATAGTGTAGGTGATGGTTACATGTTATTGATGGTAGCGATTTGGGTTCAAAGACACAATTCCACACACACACACAAATATTTGAAGATGCATTTTATATTATTCCTTCTTAGTGGTAATTAGTGTTGGAAGATTTGCACACATGTAGAGAGGAACTCATGTTAGATACAATAGGTTGTGTTTGATAACATATGAATGTGCCTCATGATGTATACATATAGCTTTGGTGTGTGACATGCATGCACATTTCTCCATAAGACACATTGCTATGTGGCATGTGCCATATACATGTCTTCTTTGTGAGGCACGTTGCTATGTGCAATGTGGCCCTAGGTGTGTCTTCTCTATGAGGTGTATTGCCATGATATGTTAGGATTTGTAGTGTGCAGGCCACAAATGCATGCATGAGGGACTATTATTATAGTCATGTTTTTTGGGCATGTAGCCTAGGCATGTCTTCTCCATTAGGTACATGGCCATGCCATGTGGGAGTTTTTGTGTTCATGCCACAAATGCACACATATGGGACTATTATTGGAGTCATGATGAATCTTCACTCTATTTAGCCACAATTTCTAGTCGTATAGTTATGTAATGTGCACTTTTAAGGATTGTGAAGTTTCCTTCAATTATTGATGATCCCTCATCTTTGTTGCATGGGCCAACAATTTTATTTTATCTTGTTTGAATTAGTTTAATCACTATTGTGAGTTTTCTCTATTGTGTAGTTATTGTGGCTATGTTTGATTTTCTATTGGAATTGAACACATTTATTTGACTTATTATTGGTACTATTTTTTCTTTCTTTCAATATTTATGATCTTTGGTAGTTTAGTGAAACTCTTACTATTTTTAAATGTTGCCTTCTTTGTTGTGATGTGATTCCTCACCAAGATCGACATAGATAACCTTGGATGAGTGTATATAAGGAATCAAACATTGGGAAAATTTGAGGATAGGGGTAAGTGTTTGTTGTATGGGTAGCTACGATCCACTTGTACATTCTTAGTGATTATTGACGGCTATGTCCTGGAGACTAATCCCATTAAACAAACAAGGGGGAAGTCATACATAATCGTATGGATCCTCCCTAGTTGTGTGTGGATTCAAGACCATCATTTCATATGGTTCTTGGTTACTTTGTGAGACCATGGCATCGTCTTAGACCAATATGTGAGCCTTGTATTGTTATCCCTGCAATGTGGATGAATAAGTGTATGCTAAAATAAATGCTTTGCATGCCATATAGTTGCATATGAGTTGTTCACATCATCAGATCATGATTTAGAATATGTGAATTCTTTTATCCATGTGAAGTTGAATGATTGATTATGAAAATGTGTTATACATTGAAGCATAATCTGTAAGATGTTCTCTTCAAAAAAAAATATTTATGCTTTCATAGTGAAATGTTGACGAAATGGGGTCCTAGTCTAGGAATGTAAACTACAAACTTATACATTCACCATTTCAAACCATTTTATTGGGGAATAGTCAATATGGTTCAATTTAATTCTTCTAGGAGAGACCAGCAATATGATTAATTGTTCCATTTTGATGTGATTGGATATTGTAGACACCTAAAAATGGTCAACGCTTGTGGAGTCATACTTTAACATTTGCGCATTGCCTCATTTTAGGTTTTTGCGTCGCATTAACATTTCTCCTATGTCACGCACTTGGTTTTTATCATTTGTGAGCATCGAGTCTTTCTTCTGTATTCTTCATTCATCTCGCTCTCAAATTTGGTCTTGTCGACAACACTATCCAGTCATGATTTTGATCGATCTTATCCTATCGCATCAATGTGTGTGCTCATTTGTCATCGTTTTGGACATCGTCAATCCTAATTAGGGTTTTGTCCTCTTATCAATCTTATCATCTAGCGATCGATTTGTCATCGATCATTGTTATGTTCGATCTTGTCATTTTGCGATCAATTTGTCATTGACCGTTGTCATTTTCAATCTTGTCATCTTGCAATCTATTTTGTCATCGATTCTTGTCCTCTTGTCGATCTTGTCATTTTGAGATCGATTTGTCATCGATCGTTGTTTGTCTCAATTATGTCAATTTGGATCAATTTGTCATTGATCCTTGTCAATTGGTGCCTTTATCAATCAAATCATTTATTAGCATCAGCCTTTATCAGGCAGAATCATGATTAAATCGAATCAACATCAATTATCTTTCATCAAAACCTAATTGTCGTTCTTGCATTGTTGATTCATCTTTTAGAGTTTCATGATTTAATCATTTAACCTTGTTTGTCATTTCTCTCTCTAGGATTAATAAATTATTTATTTATCCTAAGTCTTCTCATTGCAATTAAATGTTCATTTAATTGGCTAATTATTCCTCTTTTTGTGAATTAATTAATAAATGACAAATTATTAATTAATTTACCTATTTTCTAATTTCTAATTTCCTATTTCCTCTTTTTCTAATTTTCTATTTTCTAATTCCTAATTTCAATTATCTCCTATTTTTCTCCTAATTTCATGGGAATGACATAGAAATTTGTCATAATTTGTCATAATTGACAATCAATCAATTCTTGACATAGAAATTTGTCATAAATTGTCATGAATTATCAATCAATCAAATTTTGCATAGAAAGTGCATAATTTGTCATAAATTGTCATAATTGACATTTTTTATTTACAATTTCTATTTGAATTGAATCATGCTAATTTGATCAATCTCTCCAATTTGTCTATAAAATTGGATGAATTTCTTCAATCTAATCCCTAATCAGATTATCGAATTTCTAATCACTTTGTCAAATCACGCTTCGAGTATTCTTGAGCAATCATCTTGTCTACTTGCTTTCATATCATGATCATGCACTAGTAGGTGAGATCCACAAAAAAAATATTTGGAGAAGAAAGAAGAACAATGGAGCTACATGAAGGAAGCATTTAGATCTACATCTGGTTTGCATAATCTTTAAGTTTTAAATGTTTCAATTTCATGTCTCTATTGAGTGTGTTAGGATTGATCATGGCAATTTGCTTTTGTGATTGAGCTAATGATTAATGTTTATATTGCTTTGATGATTTCCAATTTCCTAGCTACATTAATTGGTGAACCAAACGTGAACACTAACCATCTAACCCCTTAACTATGTTTTTGAGTGCTTTTGAGTTGATTTGCAGGTCAAAAAAACCAAAATCAGGGCAGTGCAGGGTTTTCTGGGGACTTCTGTGTCTGTGTAAGACAACTTGTGCCTGTGTTAAGCATTTTACGCTTGTGTTAAAGACATTATGCACCTGTGTCATGGCTTCTGCGCCTGTGTCATGACTTCTGCGCCTGTGTAAAGTCCAAAAACAGAGGTAAAAATGCAGTGTTTTACTTGAAAATTGTTTGTTTTGCATTCTGTTTTCTGCTTTTTGGTTTTTGGTACTAATTCTCTGTGCAGCACGTTGGCATACGCATGACAAAGGAAATAAATGAAACTACTAACACATTTTGTGCAGGTTTGATAGTCAAAGACTAAGCATATGAAACTTCTGACTGGGGTTTTGCAGGTTGCCTTGGACTACAACTAAACCTTGTGTTTGTAATTAATTTTTAGGCACCTAGTGATTTCTAAATAGGATGGAATGAATCTATGCTTGATTTGATTGTTGAGTTTGACATTGGAGTAGGAGAGTATTCTCTCATCCTTCTTAGGGTGATCAGAAATCTAGATCTTCAATACCATGCTCATGTCTTTGATTGTTTGTCACCTTTAGAGGGCCTACCTTCCCGACCATTTGCTTTTGCAAGCAAGTGATAATCGTGAGAAGGGAATGACCCAAAGTGAGTACGGCTAGAATACCTTGGCATTCTAACTCACTATAAACAAATACCTAATGGGCGAAAGCTTTGAAGGAAGGGTTACATGGGAATTGCAGTTACTTGGGAAGTGATGACCCTTGAACTCTTTCTCATATCAACATCTAAGTAGGACCTCATGGTCTAAATCGTGCTTGCGCGACTACATTTGTTTGGTATCTTGATGGGCTTAATGTCTCAATCACGCTTGCATGACATCAAGGAGTAACACTTAACAGAAATCCTTACTAAACACCTTGTTTTTAGAAGCCAAAAAACCCTTCTAGTTGCTTGAGAAGGACAAGTTCGGATACTTGGAAGAGATACTAAGTTCGCCATGGGGAGATTTCCATGGGGACTGATGCTTGGCTGCCCTAAGAAGTGAGTGTCGTGGAGGGGAGCCCGTGGGGTCAAGCATCTATGTATTCTCCTTGAATCCCATAACAAGTCTACCTCTCAAGTACCTAATGTCCTTGCCTACCGTAAGAAATGTGGGAATGAGCATGATTGTCTTGAGTCTAAGTTGAAATATCTTGTATTCTTTGCTTGTCAAAAGTTGAATTGCATCTCATTTCAAGAACAAGGCAAATTGATTCAAAACAAGGTTAAACATAAGAACATTTCATCCAACAAAGTTCAAAACACCTTCAAACATGGTTATCAAACATTGTTTAAAAACTTGTCTCAACATTCATGTCACTTAGATTTAGGTTTATCTTAGGTTTGCATTTTGCAAAGTCATTGTCAAATACCAAGGTTAGGTTTCACCTAGGTCATACTCCTTTGCATATCAATAAGAGTCATCCATTTGCATATGTCCTCTTGCATTAGAGTAATACCATTGTCATACATTTGCATTTGCATACCCTAGGTCTCTTCATTAAGCTTAGGTCATTATCATATCATATTAGGGTTATCTGCATAGTAATTGTCCCTTTGCATATAGTGTCAAAACTAGGTTTTTTCATACTTGAGTAATCCAAATCTTTGATAAACCCTAAGTCATTGTTAGGAGGTCTAGACCTTATCAAACCTTTTCTCTTTTTGTCATCAATGTCATTTGGTCAAACCTAGCTTAGTATCCAAGCATATAGGGGAGACATTGTGATTTTGTCCTTTTGTCACTTAGTCCTTTTGTCCTTTGAGGTCTAGACATCATTTCAATTTCCTAAGGGTCTCATTTTTAGAATTGTATTCATAAGTTTGTCAAAATCTTGAAAAAACAACCAAAAACATAGATTGCATTCTTACCATAGATTGCATTTTCATATATTTAGTTTGCATTTAGTTGCATATCATACATCATCCTTTTAAAATCAAAATACCCAAAAACATTGCATAGTGACATGTCTATTGAAACAAGGTTCCAAGCACCAATGATGCAACAAAGTTTGACATATCAACCAACAATGCAATCAAAATTCTATCCAACCCAACAACAAGGCAATATCGATCAAATTGTTTATGATGAAACAAATGTCCAAATACAAAAACTAGAGGAGAAACTAGCTCAAGAAAAGGATATTTTGGAACAAAAAGTGAAGAACATTGAGAAGAATAGATCACAAATGTCCAAAATGTTTCAAAAATTTCCAGGCCAAAATTCAAAGATTGAGTCAATTGATGTAAGATCTCTTCTTGAACGATCAAACATACCAACTCTCCTCTCCCAAATAGAGATGATGAAACAATTTCAAGAAAGGAGACAACATCAATTTCAACATTATGTGCCTCCACAACAAGAACAAGAAGGTGTTTACTATCAATCAGATTTTCAACCAATACAACCAATGGTTCAACCAATTGTTCAACATATACAACCAATGCAACCAATGGTCCAATTTCAACAATATGTCCAACCAACTATACAATGTCCACAAATGGTTCAACCAATGGTGGAATATCAATGTCAACAACCACAACCAAACATTCAAAAACAAAGGTTGCAGCACACACCAACCCAAGTTTCAAACATGTCAGAACAATTGAACCAAGTCCAATATCAAAACATGACATCAAACCAAAAACAAGTTCAAATTCCAGATACAACTATGTCAAAACCTCGAAAGAAAGGTGGCTTTATTACAATGATCTTAAGGAAATTACCAAGTGAGTTCTTTGAGGAAGATCAAGATAATACAATTATGTCTAGCAATGCCTCATCCCCCCACAAACAAATTGACTCTCCAGTGGCATTTATCCCTACACCTTTAGAAGTTTCACAAGAACCTTCTATAATGTCCTCATCAAACAATACACCCAAGGATGCAATTACCCAAGGGCTATCCATAATTGATTGCCATGATAATCCAATTCATGATGCACATCCTTGTCATGTTTCAAAAATACAAGACCCAATGCCACCATGCACTTTATTGCCATTACCTGTTTTAGAGGACCCCATTCGAAGTCCTTCTTCCTCATGTTCAAGCATTGATTCCTTGCCAAAATCCATCACAAATGTTCAAAGTGCATTTCCTTCATGCCAAATCATTGATTCCTTGCCAGAATTCCCCATGCATATCCAAAGTCCAACCTCATGTCAAGAGGATAATTTAGAGCATGAAGAAATGAGTCATAAAGAAAATCAAGGTCAAGATCCTGAAACCTTATCATCCTATCCAATTGTTGACCAGGACCCCATCTTCCTAGACACTCACGATGATTCCCCTATTCTTGTCCATCCTATCCAAAGTCCTATTGACACTCCATTCCCTAAGAAAGATCAAGATATCCCTTCCATCCTTTCCGATGATCCCATTAAAAGTCAAGAGCAAAGCACCTTTAAAGAGGATTCCAGTGATCTTCCTCCTTGTCAAGATCAAATTATTCCTTTAAATCCTCCACAAGATCCTTTTGTTCCTCCATCTCCACATCCTAATCCAGCATATACACTCCAAGATCGCATTTCTTTTGATGATCCCATTATTTCTCCCATTCCATCTCTTGAAGAACCAGTCATTGAACCATGTCCACTACAAAATCCTAGTCTCTCTCGTGATCCTGATCCCCCTAGTGATCCTGATACCCCTCATGATTCTAATGTGTTAGTGCAAGATGTTCATGAACCCTCAAACCCCTCCTTTCAAATCCCATTGGAATTCCACTTCCTAAGAAAGATCAAGATATCCCTTCTATCCTTTCCAATGATCCCATTAAAAGTCAAGAGCAAAGCACCTTTAAAGAGGATTCCAATGATCTTCCTCCTTGTCAAGATCAAATTATTCCTTTAAATCCTCCACAAGATCCACTTGTTCCTCCATCTCCTTGTCCTAATGCTCCATATACACTCCAAGATCACATTTCTTTTGATGATCCCATTATTTTTCCCATTCCATCTCTTGAAGAGCCTGTCATTGAACCATGTCCACTACACAATCCTAGTCCCCCTCATGATCCTAATCCCCCTCATGATTCTAATGTGTCAATGCAAGATGTTCATGAACCCTCGACGTGCATAATGGGTTCTTCCACTTTGGTGAAATCCGATCCACTTCAAGATCTCATTATTTCTCTCATATCATATCCACCACATAATGGACTCGTGTCTTCTTCCCAAAGAAAAGAGTATCCTACAAGTCAAGATATTCATAAAGGCAAAGGAGTAGATCTTCATAAGAAAGAATCCCTTCATGTTAAAGAAAATATTAAGGGTCATGGCCTTAGTGAAATTCCTCAAGATGTGGGTACCCCTACTAAATCCAACATCCCTTCAAAATCCAAACATATCCCTTCCCCCTCATACTTTCCATCCATCTTAGGTCCTTATATCCCTTTGTCCTCTATGCAAGGTCAGCAAAGGCACACATCCATGAGTAAATTTCATCAATCCAAAAGAAGTCCATTTCATTCATATCCATCCATGCATTCCTTTCCCCCTCCAAGCAATTTGGATGCCAAGTATAAACGTCATAAGTCTAGCAATCCACATGTATTCAAGGATCAACATGTCCAATATAATCGACATGTCAAAACAAAGAACAAATTGATCTATAAAGAAAAAGAAATATCCAAAAGGTCACAAAGGCCCATTTCTCAAAACCAAAAGTCAAAATATATATGGGTTCCTAAATCCCTTATGCAAGCAATGCACTCCAAGGAACCACAAAAGCATGAAAAATCAAAAACCATGTGGATCCCTAAGCGGCTCGTTGAAGCACAAAAGCCTAAAGAAACATCCAACTTGGCATCCAAAGTTTCTATTCCTCCATCCAAACCTCTCAAATTTGTTCCTCCATCACCTCCTTCTTCCATTTTGGGCCCTTATGTCCCAAAATCCCAAGCTATTCCGCCATCCAAATCTCACAATCTGAAACCCATTTTTCCTCCATCAGTCCATCACCCCTCAAGGTGTGTGCCAATGTCAATCTTCCCAAAATTTCTATCCACTGAAGCACAGTTTTTCCAATATCCTATCCATTATCCAATGCATATTTTCCATCCTTCCATCCCTCCGGTCCATCCTTTGCATAAATCATTTCCTTAATTTCATCTCTTTTTCCATTTCCTTATCCTACCAACGTCTTTGAGCATACTTTTAAAGGTCATGGTCCATTTTTTTTCAAGGCTACTATCCAAAAAAAAAGATGCTTGAGTCCTTCTTCCATCCCCTATCATGTGTCCATCTTCTATTGAAAAAGTCAAAAAAAAAAAAAAAAAAAAAAGTAAAAAATAAGTGAAGAAAAAAAAAGAAAAAGAAAAAAAAAGTAAAGCAAAAATAATTTGTTCACTGGTGAAAACCTGGCAAACAGGTGCCTTGGGCAAGTACCGTGATGAAAACCTGGCAAACAAGCATCATGCGTAATCTATGAACTTCTTGCACACCACACTTGGGGGCAGGTTTCCTCCTTCATATCCTATTGCCCTTCATTATCCTATCATACCATGTCATTACCCTTCATATCTTATGGTCCCTCAGGTCCATTTCCTCTTTCCACCTTTGATCTTGACGAGGCTGATGATCATCATGAGCATCATGTATCTTGTTTGCAGCTTTCAGTCTATCATAGCTTTTGGTCATTTATCCATTTGCTTATTATAATTTTTCATCCATATTCCCTGTCTTATTGCAACTTTCTGCCACTATCCCGTATCCTATCCCGACCTTCAATCCATGTCCCTTATCCATTCTTGGTCTTGCTTATCCTATCTGTATCTTATCACTATCCATACACTCTTTCTATCCCTTGATCTTGATCTGACATAAGGACGCAAAATTTAAACATAGTTTCAAAAACCTCTTGACATGTCCCTCATGCCATGTTCTTGCTTTACATTGTCATATCTAGTCTCTTGTCCCATCACGCCATAGCCCTTGAAAATTGCATCTGTATTGTCTCCATGATAAAAGGCCTTTATCTTCCCTCTATCCACCAACATTTTAGCAAGCCTATTTATTCACCAGTCATATTCCTTTCCTTGCTAGACACTAGGGGCAAAAATCATACAAAATCAAAAAAATTGAAAAATGTCCTGAAATAAAAACAAAAAAATTGAAAAATGTCCTGAAATAATCAAAAAAAAAAAATTGAAAAATGTCCTGAAATAAATCAAAAAATTTGAAAAATGTCCTGAAATAATTCAAAAAAAAATTGAAAAATGTCCTGAACAAATCTCTAAAAAATGGAAAAATGTCCCTCAAAATCCCTCAAAATCAAAAAAATCCCTCAAAAGTCAAATAAAGTCCTGAAAAAATGAACACAAAAAAATTGTAAAAAACTCAAAAAGCATTTTGCAATAAATAACCCCTCTGTGCATAAGACAAATCACTGAGCATCCCTCCAACGACACACAATCACACATTGTGCTTTAATGAATCACGCTTAAACAGATGAACTTTTTCAATCAAACCAGACATTCAAACTGATCACAATTGTCATATCACTCAAACATCAACATCAATATCATTTTGTCTTGTCACTACTATCATGGGTCTTATACAGGGTGTGGTATACTCAAAACCAGACTATGTCATGTCTTAGACGGGGTACCACATGTCCTGAAACCAGACAGCATGATCGTTCTATCAGCACTTTCAACTTTTGACAATGAAGATCAAGATGTTTGTTTGATTTTTTGGAATTAGTGAGTCTTATCATTTATTGATTTATCTTCGATCATGTTCCTATGTTGCTTGATGATGTCACTAAGTGATTTAGAGTGACCGGGATGGTTTATGGTCCTTTTCTTTTCTTTTTGGTTGTGATTGTTGTTTGTCTGTGATGTGTCTGTCTTTTGCAAAAAGGGTTGCATTTCAGCTCTGGCCTTCCATGCCATGATGCTACGCATCCATTTTGCTACATTAAAATAAAGGTTCTCACCTACAAAGTGCATTACTGAAAGCAAGTTTTTCTTCATCTCTAACTGTCCTCTGTCTCATTTTCTTCTTACTAACATTTATTCCGTCCATTCAGATAGTCAGTTCAATCTAGTTCTCTGATCTCCACACAAAACACATATGCTACATCCTGCATCCATTTGGTTAGTACATTTGCATTACATCATGCATTACATCAAGCATTTTATCTATTTCATATTATCAATGCATCAAAAACACATAAAAATGCATCCATACATGTTCCACAATGGTACATAAACAGTGCATAAGTCATCCATACATGGAAAATAACTATCAGTCATAACACATTGCATCCAATCATATCGATGCATATCATATCATATGTCAAAATAATATTGGAGTACAAAACTGGACTGTCTATCCTAAGTATGGCCCGCAGGCTGACTACAAAATGTCAAAATACATAATGTCCACTGTCTGTCCTAAGGAGCACGTGCCTCTGTCACTGGGTACTCCCTCTGTCCTCCTCATCCTTGCAATGTCTTGCAGATGATGTCCCTCCTGGTCCTGGCTATGGTGGTCTCATAGGTCCACTCACTCCCATGCTGCTCAATGACCTCTGAGAGCGTGCCCTGCTCTCTGTCCTCGATCGTGCCCGATATGAAGCTGCTCTTTGCTCTGGTGGAACGACACCCTCATATAGTGTCCTCCAATGGCATATCTACTCTTCGATCTCTACCAGCATTTGTGCCATCTCCCATGCACTAGCATCCCGAATCGACCCAATATACTCAGTGGCTCTCTGTTCCTCTCGCTGTGCCTGAGCAATTATTGCATCTCGAGCCGCTGTGAGTCTGGCTATCTCCGCTTTGCACTGATCCTGCTGTCTCTCTAATGTCGCAATGTGATCCTGCTGACTCACTATGATAGCCCTGCACATCTCCATCTCCTCTGTCCTAGCTGTATCCGGCTCTATGGGTATATCCTGTAATGCCTCCTGCTCGTCATCCCCATCCTCATCTCCGTCATCATCATCCCCATCCTCATCTCCATCCTCGTCATCCTCCCCATCCTCATCTCCATCCTCATCATCCCCCTCATCCTCATCCCCACCCTCATCCTCCTCGTCCTCATCATCTCCCTCCTCCTCTCCTGTGAGTGGGAAGTCCTCCTATCACCTCGGTACTGGAATATCCAGATCTATCAATGGCACTGGCCATAGTCATGCAAACCATCTCTCATACTCATATGTCATCCCAACGTCCTCCACATCTGATCTCCAATCCCACGGTCTCTGCTATAGCTGTGAGAAGTCAGCATATGCTATGTGTGGTTGAATCATACTCCCCCACTGACTCGTCTCTCTATGAGATCGGGCAAAATGTGCAGTCCTCCTAGGTACATCCTGCCTCTCTCAAAATTGTTGTCTGACTCTCTCTGGCAGGTACAACTCAATCACTCTTTGGCGATTCACTATTCACCCGATCAAGTACCTCTCCTATCTACAATAGGGTAGCTCATCACTATCATCTGACCATCTAGGGCAATCACGATATGGCCTCCATGTGAACTCTCTCAGTCTGTCTAACTCGTGTCGCCAATATAGTATGTATCCAAAAGGACCCTATCTCAGTGCTCCCCCATAGCAGTACATATATGGTCGATGTGGTACTACATGTCTCTCTGTAATCGGTTGACATATGTCTATGTGCTCAAATGCCCATACCTGTAGCAATGTGACTCCACAGCTCAAAGTCTGCACTCCCTGATATGCTATCTGATGCAACTGAAAATATAGCATAGCCAGTACACATGGACCCCATGCGTACACTATCCCCTCTGTCGCCATCTGCTCTAGCACTCTTCCCCATCCAATAGGGAATCCATGTCCTCGTCTGTCTCCTACTAGTAGACATGCTATCACCACATATCGTCGATCATACTCTGATGCCATGGTCTCCCAGCCAATCTCCCTCTCTACAATATCCAAATCATCTACGTTGCACTCAAATAATCTGCACAATGCGTCTCTCCCTATCACTGGGTCATACTCTATCATCTCTCCATGAATCAGAATGTGGAGGATACGCCATATGTCCTCTAGTGTCACAATCACCTCTCCATTTGCCAGATGGAAGGAGGAAGTCTCCGAATGCCATCGCTCTGCCAATGCGGTAAGTAGTCTTGTGTTTGCCCTAATCTCGGGCATGAACATGATGTAGTATATCCCAAGTCCTTCTAATGTATCTCTATCCGTGCTCCTGAGTCTATGTCATAGCATGAAGCAGTTAGGTCGGTTCTCCCGTGTGATCAATGGATACTGTCGACTCTGCATCACAATTGGGGCACATTTTGTCAGTTTTAGGGTTTTCTCCTATGGGTTGCATTTCCTCATTTTCATGTCCAAATCAGGGTGTTCTTTATCTACTCTGACCTATCCTACCCTTATCCCCCCTTTCCAGATCATTTGCCTGTTGTTTTGACCAAAATTAGGGTTTCCATTGCACAATTGCACTTGTGTTATGAGTCCTGTGCCTGTGTCATGTAACTTGTGCCTGTGTCTCCCTACACAAGCACAAAAGACATCACACAAGCACAGGATTCACCCTACACAAGCGCAGAAGTCAGTTTCTGCACTCCCTGTGGGCCCCGCAATGTCCTGCAAGCGATTGAAATTCATCAAATTGAAAACATGGGTTTTTGAGATACATACTGCTGCTCCTGCGTCATTCGGTCGTCTGAATGTGCGTACACATTCTCTGAGGTGATCTACCATTGGAATGTTCACCATCTCTCTGCAAGTGTCCTTTTCCAGAGCAACAAATTTTCCTCTTGGGCTAGTGCAAATGAGCAAATTTCACTCTCTTGGTCTCATTTATAGATCTTTATCAATGCATAGATGGACGTGCACCCTCTCCATCTTATGTTGGTCGCGGTCTTTTGTGTCACTAATTGCTTGTCCTTCATGCATTCGGTCTTCGATTGTCAGTCTATTTGCTCCTATCATTTTCTATCATTTTTATCGATCAATTGGCCTCTTCTCTGCATGTTTCTGACCAATTCCTCGAGGGGGCATGCATATGTCATTGTCATTGTCTGGGGCATTTTCATCATCATTCTTTGAAACAACGCTTAAAATCGCATTGTCTCAAAGAGGGGAAAAATGTAGACACCTAAAAATGGTCAACGCTTGCGGAGTCATACTTTAACATTTGCGCATTGCCTCATTTTAGGTTTTTGCATCGCATTAACATTTCTCCTATGTCACGCACTTGGTTTTTATCATTTGCGAGCATCGAGTCTTTCTTCTGTATTCTTCATTCATCTCACTCTCAAATTTGGTCTTGTCGACAACACTATCCAGTCATGATTTTGATCGATCCTATCCTATCGCATCAATGAGCGTGCTCATTTGTCACCATTTTGGACATCGTCAATCCTAATTAGGGTTTTGTCCTCTTATCAATCTTATCATCTAGCGATTGATTTGTCATCAATCATTGTTATGTTCGATCTTGTCATTTTGCGATCAATTTGTCATTGACCATTGTCATTTTCAATCTTGTCGTCTTGCAATCTATTTTGTCATCGATTCTTGTCCTCTTGTCGATCTTGTCATTTTGCGATTGATTCGTCATCGATCATTGTTTGTCTCAATTATGTCAATTTGGATCAATTTGTCATTGTTCCTTGTCAATTGGCACCTTTATCAATCAAATAATTTATTAACATTGGCCTTTATCAGTCAGAATCATGATTAAATCGAATGAACATCAATTATCTTTCATCAAAACCTAATTGTCGTTCTTGCATTGTTGATTCATCTTTTAGGGTTTCATGATTTAATCATTTAACCTTGTTTGTCATTTCTCTCTCTAGGATTAATAAATTATTTATTTATCCTAAGTCTTCTCATCGCAATTAAATGTTCATTTAATTGGCTAATTATTCCTCTTTTTGTGAATTAATTAATAAATGACAAATTATTAATTAATTTACCTATTTTCTAATTTCTAATTTCCTATTTCCTCTTTTTCTAATTTTCTATTTTCTAATTCCTAATTTCAATTCTCTCCTATTTTTCTCCTAATTTCATGGGAATGACATAGAAATTTGTCATAATTTGTCATAATTGACAATCAATCAATTCTTGACATAGAAATTTGTCATAAATTGTCATGAATTATCAATCAATCAAATTTTGCATAGAAAGTGCATAATTTGTCATAATTGACATTTTTGATTTACAATTTCTATTTGAATTGAATCATGCTAATTTGATCCATCTCTCCAATTTGTCTATAAAATTGGATGAATTTCTTCAATCTAATCCCTAATCAGATTATCAAATTTCTAATCACTTTGTCAAATCATGCTTTGAGTATTCTTGAGCAATCATCTTGTCTACTTGCTTTCATATCATGATCATGCACTAGTAGGTGAGATCCACAACAAAACTATTTGGAGAAGAAAGAAGAACAATGGAGCCGCATGAAGGAAGCATTTAGATCTACATCTGGTTTGCATAATCTTTAAGTTTTAAATGTTTCATTTTCATGTCTGTATTGAGTGTGTTAGGATTGATCATGGCAATTTGCTTTTTTGATTGAGCTAATGATTAATGTTTATATTGCTTTGATGATTTCCGATTTCCTAGCTATAGATATGATTAGATATAATTTCATTGAAGATGCAAGAACTAAGTAAAATTATGTAAAATTGACAAGATTAAGCATAAATAGGCAAATAATAAAGCAAAAAGCTAACATAGAGGTACATATTTGGAAATAAGACTCTAAAATGAACCTAATCAGTTACCTATAGGGAAAATGAGGTTAGAGATAATCTACCTATATGGAAAGTGGTTAAACTCTACCTCTAAGTGGCTCATCTTGAGCATTGTCAGTATATGGGCATTGATGGCATATTATATCTGGTTCTATCATTTTTGTGGGTGCAAAGTTAACAAGGCAAAATAGTATTAGTGGGATCATGATCTCATCAAAATGGTTTTGGCTTTGCATTTATGATAGCACATTGATCACACCTTACAAAAGGTTCAAATCTCATACATAGCATACCAAAGTAAGGTCAATAATGATGTAACTTAATGCTTAAATTGGAGTTCTGGGTAGTCATATATCAATCATTTCTAGGATTGATGCTTAAACTAGAGTTCTGGGTAGTCATATACCCATGGCATAGGGTAGGGGTGGCCTACAAACAATGCTAGTTCTAGATGCCTGTTTGCTTGGTGTATAACTTGTCAAAATTAGATCGATTGGCTATAGGTCTGCCATAAAGTTTCCAACTTATCACCAGTGAAAATACAAGAACCAAGGCTTAGAATACTCAAAAATGTCTCTCAGAAAGTCTGCAACAGGCAAACTTTGAGTAAGAATTTGTAGACATAATGCTCAGAAATTCACACAATCAGCTACATTAAATACGTTCTCTATTAAGTTCAATGTTTTAAGATGATAAAGAAGAGTTAAATGGTTTTGGTTCGATTTGCAATTTTTGTGAAGCTTTTGCACTGAAGTTTCCATAGCTTGATTTTTTTGTCTGTGAAGAAAGACTATGTCAGATAATATCAGCGAAGAACAAAATAAGGAGACAATTGCTAGATTATGGTCTAACTTGAAAAGAAAAGGTGATGGGAAATGTTATTGTCCCTACAAAATTTGTAAGGGCTTAAAGAATAGAAGACTTCTAATCAAAACAACTAAGAAACATTGTAGGCAGCATGGTCACATTGAAGGGGGACATGATTATCATCCACTGGTAAGTTGTTCATTATATCGTTTTAACAATTTATATACATAAGAAATCACTTGATAATGAGATCATGATCATGGTTTATTTATGTTGATCATTTACCCCAGGGCACATGATATGGACCAACATAACCCGAAGAATATGGTTTTTGAAGTGGAGGAACATGGAGGTGTAAATATCGAAGCTGAAGATAATGATCCCATGGAAGATGACGATCATGCACCAGAAAACACAATTGAAGATGATGGTACAAATACATTGATCCATGACACATTTAGTACTGGCATAGCTGATCATGATGATCAGGATGACCTTGATGTTCATGATTTACCTCTTCTTGAGAAGGCATATGAGCCCCTTTACAAAGGCTCCCAAACAACTCTTCTCTCTGCTGTATTATTGCTGGTGAACTTGAAGGTTATGAATGGTTTATCCAACATAACAATCTCACGTATGTTAAGGTGTGTCAAAGAAGTCATTACAGTTAATAAATGGTGAATCATGTACCATTAATATTCTTTATATTAACACCTCAAACTTTTTTTTTTTTGCTGTAGATGGATAGGTGAGTTTTTCTTACCACCATCAAATATTCTACCTCGCTCATACCGAGAATTATCTGCCATTATGAAATATATTGGAATGGAGTATCAAACAATAGATGCTTGTCCCAATGATCATATTATATATCATAAACAACATGAATTTGGAACAGAATGCCCTGAATGTCATATCAGTAGATATCGAATAGATCAAATAACAAAAAAGGTGCCTCGCAAGGTTCTTCGTTATATTCCCATTATTCCACGTATGCAATGATTATTCAGGTGCACTAGCTTGGCACAATTTATGGATTACCATGCACACAATAGAAGTCGAGATGACATTATTCGAATGCTTGCGGATGGTTCAACATTTTTGGACATAGAGGAAAAGTGGCCACACTTTAAAGAAGAACCTCGTAATCTCAGGCTTTCATTCGTAGCAGATGGTGTCAATCCATTTGGAGAGTTGAGATTTGTTTACTCGGTGTGGCCTATTTTTGTTATCAACAATAATATTCCTCCATGGATGTCAATAAAGAGGGAGCACATAATGTTGGCAATGATTGTTCCAGGAATTTTATCATTTAATAGTCATCTACATTTAATTATAAATATTGCAGTAAAATGGTCATAATAATTATGTAATGTTTTTGTTCATTCCACTAGGCAAGTACCAAGTTAAAGATATGAATGTATATATTGAGCCTCTTATCGATGAGTTGTTGGAGTTATGGAATGGTGTGACCATGTATGACATCTCTAGACCAATAGGACAAAGACAATTTCAATTCCATGCAATGCTTGTATGGACAATACATGATGCCCCAGGGCTAACACATTTTTGTGGTACGTTATAGTGTTCAAGTTGCGCATGATAATTATAACTATAAAAATTAATAGATTTAATAGAATTATACATTATCTTGTAGGTCTTCAAACAAAGGGAAAATTTGCATGTCTAGTTTGTAGTCCAAAGATGAAATCCCGTCATTCAAAAAGTTTAGGAAAGCAGGTGTTTGATGAGTATAGGCACTTCCTTCACAAAAATCATAAGTACCAGAATACTGAAAAACATATTTTCAATGGGAAAGAAGAGACTACATCAAAGCCACGAAGAATGACTCCTCACTTATGGAAGTTGGAATATAATAGAATTAATCGTCAAGGTAATGTCATTCCATCTAATGGTTTATGTTTGGAATTTGAATTTTTCTATCATGTTTTGTTTAATGATGATGTAATTGATGATATTGAAGGTCGTCAAGGCATGGATGACCACATTCCAAAGGGACTAAAAAGTTATCCCAGACAATTCAGTAGGTTGCCTTACTACGGGCAGCTACAAATTGTGCATTTGTTTGATACAATGCATATTGGAAAAAATATAACAGAGACATTATGGAAAATATTGGATGGAAGGCATGACAAAGAAAAAATTATCAAAATTTGTAGTGACATTGTGGAATCCAATCATGCAATGAAAAATGTCATTCAATAAAATAGCAATGGAGATCAGATTAATATAAGTGCCCTTCCTTGGTTATTAACGGAGCAGCAAAGCAATTCTATAAAAGAAGTCATACGAAAAATTCAATTTCCCACAGGATTTGCTGAGAACATAAACAATCTCATATCAAAGAAGAGTGAATTTGGGCCAGGGATGAAAATGCATGATTGGCATACCTTCATTAAGGTAATTCACATTCTTGTGTATTTACTATATATTTGTATACTGCGCATGTACTTTTCATTGTATTATGTTAGAAAACAATGAAAAGATCATTTTATAATTGTTGCAGTACGTTCTACCTCTATCTCTCCCAGACCACTTTGACAATAATATCAAGCAAGTCATATATGATCTTGGAAAATACATGAGGTAAGTAGTGATGTTTGTTCAATTTGTTATATAGATATTATATTTGCCATTTCTTTTACTTGTTATGCAATCTATTGTATATTATATTGTAAAGTCTCGTTTATATATTTTTGAGTCTTCAATCTCTTTTAGGTGGTTGTCATCTAAAGAAATCCACAAGGAAGATATAAAATATTGGAAGAGAAAAATCCCTCATATAATGTGTGAAATGCAAAAGTGTCTACCTTCAACTTTTTTCAATGCACAAGAACACTACCTCATACACCAAGTTGAGGAGATCAAATTGTGTGGACCTGTACACACTAGGTCAATGTGGATGGTTGAGAGGCACTTGAAATTTTTGAAGGCTTTGGTTCGACAAAGAGCACATCCTAAGGGTTCTATGGTGGAGGGATATATGGTATACCAAACTATGGTGTACATTACTGAATATCTTCCTAAGTTTGCAGCAAAAATCCACGTAGATCGCATTTGGGATCCCAACCCCATTAATAAATTTGAAGGGGAGCACTTGATGGGGAAAGGTAGATTGAAGAAAGTGAGAGGTAATTATAAGATGTTATTCTAGTAAATTAATTCTTCATCTTCTAAATAAATCAATTGTAAGTGGTCTATTAATTATTTGTACAGTTGGTCGGGAGTGGGATGTGCTACATTTGTATATTGCAAACAATCTTGATTGGATGATGGTGTGGATTGAATGATGTCAACATTCTGGTCACACATTAACATGGGATGGTGTTGCTTCATTGGTTAAAGAAGCTCATCATAATGGAGATTCCAATGTTACACAAAGGGAAATTGATTTAGCATATGGTTTAAGAGATCAACATGTACGTATAATTTTATTAATCACCCATATGTTTATCAACTCATGAAGCAATAATTTTAATATGTTAGACATATTGCAAGTCAAACACCACAAGGCTATGTGCTGCAATGGTCATAAATTTTGCATCAAAAAGTTGGATGACACGAAGAAAATTGTGATTCTGGGATAACTGCAGTCTTTGAGGTGACCAATATTACATCTAGAAACAACATACATCCTCAAGAGTCTCAAAATATATACTATGGTATTTTGGATGATATACTTGAGTGTGACTTTAATTCCTTCATATTAGTTCTGTTTGTCATCAAATGGTATAGGCTACGACTGAATAAAAATGATCCTGATAGAACTATTATCGAACATGATAATGGATTTACAATGGTTAATACAAGGTCATTTGAATGAGTTGGGGATGAGCCCTATGTTCTTCCAAGTCAATGTGAGCAGGTATTTTACTCAGAGGTTCCACATAAACCGGGTTGGTCATTTGTTGTTAGACATGATCCAAGAGGAAGGCCGATAATGTATAATGCGATGGAAGAAGAAGATATCGAAGAAGTAGAAGATGATATAGATGATGATCACGATCAACAGTTAGTCGATGATGTTCCTGACGGAAATGTACATGAAGAAGAAGCTGATGATGATGATGCTACTGCTGCTGATGATGATGGTGATGGTGACGGTGATGGTGATGGTGACAGTGATGGTGATGACGATGATGATGATGATGACGAACACAATGATGACAATGACGATGATGACGATGATGATGACGATGATGATGATGATGATGATGATGATGATGATGATGATGATGATGATGATGATGATGATGATGATGATGATCATCATCATCATCATCATCATCATCATCATCATCATCATCATGGTCATGATGATGAGTTGGATGAAGAAGAAGATCAATGACATGAATGAAATGTATGAGATGCGATTATTATATTATCTATTAAATATTGATATCTTGATAGAAATTGATTTGACTTATATGGTTACATAAATAATTCATATGTTTTGAATTCTAATGCCATTACTTAATTAATTCATGATGCACCTCTAGCTATGTGATAGATGGTGATTTAAAATACATATGTGATGGATTACATGCTTATGATGATACATGTGACATTTTTTGAACTTTGTGTTTATTTATGGAATGTGGACTACTTATTAGCTATGTGATGGATGGTGATTTATGATACGTATGTGATGGATTACATGTTTATGATGATACATATGTGATTCTATGATGCTCAATTACATATATGATGATACATATGTGATGCTTATGATGCTTATGATACTACAATATTTATTGTTTATCAAATTACAAATGTAATGCTTATGATGCTCAATTGTTGGTGCAGGAACCTGAACCCCTTTGACGAGGATCCTGCACAGTCTCATGGATCGATAGGTATAAGTCAATACACCTTATAGAAATAATATATTTTTTTAAAATTACAAGAAAAACAAACTTCCTCAGTTTTTCAAACCTCAACATTAGCAACAAATCTAATACAGTTATCAACACTTGAGGCCCTAGTTGGACTTACTCAAATTTTAATCTCAACATCAACTTTATGGCTGACTTCTTCATCAATATTACCCTCATTTGCAAAATATCTCTCTCATTACCAACTAACTCTCTCATTTGATGGTGCACAGGTATCACCAAATAGGTATTTGTCAGATGTGTCTTCCTCAAGTGAGGGAAATGCAGGAATAGAAGAGGAAAGTGAGACATGTAGTAGATCTCAAATAGGGAGATCAACTAGAGGTCAATAGATTAGAAGAAAATTCAATAAACGCATGAAATTTTTTCTTTCTCAAGGGGGGTCATGTTCTTATGATGATGAGACCAAAGTCAACATTGAGGTGCCCTTGAGGTACAAACATCTACTGAAACAATGTGTACTCAAGGAACTTCCTCCAATAAACACTGATTTTTGTGTTAATGAGAGGATATATCACATAGCACCTTTGTCGTTACATGGTTTGGGCCTATTTTCCATGGACAGCATAAAGGTCTATTACAACAAAGTTCCTGAATTGATGGAGTTTGTTGGACCTTGTTACAATTATAATGATTGGATGCAGATTGTTCGATATAAAAAAAGTATGCGTAGATATGCACTGTCAGCCAATTATATACAACAAAAAGATAATGATCAAAGTAAACGAGTGGTTGTATACATTGATGGAAGGCCAAAAACAATAGGGAATATTGCAGGTTTTATAAATAGTACACGACCTGGGTCAACTAATAAGCAACCCAATTGCATATTTGAGGCATGTGAGGGAAATTCTGAGTTTGTATGTGCGATAAAATCAATAAGTACAGGGGAAGAGCTGCTAATCAATTACAATTTGAATCATATAGATACAAACAAAGTTACTATCATGGGGGTGGTACTTACTATATACATACCATTTAAGCCAACTTCCAATTAATGAATCCAATAAACCATTGTATTATTAAGTTTTTTTGCTAAGTCTATTGGTTTCATTTCACTAATGTTTTTATATTTTTTCTTTGTCACAAGGCCACATGGATCCACCAGATAGCACAGATAGGGGTGTAGGTCCCGACACTTCTACAAAGCAGGTAAACCTCATTGTAATTGTACAAATTAGATAGAAGAAAACTGTTACATTATGATCTTTTCTTGAGTGTTTTGAAGTAATTTTGATAGTGTTAATTATATTCTTTTCACAGATAGATGTTCGGGATAAGGGAAAGGAACTTGCAGTACCTCAGCACCTCCATAGGGATGCGGGGTGCTCGACAGTGTTATGCGTTGATGACATCGCACTTAGCGCAAACCCTATACAATTGGTACAAAATAATATTAGAAAAATCAGCCAAGAGATTGTTGATTTGGCAACCATAAGCCCTCAGACTGATGAGATAACAAAGAGGGTGCAACTATTGTTGCAGATAGTGGAAAACTTGCAAGTAAGCAGTAATGAAACCTTTAATCATAACAAAAGTTCAATAATGGTTTATATTTTTTTCTCTTTTATGTCATTAACTAAAATATATGTGTTGTTCTTACAGAAATCTATAAGGCCTCATCATCCTGGTGGCAATGATCAGGGTATTGCGGGTAGTTCAGGTGATGGCCATGTTTTATATATTAAAACCACTCCTTTGGACTTGTGAACTTGCTTTTTTACTCTTCAGGTGCTGACATGGGTCTGAGGTTGACCCCAACTGTATTGTCAACTGCAATGTCCACAACACATAGCATGCAGACATCATCTATTGCACCGGCTTGTGTTGACCCACCCACTGGTGGTAGATCCCTCTTTTTCTCTCTCTTTCGTTATGTGTTTATTACCCTTGAAGTGTTCTTTCTTGGAGGCATTTCATAGTGGATTCATTTACTATGGTAGGAGATGCACATGAGGATGCGCCAAAGGTGACTACTGGTGATAACATACCATCATTTCCTAGATCTTCCCGTATTGCTAGTATGGGAACGTTGCAGGCCACATTGGTGGTGAGCGATGAAGAATTGATTGCCTTGAAGATATAGAAGGTTCCAAGTACTTTAAAATTATTATTATATATAGTCTAATTGTAATTTACTTAATGATCACTCATTTTGACTAATGATCCCATGTTTTTTTTGCAGGAAATGATATTTTTTATAAAAATCTTAATGAAATTACATTGCAGATATTTGGGCCCACCATACGTAAAAGGTGGAACATCATACGTGAACTAACCCTTATCCACTATTTTGATTTCATATCATTGCTAGAATAGTTTTCCTTTTATCCATTTCTTGAACTATATCAAAGGTAGCTTCAATTTCTTTCTAAATCTAACAGGTTTATTTTTGCTTTAAAGGTGGAATGACCAAGAAAAAAAGTTAAAAGATGAACTCACAAATTGTATGGTAGGGTTGTTTGGAAATTACACATTTGACAAGACTAAGCTCTTGGAAAAAGCTGGCACATATCTAAAGTATGTGAGGGACCAATACATAACACATTTAGAGAAGAACATAAAGTATAAGCGTCCCCCCATGATTCCAGAGAGGGAATGGAAGGACCTGATTTTGGATTCAAAGGAGAGAATTGAAAGGAAAAAAGGAAATACACCATCAGACGCCAGAAGAAGGTATGTGATACTATTAAGAATGTGAATATGTACTAATTATTCATTATATTTATATAATCTAACATATTTCAAACTTTTCATAGATTGAGTGACACGTCAAAGGCAACCAAGGCAAGACAAGAAAAGCATGGGCAACACAAACTCAGCTCTGATGGCTATATGAAACTTGCTGCACGAATTGTAAGAATCAGTAAATTAAGTATCACATCAAAATATTTATAAATTGTAAACAATTTTTTTTTTGATCAAACAATACAAGCAAAATTCACAATACTGAGTGAAAATGCAGGGCTCTGAATTCAATAGAGTGCCACAGAAGATGACAAGAGAATTGGCTACTAGCAAGGCTATATAGCCGCTGAACGGCTATGAGAATTGAGTGGGCAAACATGAGATTCTGATGCATCTATCACAATGGTAAATAAGCTAAATGAAAATTATTTCAAATTGAATACTTAACCAATAATCTATTTGGTGTTAAGTTTCAACATAAAGTGACTATATTTTTTAAAAATAAGCAAGCAATGATAACACTGCACGTGACATTGGAATGCAGTATGATAATCGTGGAACAAAACCTATACATGAAGGTCTGGATGTGCATCATTCTCATGTTTCTTGGGTCAAGACTTACATTGCTTGGGTCAAGACCTATCCATTCTCATGTTTCATGATTGATTTACACTCCATGATTCAGGTCATCCTTGAGCAACATCTTGACTTAGCCAAATTTTTTTTTTTGTACCCTAATTCTTTAATTTTGACCCCTTACTAGCATTGGCTTAGGTTTTATTGGAATTCTTGCTTCTCTAGCATGGGCACATTTTTAGGGTTCATTCGCACAAATTGCTCTCGATGAGCAAGCTAGTATCATGACCATGACTTAAACAAAATTTTCACTTAGTCAAATTATCTCCTCCAAACTTCTATGAGTTCATCGGCTTCATTCTTCATCATTTGGATGTCTTTTGTCATTGGAAGGTAATTATTGACCACCATACCTCCATCTTGACCTATGCTATACCCTAAAACCCTAGAGCCTAGTCATGTTTACAATTGAGATCTTGGTGACTTGATCACTTAATATAGCTTAATCATACAGGTCTCATCTAACTCCGACTCCAACACTTAAACAAATCAAACCTAGCAACCAAGTACTTTGGGAAATATCTTGCAACTTGACAACATGGGTAATGATGGAGGAATGGAAGGTGAGACCTATAGAGGTGAGAGAGAGAGAGAGAGAGGGTGAGAGGAAGAGATAATGACCTGGAGAGGGTAGAGAAAGAGAAGTAGAGAGGGAGAGAAGAAGAGAGGGATGGAGAAAGAGACCTAGAGAGGGGAGAGAGAAGAGAGATAGTAGAGAGGGATAGAGAAGAGATATAGAAGAGAGATATCAATGTCAATCTTTTTCTATAAAAAAAAAATTTCCAAAAAATCGGCCTATCATCGGAATTCCGACTCCAAAGGATAAAATTCCGACAGAGGAGTGTCGTCGAATGCACAGCATCCTCGTCAGAACTCTCCTGGAGGTCGTCGTAATTACAACGACCTCCAGGAGAGTTCTGACGAGGATGCTGTGCATCCGACGACACTCCTCTATCGGAATTTTATCCTTTGGAGTCAAAATTCTGATGATAGGCTGAGATCGCGACGGTATTCTTTCGGGGTATGAGCATCCATGGCGGCTATCGGAAAGGTTGGAGGTGATGTTGGAATTGCGATGACCACAAGGATAGTTAGAACTTTCAACACAAAGTTTTCGACGGCTTTTTTTGTCGGTAGTGCGACAAAATTATGTCAGAATTCTGACGATTTGCCATCGAAATTTTGACCCGAATGTACTAGTGTTGAAAGACATGAAGGTAGAATGCAAAGAACCTTTAACTATCTATTGTGATAACACAACAACAATTGATATATCTAAAAATCTGGTATTACATTCTAAAATAAAACATGTCTCTATCAAACTGAATTTTCTAAGGGAAAAAGTTGAAGCAAAAGAAATACAACTGGTTTATGTGAATACTAGAAAACAACTTGCAGATATTTTCACTAAACCTTTTCCTAAGGAGACCTTTGAATATCTTAGAGAATAGCTTGGGGTCATATCCCCACCAGTAGATACTTAGAGAGTTGATGTCTGTCATCAACCGACAGAATTAACAGAGATATATTCTTACTTTGGCTTTGATGAGGAAGCTACTTCTCAGTGGGAGTAGTTGGTATAGTGAAATTGGTTGGTATTTTGTATAAAACAATTGGTATGTTACAACTTTGGCATTTTATGTCAAAGGGGGAGAGATATCTATGAAAAAACAAATTATCTTCTTTTGGAGAGATTGGTATGGAAACTTTGGATAACACATGTTGCTCCCAGGGGGAGAGATTGTTGTTTAGGAGAGACTATTACTCTCTATATTCTGGTTATGATCTTTTTAGAGATTGTTGGTTTTTGGCATTTTTGTTTTAGCACTTTGATGGTTTTTCTATCTTGTGTTGCCATCAATGCCAAAGGGGGAGATTGTTGGTATTTTGGTATGGTTTTTTCATTGATGTCAACACCTACTTAAACACTAGCACTTTGGAGATCCAGTAGCATTCACTGGCAAGCAAGTAACTATTGCACAGTTACTGGTATATGGTACACTGATAGGATATAATGATCATCGGCACCTGATATGGCATGGAAGATATTTGGAAATGTCGAAGACATCGTGTGGACATCTTATCTTGGAGAAGTAATCATTGGTATATTCATATTTGCATATTTGCTTTTACTGACAAATAGGTCCAGGGTTACCTAGGGTTACATCGATAGGTTTATCTTTTCCAGATCAGCATGGCACACTATAGAAATGATTAATTAATGTTGTAAATGCATTAAGCCGACATGTTCAATAAGTTATT